>NC_141696.1:1448391382-1449016382 GCF_964263255.1 Lissotriton vulgaris | reverse complement strand
CTCATTTTTGTCCGAGTTCGACCCAGAAGGACTCCCACAACGTTCCAGGGGAGAGTTTAAGGGACTACTTCCATGCAAGCAAATAAATATCCTTTTCTGTGGCACATGCATGAGATAGTGAACATTTAGCGAGCTCCCGATGATAATGGCAAGGGCATTTGGTAAGGTGACCCCTCTAGCATTATCACCACGGGATCCTGGTTCGATCGCAGATTTCCCCTTGTATACTTGGTTCCATGTTTTCTCTCAGAACATGGCCTTAAGTACACTTACTTTCATTGTGGCCAACGCCCTTTCTAAGAAGATGCGCGTATGTGCACCTGTAGGAAGGTGCCTGAGAAATGCATCCGAGTGGGTGTGGTGTGGCACTGGCCCAACTAAGATAAGGCCTAAAAGTCCCTTGCAAATACAGAGAAATCCAGGTGCATAAACAAGATGGTTGACCCATGTGGCAATGCCCCCCCACACCTGCCAATTTATCACAACAGGACACACTGGTGGCTGGGATTGATGACACCTTTATTCAAGCACAGGCTGACTACCTCGCGGGTCAGCTTCAGGAACTGGTTAAGGGCAGGCAAAGAATTCTGCTCTGTCAGCCTAGTTCATTGTGTTTTGCCCACTAAAACCCAGCTAAGTGACACGGAGCGGAGGTTTTTCTCTCGAGCGGCTCACCAGCGTTAAATTGGCGAGCACTCTCCAGAAAAAAACATGCGCTAGACCTCCTCCACGCGAGATTTCTCAATGCGGGAGGCAATGGCAGGTCATGTTGACAAATCTGCAGGTGGCGTGGAGGTGGCTGCTGCCCAAGTAAAATGTCAACTCGAGCGGCGAAAAGTAGCAGCGCCCTCTGGGGCGACACGTAGTGCCGTTCACAATGATTTTTCAGTGTGGGACAAGCTCCTGGCAATAAAAAAGCAGAGCGAACAGCTTGACTTAACAGACTCCGCCTCTTCGTGGAGTTCTGCGGTTTAAAACTCTGTGATCTCCGCCCTGGCCTAGTACTCGTGTCCTAGTGCCTGTGCCCGTCCCCTGCCACCACCTCCCTACTTTCTGTCTCCACCTCAAGGAGCCTTGACCATTACAAAGTTTCTGAGTCCACAGGGTCCTAGTGCCCATCCCATGTCCTCACCCGACATCACAAAACCATCACTCCATTGAAAGCATCATCATCATGTGTGCTCTCCATGCAGTTGCACCACAGATTGTGAGCAGCTCTGTGTTGTGAGTCCACCTTTTAGAGGCCTAGTAGTCACTAGGTAGCTGTTTTTTCTGACTGCCTTTGTGCATTCGCAAACAGCCGCCACGCTCCCTTACTTTGTAAATCAGCCTCTAGATATTCTAAGCGTGTCCTGCGTAACAGATATTAAACTTCCAGCATTGCATATTCTCAGGCAAACGATTTGACAGCTATGCAATTTGTAGTAATTTACAATGTCACTAGAGATATTTCTCTTTGGCTCCGTTCATGTAAATAGTGCTTTCCAAGGCAAGATTTGCACAAAAGCAAACTTGAGAAATAAATTGCGGGAGGCATCTGCATTGAATGCCCACATAATGACTGCATTGTAGTTTAGGACCCACCAGTGATTGTTAAGTAATTTTAGTGTTGGCATTTTATCATTGAATTTATTCTTCAGCATAAGTACAAATCCTTATGGTGCTGAGAGTCAATTTTCCTATCATCTTTCTCAAGACAGTTGTATATTTCAGAGTCCTTGTTTCTAGGCGTCAAAATTCCTTGATGCAAAATAAAATCCAGGCGATTTGTGAAATACTTTGAAACCTTTTATTACACACAGTTCTTCACAAATATCATATTTGCGAGGGATCCTTTCCATTGTATGGTTCATGAAAGCTTTTTTACTTCTTAGCATAAGTACAAAATGCTCTTGCACAATTGATCTGCAGCAATCCCTGTCGATGATTTTCTCTATTTTGTGCTATTTGCAGAAACAATTTGCAGCTGTTCATATCTGAACGTCCTGGAAGCCGGAGGGAGAGGAGTGATAAGGGCTGTGCTAGGTTTTTATTATACAAGCGCAGTTCTTAATTTGTAAAAGAATATGTGCTGGGCCCAAAGTTTTCCTGACACGCTGGTGGCTAGAGCGATATGTAAAATATCCAAGATGTAGGGCCCGATTCACAGGATGAACTTAAGACTCAATCCTAAACGTACTACTATTTTGGTATTCACAGAATGGACTTACTACTTTTGGCATAACAGAAGTTAGGATTTTGTCTTAAGTTTGTCTTAAGACAAATTTAAAAAAAACTTAAGACAGACTTAAGACAAAATCCTAACTTAAGTCTGTCTTGAGTCTGTCTTAAGTTTGTCAAGACAAACTCAAGACAAAATCCTAACTTCTGTGAATACCAAAAGTAGTAAATCCATTCTGTGAATGCCAAAAGTAGTAAGTGCATTCTGTGAATACCAAAATAGTAGTACGTTTAGGATTGAGTCTTAAGTTCATTCTGTGAATCGGGCCCGTAGTCTTGATTCCACCTTAACGTTTTAATCCATAAACAGACGTTCTCTGCTCCTGTCACTCTCTCTTGGAGGTTATTTTTTTAAAGATGGTGTCTACCTTTGTCACATTTTTTTCTGTTCCTCCTCCTTTCCTCCTTCTGGGTTTTTCTCTCTCTTGTTCTGAGTCACAAAAATAAATGTGTCTTCATGTAATGTAACTGGTGGTATGTAAAGCGTTCTGATACCCAATTTAGGTCAAGTTCGCGCTATATAAAACTCTGAGAAAGAAAGAAAGAAACAAACAAAGAAAGAAAGAAAGAAAGAAAGAAAAAAAGAAAGAAAGAAAGAAAGAAAGAAAAAAAGAAACAAACAAACAAAGAAAGAAAGAAAGAAAGAAAGAAAAAAAGAAAGAAAGAAAGACTGATGGGGAAACATAGGCGCTGGTCTCCAAAAATTAGTGCTTATGGGCCCCACCTGCAAACACCAGCTGAAATTAAACACTGCACAAGCATAGTCTTGTGGAGTTCGAGATCATTAGTCTCCCTGTACCTTACAGAGCTTCCTGCTTTTCATGTACCTAGGCACTTGAACTCCCCCCCCATCCCCGCTACCTCCCAGATCCCCCTTATAGTCTGGATGCAGTAACTCACTTGTGGAATCTTACATAGTTGGCTGGTGAGATAAATATAGTGGTGCTCAGAGCGTGGAAGGTGTCAATGGGGGAAGGTAAGGGGTAAGCCCTAGATCGAGGCACCAGGATGTCCTGCCGTCAACCACCAGCGTCTGAAAACTCTCACCACGCTCTTCGGTAAATATCAGACCATGGCGGCCATATTTCCTGAATAAGCTGCCCATGTCTCACCCACTGAGCTTATACTGGGAGTTCACCCAACATTTAGGCTTCATTAGCCCATCTGTCAGTCAAACAATCTTTATTTGGTTCACTTATCAAAAGTCAAAAGATAAAAACAATAAAACATACAATAAATATACATAGTTCAAACTGAAAATGGATGCATACCGCTAGCTTCACAGACAAAGTTGGGCAATCTCATTTGTAACCAAGGCCCCAGGCTGTGTCTTAGAACAGATACTGCCCTTGCTTTTGTGACTGACAGCTGTGAGGTGTAATTAAAATACAACCTATGATCTACTTTCCTCTGTTAGAATAATAGATACAAAAAATGGATTGTTTGCTGCCTCTATTTATCTGTAAAACACATGAAAGTGAAAAGATTGCATTTTTAAAAAAAGGTTTGTTTATGTACAGGAAGGGGCACTTTCCTGTACATAAACAAACCCTGGCATTTTGCTTTTTTCGTGTGCGCTGCACAAGGCAGCACACATGGAAAAAGCAAAAATGAAGAGAAATAATGCATTTCTCCTCATTTCGCCAACCTAAGGCCAGGATTTAGCTGGTCTTAATTTTGTCACTGCCTCCTATATACGCCACCCTTGTACATAAATGGCAGAGTTAAAATCAATGGGTGTTGAGGTGGAACGCTTACCTAAACACCCACTGCATGCCCCTTTCACGCTTACCATAGGGGGTCATATGTACAAGGCAGCGTTAAGCCACATAAAGTGGCTTAACTCTGCCTTGTAACTAAGGTAGCACCCCTATCGCCACGACAACGACGGAAAAAGTGACGTGTGGTGGCGATAGGGGGTTGTCCATAAGCCCCATTGTTTTGAAGAAACTGTGGCCCAGAGTGGAGAAGCAGCACTCTTTCCTGGTTACTACCTCGATGCAGATTGGCCCTCTGAGCAAAACCAGGAAATCTCTCTATTTCTCGGAGTCACCCTCCAGTTTAATGGCGCAGCTGAGATATTAAGTTCTCTTTAGTTCAAAAGACTGAATTCAGGCAAAGAGGAGCCAGTCTTTCAGTCTTCCAAGGTTAAAAAGTTTATTTTCATTTCATTGGATAATAGTTAACCTGGGCATTTACAATGACAGAAGTGCCATTTGAAAGAGTAGTTAAAAAAGTTATTATTAATATAACCCAGTAGCTTTTGTACTACAATTGATTGTATCCCAAGCACAGCTTTTTTTCTTACATCTTGTTTACCAAATCCTCTTTTATTTTATGTATTTCTCATGGATATATTCAATTCCCCTAAAACTTACAAGGGCATATATTCCCTACCATTAAAATTACCGGGTGATGAAAAAGCATGGCGCTTTACAAGGTATCTGTAATGAGGGCCTAGGTATTCAGTTCGATGCTGTCTCTGCACTAAATGCTGATTCCCCATCTCAGACAGGTTCCCTGAACTTTGAAGATACTTTCCCGCCCTATCTGTTCCCTAACTCCAAAGAAGCTTTGCATCTTCTAAGACAGCTCTGACTCTGCAGTCCAGATGTGAACTCTCCCCTCTGGCTGTTCCTTTAGGCAGAGTAGGAGTTCAGATTACCTTCTCCTGGAAATCCATATTATCCAGGGGAAAAGAACCCAAGCAAGTTATTTCAGGGAGTGTACGTAAGACCCCCCTCTCCACCCCACCCAATTAAAATCAACTCCTTGCATGTAAGAAAGAAGCTGAAAAGGCCACCTGTTACAATGCCATTCCTAACTGTAATGCGCTGTTGGACTAGACCTTCCCATGCCCCCTCAATCATATTCTAACCAAGGATGGACATTATCTGCTGGCTTGCATTTTCCACTGACACTGAACATAGGTAAATCAGCTCTGGATGTTTCTGTTATGTTACCCTGCAGTATGCTTGTTTTCTCATTGCTGTTATGTCCATTAGATGAAAACATGCTTTGCCACTCACTTAACTATGCGCAAAAGCTCTCTTGATCATTTCTCATCAAGGATGTGCTAAGTTAAAACACAAATACATGCATACTGATAGGAGCTGTAGGAGAAGTGACCGAGTAACATTCCAGTCCAAAACTTTTGCACTTGCCTATGGCTCCCTCTGCATGCTTAATTTGAGCAAGTGCTTCCTGGTGCTCGGCACCAGCACTTAATTGTCAACACCGGCACCTATAACAGTCTGCCACAAGGTGGCACTGCTTATTTTATTTAGAGATGAAAACAACAATTCTATATAAATTCAATATACATATAAAAAATGACTAATACTCGCCGTCCAAACTATTCCTATAGCCCAGGTACTTATGTTTTTTACAAATTAAGCACTGCTAGAGAAAGGTAAGATGAGTAGGTACATTGTTAGAACACAGCTGGCCCAATTCTTTAATTTGCTTTATTATTCTATGATCATATATTTACTCCCAATTATATTGGTAGATTTACACATATTTGCAATTCACAAAGGTTTCCAAGAGCGCTGTTGTGCAGATACAACACGTTTCCAGAAATAATCGTGGAAAACGTTTACAAAGACCTATTCCTTAACATGGATTTATCTGCAGATGTATATAATACATAGTTTACAATGGAATTTGCAAAAATGTTGTACAGATATGCTATTGCATTGTAACATTTTTCCTTCACAACGAGATTTCCCCTACGGAGAAACTCATTATCTAACACCCACGTAAATCAGTGGGCCATCGCTTCCCACCCTAGAAAATGGTTTCACTGTTACACTTGATGGGATATCTCTCTGTTTCTCTGTACAGAGAAGCATCATATGTCATATGGAGATGCTTGTAAAGAAAGAGATGCTTAAACCCCTGTTTACTTCAATCTTGCTTTCTACTTATCCTATCCGAGCACATTAAGGATTACTAAGAAAATACCTGGAATTGCGATTAAGCATGATTTTGTCTAAAATAGAGTTATCATTAAAAAATCCCATTTTCTGAAGTGAAGTTGATTCAGGTGGGTTTGTTATAAAGCCTTAAGTTCTCTAAAGAGGTTTTCTTGTAACTCATCAAGTGGAATTCTCCTAAATTGTCCTGTTCTCTGGCGTGGAGTGCGTATAAAGCAACTAGTTCACAGAAGAAGCGCTGAGGACCCAATGTACCAAGAACCCTTTGCAAACCAGAGTGTGCAATTTGAACATGGACTGGCTTGCTAATGAGTATACAATTTGTAACACACCCTATGTACCTATAGGTTACATTACAAAGGGCCCATTCCCATGGAGTCACTAAATGACATATTATCTATCTATAATAACTAGGCAGGTTGCATTTTGTGACTCCCTTTAAATGACATAAATGCACTGATAGTGACCGCAAAGGTCAGACCTCTATCCTTTTCTTTGCTTCCCGAAAGGGCAATATTTTTTAAAGCAGTTTGTATCCAAAAATTACAGGTGCAGTTTGATTAAAAAAAATTGTTTTCAATTTAGGAACTCTGACCCACTGGCTGCCCAACATGAATTGCAAAAAGGGGAAACTGTCACAAGTGAACCTCTTCCCCATTGCTAATCAGGAACCACCCTCTTTGGGGTGTCGGTACTATTAATACATTCGACTGCGGCTCCCGAATAGAAACGGGGCATTCCTTTCACAACTCTTCTATTTGTGATTCGAAGTGGTCACCAACACACTTTGAGTCTCAAAGTTTTTTTTCTCCATTAAACACATTTTTTTCCATTGCAAACCAACGAATTTGCAAATCCAGGATTTGCAACCACGAAAATAGTTGTGCACATTAGACCCTTGAGCTCTTTACAGTGAAGTGCTCTTGCATGGCAGCACTTCGGCTGGCACTGTGTCTACACTCCCCTTCCCCACTCTTGTCTGTCCTTCAGCACATAGTCATACAGTGAAAGTGCTGGAGCCTGCGGCCCTCTTGACCTTACAGGCCAGCCCACCCCCCTCTTATCCTATTTAGGAAATTGCCTTCTGCATGATGCTCTTTTGTGGTGTGAGCATTAGTGTGTTTTTGTGTCGCTAACTTGGCAGTCCTGAGTGCATGAAAAGTGCTCCATAAATGCATAGTTATTCATAATAGCAGGCTTTCAGCAGGCCCTCGATGCCAGCAGAAGGCTAGGCTGGAGCTCGGATCCAGTGGCGTTGCAAGGTCACGTGGTACCCGGTGCGGAACATTTCTTGTCACCCCCGGCTTGACAAAATGGCAAAAATATGTGCTTAAAACACATATTTTGCCATTTCGCCACACCCCTCAGTGATGAAACGCGGGATGGCCCGCACCCACCGAAGCCCCTTCCTACGCCACTTCTCTGATCTCACAGAGGAGCGATGTGTTTGCTTCCCATCATAGGACTCCGCTACTTCACTGCCCTGGACATAGCGCCATGAAGTTCGAGTTTATGGGGGCTGGCGTGTTGGCATGTACCATGAATGGGGTGGGAGGAGGGAACAAAAAAAAAAAAAATAATAAACCTACCTTGTTCCTTTCTTCCCACAGGGGTGTCCTCTTCCCTACGGCTTCTGGTGGGAAGCCACAGAAGCAGGAAACTGCACTACCCAATCCTGGTGCACCAGGATTGGGTAGAGCGGCCTGTGACAGCGCTCCTAAGAGCACTGGAGGCCTGTGCGTTCTCTAAACCTCAAAATGCGCATGTCAGGCTGGCCGGCCCAAGAGACATGCACATTTTAAAGCACATAGCTCTCTGCTGCTGCCACTTGGCAGAACTGGCCGGTCCCGCCCTGACAGTTCAAGATGGTTTACTGTTTTACTCAGGGCTCGAGTCGGGGTACCATGCAGGTGGACGGAGTCCCCCTACTTATTATACCGGGTGGACGCCATCACCCCTGCCTAAAAGATGGAGCCGGTATCCGAGTCTGCACCTGCGCACGAATGATAGCCTTTCAAATGCACTGAGGCTCAGACTAAATCTCCCCTTCCACGTTGCGCCCTCCCCTTGCCAGCCTTTCTCAGAGCCCACCCGAGGTGCCAAGGCTTCAGGGAGCTGCGCTGTCTACACGCCAAGTACGTCACTTCCAGGGACCCCGACCGACGCCCGTAGTGCCTACAGCCCGAGCCTGTAATAACCGTGTAATCCGAGGAATGGGTTCTGTGTATAGTGTGTTCTTGTGTTTTGAGTGACTGCCACTTATTGCAGTATTATACCTCTACTTGTATCTTGTATGTATTCACGCATTTCAGACGGAGACTGGCAAATTTCGTGACATCACATCCGGTGACACCACCTAAATTGGAGCGTCCCCCCACCTCGTTTTTTAGGACTTGGGCCCCGGATCTACTGTTTTGCCCTGTGGCTTGTGGGGTGATGCTCCTCAGCTTAAGTGGAGGAGCATCCCCTGGCTCGCGATTACTGTATTTTGAACTTACCAGTGGTCTCAGTGTACACACCTCTGTATTCATGGATAAGCTGTTTTTTCTAGCATGTGGTGGTATGAAAAAAGTAGCTAGTTTGACCATCTGGCCAGATCAACAGGCATGACAATTAGAGTGTAATATTCCTTCCTTCAAATTGGCGACGAGCGAGGGATCATCCATCCCAACTTGAGAACTAGCAGAGGAATTTCGGAAAATTCTATCGGACGTTACAAGATTTTTTTTCCTCTCACCACTTCACTTTAGAAGTTACTCAGCACTCACCTCGGAACCACGGAAGTAGGAAAGTGGTTTAAGAAGTTTATTTGTAGGAGAACAGGCGGATACAACTGACCACCAGCTCCGTCCACTGTAAGTGACACACTCAACATTCTCGAACTAGTAGCATCCTGTCACCTAGGAAGGGTGACAAGACTGTAAGCAGGAGACCACATCTTCTCTCTTTAATAAAATACAGTAACTCATATGACCAAGGGGCATATTAACTACAAACGATGATAAACATCACAAAGCGCGCTTAGCGCTATTACATTTATCGCTGGAATTCATCACCCGGATAGCGCATTATTAACAACGCATTTCTCCAAGGCGATAAATATTCCAGCAATTGTGGCAAAATGCAGGAATATCGCTGAAAATCTAGTGATTTTCCTGCAGCGCTAGGAAAAACCTTGATGATAGGGAAATGTGGATTCAGCCATAGAATCCTCCTCCCATTATATGTATAGCTAAGTGTGGATTTGTGCAGACGTTAGCTTATGGCGATATCCGCGGTTAGCCAGCTTGATAATAGGGAGAAGTGCAGTTGGCGATGATTCCCGTGTTGTTTTGGGAGGAAACACCTACTTTGCATCTCATTAGAGATGTGAAGCGAGGCATCAGGAAAACGGCTGTTAACATGCGCTAATGCATGTTAGCACCGCCTTGTAAATAAGGCAAACATTTTATCTCTGCTTTTTTGGCTTTTAAAGCCAAAAAAGCAGAGATAAGGCCCTTGATAATATGCCCCCAAAAACTTTAGAGAATTCTCACACTGAATTATTTCATCCCCCTCTAATGTGTTGGTGCAATAAAGTGTTGCCCCGTCATACGTCTCTACACAGCATGGCCTTCCAACTAAGCAAACAGATGCAGTCACGCATCAAGCAGTATGCACAGAATCCTGCACATCCCATTCAAGTAGCGTTGGTAGCGTTGCTTAGCAACCAGTGGCTCCATCCTCCATTCCACTCAAGAATCACAAACATTAATTTACAACGTAATCATTGTACATTACAAAAAACATGCCCTTGCCACTAAGTAGAGGATCATTGCATTTTCTCCCAACGCATTACTCGATAAAGCAGCCCTTACTTCATGGCACTGCAACATAGCAATCCAGAGGCTTATTTAGAATGAATTTTCTAGGGTATTGTTAGATTTGGGGGTCTCTGGTTGACACAGGTAGGTACTTGTGACAAACAGGGACCCTCTCCTCTAGTCAGGGAAAGGGGATTACACACCTAAAATAACCCCTGCTCACCCTCTAGGTTGAGTGGCGCGAGCAGTCAAGTCTTATTTCAGAGGTGTTGCAAGTTAAGCAGTTGTGACCACATACAGTAACCCAGTGACAACACTACAAATGAACACCACACAGGTTTTATATCAAAAATAATTAGACTTTATATAGAGTTACCACAAGATCATAAACAACAAAAATACACACTATGATTACTTTACGATGGTAGATTAAGCTTAGTTCAGTTCAGTTCTTGTATGCGACACTGCGTCAAGGTACCTTAAGTTGCGTTGTGCTTTCGACGACAAGCAATGATGCAGCGATGGGAAATGTGGCAAAGTCAGGTGCAAAGAAATAAAGACCTGAAGATCTTCCAGATGCAGCACGCTTCTCGGGGATGCGAAAAACTCTTGGTTCGATACGTGGACTGCAGCGGCGACACCCTTACAATGCGACGGCAATAGCTCCAGCAGCGACGCTCTTCTCCACGATGCATGACACTTCCGCTCAATGCGACAACTACAGCAGCAACATCCAAGATGCGACGGCAGCAGCTCTGACAGCGGCGCGCTTCTCGAGGATGCGAGGTGCTCTTGGTCGATGCTGTGCAATGCGTCAATTCCAGGGGCGACCCCCTCCGGCATCGGAGTTGCAACGGCAGGCACAGCGACGGCGACACGCTCCGACCTCATTGTGAGATTCTTCTCCTGATGTAGTACGAAAACCACATCGGCGACACCCTCCTTCTTCAGAGTTGCGACGGCAGCAGCAGCAACTGCAACACGCTTCCTCTTCATTGCGGCACGCTTATCGCTGATGCGGTGCAGTGCGACAATTCCAGCGGCGACACCCTCTTTTCTCCGGAGTTGCGATAGCAGGCACAGCGACGGCGACATGCTTCTTCTCGTTGAGTCGCGCTTCCAGCTCCTTGTGACACGCAGTTCCTCAGAAGGCCCAAAACAGCAGCAGGCACTTCCAAAAGAACTCTGTTGTCCCCGAGACTTCAGCAAGAGGCAAGCTCTTTTCCAAGCCATTGGAGATCCTTCACAAGTTGAAAGCAAAGTTGCAAAGTTTCTTTCTCCTTCCTTTGGCAGTAAGGCAACCCCTGCAGGCCAATTCCCCAAGCAGCACTTCAGCTTGGGAATAGTCTCTCCTCAGTTTCTTCAGGTTCCTCTCCTCAGTAAAGGTTTCTTCTTTTAATCCAAAAGTGATCTAATTTCATGGGATCAGGGTCCCTATATTTATACCCAGAAATCCTTTGTTCTCTGAGTGGAGAGGGGCCTTTGCCCAGTCCAAACCAGTTCTGAAGCACTCTGTTTACCAGACTTCTCCTTTCCTTTCACAGTGCAGGGCAGAAACATCAGACGTCACCACTGGGTGACTGAGCCTGTCTGCTGGAATTCCCCAGCCCTGTCACTCACAGAAACCAGACATAGGAATGCACATCCTAGTAGAGGCAGGTTTGAATTGTTAGACAAGCAAATACATACTTTCTAAAAGTGGTATTTGCAAACACAGAACATTAAAATAAACTTTACTAAAAGATGTATTTTATTATTCTGAGTTCAGGCATACTAAACGTGAATTTCTACCATGATCTCTGAGCCTGTTAGGAATATAAAGTGTAACAATTCTAACAGCCCATTCTGGCCTATGGAGAACAGGTAGCCTTGCAATAGTGAAAACGAAAATGGCTGTACTTCACAATTTGGACATTCCACACACACCAGGGCTTGTCCTACCTTATACTTACAATGCACCCTGCCCTTGGGCCTACCATAGGGGTGAATGATATGAAGAAAAGGGAAGGTTTAGGGACTGGAAAGTGGGTGCACTTGCCCAGTCAGCATGACAGTACCAGACTGCACGCATGCTCTGCAATGGCAGACCACAGACACATTTGACAAGGCTGCTTCTGTGGGTGGCACAACCAGTGCTGCAGGCCCACCAGCAGCATTCGGATTACACGCCCTGGCTCACTCAGTGCACTAGACTAGGGTCTGACAAGTAAACCAAAGTAGCCAAACATGGAATCACTAATCCATACATCAATTTACAATAGGGAGCACTTGCACTGTGGCACTGAATAGCAGTGGCACAGTGCCCAAAGCATCTAACACAGCAAAAAACACATGAGGCAACAGTAAAAAATGGAAGGGAGACCCACGCCAATGGTGCCAGGTCTAACAGGTATGTAAGTAACCGAGAGGGGGCCATAATTCAATAAACATATCACCCCAATATTTATGTTAATATTTTATTCAAACCTGTGTATAGTACATAGCAGAAAAAGGGTCCTGGTGAAATTTGATGCAGTTTTCTTAGTTGCAGACGTAAATATGATATACGACATAAAGTGCCCCCCTCCCGTACATTATAAGGATATTGCAAGTCATGGTGGAGTTCTGTGACCTTTTATAAGGTCATGGAACACGAGGAGACTTGCAAATGGCTTTATAATTAAAAACAGGCGGTTCTTTATTCCATATAATACATGGACACACCGTCACTTTTAACAACAGCTAAAATCTTGGTGAGCTGCTGTTTCGTGTGGAATAGCTGCCTGTATGTAACCATGATGAATACAATTGGAATCTCTAATGCAAAGATACTAACACCAAAATTCAGACTTCGTGATTTCAGGACTGAAATGTAGTAAGTTATTACAGTTTAGTGACTATGTGATATTTTCATTACAGGTCACAAGTTGCCTGTAAAAAGGATATTAGAGACGAGGTTTTAAACAAAGATGCATTTTATGCCGATCTTGCTATTCGCCGTTTAACCACTGATAATGGAATATGGATCCGTCTCTGAAAGGAGTTCCTTCATTGAAATATTTACAGTGAGTAATTTGATCACCGATGACTGGAGGTTAATTGGGAGCCACTCTTTGTCAAGCAGTCAGATTTCGTCGATGGCTTTGGATTTTGACATTCTTGAATTGTTTCATGTTCAATATTGCCCGATGCTCCATCAGGATTCAGAAGTGCTGGATGCAAAGAGGCTCTTGCAAGATTAAACATTCTTGCTTTTCTATATGAGATGGACCCCTAATTTTGCAAAAAAATTACTAAAAGTGCCTTTGTTGTAAAAATTAAAAAAAAATACCCTGTTTTTTTTTTTTAAAGCCCATGTAAAAATATGAACATAATTGGAACAGCCCAACCCCCTGTAGACCGACCCTTGTCTCCTATGCAATCCTCCTCATTTGGTTCTATCGACCCGCCCTCTATAGTCCTGTCCCTCCGGAAACAATGTCTTCCCTTCTCCGCACACTCCCCTACTTATGCCTCCTCTTCCCTCCCAGCTTAATGACCCCTCCTGTTTCTCCCTCGTACCTCCTGTACATTCACACCCCTTCCCCAGCTGCTCCATCACACCAGTGGAAAGCCTGTTGATTGGCGCCTGAGACCGCCACTCTCTCTCTGTCGCCAGGGTATGACCTGGCAGTGTCACCAGCAGTGGCAGGCCCCAGGCCTAGTGGCATTTCTGTGTCCTATACATTTTCTGGCTGTTGCAAAAATACACCAACATGTTGTTTTTAGGAGTCACATTTTGAATTGTTTGCAACCAATTTCTCACCCAGACCTCAAAATACTTGGGGTCTGATAAGGGTTGTATTAGATAAGTGAGGTCTTGTAACTTCATTCTCATTAACCCACATTGTAAGTTTATGAAGGGTTCCCCCCCCCCACACGTTCTACAAGTCCTCCATCATTTGACTTAATCTTATAAATTACTTTACACATCACTGTTACAGTCATAGCGAGGTTTCATTATCTGAGAGACCTGTGTGACCAGTAACCCCTTTCACAATTGAAGGGGCCTGGATGTGAAACAGGTTTACGAGGATTTCATATTAATTCACAGAGAAAATAATCTTATGACTGATCCATTAAATCAGGACTAGTGAGATTTTGCTCACATAAATGGCATAGACTTGTGTGGAAAATCCTGTCATAGGGTGAAAAGCTTAAGCAAGGAAATATACAACTAGCGGTGGAAATTGCAGGAGTTCCTGGCTGTGTCCATGAGCAAAGTTGGTTGACACACAGAAATTTCCATGTCTGTGAGCACTGAACAATATTTTGCCAGTATTGTACCACCACAAACAAGGTTATGTATTTATTCCGGATAAGGACAAGTGTTAATACATTTTTGTGATGGGAATAGGGCGGAGCCAGTACTTAATTTGTGGAAAAAAACATAGGGGCTTTGTTTGACTGTCTCTCACTTGCTATTACAATTTAGGGTGTGCAGTTCCTATCAGAAAAGGGAAATTTGTTCCCGGTTACAGGAAAGAGCTCCAATAGGAGCAAGTGCCCTCTCACACTCCGTAAGGTGTCATGCTTCATCATTTGGGCATGCTCCTCATTGGACCGGTGCTGCAATGCCGATGGGGACCCTCTAGGGGGCTCTTTTCCCTCTTGCCTGGGTGAGAAGGACTGGATCTGCATCTCTTGAACCCAGAACCCAGAGTGACTTCAAGGGCCAGTTGGCTGGCCTGTTGATCTGAAGCCTCGGGTACATAAAAGGCTTCCACCAGCCTTACATCTGCACCTGGACTCTGCCATCTGTCGGCCTACCTTGCCAAGTGGCGCCACCCCGGGTCTGAACCCTTTTATCAGGACTTAAGGTGCTCTGACAGAGTCTGTGGTACCAGTGGAATTGATGCATCTCCTCTGCTGTGTGGCGCAAACAAGAAAAAAACCAACGCATCTCTGCTGCTGCACAGATTGGACCAATCGCAAAGACCTGCACCCCCCACAGCCCGCAATGCCCTTGGAACCGCCACTGCGTGATGCATTCTCGGCACAGGTCCTCACATTCCTCAAGAACAACAGCCTCTATGATGACAGTCGGACTTTGCATCATAGCCTCGCAGCTCTTTGGAACCAATGCATCACCCAGTGGAGGAGTGTGGCTCACTGTTTAGAGCGGCAGACCCTGTTGCAGAGGTCTGGCCCGGGAGCAGGGTTCAATTCCCGACGCGGCAGGGTCCTGAGCCCAAAAATGTCCACGGACTCGATAATTCTCACCTCGGTGCCTCCTCTAATCATGGGGTCCCACGCTGCAACTCTGGGCAATAGCTTGCTTAATCTCCACTATGGCGGCCCACCTGCTGCGGGATGCCTGGCTTTCACCTTGGGGATGCCCAGTAGGGGGTTATCTCACAGGGAAAAGCCAGGACGGGTTCCCAAGGCAAGCGCCTTGATGCCTTCGGGTGATACGTGCGCTATATAAGTCGCAATACATTACATTACCCAGACTGCATGTTGTATCCTTGACGCCGGGTGTTGCATCGCAAGCCCTGTTGACTGGATCATTGGTGACAAAGCAGGCCTTCACATCGCATCTCGGAACTGACGCATTGCTTCGGTTGATCAGCGCATGTCCTATGTGGATCCTCACAATGCTCCTTAAACCAGGATTTTAGGTACTTTGTTCAGCGGGCCTAACTGGGTCCCTGAAGGTGGCCCACGCTCCATTGTGGTCAGCCTGAACTTATTCTGTCATGTTCCAGTGCAGCGGACATCCACAGCTGTCTCTTTGTGCTTTTAGGCGCTTTTTTACCTAAATCTTTAACATTTTATATCTCCAGTTCTACTAATTGATTTTTGTTGTTTTGGTTGTGTTTTATTTATTTTAAAGAAAGTTATTTTTTCTACTTTGGGTGCGTTCCTTTTTGGGTGGTGTTTTTCACTCTATTACTGTTTGAAGTATTGCACAGATACTTTACACATTGCCTCCAAGCTAAACCTGACTGCACTGTGCCAAGTTACCAGAAGATTAAGCAGAGGAAAATATGGGATTGGCTTGTTCCTCACCCTGAGAAGGATTGTGTTTGCTGCTTGACCAGGGCTCACATTGCAGCAACCAACAACTCAATTTCTTATACCTACGTACATGTGCTTTATTTGATACAGATAAAAGCTGTCAATAGCATTAATTTGGAAACAGACAAGTATTTTGAGTACCTTGGTTTCTGTGAACATTTGTATACCTATTTAACACTGTGTCCAATGAGGATTTACCATATATATATGGTTGTTAATGTCAACTAGGCTACCCGTGAAGCGTATGGTATAGGGTCAGTGTTGCTCATAACACATGCTTGCTCCACCTAAGGGAGTTGTATCTGTGATGGCACTAATGATGCATCATATTATTCTGAGCTAATTTGTACTCACTTTCAAGCCTCTAATGCCATAATAGTTTATAGAGTAATGTGTACAAAAGAAGTTTGTATGATGGCAACAGTGATGTCATCATGTGTTGCAGCTGCATGGCCCCCTCCTGAACCTTCAGAAGGCACTGAGGACCCAATACCCCAGGGCCGTATTTTTTAAAAGGGGATGGGGCCATACAGCCGCCCTCCCTGATCCTTCTCAGGCCCTGGGGACGTAATCCCTCAAGGCCATCTTTTTTCTTTAAAGAGAAACGGGGCAGCGTGGCCTATCTCCCTGAACCTCATTAGGCCTTGGGGACTCCATCCCACACGGCCTTGTGTAATATATAGGGAAAGGGGGGGCAAATGACCACACTCCTCAAGTCATTTTCGGCATGGGGACTCCATCCCCCGACCCAATCACTTTAAAAGAACTCTCCTGAGCCGTTTTAAACTCTAGTGGCCACTGTGTTAATTAAGGGGAGGGGCCCCGGCCCTCATCTCCAAGCCTTAAAATGTCCTAGCCCCCTAGGCCATGTTTTTTTTAAAGGTGAGGAGGGATATACTGCCCCCAGCCTCATTAAGACATAGGGACTTCATACCCGAGAGCGATATTTATTTAAAGAAGGAGGGCGGCCACATGGCCTGCCCCTCTCCAAGCCTCATTGGGCACTGGGGACCCCATCCTCATGGGCCAGTTTTGTATATTTTAAATGGGAGGTGAACCACTTAGCTGCCCTCCACAAGCCCATTATGACCCGGGAGACCCCATCCCCCAGTGACTCTCTTTAATATAGCGGGTAGAGATGGGGTCCCCAGGGCCATTTAAAGGCTCAGGGAGGGGGGAAGTGTGGCCCCACTTGCCCTATGAAGAACATTGGGTCCTGGGAGATGGGGTCCCTGGGCCCAAATCTGTCTTGTTGAGGGGGGCTGCACACCCCAGTCCCCATATTTATCAAATCAGGCCCCAGGGTCGGGGTTTTCAGGGCCGAATCTGGCTAAGGGCAGGGGAGTTGCACCCCCTTACCCATATTAAACAAATTGGGCACTGACAATGCTGTCCCCAGGGCCAAAAACAGCTTGGGGGTGGGGGGCATGTGCCACCCTCCCTATAATAATAAATCAAGCCCCAGGGGAAGGGGTCCAGATTAGGTCTAAATATGACTTGAGAAGGTGGGGGTCAAGAGAAAAAAGTGCTCAGTTTTTTGCCCCAGGGGGATCCCTTTAAGCTACCCCCACGGGGCCTGGGTGGCAGGGTATCCCTACCCTGCCTCCTTATATAATGTTATTTTTAAAGTTCAAGACCGGGGACTAAGTGCACAATTACAATACGGCAGGGCCGGTATGCGATGGTCATGAGACCGCCCAACAAGCAGTCAGCGGTCCGACCGTCCAATTACGATTTGAGCGCTGTGGTGGCAGTTGGAAAGTGATCATTTACAGTGCAACTTGTGCTGTGGCCCAGGAAAAGGGCAACAGCACAATCTGCAGTATAAATGAGCATTTTGGGCACATCCATGCACTGTGTGCCATGAACAATGTGGTGCATGAAACACAATTCATGTATGTTTATGGGGGCACTACATGTGCCCCCTGTCCACTGTGCAGTGGCCCACAAGGGACAAGGACCTTTTTTGGGGCCCCCAACGTCCCTTTTCAACAGCCTTTTTGATGGCAGTTGGAGGGCCATGAACAGGCAGTCAGAAAGGGACATCGTAATCCCGACAGTGGTGCCTGCCTCATCACCGCCTCTTGTCGGGAGTACGATTCAGATGGCTGCCCCTTCGGGATCAGATCATTCTTTCGGATGCAGTGGTCTTTCTCTACAAATACTGCAGTCAAACCACCTACATTGTAATGCATCGGTCATACCGATGGCCTGTCTGTCAGGGAAAGTGGCGGTCCACCCAACATCGTAATCTGGCCCCAAGTCTCTAAATCCTGTAACGGCTACCAAGAACATTTTTCCAGTGCTGATGGCCACAATTAGAGTGCTCACTGCTGCAGGAATCAGAAAAAAAGGGAAAAAAGCTCTCAGGGCCAATCACAACGCTCTATTTTTTTTAATTGAGTCCAAGGGTCTCTCACAAGAGTACCTCAAACCCAATCGCCCAGATATGCAATTATATTTTCATCTTAATCTCTCAAATATTATTTAATAGATTTACATCAAATCATATAAAGCACAATCTGCATACCAAGATCCAGCTTCCTGCCAAATTTGGTCATATATTTATCTATCTACATCTATTTTTCTTTAACACAGTGACTGCATTGTGAGTCCTTCCTCACTGTCTAAGGTTACATATATTTAAACCAAAGAAGAACGGACCTCATTTTTGCAAATGATTAAGACCCAGCAAGGGTCGAAATGCGTTATGCTATGTTATCTTGATTACCTGCTGCCATTATAGCACTAGTAAAGTCACACACAGTCCAGAGTGTAAAGAAACAAACCCTCCAGTCGAGAAGCAGTGAACCACAGTTGTTGTAATGGCAGCAGGTAATCCGGGTACCATAGCATAATGCGTTTCAACCCTTGCTGGGTCTTAATCATTTGCAAAAACCGAAGGTGCGTTCCCAGGTTTAGATATATGCAACGTTAGACAACAAGGAAGGACTCACAATGCATATAGATAGATAGATAGATAGATGGATAGATAGATAGATAGATAGATAGATAGATAGATAGATAGATAGATAGATAGATAGATAGATAGATAGATAGATAGATAGATAGATAGATGTTTGTGTGTGTAAATATGTGTAAATATATATATGTGTGTGTGTGTTTGTGTGTGTGTGTATTGATATGTTATGTTTCATTTCTACTGATTGGATTTTTGTTGTTTTGCTTTTAAATAATTTAAAAAAATGCACTCTGGTTTCTAAATTGGCGTGGGATTTTTCTTGTATTGGATTTTCACTTTATCGCTGTTTGTGTGCTGCATATATACTTTACAATTTACCTCTACCCACCCTTCAACCAACAACTCAAATTCTCACAAAAACCTATAGAGTTTTAAAACAAACGATCACCCGCTTTTCCTTAAAAAAGGTGAGATCAAAAAACACAACCTCTCCTCAAAGCATCCACCCACCTTCGATTGAATGTGCTTTGAAATGGCAAATGTCCATGCTAATAGGCAGCTTGAATACAACAACTACATATTCTCATGGTCTTGAGAGTGGATCCAAACACCCGTTTAATGGACAGCGCCCTCATTGAATACAACTCTGAAAGTAAGGCACAACTTATGAAACTGGAGCATTGCTAATGATCCGATAACGAGTACCATCTTAAAAGTGAAGAGCGGCAAAATTGTTCTTTCTGAGGATGAGAGACAGTGTCCTCTTGATTAAAGGCACTTCACTCTCGAGGACGCCATGTTCCCCGGTCCAGTCGCTCTCGCTATCTCTATGGGAAGTGATTGACAGACGCTGGAGCCCTGCACTGGTACCCTTTTGTGCTATACTTGAAACCCGTCTTAGCGGGGAGCCACATGCCTATCAAATCTCCAGGCCCCATTCCTTCCATGTCTTCTCGTTAAAGACATATGAATAAAATATGATATTTTTATGAGCATTCAAAGCACCCCTTTTCCTCTCTCTACTGCTGCTGTCTAGCTCCATCGTGTACTAATCCGCTTTGAAAGCAGTAGTGCATCCTCAGCTTCGACTATGGCTCACGTGCATGTGTTGTGTTCAGATTGGAGCCTTCAGTATACTTACATTCAATACAGTGGAAGTGAAGACACGTGAATACGTTTACAGATAGGTCTAGACCTACAGTAGGTTGCAAACGTTTGAGACTGCATGAACCTTTCCCTGTACATGGGAGAGCCCATGCCGGCTGCTCTCTAGGCTTCCACGCGTTGCTAGTCCAGCATGACATTGACTATCAGTGATCAAGCAATTTTTTATTCAGTGCAGCTAGCAACCTCTCATGGAGACCTTAGTCCTTACAAGTGTGTCTTTCTCCTCCAATTAGTATCTGTCCAACCCATTTTGTATATGGAAACAGGAACTTTTTAAAGTGCACACTCAAGAGTTTACCAAAGGGTTAATCAAAGATTGGACACAAAAATGAAAATTACTTATCTTGCTAATACAATTTGGGTCTGAAGATGGACAGTCCCACATTGTGTTTGGGGTGCACTTTATATGAGAGATGACCACTCAGAAAATCCAACAAGCATGTAGGTCTTACTTATATATAAGCAGCAGGGGCTGGCCCACATCTTTAAATATGAGGTCATAGTTCATGTGACTCAATGGCTTGGACACACAAACACACACTCATCCTCAGGTACATGTTACTTCAGAGCTCAGCTACTTACATAATTAAGATGTCACACTTCATAAGCAAGCATTGCAATGTGAAAAAGTGTTAGCTGAGCCTTTTGGGAGGTTTCTGCTGAAGCCTTAATAGAAGAAAAATAGAGAAAGGACAACACTGGCAGTAGCCAAACTACTCTCAAGTCACAGAGACTTTCCCAGGATTCACTCCTCCAGACTGCACAGGATAAAAATCAGACTTTTCCACCATCTCCTGAAAAGGGATTATGTGAAACCTACTTAAATTGACTCAAGTGCCTCGTAGTTGAATAAAGCCTTAATTTCCAGATTATTTGCCTCACAGATAAAGCCTTCTATGGGTTTGATGAATATTGGAGGCATGCAGGTATTCTCCAACTGCCTTTGATATGTCTTGGCCTTGTAGTTACTTGACACCATTAGATAGATAGCACTTTTGTGCCAAATAAACACAATGAAAACAAAAATGACAATCTCTCTTTTTACCTGTGCAGTGGCTCTGGCGTGCCCTCTTTTAATGCACACCCGCTTTTATTTTCAAAATAGCACAAATAGGACTCTGGTGAGGGAACTGTCTATGCACAGGGCTCGTGCAAAGTTACACATTGTGCTGGCATGATTAATGCAAGAGAAAATGTATATATATATGTATATATTCACTAAAAAAAACGTAGGTTTCACACCAGTTATAGTTAGCTGGAAATTTTACGCGCATAAAACCATTCAAATTCACACCTTATAGTTAGTTGGACTCACTATAACTTGCACATGCAATGCACTCCTGATGACGTCACATATTACATCACTCATGACATGGTCAGTGACATCACTCATGACATCACTGATAACACCATCCAGTGAATGTGTGTCTTTTATAAAAATAAATATATGTTATATATGTATATGTAAAAGTTTATGGAAGAATAAATGTTTAAATAAGTGTTTACATGGATGCTTTTTTAAAAAAAAAATTGATTGGTTAACTGGTTTATTGAGTGTTTCTTAGTGAATACATATATTAGAGAGTAATGTTTAAATATTTAAATATATGTGTTAGTGTTTCACTTTGTGTATAAGTGGCTGCATGGATTGGTGAGTAGCTACATGTGTGTGTGTATGGGTTATTAGATGTTTTTCTTAGTATCAGTATGAGTGTCTGTATGGTTTGGTGGGGGTATTACTTAGCACATAGATGCATGAATGACTGACTCTCTCTTTGTATGTGTTTTGAAGACAGCATATGTGCAGGACTGTATGGGTGGATGAGTGTGTATATCTGTATGTTAGTGAGTGAATGACTGTCTCACTAGTGTCTTTAATAGTAACTACATATGTTTTAATGTAGTATATGTGAATATTGATGTATATAAGTAAACTATCCAGGAAGAGTGCAGCGTACTTTGTTCTTTGCTGATATATATATATATTCTTCAAAAACAGAGCGTGTGATCTTAGGTTACACTTTCTTCAACAGCGAACCTTGTATGAAAGATCCACTGATCAAATCGAATTACTCTTTAAATCTGTAATCTGGGTAGTACTATCAAGAAAATGGGCAGTGGTGAAGTTAGTTTCCTATTATCTATGAACCTTTGGCATATAGCTTATATTCAGCCTGAGCCAGTGCATTACAAAAGTCTTACTTGTCTCTGTGATGAAACTTCGTTTACATCTTTGTTGTCCTCTGTACGAGCTGATGATTCAAGGTCCAGCCTCACAATGGTCACGGTGAGATGGGGGGGGCTCCTGTGGTATTCATGTGGGACATCTGATATTGATTAGACCTCTGTTATAAAATAATTCATTTTTAAATGGATCCCTCTAGAACTAAGGTAGTCTTGAACTAAGTTCTGTGTTGTATTAATATAATATGTTCCTTTGGTAAATAAAAGGGGATGTGTGTGGGTCTAGCTTGGAACTGGATTTATAGGTGTTGGACGGACAATGGAATATTGCATTGTAGGCGGGTTGTCGGAGAAGGTGTGAGTTAGACACAGGCTTGTGGGGGTGAATCTTTTCAGGCAGAATAAAGCTGGTTCTTCTCACTTTGCGGATCTACGTGATTCCCACAACATCACATTATGGTTCAGGGGATGAAATTTCTTTTGAAATACATTGGGTGGAACTAGGAGGTCCATGGGGAAGTTTGAGTTAAAAAAATGATATGTTATTGTTGCAAAGGATTTCCATGAAAGGAAGTGCAAACTCTCTCTGAATGGAAGCGGTAAGCCTAGTTAAAGCTTCATCGTCAAAGCTTAACGGATTTATCTTGAAGAAGAGATCTGCATTTCCACCTAAGGAGGGCGCAATTATTCCTGCCTGCACTGAACAAGTCATGTTACTTGCCATGGCATTGGAGAGAATTGTCTCCACCGAGAAAAATCAGCATGAGAAGCAGGTCTGCCGGGCAAAAGGCCAAAATGTCTAGAATGTTGTCAATACCTATTGGAAAAGAAATATACACATTTACAACAAAGAAAGTGGCACATAAAACCAGTTATAGATGACAAGCAGCTGTATTCGTAATCTCTTGAAAGCCTCTTTAGATATTTGACTCTTCAACAAGATAAGAAGCTGTCCATAAGAAATGGCCCTGAAGACTATGCATGACTGTTTGAATCCAACCCGGAAGTGTAAGAGCAACAAACGCGAATTCAACATTTGAGGATGACCCTTTTCGCTAATGCAAAGGCAATCCCGCATACATGACTGTGCATCATGTCCAATTACCGCTCAAACGGGTATTGCGTCATCACAATTTCACTTTGCAACTTTTTTCTTTTTTCTCCATCAGGAAGATATTTTTCTTTTTAGCACCCAAACATTTTTGGAAATATAAATGTTCCATTTCTACAATGGAAATGGAATATTTCAGCCCTTGACAGGAGTAAATGTGAATTTCAAGTGTGAGAACGTGCAGGGGTTACCCACATCCTCACAACAGGTTTGTCAATGCCCACAGACATACCAGCCCTGGAATGCCAGTCTCCGCCCAGATCATAATAGTCCATTGAATTCACCAGTTCGATTGGCTTTGTGAGTCATGCCATTGAGTAACAATGATTAAATTATGTTACTAATGGTCTTCATAAGGTGCATCAACGCAAAAAAGACCACAATTCCCAGCATGCTTTACAATGTAATATGAAAGCCTGGAGCAGATGTTGTGATGTTCTCTTGCATGAGCATGGTGGCAACCCAAAGCTCATTGAACAAATGCAACTGGGGAAACATGAAAATGTTGTCATGGTGCATAGTAAACCTAATTGATGTCTGCAAAGCAAACTGACAGGCTGGCAGGGGATGCCAATGTACTGCGATGCCCTCAGATGTTAATTAATAGTATTTTTCGAAGAATGGTACCACTGGGTCTGAGCCCTCAGATTCTAATTAACACCTCTTGACTGGGACATGAGTCCACTGGGTCCTTGTGCCCTCGGATTCAATTAGATCTTTTTGACAAGAAAACAGCACCACTGGGGCCCCCGCTCTTCTCTTCCAATTACCTCCCACACTCGGAATGAGTGATATCGCTACTGCTCCCAGACTTCTTCCTGCTAATGACCTATGACAAGAAACTGCAGCAAATGGCTGGATGAAAGCCATATATTCCCTGCCTTGTTATTGGAGAAGCTGCTCCATGTGAACCAGGGATAAGAGAAGGGTATAGAACGGGTACAGCAGGGTAGTGAGCCTGGTACTAGATGCTGTACCTTAAGAGAGACACGAATAGAGTAGGGTAGAGAGGAATGATGTGCTCAAGGCTTTGTTAATGTCAGAATTTCACTTTTGCTAAATGTATTTAAGTATACAGACATTTTGTGATATTTGTCAATATTTTTTTTAACACCTTGGCTGCTAGGCGTTTTCCCCTCCGGTGCTGACTTTTCTAAATACCCCTTTATTCATGACGAGCTCAGCTCGTCATCAGCACAGCTCAACTGTGCATCATGACGAGCTGAGCTCGTGATGAAGAAAAAGCTTCAAAATTGGGCATGTGGAAGAAAAACATGCAAAATGTTTTTGTGCATTTAAAAAATTCTCTGAAGCAAACTGGCAGCTGCCACAGACTTCCTATACCTGACCATCTGTATTGTGGCCAGTCTTTGAAGTACCAGCTAAGGGGATAAAGCCAACAAAAGTGCGGTCAACAAACTGAGGTGTGGCCACAGGCACAAACATCGATGACTTTTGGACTCTAACCCAGCTGTGTTCAGGCAAATTATATTTAGCATTTTGGAAATGATATATCCGTAATAGGTTACTAGGATGTTACTGCATGATTTGTCATTTCATTCTGTATTTTTGTTTCAAAAGGACGTTATTGTGAATTTTTACATAACCAAGGCATTATTGTATATTAGATTGTGGGAATAGATCCTACAACAGGGGTTGCTTTGAAAACATGCAATTTAAGATCACACTGTGCGCTCTAGAAGAGGTGAGACTAATGCAACTTTCAGCTGCACTCCATAAGTCTGTACAGGTGTCCTGTGCACAGGCCTCACCAAAGGGACAGGCATGGCGTTTTGTACAACCATTGCACATGAGGCTAATCAAGAACAGAAGGCTGCAGTCACTTCAGAGTCAAGTACGGGATTTAAAAAAACAACAACATGCAAGGACTTTGCCTATTCAGGGTTATGGAAAAAACATTTATTTATTTATTATTTTTATTATTATTTTAGTTTTATATAGTGGGAACTCGACCCGAAGGTACCAGAGCACTTTATATGAGCCCCAGTTGGGTTACAGATGGACACATTCATTTTTGTTAGGCACAGTGGGCCTCATTTACGAGCCCTTGCTTCACTTTTTCACCGCTGGTGCGTGACTTTTTGTGACGCACCAGTGGCGTAAAAAATGCGCCTTGTTGCGCCATATTTACAAAGTGACTCATCTAGGTAGATGCGTCACTTTGTAAACCCCTGCGCCACATTATACCTGCGCCAGGCATAATGTATGCAAGGGGGACGTATTGATGCAAGAAAGGGTCATAGAAGTGACGCAGTGAAATCTATGAGATTTCACTGCATCACTTCTAGGACGCCGTTGCGTCAAAATCTTGCGCCTGCCTCACAGCAGGTGTAAGACTGACACAGGCCCTTTTACATGGGGCTTGCCCCATGTGAAAGGACGCATTGCTGGAGTTGCGTCACTTTTGTGACACACTCCAGCAATGCGTCACTTTTGCGCTTACAGATACGTCGGAAATACTGATGTATCTGTAACTCCTTGCGCAATGATGCGTCATAATGTAAATATGACGCATCATTGGTGTCGCAAGGAGGGCACAATGAAAAGTGACGTATCGCTGTTTTCACGCAGTGATGCGTCACTTTTCATAAATGAGGCCGAGGGAGTGTAAGTGTTTCGCCCAGAACCACAGGATGTTGAGCGTCCCTGACGAGACGCGAATCCCATTCTTCAACTTCGAGGTCGCCGCTCTAGCCATTAGGCTACATCGTCTCTCAATTTACTGAATTTTGGAAGGGTATTGCCAGAGAAATTACACACCTTCAGTGGCATTGTGAATCCCCTCGTCCCGCTTTTCACAGTTTAAGCGGGGGTGGTAATGACAAATATAGTTATTTAGGACCCTGTCCTGGTTGCAGCTATTAAAACATTAAAAGTAAAGAAGAATGATAAACGACACAGGATCAGGAGTGACCACAGCAAAGAAATTAAGAGAAAAAGAGAAGAAATGAAAGAGAAAGTGGGAGAGAGGTTTGGAAGAACGAGCAAAAGGAAGGACATATACAAATAAGGACGGAACTGGGGATGAAAGGATGAATGCAAGGATAAAAGGACGGATGGATGGAAGGGTAAAACAAAATGTCCATGGGTGGGTGAAAGAAAGTGTCTGAAATTATGAACGTGTGGATGAATTGGTGGATTGATAAAAGGATAGATAATTAGTGGATGGATGAAGAAGAATGGATGGGTGAATGGGTAAAAGTATTGTGGAATGGTTGGACGTGTGAGTAGAAGGATGCATGCAAGACTGTAATGATGGGAGGCTAGAAAGATGGAATGGTGAATGAATGGATGTATGGGTGGATACATGAAAAGATTGATAGATGCATGACAGGCTTAAAGGATAGATACATTGATGGACAGAAGGCTGGATTAAAGGAACCTATCTTGAGTGGGCAGAGTTTACTTGCTTTGCTCAAGTGGTGGCATTCGAGAGATGGATCAAAGTGGGGAGTATTTTAACATTTTGGCTACTCTCTTACACCACTTCTACCCATATTGTCCTCATCTGTTTACTTGTGGATTTACTGTGAATTTATAGGGATAAGATGGTGCCCACATACATGCATTGGAAGAATGATACAGAATGTCAACCTTCAGTGGCATTCATTTGTCCTTCATATGCACACTACAGAGAATGCAGACCTAAGAGATCCCTCGTTATCGGACTGCAGTCAGAGCTCGGGATGATGAAGAGATCTGATCCATCCGCGTGAAGGGCAGAGTTTTGCAGCAGCTCCATGGTCTGTGTTACAGAAGAGTCCCAGCATGGATGCTATATGCCTGTTCAAGCCTGGAGATGGTCAGGCTACACACTGCCAGGACATTTTGTGAGAATGCCAGCAAGGAGAGTTTCTCTTCCGAAGACTGAGGCTGATGAACTCTCTTTCTGAGATGTGGGAGCTCTTGTTGACCATTGACATGTCAGGTCTGTGCATGTTCAGATTGTTACCTGCATCACAGATGCAGTACATGGATGTATAAGTCACTGACTAACCATAGTTCTTCAGGCCATTACCCAACTTTGATTGCCACAATTAGGTCTATGTCTTGCATCTTTTAGCATTAAATTCTTTTAGAATCAATCGAGTGGTTTATTTCATAGGTAAATTTTTCTCAATGTTCTGGTTATGTTTTGAGAAAGAGTTAATTGAACAGTAGTTCTCAACCACAACCTGTTTATAATGTTGATGTGAACCGTGCAGTTTCCCATGGATGTTGGGGCTTTGCAATGAAGGTTTGCAAGATGGTGAATGAAAAGGGTGGCATTCTGATGGTAAGGTGGGTTTAACCTCCAAGGGATGGGAAATAAAGTTAGCATTAAGGATTTTAAGTTCAGAGTTGTTGAGTCATTTGAGGCTGGCACAACTAGGAATCTCCTAACAACGAAAGGTTTCCAAAAGAGACACCGACGCTCAAATATAATTAGGGTTCCTGGTTCTATTGTATTTATTTTTTAGCCATTTCTGTATGTATTTATCCATATTTATTTTTTGCTTATTTTATCTGTATTTATCCAGGTTTATTTTGGGTTTTGTGGAAAAGTTAAGCTGAAATTAGGATATTTCAACATTTATTTAACCAATAAATATGCACTCATGCTTGAATGTCTGCCAGGTTTCAGTGCTGTGAACACCCACAGAAAGGTTAAATCAGTGCACTTTTGTGAAAATATGCACATTTCGTGTCAACCTTGTGCATGTCTACAGCGGTCAAACCCTCTTTACTAAAATTCCTTTCTTTTTTAACCCCCTTATCTATCAATACACACATCTAGTGTCCTGGCAGTCATGGTAGATAGTATTTAGAATTACTCAACAATCAACTCAATTTCCGTTATTATCCACATTTAAAATAAATACAGACAAGAAAATGAAATGTTTTCTGTCTGTATTTATCTGTAAAAATCAGTACAAACGGAAAACAGGGAGCCTTAAATATAATGTACCCTGTTCACAAAACATTTTTTGTGAGTCGGTGTGGCTCACTCCTGACTTACAGGGTCATTTATACATTAGTGGATGGTCTGTTGGTCCTCCAGGAGTGCAGAGGCCATGACCACTTCGGACCTAATAACGCAAAATTAAAATTAATTAATTAATAAGTAGAAAAATTCTAAAACATATCATAAAATGACAAACAATTCTTATTATAAACAATAAAATACATAACATTAATAAATTGATATTTTCGTAAACTATATTTTTGTAAACTATATTTATTACGATATTTTTGTAATCGATATTACTTACCTGTCAGTCGATATTCTTGTCAACTATATTTTTGTTGTTGATATTTCTTCCAAATGATATTTCTGCAATGATATTATTGTCCCACAATATTTCTCCGGCGATATTCCTGCTCTGCACCCATGTACACATCGTTCCCTCTGGCAGATGGCCAAATATGGGATACTAGTCCCCACTGAATGGAATCTTATGCGGAGGCAATCCCCCTGATGGACCCTGAGGCACTTGAAAACATCTCAGCACAGATGAAGAGTGGGTCGCCCAGAGACCCAGCACCACTCAATATCCTGAAACAGGTTGCTGGAACTGTCTCCCCTATTATACTGAAGTTGATCAACGCCTCACTTACCTCCGGAGTTGATCCCCTCCATGGAAGAAAGCGATGGTGAAGGCACTCCTAAAAAAGCCAAGCCTTGACCCTGATTCCCTGGGAAACTATTGCCCCCTTTCACTTCTCCCAGGGATCAGTAAAATAGCAGAAAAATATGATAACTCAGTACTGTCTGCTTTTCTAGAGACCCATAATCTTCTCCACCTGTCACAGACTGATTTCCGACCACTCCAAGGAACAGAAACGGTCTTGTTATCAGTAGACGAAGGATCACAAAAATCCTGGACGCCGGAGGTACTGCTGTGGTCATCCTCTTGTACCCCAGTGCAGCCTTTGACATGTCAACCACCAAATCTTAGTCCATAGACTGGGGGTGACCGTGGTCGTTTTGGCATGGCTGCAATCCTTTTTGGATGATAGATCCTTCCAGGTTTTTGACACCAATGTGGCCTCAAAACAGGTGCCTCTCTGCTGTTGTGTTCCCCAGGGATCAACCTAGAGTCTCACCCTATTTACATTTATATGAGCTGCCTTTTGGGGTGCATATAGTGACCAATGCTGACGAGACGCAACTCGTAGTGGGACTGAAACATACTGATAACTCCTTTCCCAGCCTCCGTCCTTGCTTGGAAGAGGTAGCCAAATGAATGAATAATTCCTTTCTGAAATTCAATGGAGAAAAAAACTAAGATGACGACTTTGGGAAAATCGTCCCTCTTTGATCCCAATATAAAGAGGCCGGCCGACCTGGGCCCGTTCCGGCCCCCAATATCCAGATGAAAAGCCTGGGCTGGATGAAGGTCTGACTTTCAAGGTCCAGGCACTTAATGTGGTGGCCTCCAATTATGGCATCCTAAAGATGCTTTGTAAAGTCCTCCCACTCCTCCTCTTCCAGGCAAGGAGGCTCATGGTCCAGGCGCTCATTCTATCGCCTCAGGAGTATGGGAATGCCCTTTATTTAGGGGCCCCATGCGCGACCTTCTCAAAACTCTAGATGGTGCAAAACTGCAGAGCCAGAATTCTTCTGGAGATCCCGATATACCAATCTGTAAAACCAGCCCTGAAATCTCTCCACTGGCTCCCTATGAGGGACAGAGTTAATTTCAAGGCTATGTGTATTGTTCACAAGACGTTAGCCGGAAAGGGTCCTTCCAACAATCATTCTATTGTTCAGCCCTACCGTGCTAACAGACGCCTCCGCTCGGGCGACCTGCTACTTGCCGCAGTTCCCAGGATTACGAAAGCTAGAAGTGGGGTCTTCTGTTCTCTTACAATGCCGCTAAACTCTCGAATACACTCCCACTTCATTTGCGTAAGGAACCCAACTATCTTGCCTTTCGTAAACTTTTAAAAACATTGCTCTTCTCCTAGTCTGGTTAGTTCTCCACTACTTGCCGCTGTCAGCGCTGGGATGCCCCCTGGTAGCCAAGCCCTTAATAAACGTCTTTCTCATTTCATTTCGTTTAAGCATAACTGCTGCACTTACTTATTTAATAACTTTTATTACTGGCGCCCCCTCTGCACTTTCACATTCATGTAGGCCACGCCCAATCCTTTAGACAAGGCTGTGTCTAAAGAAGGGTGTGCTGCCTCTATTAAAGTGAAAGTGTGGCATGGGCACTTTTACATTAAAAAGTTTGTTTGCCAACTTGACAAACATATACATTTTTTGTCAAAGCGCCTCATGCTGCGGTTTCACTTTAATGTCAGCCAAGCCCCTTTCTTTAGATGTGGCTTCTCTATAGAAAGGGGCAAGGCCTCCATAAATGTAAAAGCACTGCATGGGCGCTAGTAAACAAAAAAATATTTCCAATGCAATAGGTCTCGCATTTGCGAGAGTTTAAGCTATCACATTGCCAATAGCTTAAACTCTCATAAATGTGAGACCTTTTGCATTGCAAATGGTTGTTACTTTCAGTGCTTGAGTTTCAGAAATTCATTACAGAAGACACATCTAAAGGGATGCTTAAATCATTAGATACCATGTTTATATTTGTTTTTAGTTGTGATAGTTCCGGCCAATGATCATTGGTGTGGGCATAGAGTGATTTACATCAAATCACAATATGAACACCGTTGCAGCTCTTCAGCTATATTACATACCACGGGGAAGAATCTCCCATTAATTCTTGAAACTCCCACATCCCTGTTTTCTTTCACACCCAGGTTTCATTCCTTCCATCCTCCTTCCACGTGTTCTTCTTCACAAACTCATCCTTAAATCCATCCCTTCCGTCTTTTCTGTCTCCAGTTCCACTCTTAACTTCTTTTTTCTTTTTTCTTCTTTCTTTCTTTCTTTCTTTCTTTCTTTCTTTCTTTCTTTCTTTCTTTCTTTCTTTCTTTCTTTCTTTCGTTCTTTCTTTTTTCTTTCTTTCTTTCTTTTTTCCGTCTTCCTTTTTTCTTTCTTTCTTTCATACTTCATTTTCTTTCTTTCTGCTTTCTTTCTGTCTTTCTTTCTTTCTTTCTTTCTTTCTTTCTTTCTTTCTTTCTTTCTTTCTTTCTTTCTTTCTTTCTTTCTTTCTTTCTTTCTTTCTTCTTTTTTTCTGTTTTCTTTCTTTCTTTCTTTCTCTGTCTCTCTTTCTCACTTTCACTCTTTCTTTCTCTCTTTTTCTTTCTCTTTCTTTCTTTCTCTTTTTGTCATTTTAGTCTTCCCTTAAGTGCCGTCTTTTCCTTTTGTTGCATCATTTCTATCGATATTCCTATCTCTTGTTTTCATCTTTCCTTCGTTCCTTCTTTCTCTCTGTTCTTTCTCATATTATTCTTTACTTCCTCTGTTACTTCCACCTTCCTATTACTGTTATTACTTACTATCTTCCTTCATCCATATCATCCTTCCAATCATCTTCTCTCAATTTCCTTTTCTTCATCTTTCTTGTTTTCTGGTTATTTACCGCTCTTCCTCATTTCCAATGCAGCTCCCTTGTCGTTTGTGAAGTATGGAAACAGGTTTCCCGGCAGCTGTGATCTTATTTGTTTGCCTTGTTATCTGACAAGGTGAAGTCTAATATTTAAAGTAAAAGAAAGAAACAGAATCCTATTTTACATTTTAATTTTCAAACCATTTTCTGGCTGCAAACATGGTTTATAATCGAACAGCTGCTAACTGTTAAAGAAGACCTGGCAAATTAGGAGTTTTTCACGCAGACATTATCAGCATTTTGAGATCCAAGACCAAAATGAACCATTACTGGAAACTTAAAAATCCAGGGACTTTCCGACATAATTTTCATTTGTGTTCACAACATTGGAGGGGAACTCAGTTCAGACAATCACTGCCAGAACTTGGCTCACTTGCATTGCCAACCATTTCCAGCACTTGCAATGCTCACCTATACCATTGGAATAAAACCTCTTTCATCTATACCACTATTATAAAGAGAGAATACAAACCTTTTGGCAAGGTAAACTCGAGAACCACAGTGCCAATCCACACACCCGATACTTTGTAGAAATTGTCAGGGTGTGCAGATGGACATAGGCTATAAAAAATAAAAATAAAACGTATATTTAAAAATATAACTTAAAAAAAAAGTAGTGCCCTGAAAGTAGCGCCGGCCGCGACGCTGCTCTGGCCGTGACGTAGCGCTGGCGACGTGCGTGATGACGAGGAGGAGAGACATGGTGCTGCGGTGAAGTGAGCATGGAGGTACGGTGAAGTGAGGAGAGCGGTGAAGTGAAGATCGCGGGAAGGCAGCTCAGGTAAAGTAAATGCTCATTGAAATCAGGGCGGGAGGGAGTCGGGCCGGGAGGGGGGCGGGAGCGGGTGTGCACAGAGGGGCAGGCGGGAGGAGTGGGGTCGGGAGGGAGTGGGGGCGGGAGGGGGTCGGGGCGGGAGCGGGTGTACTGCCGCCAGCCCCTTTCTGCCCCAGGCAACGCTGGGGCGGGCTGCTAATGCTGCATAAATCTGCAGAACTATTGGGGCTGATTCACAAGGGTATTTGCCCAGGGATATATGTTGGTGAGTAAACTGTCCAAGGCACGTGTTCCATTTGTTTACAATGGTAGTTTGCGTGAGTTGTAAGGGACTATATATGAATTGATAGATATAACGTGGAGGTAGCGCGGGGACACTCCGTGTGAGTAACCAGGAGCTTTACAAGCTTAATAATAATAATAAAAAATGCTTTGCTATGTCGATTTGTAAAGCGCATAGCTACCCAAAGGCTTCCCAGCTCTGAGTGAGTCATAGCCTGCACTAGCGAGCTAATACTGACAATGAAGCATTTTCCTGAAACGAGTCTCGTTCATTTAATTTTTCAAGTCAGCTGGCGTTGAATTGCAAAATTTCAGGGTCATATACAAGAAGGATCTACCATGTGAGGTGGGCAAATTCGGAAAACTTCTCTGAAGACAATGTTTAGCATTCTGGGCAAGAAATGGATTTCAAATAAATATTGAATGAGATGGCAGAATAGATTCGGGGGTGGGAGGCTGTAAATGAAGGGATTTTAATTTACCAATTACTGCTTGCTTCTTTCCCCAGCCTTTAGTGACTGTTAGACCTGGCATCTTTGGGATATTTTTCCTCTGTCGTATTGCCTCTGACCTCCTGTTTTTGACTGTGTGCTGCATTTAGTTTCTGCTGGTTTTAGAGCTCTGGGTACTTCATCGCTACTGATCAGTGCTAAAGTGCAAGTGGTCCTTGTGTGAATTGTGATTGGGATTGGGTATCCATGATTGGCATATTTGATTTACTGGTCCGTAGTAAAGTGCACTGTGTGTGCCCAGGGCCTGGAAATTGAATGCTACTAATGGGCCTGCAGAACAAATTGTGCCACCCACACGAGCAGCTCTGAAACCATGTCTCAGACCTGCCAATGCAATGCCTGCCTGTTCAGTTTTAAACTGCCATGTCGACCTTGCAAAGTGAATCCACTTACCAGGCCCAAACCTTCTCTCAGACACCTCTAAGGTAGGCCCAAGGTAGCCCCATGGGCAGGGTGCAGTGTATATGAAAGGTGGGATATGTCCTGGTGTGTGTGGCATGCCCTGATAGTGAAATACTGCCAATTTTGTTTTTGACTATTGCAATGACTGTCCCATAGGGTATCATTAGAGCTGACTTGCAATGTTGTGCAAGCCTAACATTCAATTTAGAAGAGATAGAGATTTGTAGTTTGGGCTGCTTGAGCTCAGGAATCAAAAATACATATTTTAGTGAAGATGTTTGTTAAATTGTCTGTTTGAAAATGCCACTTTTAGAAAGTGGGAATTTTCTTGCTTGACCATCCTCTGCCTCTGCTTGCCTGTGGAATCAACGTCAGGTTTATACTGACAGGGGCCTGTTTGTGCATTCACTCTAGACCTGTGGTCTTCAAACTTTTTAATGCTGCCCACCTCCCCCCCCAGTAAAGAATAAAAAGCTTCAGCCCCCACTCAGATTCTTCACAATGATTCTATTTACCTAGCAATGTTTAAATATGTCTCAACTTATTTAAACACAAGACATACCTAAACATTGCAGTTAAATGGTGTTAACATTTTCCCCAGCTAGGATATAAATGACAAAAAAGCTAGTGATGGTCCATTACAGAGTGGCTTACTTACTGCAGCTCATTTTCCCCCCATGGCTTAAAACAAAGACCTGCTATGAGCTTAAAGCTTTGTTTGACCAGAGCCTTGAGACCCCCTGGGGTCATTTGAGGCCCCCCTAGGGGGCCTGCCACCCAGTTTGAAGACCCCTGCTCTAGACAGTCACACAAAGGGAGCTGAGGTGTGCCCTGCATATCCTGATTGCCCATCACCAGGCTGATGGGCTTTCCTGAGCTACAGTGGTGGGAGGGATTGTCACTGACACCTGAATAGGGCTGTGTCTGACCTCTCACAATGCTGTCTCCATCCCCCTGGAGTGTGTCTGGAGCCAAGGCAGGGCAAGGCAGGTTCTGTGCACTACAAAGACTATACTTTGAAGTATGCCTACTTCAAAGGCCAATAGGGGTATAAGTATTGGACCTATAACAGCCCACTTTTAGAACACTTCTGGTTCAAGAGGAGACTCTGCCAAGATGATGAGCTAGAGACAGCTGTAAGGAGGACTGCTGCCTCTTTGCTGTGTGTTGCTTTTGCTGGGTTGGCCTGCAGTTACGTCTCATATCTTGGAGAGGACAAGGACTGGACTTTGCTTTGCATCCTGCTTGAGAAGATTCTTCAAGGGATTGTGTGTACTGGCCTCCTGTTAAGAAGTCTCCGAGCCATCAAAGACTTCATCTACAGCACCACTAAACTCCTCTGCAGGGAGTTCTGGCCTACCAAGTGGTGCCAATTCTAGTTCTGAGCCCTTGGAGTTGGTTTGGCTGTTCTAAAGGCTCCAAATACATGCATCGCCCTTCCAGCACCATTGTTCCTGCCACAAGTTTGCCGTGCAGTTAAAAAACCAACGCATCTCTGCTGGGCGGTTAACAAATTGACTCAGCGCCTGTCCACAGCCAGACGAGCCACAGCAGCCCAAGTCTGGAGGACAGTGTCTCCAAAGGCCAAAACCCCCACTCCGACTGCAACGCAGACCCTGCTGTATGACTGAAGGAATAGATGCAACACTTGTTTGCAGCTGAAAGACAGCACCTGTTTGACCACTGCCGCATCAACTTCTGTGCATCCAGACTTTCCATGCATCGCACCTGTGTGCCAAATCTACAACGACGCTGGGCTCCAGTAATGAACCTAGGCCGCATGTCAAGAGAAACAATTCATCACCTCCCCACGGACCAAGAAACCGACGCAGCACCTCCTCACACAGTAAGGACCCGATGCATCACCTCCCCGGCTTAGCAGTAAGGAACTGATGCAGCACTTCCCTTAGGAGCAAGGAACCAACGCATCACATTTGCTTTTCGTCTCCTCACCTCCCAGGCGCCTGTTTTCGTCTTGTGATTTTGACGTATCCCAGATACGTTGTGTTAAAACTGATGTATCCATAATTCTATATGGACTGAACTGTTGTAAACCTTTTTGAAGTGATATATTGATCTGCGTGTGTTGGATGTGTGTTGTTTTTGTCTTGTTTGGTTTAGATAAAGATTGGTTATTTTTCTAAACTCGTTTGGTGTACATTTGTAGTGTTTTCACTGTATTGTTGTTTACGTACAAATGTTTTACACATTGCCACTGAGATAAGCCTAACTGCTGGTGCCAAGCTACAAAGGGGGGTGAGCAGGGGTTATCTTGGGCGTGTAACTCCCTTACACTGACTAGATGGAAGGGTCCCTACTGACAGGGTGCAAGCCACTGCCAACTAGAGACCCCAATTTCTAACAGTGATAGTGGGCACAAATAGCGGACTTAGCATATTTACAGGTCCCTACAACAGCCACACACTTGCCCTGTCAAGCTGGCCCATCTGACAGAGCCTGATTGCCAGACTGCCCGAAATGTCAGTCCTATAGAAAACAATTGGTTCTGTCGGGCGACAGAGCCAATTGTTTTCTATATTACCAATAGCCAGGTTCTGAGGGACACCTGGTCGCCCCATTATCCTTAATGTAAATCAGATCAGATCTTTATGGAGATCTGAAGCATTGCGTCTAAACATTCCTGGTTTTACAAAGGAATGGACAATATTTTGGGTGATGCCACCAAAATCTGTAACTCTGTGCCCACAGTGTTATCTACTATCACTACTGCCATTAATGCACTTTGAACTCCTTCCTAGCTGTTTCCCCTGCCTTTACACCCTTGGCTCACTTCTGTTACCTATCAGATTCTCTTCATGCCTCCCTGCAAACTACTTCCCCACAGCACCATGTTCTCCTTTGATTATTTGTCATTTCACAAAGGACTGTGACATTTTTCAGTGAGCTCTGATCATCAAGGGTTGTATTATTTCTTTCTGCACTCCTGTGGGCTCTATGGTGTTTCTGTTACGACATTTGCTTCTAATTTAAGTTGTTGTAAAAATGTATCATTTGGTGCACCACCATGTCTTTTTCATGCAATCCTATTCATAGCAGCTGTGTGTCTTTTGTAACTTGCTCTCTCGACTGTAAAGCACTGTAACACCCCCTGGCAATGTACGTGTTATAAAACTGCATACATAAATACACCAAATAAATAATGTATAATATGCAGTTGTAAATGATTTCAGAAAAGTATGTACAACAGCTCATAATTTTGTGTCAAACATAGAGAGCATCAGGTGGGGACTTGAATGATTTTTTTTTTAGACATTCCACAAATATAGTGTGTATTTGCCTGTAGATGGGGCAAGCACGCTAAAAATCTACACATTTTATTGTAAATATTTGCAGAGCACCGTTACCATTTGAAACAACAATGGCAATGAAGAAAAAAAAGAAAAGTAAGAAGCCATTGGAAGAGTGTGTTGCAGGTGAGAACAAGGGGCCATATTATCAAGAAAGGGCGATACATTATCACCGCTTTTATTGGCAGGAAACTGCCGCTAAAGCGGCGATAATGGGCTTGATAATATGCCCTTGTGAATTCCCATAGAAGCCCAGGTTCTGGTGTTAACCTGGGGTTCAATGGAAATTCACAAGGGCCTATTATCAAGCCCATTATCGCCGCTTTAATGGCAGTTTCCTGCCGCTAAAGCGGCGATAATGTATCGCCCTTTCTTGATAATATGGCCCAAGAATAAGAGGGTCACAGAAGGACGGAGGTGTTGGGGCATAATCTATATAAAAACTTATTGGGTTGTGGACCAGGAGCAAATATGAAAAAAGTAGGCCTGTTATGTCTTCCTAGTTTGTTTGCATGCATGTCTTGAACTGGACTCCAGATGCAAACAGTGGGGAGCTCTAAATGAAGAAATGGAATAGCAATAGTTTTAATACCTGCAGTATCTAATAGTAGGGGTCTGCAAAGTTGTTTTTTGTGTTGCAAACTTCCCCTAATGTAAGGAAAACCTACCACTACTTCCTGTAGTTAGCAATAAAAAAATGCCGATTTTCTCATTACAATTTTGAATCGTTTTTAAACAATTTTTTTAATGTTTGAGAAAAATAAATATTTGCCACCATCCATCTCATATCATGGTCAAGGGGAAACATTTGAAAGTTAAGGCAAATATGTTTTCTGCACCTCCTAGCACTTAAAAAAAAATAATGCCAGTATGTGAGAATAACAATACAGGGGCGTAAATGCAGGAAAAACTGAAATCTGCGTACAATGGATAGGCAAATAATCAAGATATTCACAAGATTTTGCTCATGTAATATAGAAATGTGAACATCCCTGTCTGACACTTACAATTCAGAGAGGATATGTGTGTATTTTTTTTTCACAAGGTTCTTAAGTCTTTCTCAACCCTACTCTCCCATTGTGCCCCCTTCTCCTACTCTTTCCTGTTAACTAGGATCCCTTTAGTTGGGGTACTTTATGACACCTTTACATAGCAAAGCAGTTTAACTTACTTAAGGGCAACATGTTTGTATAAAAGTAGCACCATTAGATGTTATGGGGGTCTGGAAAAGAGGAGCGAGACAAGATAAAAGATGTAGGAGGCGGTCTGTACAGATGGGTCAAATGGAGAAGAGAAACAGTTTATCAAAGACACAGGGCAAATGAAAATGGTTCTCTCAAAGACATGGAGAAGGAGTGTGTGCCTCCTTTGGAGCTTGGAGAATTACGCTTAATGTGGCTGGGGAGACCCACTGCACATTCCCCTCAGATGGTGGCAATGAAATCCGTTAGCAACTTGACGTCCCTGGCTACGTCTCCAAGGAGCACGCACGCAGTCACTCTAAGTCCGAGAGCTCTGGCGGTGTCTACGCTGTGCCACCTGCACAGCAAGCTTCTCCACTGGGATGCTCTGCAGCTCACATTTGCAGGGGTTGGATATCGTTACCTCGGGGAGGCGAGCACAGACTCCCCGTGCGTGGGTGAGCTTCCATGGGAAATCATGGATCTCAAATGCACATCTATGAAGGCTTACTCACTATTTCACAAAGTGTTAAAACTGACCACACAGAAGCACACACACACACACAACTCTATCTTCAATGGTCTGATATTCTGATATATTCTTTACTTTGACAGGCCTATCTCCCAAGGACATCCCTTCTAGAAAATATCTGGAAAGGTGGATCTAGCGAAATTTACTAATGGCTTTCTGCCAGAACGCAGCAACAGACGCCACGTCTTTGTGGATTCCTGGGAGCAAGGGATCTCCACACCTTAATATACATTCCATTCTTCCTGATCAAGTCACAAACATGGAGTGGCCAATTTTTACACTGGATTTATCATCTCATCTCAAAATCACGCTCTCCTCGATATCTGCTTTTTCTGTCTACAGCTGTATAAATTAACTTCCTTAACTTACTTATAAGGTAAAACGCCCATTCACCTTTAACATTTGCTGCTGTAATGGAGATACAAATTCTACCTGAACATCTCTGATTTCTCTTTCTGCTTCAATGCAGTTCACAAAACAGAGGGTGGCCTAAAATATATCAAAGATGCAAAAACACATTTCGGTAATTTGACAGATCCACCTCATGGTGACAACTTCCCCTTTGCACATATTTTTTGACCTCCTCTGGGGAGTCTTCAACTTTTCAATCATTTGAGACTGCAATTGCAGTCGCTAGTCATCTTTACATACTGCTCTGAACCACACTATTAGGAGGGATGCCCCATTCATGACCCTTTCTAATCGTGGTTTGAAGTGGGTTGGAAAATCCATTTTGCTACTTGGAAATGCTTTTCCGACTCACAATATGGATTTAGAACATAGCCAAAGGACATTATGTGCTTGCAATCCCTGTGATGTTGTGAATCTTATTTTGCTTTTCATGAACCACTTTTGATAAATCTTACTCTAGGACATGATAATTCAATATTTTTGTTTTCAATTAGCCCCCAACTCTCTCTTTTTCTTTCACAGTCTTTTCATTTATGTTCTCTCATTCCTCTCTCCTGCTCTGCCTTTCTCTCATTCTCCTGCTGTTTCTCTCCCTTTCTTATTTCTCCTTCGTTTTCTTTTTTCTCACAGTCTATCCATTCTTTTCTATCTCTCATCCTTCTTATCTCTTTCAGTCTGTATTTACAACCCCCTTTCCAATTCATTATTCTATTTTTATCTGTCTTTCTCCTTGGGTCACTTTCTTTCTCCCATTCCTCTCATGCTTTTGTATTTATATCCTCCCTGCCTCCTCTTTCATATCCTATCACAATGTAAGTGTCTTCCTTTCCGATCATGTATCTTTTGCACTCCATCCTCTCTATTTTCCGTCTCCATCTCAATTTTTGTATATCTCAATCGCCCTCTGTCCTTGTTAGGTATTCTTCATTATTTTTCCGCTCTGTCTCTTTATTTACATTCTCATATTCTATTACACTTCTGTTCACATGACTCTTCTCTCAACACATCTGTCTCTTAGTACCTGCCTTCCCAACCTCTGTACCTTTACCTCCCACCCTGTCTCTAGCTCTGTCCCACCCATTAATTCTTACTGTCTACCTTCTCCATCTTCTTCTGACCTGCTTTATATGTGTGTTCTTATATATGTGTGTTCTTATATAGCGCTCGACTTACCCTTGGGCATCTCGGCGCTTGCATTGGGAACCCGTCCTGGCTTTTCCCTGTGAGATAACCCGTACTGGGCATCCCCAAGGTGAAAGCCAAGCATCCCGCCGCAGGGGGCCGTAGTGGAGATTAAGCAAGCTATTGCCCAGAGTTGCAGAGTGTGAACCCGTGATTCGAGTAGGCACCGAAGTGAGAATTATCGAGTCTGTGGACACTTGGGCTCAGACCCTGTCGCGTCGGGAATTGAACCCATGTCCCGGGTCTGACCTCTGCTTCAGGGTATGCCTCCTCTAACCAGTGAGCCACACTTCTCCTTATAGCCATCAATATCTCAGTATCTCACAGTAGCGGCTGATGGTGGGAGTGCTGCAGGGCAGTGAGGCGGGTGGGGGAGGTGCAGGGTGGGGGTTAGTAAACTATGGAATCCGGCCGAACAGAGGTAAGTAAACAAATAAATAAATAAAACAAATTGTGTTGTGCGCGCTGCATCGTATTTGGCAATGCAGCACGCGCAATGAAATTCATTTTATTTATTTGTTTACCTACCTCTGTTTGACCTTATTCCATAGTTTACTACCCCCCACCCTGCCCCTCCCATGCCCCGCCTCACCAACCGCAGCACTCCCACCACCGGCCGCTACTGGTCTCGTGTTCTTTGAAATGATTTCTCCTTGTACCACTTACTGTTTAATCTATATGTTTCCCTTTCTATCTCAACATATTTCTCTCAGTTCCCCAGGTTAATATCCTATCTTCTCTGCATCTGATGAATTTGTCTTAGTCTAATTTCCCAACTGTTGCTCTCTGAAATTAATAAGAGGGCTGGCAAAGAGCTTAACTCAGTTGTTCCTCTGGAACCAGCAACCATTTCTCATGACATGATTCTTTTATCAAAATCGGATGCTATTTCAGATAAACATATGTTATCAGTTGTACCAGAGACGTTTTAAGGCATGGGCAAAATGGGCTTGGCCCAGGGCCTCAACCTTTCATGAGGCCCCCTGATAGAACCAGCTCTATTATGCTGAGTCGAGTCCTGATGATTCTTAAACTGATTGTTTTAAATACCACTTTCCTTTGCTTTATTTTCAAAGTGGGTGATATGTGTGTCTATTACAGACATTTTGTGGAGAATTGTTGTGTTAATGTTTTATGGAACATCCATTAAATAGTTTCTTTGATATGAAATCAGGACCTCACATATGATAAATGGGAGGGGTCACAGAGATTATTTGCAATAATATTAGCGAGCTGCTGCTGTGTTACAATGTTGAAAACACATCACTATCCCTGAATATTACATGTCAACACTTTTAGGGGCAGATTTACAAGCCCCTTGCGTGACTTTTGCACCGCCATTGCGTCACTTTTGTGATGCACCCGTGGCATAAATGTTGCGTCCCATTTACAACGTGACGTATCTAGGGAGATGCATCACGTCGTATAGCTCTGTGTTACAATATACCTGCGTCAGGTATAATGTATGCAGGGTGGGTGTTCCCACGCAAAAAGCCATGTAGAACTGACGCAGTGAAATCTACAAGATCTCACTGTGTCCCTCTATGCCTTCACTGCGTCAAAATCCTTACGCATGCTCAGACCAGACGTAAGGAATGACGCATCGCTTTTTGAATCTATTGTGATGCATTGCTGGAATTGCAACACCAGCAGTGCGTCACTTTTGCTTCAACATGTGCGTCAGAATTTTTGACGCATCTGGTAATCCTTGAGCCATGGAGCACTCTATACGGTAAATACAACACATCCATGGTGGCGGAAGGACATTTGGTGCTGACGCAACGAAACTGACGCATCTATGCAGAGGCATATGTAGTTCATGTCCTTCCGTAGACCCTCAAGTTCCATCAGCGAAGTGTTCCTGCAAGTGATGGCTGGATGTGAGGCTCCAACATTCTATAGGGAATGTGGGCACTGACGAAAAGGATCCCCAGGACAGCATTCCTTGACCAAAATAATGTATGTTGGAGTGGATCTCGGACAAAGAAAATTGTGGGCATACATCTCAAGAACAACTACAAATTATTGTCTTTTTTTTTTTCGACAGGCTTTTAAAAATTACTCTCCTAAATTAAAAAAAATGGTTATCAGTGTGATGTGAGAAGACATTCCAAGAATGCATGATCATACGAAAATCGGTTGAGAGGGTATTACTACTCAGTTAACCCTAGTTTCTCCAAATAGGTACATTAAATAACTCAAAACACCCTGTAAGTTAATACAAAGATAAACATTTATTAAGAGAAAGTTGTTTGATGACACTTGTTTACATAGACTTAACCATACAAGGCAATCTCCACGCAAAATAGATTAAGAGTAAAGACCTTAGCAGCGTCGAACGTTCAGCGCCCAGTGCTGAACGTTCGAATAACGGGTGCGGCCCCATCGGCCAATGGTCGTGCGCAGCACTGGTAAGGTAGTGCTTGCGACGACCGTTGGCCGACGGAAGCACTTAAAGGGTTAAGACATGCTCCACCTTTGAAGCCCGCCATCTAAGATAAACACATTGGTCTTACGGCAGCAAATAAAACCAACCAAACTAACCACACGATATTCCAGCTAATGAAGGCATTCTCTGTTGAAATGCCATTGGCAATTGAATAAAGGAATGGCTTATTGATAGGGTGCTGTTCAACAATTCACCCCATGAAGTGCCTGTCTCTAGAAAACTATCCTTAAAATCCAGTCCATGAAAGTTCATTCATAAGAAATATTTTCAAGTTCAATCCTGGGAAAGTAGGAGGGGCCTTTCAGTAAAAGGGAGGGTTTCATTGACAGCAGTGCAACTGATGTCCACTATGTGATTTCCTGATGGTATTTTCCAGGATCAAAACAAACATCCTTTAGCAGTTATCTCTCAGCAACTGCATGTAATGGCTGCGACTTCACTCGGGATGAGAGTGAATGTGAATTTGTCATTTGTGGGTGATTGATTGGTTTGAAAGTCAGAAGGATCCAAGGTGCTTTAGCACAATATTATACAAAAAAATTAAAATTATGAAAGAAAGAAAAGTGTGAACTTATGCAATGGTGCAAAACAGGGGAGTAGGAAGTCGTGGCGGGTGGCAGGGGCGGGTGTGAGCGCTCAAATAAAATTGAAAAATATCAAAATAAACAGGCGCTTGTACATAAACTTGAAATGACTTAAAAGCAAACTTATTTTACTCCTGCTCCAGACCTCTCATGACTGCAGCTCGGCCACCAGGAAACTCACTAGACCAATCCTGGTGCTGCTCTTATGCTGTGAGCTCAGCACCCTGATTGGAGGGAGCAGCCTCACGCAGCACTCCGCAGAGCTCTGAAGGCCTGCACATGTTCTAACCCACCTGTCCTAAGAAAGCTGGGTTAGAGGTTTCACAATGCGCATGTCTGCCTGGCCGTCTCAAAAGGGCTAGCTAAAGGAACATGCGCACTTTGAAAAGTGCACACACAGCCCACCCTCCTCCCTGCTGCTGTGAGCAGATGCCCGGCCCCGTCCTGATGCTTGCTTCAGGACGGGAGGAGCTTTGGGGCATAACGTAAGTGGGGATATGCTCCTCCACCCAAATGGAGGAGCCGCCCCTGTCTGAGGTGTTGAGTCCAAAAGATCTACCCTCCGATGTCTCGTGCTCATTTTTTCCCATGAGCTGAGCTTTAAAATATATATTTACCCACCATTTGCAGGTTTGCCTTCCTAAGCAGAAACACAACATTCCTATTTTTCTCTCTTGTCATTTTCCAAATTGCATATTTTTCACATTGACCGTGAATGCCACGGTTTGCAGGGTGGGCGGTGGCCCGAGCGTGGGCTGCGCGCTGGCGCTTCACTTGATATTTAAATTAAAAGGCGTCCATAAATTTCAATTAGCTAACTGAAGTGTGGAATTTGTCATTCTTTGGAGCAAGGCATTTTTTAATTAAGTTGGTAAGTTTTATCATTTTCATGGAGTGCGTCTTTGCATCTGTGGAGTCAGCAGTTTTGATGCTTGAATCAAAGCTTCTAATGATGTATGCATGCCTAATACAAGTGCACTGTTAATGAAGTCTTCGCTTGCACACCTCACAGGTGTGTCTGTAAGCATGTGGATGTGCACAATAATTGTGAAGTTTTTTCTTCAAGAATAAAAGAATGAGACGCTATGTCAAGTCTTCCCAGTGCTTAATTTGTGCCAATGGTTTCTATTGCTCAGGACCGGAACTTAATTGTCAGCATCGGAGCCTGCGACGGTCTTCCACAAGGTGGTGCTGTCTGGCTAATTTAGAGATGACCACAACAACAGTTCATTATTAACTCAATAAACATTCAAAATTAATATTACCTGCTGCCCAAGCTATTCTTGTGGCTTTGTGGGCCTGAAATAGTCTGAATTGTCACACTTGTAAGAGTGTGAATGTTAGTTCTTGTGCTGTTACTATCATTGGCGGCACTGGCAGGGACAATGTGTGGCTCAAGGTGCAGTGATCGCCTGACGAGAGCCCTGGCACTTACGTTTCTTGCAAATTTAGCACAGTCTTCTATTTTCATAAATGTCTAGTTGCTCGAGGCAGGTATTTCTTTGCGTTCTGAGACTTAGGAACTGATTGACGAGACTCCGCAGTCATGGCGGCGTCTCTGCACTCGTTCTCGCATTTCCGCACTCGTGGTAACGGCTCCACAACGAGAAACTGCAGTGAGTAGATCCCACCACAAAAGTGCTGACATCCCATCATGACTGCGGAACCTCCCCCAGGATCGCGGCAGCTCTTTCTGAATTGGGTCATCGTTGTCTTGGTGATCACATTATTAAACCAGGAATACGCAGTGGTGTAGCCTGTGCGGCTTGGGCCCACTGCAAGGAAGGAACTAAGCCCCCGGGTCGCTGTTGAAACTGTAAAATGCAGCAGTAATCAGGGTTCAGTGGGCCCTTAGGCCTCTGTGCTCCTGCACCTGCTGCACAAATGGAACCCACGCCCGGGGGACTACAAGTCCCAGAATGCATAGAATACACCTGGACTCAAGCAGCTTGTCAAGCATGACACTGTGATACTTTCCTTCTACGCATGAGCATAGTGGTGTGCCTCTCATCTGCAAATGGAAGTGTGAAGGCCGGGTGTGAGTTGCTTTTTTGAGAGCCTTCCCAAAAAGTGTGGACTATAGTTTGTGTTTCTAAAGACTCTTTGCCCTTCACGAAGAGGCACAACGTTTATTGACTTTGAATGGCGTTCCCATAGCAAATTTAGCCCTTGTAGGACTTTGAGGCGACCGTCCGGCCCAGTAAAGCTGCAGTGACTGGCTGCAGTGCGAATGCTTGGCTTACTGATGCTCAGGAATGTCCTTTGGGACACTAATGCTGGCAGGTGGATGTCATGTCCTAGAGAGGTGGGACATCCGGCAGCAGGAAGCTTACGAACTACTTCTTTACTAGCACCTTGATAAAGTACGTTTCCCTGATCTAATCTGGACACGACCAAGGCCTGAATTACGTTTTTTTGCGTGGAGGAAGGAAGCATCCTGAGAATCTTTCTAAGCCATTTTAAAATAGTAAAACAGGTAGAGGCTTCCTTAACCTCCTGCTGCTTCATAGACAGCTGGTCGTCAATCATAACTCCAAGATTACGAGCCGATTGAGATGGAAGGGGGAGTGCGCCCATTTGAGGAGGCCAGTGTTGGGGGCCCCAAAGACTTTTGTTTCCACCAAAAAGGAGGAGTTCCGTTTTCCCACCATTGAGTTTCAATTTGTTTGCGAAGATCCAGTTAGCTATCTTATGTAGCCCAAGCTGGAGAGATGATCCCTTAGAAGTCTCTTGGGAAGATAGAGTAATGTTTTCCCAATCACTTGTGCACATGTGCCTAAAAAGAAGTGTTACTTCAGTGCATGAACTGGTAAGCCCCTACTTTACTTTGCCAAAGTTAAAAAAATATATATTATTCATTTTATAAGTTTTTTTATATATGTTATCATAGTTTTGTCTTTGAACTATATATTCAGGTTACAACAATTCAAAACCTTTTTTTAAGTTTTCATTGCACCAATAGAAAGCACATTTCCTATGATTAAGCTGCCTGCAGAGAAGCACCCTTATTATTCTATTCCATAAAAATGATATGCAATAGATGTTTTTACAGAATTGTTTTTTCTACTTTTTTAACTGCAAGCATTTGCCACAAAATAAGAACACAACTTTGCACCGACTTGGCTTTGCTAATGCTGGCTTTAGCTTAGAGTTGCTGCTTGTGGTTTTAAAGCTGAGTGAAGCAAATACAGTGCACTATAGAGAGTTCTCTAAAGTGAGTCCTGGAGGGCCGGATCCATGCCAGATTTTTAAGATAACTATGTTTATCTAAATGGGGCAATGCTAAAAATCTGGCATGGATCCGGTCCTCCAGAACCCACTTTGGGGTACCCTACACTATAGCACGGGCTATACAAAAAAGTGTGACTGTGCAGGTGTAAATGTATAGTGTCTGTCTATATGTAATTCCCTACTGTCCATAATGCTTTCTGTTTTCTGTTGTCTTTATTCTTCGGTTGTCTCTATTCTTCCTTTGATATCGCTTCTGTGTGATGGGGTGAATGCTAGTTTCCAGGTGGGTTGTTGCACAACTGTACGTCACTGCACAATGCACGCCCTTTAGCAGCACCCAGAAGGCTGTGGAAGCGGGGCACGACCAAGGACCACTTCTCGTGCTCAGCATCCACAGACCCGCAGGCTGCTGGGCACGCTCCTCAAGTCCTATTCGAATGCTCTCCCTTGGATGGCCCTAGCACCATAGTCTGCTGGGCGTGACCTTCGACCACGGCAGCGGTCGCATCAGGGGGCTCAAGAAAAGTCCATTTTAGTTCAAGGTCATCCCGAGTGAAAATTAGCATCTTCAATTTATGCAACGCCCAATCCAGGAATGCATGAAGTGGGCACCCGGACAACATGTCTCTTGCTTACTCAGGGGTCACTCTGTTCTGTGTGTCTGTCTCTCTCTCCTCCTTTTCGCCCCTCGTCCTCCCCACCCTCAGGCCCCTTTGTTATCCATGCCCCGGGAGCATCCGCGTGTGGTCTGGAAAGCTAATGTAATATTCCATAGGTGCATAGAGAGCTATTTGAACCGCCCCACACCGCCACCTGGGCTGCCATTTTTCCTCCCTTGTTTTTCCTGTCTCTCTTCCTCTTACGCTCGCTCCCTGAGCGTTTCTGACAGAGCTGGATAAGTTGAATAAATAAGTTAGGTTTTCTCCACACACATGATTGATGGTTTCATCCGTAGGCGCATCTCCGGGGAGCAGAGATTCAAATGAAACCGAGAGGCAGCGAGGCAGCCGAGCGGCTCGCCTTCTTCAAGGGGAACACGGTGAACCATGGCGCCGACCAAGGCACGCGCTCCCAAAATAATTAATATAGCTCCTTTATGTGTTATTAAAAGGCCCAACTTCATGCACAGCGAGCATTGGGCACTGCAGGGGGAGCACGTCAGTGCCCGCGACCTGATCGCCTTAACAAGGAACCTGAATGCCACCGAGCATCGTATGCAACACTTTAATCTGGAGGTAAAGGGATAAATACAAAAATATTCAATGCTAAGTGCTCCGTCGGCGCTTATTGTTCAATGTTCTGCTTCTTGACTAAAGTGATATCAAAAATGCCTCTTTTTAGGGCTGTCAAGAGGAAGCATAAGAGCCTTTTCACTAATAAAATGTGTCACTGCGCAGGGTACTTAAATTCGATTTCCAATTTTTATAGTGCATTTACCTGGCTGGTCATTGCAAGTGTACAAAATGTAAAATCACGCGAAATAAATGATCCTTAAAGCACAATTTATCAAAGCCACAGTGGAAAACAGAAGTAGCAGGATACTTCTGTGAAAAGTTAGTTTTGTGGGAGAAAACCCTTGCTTAAACCTATATTTGTCAGGAGAATACTTCAACGCGAGAAGGTTTTTTTATGGAAGTTTCACCTTGAAAACTTTTTTTCACAACTTCTTAGCTGATTTGTAATGCAGTCCACCCCTAACTGAGAGCTGCTAGCGTTAATCGATCTTTTTGAGGCTTATCCATAAATCTGTAGATAAACATATGCAGCAAAATGTGTGAGCTTATGCAACTCTGAGGACTTGTCAAGTCTACAATTCACATTTGGAGGGGGGGCTTGCTACCCTCTAGAGCTGCTCATGTGGCCACCAAAGAATAGGTGGGATCCAGAGTAAGCATCAATCTTGTCTATAGCGTTTGCCTGCTCGGCACAAAGCGGGCAGACCCAAAATAAGTCATCATTTTAAGCAATGGTCTAAATGTGTCTACTAATAGAATTTGACAAAAATGCACCATTTCCTTTCGCCTCTGTCCACGGAAGGATTTGTGATGCAACTGCACCACATTACAACTGCAACACACAATGGTCAAGATGTATCCACCCCCTGTATGCCTTGGGTGGAAGCTACCAGCGGGGCATGCCGCTATTCGGCATACTCCCACAAGCACATGCCTAAATGTACAAATTCAGTTGTTTCATTTGGGGAACGGCGTTGAGAGTAATCCATTGATGGTGAGTCACCACAATGCCAGGGGTAACGAAAGTCACATCATCCATTGATCGTGATGAAATCAAAAGGTTGGCCAACTGTCAAACCACTAGCCCCCTCGTCAGCCTTCGATTTAGCTTAGAGAAATAGCAAGGAGTTGAAATTGCAGACCAAAATTAACCCTTTCACAGTCCTGTTTGGTTTATGTTCCTGCCACTGCTTTCAAGGCCCCTAAGTCTAGAGATAGCAAGAGCAGTGTTATCTGCTATTCATTGTCATCACTTTATTTAACTTTCACAGCGACCCCTCTTCTCTGGTCATCTCTGACAGCCATGCCTAAGTGATTCTGATCTCCCCGTGTGTGTTACAAGAATATATATAACACGACAGATCAGTGTAAGAAATTGGGTTACTGGTTTAGAGGGGCGGATGCCCCACTCAACAATATACCCAATCCTTGTCAAAGTGAACCACAAAATGTAAACTTACATAACCTGTGCTTAAGCCTCTGGTATCTTGACATAAAAACAGGCAGGCTTAATGTAGAGGCAATGAGTAAAGTATTAATGCTTCTACCAAACAAAAAGAACAAGCTTAATGTAGTCTCAAAAGACGAGCATCCTGTTGGTCACAAACGTTTTCCACCTTAAGGAAAATCCATCAAGTTTCTAAAAGAACCCTCACTCACCAAATTAGTTGGTGGAATCCTTCATCATTTGGTTCCCATCTAGGGGGCCATGTGACTTCAAGGTGTGCTATGATGCCTAATTACAGCAGGGTGGGATTTATGGGGGGTGAATATGAGAAATTAAGTGAGTGTACACCTTATAACTGACTCCAAGATACTTAATCAAATCCCAAACATTTTTAATAGAGAGTTTCTAGGGCAGGATTAAAATCCGGGGTGATTGATGAGAAAAAATGATCTCACACATCCAGAGAAGGTGAAATGGTCTACATGTTTCAGCCAATCAAACCGGTGTCAGGAGGCGTTCTTCAGGACCAGTGCTGCCAGGGCCATGATAGACCCTAAGCAGGTATTGTGTATGCACACTAGTGAGGGTCTCAAGGCACTGGATAGCTAGCTGCTTCATGGGGATCTGTTCATTCAAACAGTCAGGTCTTGAGTCCTTTTCTGAATTGCTGGAGTAATGAAGCAGTCCTGAGCTTCAGGGGAAATTTTTCCAACGCTTTGGCCACCAGGTGTGAGAAGGAGTGTCCTCCTCTGTGGCTTTAACACCTTGGCTGCTAGGCGTTTTCCCCCCCTGTGCTGCAAAATGCTTTAGTACATCATTCATGACGAGCTCAGCTCGTCATCAGCACAGCTCAACTGTGCATCATGACGAACTGAGCTCGTCATGAGCATCGAAAGGGTTAACAGATTCTGGGGGTGTCTCCAAGAAAGAGTGGGGGTGGATATTAGGTGTGTGGTTGGTTGGTGGAAGGTCAGGCATTTGTTGATGTATGCTGGTGCTTCATTGTGCAGAGGTTTGTATGGGTCAACATCTTGAACTGACGTCACTTTTGGATCAGGAGCCAGTGTCGCTTCTTGAGGTGGTGTGTGATGTGGGTCCATCTGGGAAGGTCGAAGATGAGTCGTGCAAATGAAGTTTGTATTCTTTGTAGTCTCCTCAGGAGGCGTGTGTTGATTCATACTTAGAGTTTGTTCAAGTAGTCCAACTTGCTGGTGACTAGTGGCTGCATGATGGTCATTATGGTGTTGACTAAAAGCTACATGAAGATTTTGCGGAGCACGCATAGGGTATGGAAGCAGGCGGATGAGACTGCGTTGACCTGCTTCTTCATTGATAGTCAATCAATCAATCAATCAGATATTTGTAAAGCGTGCTAATCACCCGTGAGGGTCTCAAGGTGCTGAGGGGGGGGGGCTTTGGGGGGAGCAGCTTCTGATCAAACTTTGTATCCCCAGTGCCAGCTTTGTGTAGGGGCAATACCTAGCCTACTCCCCTGTCTTTCCTTGGTTTGACTCCCAAATGTCTGGAATGAGAAAAGGCAAAGTCAGGTACTTTGTGTATACTGCAGACAGAACCTTATGATGGGCTATATGGGGCTGTACCCAACTCCTTCCCAAGTCATCCCACCAGGGGAGAGCCGTTCACCGTCACGTGACCCAGAACACTGGCACACTGGCAATAAGGCACACTGGTTTAAGGCACAGAAAATGCCAACTTTCTAAAAGTGTCATTTTCAGAATTGTGGCTTCAAATTCAACTTTGCAATTAAAGAGGATTTAAAAGTACAGCTCATATCAGTACAACCTTAATTTCCCTACTTGCTCCCAGACTTAAGTTATCATTTATTAGGTGTAATAAGGTAACTCAATGTTACTCTAAAGGAAATATAGGCCTTACAATAGTGAAAAAAGACAACAGGAGTGTTTTCAGTATTATTACATGTACAATGTAAACCCTCATGTCCTATATTTTAAATACCCTGCATTCTGCCATAGCAGCTTTCAGGGCCTACCTTAGGGGTGACCTAGAAATATTAAGAAAGCAATGCTTAGGCCTGGCAAAAGGTTTATTTTGTGAGGTCGAAATGACAGTTTATACTGCACAGCAAGCTGCAGTGAAAGGACAAAGACGTGTTTTAAAAGGCAACTTTAGTAGTTGGCACAATAAGTGCTGCATTCTCACCAGTCGATTCAGAAAAGGGGCAGTAGCATTTAATTTACAGGTTCTTGTCAGTATTGAATATCATTTGCTAGGGGGTTAGAAGTAAATTAAATGTGCCAACTGAGTGTAGCCTAATTTTACCCTGCTTTAAGGCGAGGGCACAAGTACCTTAGCACTGGTTAGCAGCGGTAAAGTGCACAAAGTCCCAAAGCCATCTAAAACAAATTCTGCAAAACAGGGGGGCTGAAGAAAAAAGTCTGGACACTACCACCCCAAGGATGCCAGTTCTAACAATAAGGATGTACAACAATAATTAGTCATGTTTAACATCGCTTGAGCACCATTTGCATTCTTGGCAACCTCGAAGCCAAGACCCGGCCGTCACTCGGGTGCAATGTGATTCAGTGACTACTGTGTTCAATGAACAGCGTCGTAGGTTTGCGGTGTACAGCTTGCCGTCAATAGCCTGGTGTTGTGATAAGCTTCATGGAGCAGGCATTGACCACAGCGAATCATTCTGGCTCTTTCATTAACTCGCCCGGCCATGGGAAAAATGTTAATTCACTTTGTGCTGAAGACAGAAGAACCACGAGGTAGTAAATTCATTAATTAGGGGGATGCAGAGGCAAGGTTGTAGAACATAATTCAGCAGGAGTACAAGCGCTCAATGCAATGCTCAACATGGCCTTCGCTTGTAGAGCACTTGTAACAGAAGCAGAGAGCATAACTGTAAATCCGACAGGCTTTTTCACTGGTCCCCCAGATGTTTTACAGTAATAGGTGTGGTCTCACATAAAGAAGTGTATGTCACCCAGCATAAACAGAAGGTAATATATTTTGTTTAGCTGCCTTCATACTTTTCTATCACAAACAAACACCTTATAGCCACTTCTCCAATTCAATCAGAGCGTTAGAATGTTGGGAGCTCCAATGAGGGTAGTGGAATGACACAGAGCCAATAGTGACTGGTATATACTTCCTGCTCAAACATGCCAGTGTTTCTCTTTCAGTTTGTCCCTGTTTCTTTACAGCCCGGGTGTACATGCAGCCTTCCTGACCTTCACATGTGGCCCCCTGCTGAATGGCTGCACTGTGATGCAGTTTACATTCAAACATTTGTTATTTAACACCTTAGCAGCTGTGGAACGTTCAGCTCCAGTGCTGGACGTTCCATTGCACAGGTGCCTTTTCGAACGTTCAATGGCCGATGTCAGCACTCCCGAGGTAGTGGTGCCGTCGGCCGCCGAACGTGCGCAGCACCTAAGGTGATAAACAGGAAAACGTGTATTTACAGGCTAACTGAAGTAAAAGAAAAGAAGCAAAGAAGGTGCCCTGCATAACGTAACTTTAGAAACACATCAATTTTTCAATAACTCTTTCAAAAAAAGTGTCAAAAATTGATAGTCTCTTCAAAATTCAAAAAGTGTATTTCATTAACCTGTAGAAGCATTACACATTAGTAACTCAGAATCGATAAGTGCATTCTGAAGTACTTTATTTAAAACTGTTTTCAGAAATGAGTGTAGAAATGTTCATGCCTCCTCACACATGGAGACTTCTGGATAGTCAGGGTTGTTTTTCTACATGGGCAATGTTATAGTTTATTAAATCAAACACAAGGTCTGTACAGTATACATCCTAAACTCGTGTATTTCAAGGTACTCTTATTTGTCATAATAAAGAAAACGTAAGTAAAGTGAAATTAGGTACTTGCCTAGGATCAGACAGTTGGGTCAAATTGGGAAGACAGGATTGATCCTAGATGTTCTTGTTTCACTGCATCTCTCTAAGTAGTGATAGCAAGCAGAAAGGCTGACCTCAAGGTGCAGTAGGGGGTGGATATCTATTCAGATACAGAATTACACAGTATTGCCAAATCTATGACTCTTTTAGAGTCTAGAGTCTTAATTTAGAGGGAAGTTGAAAAGCCTCATCTTCATAGAAGAGCAGTGGAAACGCCTCCTCCTCATAGAAGAGGTGTAGAAAACCCCTTCCCTATAGAAGAGCGGTTGAAAAGACTCTTCTTGACAGAACAGCAGTGGAAAAGCAACTTCTTTATAGAACAGCAGTGGAAAATTCTCTTCCTTATAGAACAGCAGTGGAAAAGCCTCTTCTTTACAGTGGAGCTGTGCAAAAGCCTCTTCCTTATAGAACAATAGTGGAAACGGCTCTTCTTTACAGAAAATCAGTGGAAAAGACTCTTCTTTACAGAACAGCAGTGGAAAGCCCTCTTCTTTATAGAAGAGCTGTGGAAAAGTCTCTTCTTTATAGAACAGTATTGGAAAAGCCTCTTCCTTATAGAACAGCAGTGAAAGGCCTCTTCTTTATAGAACAACATTGGAAAAGCCTCTTCTTTATAGATCAGCAGTGGAAAAGCCTCTTCTTTACAGAAGATCAGTGGAAAGCCTCTTCTTTACAGAAGATCAGTGGAAAGCCTCTTCTTTACAGAAGATCAGTGGAAAGCCTCTTCTTTACAGAAGAGCAGTAGAAAAGCCTTTTCCCTCTAGAAGAGTGGTTGAAAAGCCTCTTCTTTATAGATCAGCAGTGGGAAAGCCTCTTCTTTACAGAAGATCAGTGGAAACACCTCTTCTTTCCTGAAGAGCAGCGGAAAAGCCTCTTCCTTATAGAACAGCAGTGAAAAAGGAGGAGTGGAAAAGCCTCTTCTTTTTAAAACAGCAGGGGAAAAGCCTCTTCCTCATAGAAGAACAGTGATAATGCCTCTTCTTCATTGAAGAAAAGTGGAAACGCCTCTTCTTCATTGAAGAACAGTGGAAACGCCTCTTCTTCATTGAAGAACGGTGGAAACGCCTCTACTTTATAGATGTACAGTGGAAATGCCTCTTCTTCATTGAAGAACAGTGAGAATACCTCTTCTTTATAGAAGAGTAGAGGAAACGCCTCTTCCTTACTGTACAGCAGTGGAATGCCTCTGTCTTTTTTATAGGAGAACAGTGGAAAGGCCTCTTCTTTGTAGAAGAACAGGAAATGCCTCTTCTTGATAGAAGTACAGTGGAAACGCATCTTCTTTATGGAAGAAAAGTGGAAACATCTATTCCTTATAAAACAGCAGTGGATGCGCCTCTTCTTTATAGAAAAACAGTGGAAATGCCTCTTCTTTATAAAACAGCAGTGGATAGGCCTCTTCTTTATAGAAGAACAGTGGAAACGCCTCTTCTTTATAGAAGAACAGTGGAAACGCCTCTTCTTTATAGAAGAACAGTGGAAACGCCTCTTCTTTATAGAAGAACAGTGGAAACGCCTCTTCTTTATAGAAGAACAGTGGAAACGCCTCTTCTTTATAGAAGAACAGTGGAAACACCTCTTCCTTATAGAACAGACCCCTCTTCTTTATAGGAGAGGAGTGGAAAAGCATCTTCCTCATAGAAGAGGCATGGAATCGCCTCTTCTTTATAAAACAGCAATGGAACAGCCTCTTCTTTATAGAAGTACAGTTGAAATGCCTCTTCTTTATAAAAAAAACAGTGTAAATGCCTCTTCTTTATAAAAAACAGTGGAAGTGCCTCTTCTTTATAGAAGAATAGTGGAAACGCCTCTTCTTTATGGAAAAATAGAGGAAACGCCTCTTCCTTTTAGAACAGCAGTAGAAAAGTCTCCTCCTTTTAGAACAGCAGTGGAAACACCTCTTCTTTATACACGAGGAGCGGAAAAGCCTCTTCCTCATAGAAGAAGAGTGGAAATGCCTCTTCTTTATAAAACAGCAGTGGATAGGCCTCTTCTTTATAGAAGAACCGTGGAAACACCTCTTCTTTATGAAACAGCTGTGGAAACGCCTCTTCTTTATTGAAGAACAGTGGAAAAGCCTCGTCTTTATGGAATAGGTCCAGCTTGAGCAGAAACAGTGCAAACGCAACTTATTCTAGAACCGCAGCCCATTCTTTTTCCATCAAAGGACACATAAATATGAGGTAGCAACAGTGCAAGCCTTACTTCCTTCCCGAACAGGCACATCACAGTAGTAGCAAAGCAAGCCCCTCCCACTCACAGAGGCAGCAAGCACAATCTTCCTTTTCCTGCAGAACAGATCCAGCAAGACTGGCTAGTTCAAGGTTTCATCGCTCACACAACATATACACTTAAGGCTTGAGCGACATGTAGGTTACAGTCAGATCTCTGGAGTGAGTGCTTAGCTCACTGAGAGGAATCTGTGGGTAGATTAGTGAATGAGTATGTGAGTTCAGTGATATTCCATGCAAGCATCATAAAGGTCCTGGTGTTGTCCCTCGGAGACCTGCTGTTTGTGTTGATTCTTTGGTTTTCCATGTATTGAGGAGTAGTTGTTACCTAGGAGTTCATTGATATTTGGAGCAGACACGGCCACAGTGAAAGTAACTATGCTCTGGACAGGTACACACAGCGTCGGATTGGTAACGCGGGAAGTCGGGCAATGCCCGAGGGGCCGTGTCCAGTTCCAGCTGTGGGCTGCTGTTTTGAGAAGCCTGGGGGGGCGATTTGAGTGGTTTCTGCGTTGTTTGGATATCGCCAGCGACCAGTGGGTGCCTGAGTGGCCTTTCTGGTAGCAGATGGTCGTCCATTACCTCCCTTTTATCAGGGCAGAGGTGTCACTCCCATTCTCTCACTGGGCAGGCCCATTAATGTATGCATATCGAGCGGGGGTAGTGGCCTGAGCAGAATTGACCTCACTTGTTTCCAGGTGTGTTTCACCAGTGTAAACGAATCCATGCATTTTTTTACCCCCCCCTTTTTTTTTTAAATAAAATTTCGACGAAGCAGTGTTTTGTGGAAAAGCAATATGCAAATGTGGGCCACTTGTTTTTTGCGTGCCCGGGTCGATTTTTAATCCCAATCCAACCCTGGGTACACAGGTGCCAATCACTTTGTAAAGGTTTTGATTACGCGCACACCAGGTTCCGTACACTCCCAGCCTCGGTACTGAGCCTACTCCCAATGCTGACGGCGGCCAGTGATTGACAAGACACAGGAAGGCCCCCGCATCAATTCAACCCAAGGCAGCCGCTTCATGCAAACCAAAGCAAAAGACGATCCATGCATTTATTAACGGGTCAGCGGCCGCTGAACAGTTATTGCTAAATTACTAGGTTTGCATGAGCCATTGTCATTGATTTTGGCATCTTCCGGCCTCGGTGATTGCACGTTAGAACTCCGGGTCAGACGCATACTGTCTCTATTGATTGGGCAGACACCGGATGCGGCCTCTTGTTTTTCTCGTTTTCCTGCTTGGTGGTTTAAAATTAATTGTTGCGGCTCCGGCCTGGACCGCAGTGGCGAAGGCTGGAGCAGGCCAAGAGGTAAACTAGTCAGGGAGACATCCACAGCCCAGCTGAGGCAGAAGGACCTCTGATGCAATGGCCTGAAAGAAGGACACTCTTTGCAGAAGGTGGGGCGTATACACTGGTGTAGAAGCGCACACAGAAAACCTAACAGAACCTCCTGGTGGGAAGAGATCACAGAGTGTGAGGCAAAAGAACCTGTTAACTATACCTTGGAGAAATGTCGTTTATGCCCGAGTTATCAAGCCTAATTTGATTTGCTGTGCATAAAGATTATTAAGCTAAAAAATATAAGGTTGCATATTTATGTCACGTTGTATAATTGAGATTTGATTGGGGTTAAAAAAAAATCTATTGCAGCAACACAGCAACAGCTCAAACAAACAGAACACAAACAGCTGTTGTTCATGTCACATGTCATTTTGAGCTATTGTTTATAGTTGGAATGAGTCCTCATGTCAAAATAGATAGGAGGATGCATTTTGTGTTAAACATAGTAAAAAAAGGCCAGACTTACATTTCGTGTAATTTTGCTTAACTTTATGGGTATTTTGCATAATTTAGGAAAAGGAAATTATAAGAATTTCACACAGGCCTCCTGTGGATGAGGCAGATGAAATGAAACCCTTCAAGCTGGGTCTGGTAGCTTAGTGGACTAATGACTCCTCTTTAGGGTGTTGAATTCGACCTCATGGTCACAGGTTCAAATTCTGACAGGTCAACTCAGCTTTTCATCCTTCTGAGGTCGAAAAAATGGGTAAACATTGTTATTCTGCAGCGCTATACCCTTGGGTGAACATGCGCTTTACAAAATACACGTTATATTATAATAAGTCTATCGCAGTTATTATAGTGCTTTCTACCATAGCGACATAGCGCATTCTTTATCTTTGGCGTCTTTTACAAATAGTTATGATATTTTCATTCATCAATGCAATGAGTCGGATCCTGATAACGCCCTTTTTGGTTTGTTGTATTATTGCATACGCCTGGGTGTGCAGGAGGACTTTGCTGTCTTCCGTTGCATCATCAGTCGCTGATTCCCCAAATGTTTATATAAGATGGGGAGCTAATAGAATAAAGTCACCTGTAGACATCTTCTCCATCTCAACCTTATCAATAGGGAGTGTAGATATTTGAAATGAGATAAAGCCGGGGCCATCTCAATTACTGGTACCAGGACATTACAGAGTATTAACCCCTTCGATGCTCATGACGAGCTCAGCTCGTCATGTAAAAGGGGATTCTGTAAATTTCAGCACAGGAGGGGGATGTGCTTAGCAGCCAAGGTGTTAAAAAGACGCCTCCAAGATTTAAGGTACCACATCAGGGCTCCGGTGAAGATAAAAGCGCTCAGTATCACTGTGAATATTACGAGCAGAGCAAGGCCTGTAGATGGTGAGCCAAAGAAATCAATGAGATGCCCAGATCTGGATAGTAGCCTTCATGCACAGTCTGAGACCTTTTTGATGTCAGAAGTACCTGGAAATCCAGGGAATCATAATAATAACAGAGGTACAGAGTGAGGAAGACATTTGTTGGAAATTGGGTTATGGGTTGAAGGGGGTGGAACCCCACTCAAGCAGCAACCACAATGTCTGTCAGACTGAAACACAAGCAACCCCCAAATTAACCTGTGCTTAACCCTCTGGTAGCTTGGCAAAAAAAGTAATTAGGCTAAATTTAGAGGCAATGTGTAAAGTATTTCTGCAGCACTTCAAACAGGAATAGAGTGAAAACAGAACACACAAAAAAATCCTACACTAGTTTGGAAAAAAAGAATAATATTTAATAAATTATTTGAAAATAAAATGACAAAAATGGAATCAGTAGACCCAGAGATATGCAATTTTAAATATTTAAGTGAAAATGGTGCCTAGAAACACAAGTTCAGGCTCACCGCAATGGGGTGAAGGCAACCTGCAGGGACCAAGATGCGCCTGCTGAACAAAATACCTTAAATCCTGGTCTGAGGAGTGTTGCAAGATACTTTGTCAAGGATAAGTCTTGCAGCATGGGGTCCATGGAGCTGTGGAGCTGTGATGCTGAGTCTTGCTTTGTTTTTGAGGATGCCATTAACGGGGGTTTGCAATACACAGGCCTGATTCGGGGATGCATCATGCAGCGGCAGTTAAAAGGAGACAACGGCCTGCGATGCGAGCGCTGGCATTGGGGATGCATTGCACTGTAGTGGTTCCATAGTGGCGCTGCAAAGAGATGCGTTGCACTGCACCTGTTCCTGTGACGGGACCACAGCTGGGCTGACAGAACACCTTCATGCCCACTTCAAGGGTCTAGGACTGGGATGGCACTACTTGGGGGGTAGAGGTTGCAGCAGCAACAGTTCAGCTGTGGGGTACGTGGTGGTTGGATCCTTTCAGAGTTACTGATGGAGAATTTCAGATTGTAAGAGCAGGATTATAAGAAGATTGTGGTACAGGGAGATCCATTCCTGCTGTAAGAAATTGGATATTTTGTACTACAGAGGTACCAAGGGAGCACTACACAGTGTAGGTGAAAGGGCACAAAATGATCAAGGTACAGAAACAGCCCTTTGTGGAATCTGTAAAGGGCACTCAGGATGATAGAAGGACAGAGGGATACCTTCACAGTGTGAGATGGAGAACCCAAGATGATGGATGTAAAGAAAGAGCTGTCACGGTGTGAGTGAGGACACGAGATAATGGTGGTTCAGATGGAGCCCTTTACAGCGTGTGAGAGAGACCACGAGAAGACACCGGTACAGAAGTAGGGATATATGACGTTACCACGCGTACTTTTAGCACGCATACCATTACCACGGATTTTTTACAACGCAGGTCATGTTACAACGGATACCCTTACAACGCAATACACTACAACGCACATACTATTACAACGCATACCATTACAACGTAAGTATAGGTAAGTATATAAATTTATTAAAAAATATTTTGGTAATATTTAATTTAATTATTCATTATTATAATTTAAATAATTATTTTTAATATATTTAATTTAATAATTCATTATTTAATCATTAAATAATGATATTAATGAAATTATTTTTAATTGTAATTTTTTTAAATATATATTAAAAATACCCCTGTACCCCAAAACCCAAACCCAACCCTAAAACCTAAAAATACCCCTGTACCCCAAAACCCAAACCTAGCCCTGAACCCTAAAAATACCCCTGTACCCCATAACCCAAACCTTGCCCTAAAACCTAAAAATACCCCTGTACCCTAAAACCCAAACCCAGCCCTAAAACCTAAAAATACCCCTGTACCCCAAAACCCAAACCCAGCCCTAAAACCTAAAAATACCCCGGTACCCCAAAACCCAAACCCAGCCCTAAAACCTAAAAATACCCCTGTACCCCAAAACCCAAACCCAGCCCTAAAACCTAAAAATACCCCTGTACCCCAAAACCCAAACCCAGCCCTAAAACCTAAAAATACCCCTGTACCCCAAAACCCAAACCCAGCCCTAAAACCTAAAAATACCCCTGTACCCAAAAACCCAAACCCAGCCCTAAAACCTAAAAATACCCCTGTACCCCAAAACCCAAACCCAGCCCTAAAACCTAAAAATACCCCTGTACCCCAAAACCCAAACCCAGCCCTGAAACCTAAAAATACCCCTGTACCCCAAAACCCAAACCCAGCCCTGAAACCTAAAAATACCCCTGTACCCCAAAACCCAAACCCAGCCCTAAAACCTAAAAATACCCCTGTACCCCAAAAACCAAACCCAGCCCTGAAACCTAAAAATACCCCTGTACCCCAAAACACAAACACAGCCCTAAAACCTAAAAATACCCCTGTACCCCAAAACCCAAACCCAGCCCTGAAACCTAAAAATACCCCTGTACCCCAAAACCCAAACCCAGCCCTGAAACCTAAAAATACCCCTGTACCCCAAAACCCAAACCCAGCCCTGAAACCTAAAAATACCCCTGTACCCCAAAACACAAACCCAATACCCCAATACTTACCTATAAACTTACCTAAACTTACGATGTAATGGTATGCGTTGTAATAGTACCTGCGTTGTAAAAAAATGTGTGGTAAAGGTATCCGTGGTAAAGGATCCTGCCTGGTAATGGATCCGTGGTAACGGTACTGCGTGCTAAAAAATCTGTGGTAACAGTTACATACCCAGAAGTAGCCTGTCACAGTGTGTGAATGGACACAGAAGATGGAAGGTGTACAGAAAGCCCTTCACAGTGTGAGAGAGGAAGTATATGACGACAGAGGTTCAGATGATGCCCTGCAGAGTGTATGAGAGGGAGCGTGAGATGAGAGACGTGAAGGCTAAGGAGCCCCTCATAATGAGAGGATGGGAATACTGAGGGTGATAGAAGAACAGAGGGAGCCCTCCATGGTTTAAGAGAAAGGGCTAGATATAAAGTGACGCAGAGTATCATTCCCAGTGTGAGGTGAAGGTGCATGACGCCAGAGGGACAATAGGAGCCCTCCTTCACCGTATGGAACACCGGGCAAGATATATGAAATAGATGAATGGGGTGTCATAAGGGGGAGCGGGGTATAGAGGAAATCTGCCACTGGGAGAGCTTGCAGGACAATGGATGTGTAGGACTTCACCATGTGAGACACATGGCATCTGATGGTACATGTGCAGAGGAAGGCCTTCACAGGGCACGTGATGATAGACGTGCGGTGGGTACCTGTCACAGGGTTACAGAGGGAGCCCTTCACAATGTGTGAAGGAGGGGGAAAGCTGGGTACAATAGTGGTACCCAGGTAGGACACATGATGATAGACGTGCAGTGGAAGCCTGTCACAGGGTACAGAGAGAGCCCTTCACAGTGTGAGAGGGAGGGCCAGGTAAAATAGTGTAACAAGGGAAGGCACGTGATGATAGACATGCGGTGGGTGCCTGTCACAGTGGTACAAGCAAGCCATCTACAGTGTGCGAGAGAGGGAGGAAACGGGATGTTTAACATGTGATGGGTGCCTGTCACAGGGGTACAGAGAGAACCCTTCACAGTGTGAGAGAGCGAGGACACAGCGTGATAGTGGTACCAAGGAAGGGCATGTGATGATAGACGTGCAGTGGAAGCCTGTCACAGGGTACAAAGAGAGCCCTTCACAGTGTGAGAGGGCGGGCTAGGTATAATAGTGGTACCCAGGGAGGGCACGTGATGATAGACGTGCAGTGGAAGCCTGTCACAGGGTACAGAGAGAGCCCTTCACAATGTGAGAGGGAGGGCCAGGTAAAATAGTGTAACAAGGGAGGGCACGTGATGATAGACATGCGGTGGGTGCCTGTCTCAGTGGTACAAGCAAGCCATCTATAGTGTGCGAGAGAGGGAGGAAACGTGATGATTGACATGTGATGGGTGCCTGTCACAGGGGTACAGAGGGAACTCTGCACAGTGTGAGAGAGAGAGGACGCAGCATGTTAGTGGTACCAAGGAAGGGCACGTGATGATAGACGTGCAGTGGAAAACTGTCACAGGGTACAGAGGGAGCTATTCACAGTGTGAGAGGGAGGGCTAGGTATAATAGTGGTACCAAGGGAGGGCACGTGATGATAGACGTGCAGTGGGAGCCTGTCACAGGGGGCAAAGAGGGAACCCTTCACAGTGTGAGAGCGGGAGAGAGCGGAAGGACCAGGTATAATAGGGGACCAAGGGAGTGCACATGATGATTGACATGTGGTGGGTGCCTGTCACGGGTACAGAGGAGCCCTTCACAGTGTGAGACAGAGAGGGAAGGCCGGGTATAATAGGGGACCAAAGGACTGCACATGATGATTGCCATGCGGTGGGTGCCTGTCAACGGGGTACTGAGGGAGCCCCTCACAGTGTGAAAGAGGGAGGCCCGGGTATAATAGGGGACCAAGGGAGGGCACATAATGATTGACATGCGGTGGGTGCCTGTCACAGGAATACAGAGGAGCCCTTCACAGTGTGATACAGAGAGGGAGGGCCGGTATAATAGGGGACCAAGGGAGGGCATGTGATGATAGACATATAGTGGGTGCCTGTCACAGTGGTACAAGTAAGCCATCTACAGTGTGCGAGAGAGGGAGGAAACGTGATGATTGACATGTGATGGGTGCCTGTCACAGGGGTTCAGAGGGAACCCTTCACAGTGTGAGAGAGAGAGGACACAGCGTGATAGTGGTACCAAGGAAGGGCACATGATGGTAGACGTGCAGTGGAAGCCTGACACAGGGTACAGAGGGAGCTCTTCACAGTGTGAGAGGGAGGGCTAGGTATAATATTGGTGCCAAGGGAGAGCATGTGATGATAGACGTGCAGTGGGAGCCTGTCACAGGGGCAAAGAGGGAGCCCTTCACAGTGTGAGAGCGGGAGAGAGAGGAAGGACCAGGTATAATAGGGGACCAAGGGAGTGCACATGATGATTGACATGTGGTGGGTGCCTGTCAAAGGGGTACTGAGGGAGCCCCTCACAGTGTGAAAGAGGGAGGCCCGGGTATAATAGGGGACCAAGGGAGGGCACATGATGATTGACATGCGGTGGGTGCCTGTCACAGAGGTACAGAGGAGCCCTTCACAGTGTGAGACAGAGAGGAAGGGCCGGGTATAATAGGGGACCAAGGGAGGGCATGTGATGATTTAATGATTTACATGCGGTGGGTGCCTGTCACAGGGTACAGAGGTAGCCCTTCACAGTGTGAGGGAGAGAGGGGGAGGATGGAGTATAATAGGGGACCAAGAGAGGGCATGTGATGATAGACCTGCGCAGGGCACAAGTCCTAAAAAAAGAAGTGGGGGGGACGCTGATGTCATGACAGGAAGTAAAGTCACAAAAGGTGGCTTGCACCATCAGAGTCATTTCCACCCCTCCCTCACCCCTTAGATGCGATTGCATCAGAGAAGCCAACGCGTGAACAGCATTCTGAATGAGCTCCGATTTCGCCCCAGAGAGGCCAAAGAGAGAATGTGTGGCTCCATTTGCTCCAGTTATTGAGCTCCCTGTAAAATAAGTGGGGGACTGTTAGAACTGGGGGTCTCTAGTTGGCAGAGGTAGGTACCACTGTCCAAATAGGGACCCTTGCTTCTAGTCAGGACAAGGAGATAACCCTCTCAGATAACCCCTGCTCGCCCTCAAGGTAGCTTGGCCGGAGCAGTCTAGGCTAACCAGAGGCAATGCGTTAAGTATTTGTACCAACACTCACAGTAACACAGTGAAAACACCACAAACTGATTCTACAACAGTTTAGGAAAATAAAGATATTTATTCTAAACTACACAAGACCAAAAGCATCAAAAATCCAACATACACAATGCAAGGTTACGGTTTCAAATGAGTTCTTCAGGTTGTAATCAAAGTTCTTTAAGGTGTGATCAAATGATCCACAGATGCGTGAAAAGTTCACAGTTGCGTCACGTTTACTCACAGTACCTTTGGGATGCAACAAAGTTCCACAAGCAGGAAGCTGGTGCGGTGGAAACAAGCGATGCGTTACTCCTGAGACCCGGGGGAGGCGATGCGACAGCCCCGCTGCAGCAGCGGGCGTGCGGCGACGAATCCGGTCTGTAAGGGGAGGAAGGCAGCTTGCGTAGATTCCGGTGCGTAGGTTCCGTGGGAAGTCTGTTCTCGCAAAGGCACGATGCGCTGATCTCGTAGGGCTGCGACGATCTCCGGGGCGACGATGCGCAGGCCAGCAGAGACCCTCTCTCTCGCAACTCCTCGATGTGATGTTTTCTGCGACGATGTTCGCAGCGACGTGATGCGGTCCGCAAGCAAGCGGGGCGGCGATCTCACCCAAGCGACAGGCTCTGCGACGACACTCGCAGCGATGGTCGATTCTCCCGCACCCGTCTGGTGCGTCCCGCAAACGAAGGGTGCAACGGCTCCGGCAGCGATGTTAGGCGCTGCGCCGATCTCGACCTTCGTAGCGGCGGGAAACTTCTCGCACTGTCGGGGATGCGCTCCGCAAGCGAGCGATGCGACACTTCTCAGCTTCACAAGTTTCTCAGCTTAGTCTCAAGCTTCCCAGCTCAGGTTCAACTTCTAGAGGCCCCACAACTGGATCAAACACTCTACGAAGGACAGAACTCTCTCAGCAGAGTTCGGGGAGACTGGGGGGTGAAGTCCTTTTGTTCCTGGGACTTCGGAAACAGGGAGCCAGCTCTTCTCAGGCCCTTGGAGATTCCTTACAAGACAGGGGACACAGCTCACAGCAAAGTCCTTCCCCTCTCCTTGGCAGCAAAGCGACAGCAGGTCAGTCCAGCAGAGCAACAGCAGGACAGTCTTCCTTCTTCAACGACAGCTTTCTCCTTGGCAGAGGCTCCTTCTTGATTTCCAGGATGATCTAATTTTCTGTTGTCAGGGGTCCTGTACTTATACCCCTAAAGTCTTTGTTCTCTCAGTGCATGTGGGCCCTGAGCCCGGTCTGAACCAGTTCTGGGTGGATCCTGAGCACCTTGACGTGCTGGCTGCATCTTTCCTTTCAGAGTGAGGGGCAGAGTCCTCCGCCGCCCAGCAGGAGGTGGAGCCAGCATTGTGGCAGGCAGGCACAGCCCTATTCAGCCCAGGTGCTAACTCCTCCCACCACTCAGGTAGCAATCGCTCCACTCAGCCTAGTGCTGACTCATCCAGCCTCTGGGGGGATTCCCCAGCCCCTGTCACTCACAAACCAGACAGTCAATACACAAACCTTTCCAGGCACGCAGAAGGGTCAGACAAGAGAACAGCAACTTTCTAAAAGTGCTGTCCTCAAACACAGGATCTAAAAACCACCTTACCTAAAAGATGCGTTATTAAATTCTGAGTTCAGGGATACTAAATACTTATGTCCTATCTTGCTCCTATGGAAAGAAATGCCGTAACCACTGTAGCCGGCATCCCCCATGTTAACCTATGGAGCAAGATAGCCTTACAATAGTGAAAACGAAAATGGCTGTAATTCACTACCAGAGCATGTCACCTGCACTAGTACATGCTCTACCTTTCACATACACGGCACCCTGCCCAGGGGGGTACCTTGGGCCTTCCATAGGGGTGACTGATGTGCACGAAAAGGGAAGGGTTCGGCCTGGTCAGCGGGGACGCCGACCAGGGGGACATGGCAGTTCTAAACTGCCCGTAGGCGCTGCAGTGGCAGGCCCGAGACACCATTTTAGGGCTACTCCTGTGGGTGGCACAATCAGTGCTGCAGGCCCACTAGTAGCATTCGTCATCACCGGCCTTGGCACACCCTGTGCACTTTACTAGGGACTTCGTGGTGATACAAATATGCCAAACATGGATATCCAATCATGATAACAATTTACATAGGGAGCACTTACACTCTGGCACTGATCAGCAGTGGCAGAGTGTCCAAAGCATCTAAACCAGCAAAAACGAATCCAGCACAGCATCAAAAATACAGGAGGTCGAGGCAAAAGATAGGGGTAATCACGCCAAAAGATGTCAGGTCTAACACGTGTCCCCTCCAGCTGAAAGTGGGGAGAACTACCCACCCTCTTGGGAGTTCTCTTCACTAAGGCGGAAAAACCTGGACAGACCATCAGCGTTGGCGTGTTCCGTACCAGGGCGGTGTTCCACCGTAAAGTCCATTCCCTGTAGGGAGATGGACCACCTCAACAGTTTTGGATTTTCACCCCTCATGTGCATTAACCACCTGAGGGGCCTGTGGTCGGTCTGAACACGAAAGTGAGTCCCAAACAGGTAGGGCCTCAACTTTTTCAGAGCCCAGACCACAGCAAAAGCCTCCCTTTCAATCGCACTCCACCTCTGTTCCCTGGGGAGTAGCCTCCGACTAATGCAAGCTACTGGCTGGTCTCCATTCTCCTCAGTGGCTTGTGAGAGTACTGCTCCCACACCATGCTCTGAAGCGTCCGTCTGAACTATGAACTCACTGGAAAAGTCAGGTGCCTTGAGCACCGGTGCTGTGCACATCGCAGTCTTCAGGGCCTCAAAAGCAGTTTGGCAGGCGTCAGTCCAGTCAACTCTTTTGGGCAACTTCTTGGAAGTGAGTTCTGTCAAGGGGGCGACAATGGTGCCATATCCCTTGACAAACCGTCTGTAATACCCGGTGAGTCCTAAAAAGGCTCTCACCTCTGTCTGGGTCTTGGGGGGCACCCAAGCCAGAATGGTATCAATCTTAGCCTGTAGGGGCGCCACCTGGCCGCTCCCCACCTGGTGTCCCAAATACACCACAGATCCCTGCCCTATCTGGCACTTGCTGGCCTTGATAGTGAGGCCTGCCTTCTGCAGAGCCTTCAACACTTCGCAGAGGTGTTGCAAGTGTTCTTCCCACGTGGAGCTGAACACAGCAATGTCATCCAGGTATGCGGCGCTGAATTCCTCCAGCCCAGACAGTACCTGGTTGACCAGTCTCTGGAATGTGGCAGGGGCATTCTTCAACCCAAAGGGCATGACACGGAACTGGAAGTGCCCCTCTGGCGTTGAAAATGCTGACCTCTCTTTGGCCCCGTCAGTCAAGGCGATCTGCCAGTACCCCGAAGTCAAATCGAATGTACTGAGGTACTGGGCAGCTCCCAACCGATCCACGAGCTCATCAGCTCTGGGGATAGGGTGTGCGTCAGTCTTCGTGACCGCATTGAGCCCACGGTAGTCCACGCAAAACCGGAGTTCTGGCGGGCCACCGGGGGTAGCAGCTTTCTTGGGGACCAAGACCACTGGGCTAGCCCAGGGGCTGCTGGAGGGCTCAATCACCCCTAGCGCCAACATCTTGGAAACCTCTTCCTTGATGCTGGCCCTGACCTTGTCGGCTACCCTGTAAAACTTTTGTTTTACCGGCAGACTGTCTCCAGTGTCCACATCATGGACGCACCAGTCGGTGACTCCTGGGGTCAGGGAGAACAGAGAGGGGAACTGCCCCAACACTTGGCGACAGTCATTCTGCTGTTCTGGGGTCAGGGTGGGCGAGAGGACCACACCATCCACTGACCCATCGTGCTCCTTAACTGCCAGGAGGTCAGGGAGAGGATCGCTATCCTCTTCCATCTCTGCATCTGTAGCCAGGAGCATGGTTACTTCAGACCTCTCAAAGTGGGGTTTGAGGCGGTTCACGTGCAAAACTCTCAGGGGCTGCCTGGGAGTCTTCAGGTTAACCAGGTAGGTTACCTCACTCTTCCTTTCCACCACCTCGTATGGCCCAGACCACTTGTCTTGGAGCGCGCAAGGCTCCACTGGCGCCATCACCCACACTTTCTGCCCAGGTTGAAATTCGACCAGAGTGGTATTCTGGTCGTACCATCTTTTCATTTCTTCCTGGCTTGCTTCCAGGTTCGCCTGAGCGAGCTTCCTGAAGCGCTGTGTCTGGTTGCGGATGGCCAGCACATAGCTGAACACATCCTGGGGGGTTTTCCCACTGGACTTTTCCCAACCCTCCTTCACCAGCGAGAGAGGTCCTCTAACAGGGTGGCCATACAGGAGCTCAAAGGGACTGAACCCTAAGGACTTCTGAGGCACCTCCCTGTAGGCAAACAATAGGCATGGTAACAAGACGTCCCACTTCCGTCTCATGGGCTCCGCTAGGCCCATAATCATACCTTTCAGGGTCCGGTTGAACCTTTCAACCAGCCCATTTCCTTGAGGATGGTAAGGAGTGGTGAACTTATAAGTTACCCCACACTCCTCCCACAGAGACTTCATGTACCTAGAGATGAAGTTGGTACCCCGGTCGGAGACCACCTCTCTGGGGAACCCCACACGGGAAAAGATCCCCATCAATGCACGGCCCACTACGGGTGCTGTGATTGTCCTGAGAGGGACTGCTTCCGGGTACCGGGTGGCATGGTCCACCAAGACCAGGGTGAACCTGTTGCCTAAGGCTGTCTTGGGGTCCAGGGGCCCTACGATATCTATGCCCACCCGCTCGAAAGGGGTGCTCACCACTGGGAAGGGTTGAAGGGGGGCCTTCAGCTTCATTCCAGTCTTGCCACTAGCTTGGCAGGTTTGGCAAGATCTGCAAAAGGAACCGACGTGCTTCCTCATCTGGGGCCAGTGGAAGTGGGTGACAAGCCGGTGTAGGGTCTTGTCTTGCCCCAGATGTCCTGCGAGAGGCACGTCATGAGCCAGACCCATTAGGAAGTTTCTGAAGCGCTCGGGTACCACCAGCACACGGGCTGCACCGGGCTCAGCAAACTTAGGCTCGCTATACAGTAGGTCACCTTCCCAGTAGACATAGTGATCTTTGACTGCTCCACCTGCTGCCTGATCTACAGCCTGTTGCCGCAGACCAATGAGGGAAGGGCACTCCTTCTGCGCCTGGCAGAACTCCTCCCTGGAGGGACCACCGTCTTGCTGCCAATGGGTCAGCTCAGGTAGATCTCCCAGTTCGGCCACCTGTTCCCCTGTAGGCTCCAGGGCATCCCCCTCAGGTTCTGCTTCCTCCTGGACCGTGGGAACGGCTGGGGCTGGTTTCCCGCGCCCTCTGCCTCTTCCTCTCCTGGCAGGTATCTGGGCCACTGTTTCAGGCTCCAGTGCTGCTGATTCACCCTTACTGGCTGCCATAGCACGCGTGGTCACGCAGATCCACGCAGGCAGACCCAACATCTCCAAGTGAGTTCGGTGTTCTATGTCTTTCCATGGAGAACTCTCCAGGTCGTTGCCTAACAGACAGTCCACAGGCAAGGCATCGCTGACAACTACCTCCAAAAGACCAGAGACTCCTCCCCATTCAAAGGAAACATTCGCTAACTTGCAGAGGCGCACTGAGCTGTCAGCGGCCACTACAGGGCGGAGTACACCAGGGATGATTTGTTCGTCAGACACCCACTGACACCTCACGGATGTCACACTGGCTCCGGTGTCTCTCAGAGCCTCAACCTCCCTCCCATTGATGGTCACCTTCTGCCCATATTTCTTAGTGTTAGAGGGCAGTAAGGTTTCCGGGACCATCTCTCGGTCTCCTAGCGAGACAAGGGTCATGACTGCTAGCTCTCCCCAGTCTCTAGAAACCAAATCCCCACCCAAAGCTACACTAGCTAACGCTGGGGCGGGAGCACCAGTGGGTGCGGGCTTCTTCTTGGGACATTTCGGAGCAATATGGCCCACCTCGTTGCAGTGATAGCAGGTAGGGGGACCCTGGTTATTTCTCTTGTCCCGCCTACCCTTAGAGGGCCATGACTGTTTAGGCTTGGGGGTTTGGGAATCCGTTTCCTGGGAACTACTTTGGGGCCCTTGCGAGAACTCCTTTTGGTTACCCTTGTCCCCCCCACTCTTCTGCTGGGGACCCTGCCCACCTTTGGCTGTGGTACCCACAATCCCTTTGTGGACCCTGGTACTGGACCAACGGTCCGCCTCCTTAGCAAGCTCAATGGGGTCTGTCAGCTTGCTATCTAAAAGATGCTGGCGCAGCTCTGGAACACAAAGACTACTCAAGTGCTCCCAACTGATTAAATGCAACAACCCCTTCAAATCAGTTACTTTACTGCCCTTCATCCAACCTTCCAGTGCACGCGAGTAACCATTCACACACTCCATCCAAGTCTCAGACTCTTTCTTCTTGGAGTTTCTAAACTGCAGTCTGTACTGCTCTGGAGTAAGGCCATACCTGAGACATAAGGCCTCCTTCATATTGGGGTAGGTCATGGCACCTGTCAACTCTAAGGGCTCTAGAGCACTCCTCCCAGACGCCTCAAAATGTTTCCACAGGCCCGCCCCCCAATACTTGTCAGGCACATCATTCATCTTCAATGCAATTTCATACGAAGTGAACCAGGCATAAATATCCTCACTCCTATGGTAATTCTGTACCAGGTCTTTGGGAATATATACTTTACCCCCATGCACTGGCTGTGCGCTGCCACCCTTTGAACCGGCATCCGCCTCCTTGTTTTGCAGATCCAGCTCTCTCATTCTCAACTCGTGAGCCAAAAGCAATTTCTTTTCCTCTAAGGCGCGGGCATTTTTGCTCTCCTCCGCCGCCTTCTCTACTTCCAATTGCTTCATCTTCATTTTCATGACCTCCAGGTCATATTCTCTTATTCTTTGATTTTCCTGTAACTCTTCCGGGGTGAGGCCCCTACCGGAGTGGTTGCTGCCAGCTCCTGAGCCTACTCTGCCCACTGGCAGGTCTTTGCCTTGAAAAGCACTTTCTACATCCACAACATCATTTCCTTCCTGTGCTTCCCAATAGGTTTTCAAGATTTTCTGCAGCTCCTCCTTCCTGTAGGCGCTCTTTATGGGGCACTCAAACTGCTGGCAGAAGTACCTAAGATGCTTTACTGGGTAGGAGTACAGATCTTCAATCGAGAATTCCAAATCTATCTCTGCCTCCTCACTGGGCGCTTTCCCATTCAGAGACATGATGCTTTCCGAAGAGTTACTCAACAACAGAATTCAAAAACCAGTAGTATGCGGTGGCGTAATGGTCTGCACTCACTAGTGATGTACACCAATTACTGTGGGTCAAGTACAAATACAAGTTCAAATCCCACCGCTGCCACCAATGTTAGAACTGGGGGTCTCTAGTTGGCAGAGGTAGGTACCACTGTCCAAATAGGGACCCTTGCTTCTAGTCAGGACAAGGAGATAACCCTCTCAGATAACCCCTGCTCGCCCTCAAGGTAGCTTGGCCGGAGCAGTCTAGGCTAACCAGAGGCAATGCGTTAAGTATTTGTGCCAACACTCACAGTAACACAGTGAAAACACCACAAACTGATTCTACAACAGTTTAGGAAAATAAAGATATTTATTCTAAACTACACAAGACCAAAAGCGTCAAAAATCCAACATACACAATGCAAGGTTACGGTTTCAAATGAGTTCTTCAGGTTGTAATCAAAGTTCTTTAAGGTGTGATCAAATGATCCACAGATGCGTGAAAAGTTCACAGTTGCGTCACGTTTACTCACAGTACCTTTGGGATGCAACAAAGTTCCACAAGCAGGAAGCTGGTGCGGTGGAAACAAGCGATGCGTTACTCCTGAGACCCGGGGGAGGCGATGCGACAGCCCCGCTGCAGCAGCGGGCGTGCGGCGACGAATCCGGTCTGTAAGGGGAGGAAGGCAGCTTGCGTAGATTCCGGTGCGTAGGTTCCGTGGGAAGTCTGTTCTCGCAAAGGCACGATGCGCTGATCTCGTAGGGCTGCGACGATCTCCGGGGCGACGATGCGCAGGCCAGCGGAGACCCTCTCTCTCGCAACTCCTCGATGTGATGTTTTCTGCGACGATGTTCGCAGCGACGTGATGCGGTCCGCAAGCAAGCGGGGAGGCGATCTCACCCAAGCGACAGGCTCTGCGACGACACTCGCAGCGATGGTCGATTCTCCCGCACCGGTCTGGTGCGTCCCGCAAACGAAGGGTGCGACGGCTCCGGCAGCGATGTTAGGCGCTGCGCCGATCTCGACCTTCGTAGCGGCGGGAAACTTCTCGCACTGTCGGGGATGCGATCCGCAAGCGAGCGATGCGACACTTCTCAGCTTCACAAGTTTCTCAGCTTAGTCTCAAGCTTCCCAGCTCAGGTTCAACTTCTAGAGGCCCCACAACTGGATCAAACACTCTACGAAGGACAGAACTCTCTCAGCAGAGTTCGGGGAGACTGGGGGGTGAAGTCCTTTTGTTCCTGGGACTTCGGAAACAGGGAGCCAGCTCTTCTCAGGCCCTTGGAGATTCCTTACAAGACAGGGGACACAGCTCACAGCAAAGTCCTTCCCCTCTCCTTGGCAGCAAAGCGACAGCAGGTCAGTCCAGCAGAGCAACAGCAGGACAGTCTTCCTTCTTCAACGACAGCTTTCTCCTTGGCAGAGGCTCCTTCTTGATTTCCAGGATGATCTAATTTTCTGTTGTCAGGGGTCCTGTACTTATACCCCTAAAGTCTTTGTTCTCTCAGTGCATGTGGGCCCTGAGCCCGGTCTGAACCAGTTCTGGGTGGATCCTGAGCACCTTGACGTGCTGGCTGCATCTTTCCTTTCAGAGTGAGGGGCAGAGTCCTCCGCCGCCCAGCAGGAGGTGGAGCCAGCATTGTGGCAGGCAGGCACAGCCCTATTCAGCCCAGGTGCTAACTCCTCCCACCACTCAGGTAGCAATCGCTCCACTCAGCCTAGTGCTGACTCATCCAGCCTCTGGGGGGATTCCCCAGCCCCTGTCACTCACAAACCAGACAGTCAATACACAAACCTTTCCAGGCACGCAGAAGGGTCAGACAAGAGAACAGCAACTTTCTAAAAGTGCTGTCCTCAAACACAGGATCTAAAAACCACCTTACCTAAAAGATGCGTTATTAAATTCTGAGTTCAGGGATACTAAATACTTATGTCCTATCTTGCTCCTATGGAAAGAAATGCCGTAACCACTGTAGCCGGCATCCCCCATGTTAACCTATGGAGCAAGATAGCCTTACAATAGTGAAAACGAAAATGGCTGTAATTCACTACCAGAGCATGTCACCTGCACTAGTACATGCTCTACCTTTCACATACACGGCACCCTGCCCAGGGGGGTACCTTGGGCCTTCCATAGGGGTGACTGATGTGCACGAAAAGGGAAGGGTTCGGCCTGGTCAGCGGGGACGCCGACCAGGGGGACATGGCAGTTCTAAACTGCCCGTAGGCGCTGCAGTGGCAGGCCCGAGACACCATTTTAGGGCTACTCCTGTGGGTGGCACAATCAGTGCTGCAGGCCCACTAGTAGCATTCGTCATCACCGGCCCTGGCACACCCTGTGCACTTTACTAGGGACTTCGTGGTGATACAAATATGCCAAACATGGATATCCAATCATGATAACAATTTACATAGGGAGCACTTACACTCTGGCACTGATCAGCAGTGGCAGAGTGTCCAAAGCATCTAAACCAGCAAAAACGAATCCAGCACAGCATCAAAAATACAGGAGGTCGAGGCAAAAGATAGGGGTAATCACGCCAAAAGATGTCAGGTCTAACAGGGACACTGTCCACCCGCGTGGTACCCCGACTCGAGCCCTGGATGTGCGGCGGGTGCCTGTCACATGGTACAGAGGGAGCCCTTACAGTATGAGAGGGAGGGCTGGGTATAATAGTGGTACCAAGAGTGGGCACGTGATGATAGACATGCGGTGGGTGCCTGCCACAGGGGTACAAGCAAGCCATCTACAGTGTGCAAGAGAGGGAGGAAACGTGTTGATAGACGTGCGGTGGGTGCCTGTCACAGGGGTACAGGGGGAACACTTCAGTGTGAGAGAGAGAGGACACAGCATGATAGTGGTAACAAGGTAGGGCACGTGATGATAGACGTGCAGTGGGAGATTGTCACAGGGGTTAAAAGGGAGCCCTTCACAGTGTGCGTGAGTGAGAGAGAGGACACTGCGTGATAGTGGTACCAAGGGAGGGCACGTGATGAGTGACGTGCAGTGGGAGCCTGTCACAGGGTACAGAGAGAACCCTTCACAGTGTGAGAGGGAGGGCCGGGTATAATAGTGGTAACAAGGGAGGGCACGTGATAGACGTGCAGTGGGAGACTGTCACATGGGTAAAGAGGGAGCCCTTCACAGTGTGCGTGAGTGAGAGAGAGGACACTGCGTGATAGTGGTACCAAGGGAGGGCACGTCGTGATAGACGTACAGTGGAAGCCGTCACAGGATACAGAGGGAGACCTTCACAATGTGAGAGGGAAATCCGGGTATAATAGTGGTACCCAGGGAGGGCACGTGATGATTGACGTGCAGTGGGAGCCTGTCACAGGGTACAGAGAGAGCCCTTCACAGTGTGAGAGAGAGGGCCGGGTATAACAGTGGTAACAAGGGAGGACACGTGATAGGCGTGTAGTGGGAAGCCGTCACATGGTACAGAGAGAGCCCTTCACAGTTTGAGAGGGAGGGCCGGGTATAACAGTGGTAACAAGGGAGGACACGTGATAGGCGTGTAGTGGGAAGCCGTCATATGGTACAGAGAGAGCCCTTCACAGTTTGAGAGGGAGGGCCGGGTATAACAGTGGTAACAAGGGAGGACACGTGATAGGCGTGTAGTGGGAAGCCGTCACATGGTACAGAGAGAGCCCTTCACAGTGTGGAGGAAGAGGCGGCAATGAATGGAATAGTCTCACACATTTCATTGCGCATTAATAGAGACAAGCCAAGAGAGTGCCCACACATCCAGCCACTCAAATCCTTTTCCCATTGAGCTATTGAATGCTGACTGTCACGTTGGTTCCATTTACAGTATGCAAACGGGAATCCCACAGCAAATGATAAATGGAGGACAATTCTGAAAGAAGCCCCACTCCCTTCCCAAACTCCGCTGGCTACTGGAAGCCAATCCGATTGCTCCGAGGCGAACAATAATAAAGCTATCTCCAGCGCTCTCTCCCTCGCAAATGACTTTTAGTGCAGTTAAAGACTGTTTTCATATCAATTAATAATTCATTTCATAACACAATTAACGTGCAGCTCGCCTGGAGCCATCTCGTAGAGGCAAATGAGAGGCAGGGAGGGGCGCGAGAGCCCGCGAGGTGCGCGAAGCCCTCGTCAGACTTCCGTGCGCGCGATCACCTCTGCGCCCCTCGGTTCCAATGACGTCAGCGGGTTCCAGGCCAGAGGTCAATGTCAGCATCTCTCTGCGGTGTGTACAAGGCAATCAGCGCAATGGACGGGGACGGTAGTAATCTGTGAGCCGTGCGCGTCGTAAAGGCCACAGATGACTTAACAGTAAATTGAAATACACTGATTCTGCTTCACGTGACAAAATCCTCCCCTTGCTGGTTGCCCATCAGTCCACCTAGCCTTTCCATTAGCCACACCAACAGCGATAAGCCAAGAGCATCTCAATGACACTAAAGGACATTGTAATGTTTTAACCACAAAGACTGGAAGGAAAGTACATTAAAGATGTCTCCGTATATTCCAAGAACGTTGATATTAGTCTCAACCACAACTATAGCAGAAAACACCTGACAGAAGACGTCAAGGAGCTGTAATCCAGCCATGTTGTACCATTCAAAAGAGTCTGCGACACGAAGTATGGCAGGCGAATTGACGGTGCACCTGTCAATCCCTTCTTCTTTAGTAGTGTTTGAGTTGAAGATCCATAACCCGATGGCTGGAACACATTTTGGTGCTCAAATGAGTTTAAGGCTTTTCAATTCAAATAAATGGAAAAACAATGGGGCATATTTACAATAACTGGCACATCCCTGCATATCAGCTGCATACCTGCATATCACCAGTTATTGCGCTACAGCTCCGCCATCATGGATGCGCCACATTTACAATGCGGCGCACCATGGGGCAAAAACGGCACAGATGCGTGACGCATCTGTGCCATAAAAGTGGCGCATTGCTGGAGTTGCGTCGCAAGCGCGATGCAGCTCCAGCAATGCTCTGGGGGCCCTATCAAGTTAATGCTGCTTCAATCCTTACGCCTGCTTCAAGCAGGCGCAGGGTTTTGACGCAGCATGTGCCTAAAAGTGACTGAGTGAAATCTTGTAGATTTCACTCAGCCACTTTTAGGAGGCGTTCCTGCGCCGGAACGCCCCCCCCCCCCCTGCCCAGGAACGCCTACATGTGGCGTAGGGCTTTACAACGTGACGCATCTCCCAGATGCGTCACGTTGTAAGTACCCCGCACCGCGCACAGGATTTGCGCCGCCGCTGCGTCACAAAAGTGACGCAACAGCGGCATAAATAAGGCGCAAGGGGCTTGTAAATCTTCCCCAATGTGTTTTACCATTTTCTAATAGGGTGTATTTTGACACAAGTCCTGTAGTTATGCATGAGGGATTGACTGAGTCTCAGACCTGTAGGCCCTTTAGCTGCTAGATAAGTGAGAGTTTACGTCTCATTACACTCTTTACCAGCCACTTCCTTATGGAACTGTATATGTTGCATTCAGAAATAATTAGCTCACTGGCAGTTTCTGGACAGGGTTCTGGTGAGTCTGCACCTAGAAGCCAGGCTCTTTCAGAAGAGCAGTGCAGAGAGGAACTGTAGTAAAGCAGACTCCTTAATGCTTGGCATGTTGATGCTCCCTTATGTCAAGGAAGTTAGCTGCTGGGGATCCAGGCAAGGTGAAATCCTTAGGCTTCGGAGGGTGAGTGCCGAAACATCATGCCCTCCAGCATTGGAGGTAGAAGGGACTAGGGAGATCAGGGAGACCCTTGTGGGCATGGTACAACCGGATCACTGACAGAATATCGAGGAGGCAAATAAACCTTGGTATTACCAAGGTTTAACGCAAATGCGGTAAAAATCGCCGCAAAGCATGAATATCGCTGAAAAGTCAGCGATATTCATGCATTAGCGAGCTAATGCTCTTAGCCATGTTATCCACCTCCCATTGGATAACATGGCTAAGAACTGCTCAGGGCAGGTGTTAGCTTTTGGAGATATTCCCGCTTAGCGCGAATATCTCCAAAAGTTGGTAATAGGAGATAGCGATGTTAGCGACTGTTTTCAGTCTCTAACATCTTGGCACGCCCACTTTGCATCTCATTAGTGATAAATATCACTGACATGCAAAGTGGGGCCCAAGATGGTCGCTATCTCCTACTAGCTGTCACTAACTGGTGTTAGCGGCAGCTAGGTAATAGGGAGATAATTTTATCTCTGCCTTCTTGGCTTTTAAAGCCAAAAAAGCGGAGATAAACCCCCTTGATAATATGCCCCATAATTAACTAAACATACTTAAAAATACTTAAATAACCTTAAAATTAATAAATAATTTATGTAAGTAAAAAAAACTCATACATTTAACTTTTTTTATACATATATATATACTACCAGCCCGTCCCGACGTTGTCCGGGTATGAATTGCTGCCGGCCAGTAGTATATTGTTTTGTAGGATTTCGTTTTGATAGCATTTCTTATCTGTGACAGGCCTGTGAAACGCTCCGATTCACAGTGCACTGCTGATGCACTTAAGAGTGCGAGTTCAGTAGTGTGTGAACTCGAGTTTCCCTACTTTATTTTTCCTTGCAATATTATATAGCGCGAACTCGACAACATGGCAGGAGCACAATTTACATTACAGAAGAACACATTCATTTGTGGTAGGCACGGGGAGACAAAGCGATTTGCCTGGAATCACAGGATTTTGAGCTGATGCCGAGATTTGAACGTAGCTCCCCAGCTCTAAAGTTTGCAATTCTAGAACTTGTGGCGGGAGGTGTGTCTAAAAGTGTATGTCGGTGCTGGCCATCAATGAGAGAGACCTGTGCATTTTTTAAATGGGTGGTGAAAAAATATGAGTATGTTGCTGGAGATGTGGGCCGCCGTGCCACCAATGTATTTACCGGGGGAGGGTAAACACCCATTATTCCAAAACTTTCTTTCCGCATACCATCACTCCGCATACTTTCATTTCGAAAGTACCATGACTCCGCAATGCCATTATAACGCATGGCATTACATTTTATATGGTTTTACCACGCACACATTTACAACGAAATTCGTTGTAAATGCATGAATAGTAAAAGCATGTTTTTTTTAATGTTTGGATAAGGTAAGTATGGGTATAGGGGTATATGTTTTGGGGTACTGAGGTATGTGTTTTGGGGTGTTCGGGTATTTTAAGGGTTTAGGTATAGTTTTGGGTTAAGGGGTACAGGGGAAGTTTTAGGGTTTAGGGATAGGTATGGGTTTTGGGGTACAGGGGTATTATTAGGGTTCAGGGCTAGGGTTAGGTTTTGGGGCATAGGGGTATTTTTAGGGTTCAGGAGTAGGTTTGGGTTTTGGGGTACAGGGGTATTTTAAGGGTTCAGGGCTAGGTTTGGGTTTTGGGGTACAGGGGTATTTTTAGGGTTCAGGGGTAGGTTTGGGTTTTGGGGTACAGGGGTATTTTAGGGTTCGGGGTAGGTTTGGGTTTTGGGGTACAGGGTTATTTTTAGGGTTAATGGCTAGGTTTGGGTTTTGGGGTACAGGGGTATTTTTAGGGTTCAGGGGTAGGTTTGGGTTTTGGGGTACAGGGGTATTTTAAGGGTTCAGGGATAGGTTTGGGTTTTGGAGTACAGGGGTATTTTAGGGTTCAGGGGTAGGTTTGGGTTTTGGGGTACAGGGGTATTTTTAGGGTTCAGGGGTAGGTTTGGGTTTTGAGGTACAGGGGTATTTATAGGGTTCAGGGCTAGGTTTGGGTTTTGGGGTACAGGGGTATTTTTAGGGCTTAGGGATAGGTTTGGGTTTTGGGGTACAGGGTACATTTATAGGGTTAAGATGGGTTAGTGTTTAAGGGTGTTGGGGTATTTTAAGGAGTAAGGGTGGGTTATGATTATGGGGTGCAGGGGTATTTAAAGGGAGCAGGGTGGGATTCGTTTTTAGGGTGTAAAGGGTAATAAAATAAAAAATAAAAAACAATATAAATAATGCAATTTAAAAGAATAAATGTTTTAATTAAATTTAAAAAAATGTGTATATATATATATATGTATGTATATATATATATATATATATATATATATATATATATATATATATATATATATATATATATATATATGTATATATATATATATATATATATATATATATATATATATATACACATATATATACAAACATATATTTGATGTTTTAATAATGTACTTTTACAATGTATATGACTTTACCACACATGCATTTGCGTTATAATGGCATGTGTGATAAAGTCCATATGCGTTGTAAAAGTTTTAGAAATGATGTCTTTGCGGAGTAATAGTCCCGGGTTATAAAAATTGTGGAGTGAAGGTATGCGGAATATCATCACATATTCCCGGGGGAGGGATAGTCCCTTTCTTGCTATTTCTGTGGAGGCGGGCCTTGGGTCCGGATGTGCGTGGCGCGAGGCCTGTGAGCAACAGAAGTGGAAAATCTCCAGTGTGCGCTTCAGGCGTTTCAGGCATCACCGGAAGTTAAGGCGAGATTACATTTCCTGCACAATGGCCCCTGTTTGTGCATGGAATAGCGCCATGCCATGCCTGACCTCCATACAGTAAAGCAGCTGCACGTCATTCGAAGCGCGGGGCAAGCACACCCGGAGCTGTAATGTACAGAACCTGGGAAGAAAAAACAATGAAATATTGGGCACAACGTCCACAGCACACGATATGAGACATGGCATGAAGGGCGGAACGTACCACATGCCCCCAGCATTTGTCACGCTCCCCAGCACACGCCCACAGCACAACGCAGACATGCCCACAAGGGACTACTTTGCTGGCACGGTTCTTTTACCTTTTAAATGTATATGGTGGGCGTCTGCATAGCCTATGTCCTTCTGCTGCAACTGCCCTTTCCAACGCTGTATTGGGTGTTGTGATTGGTGCTAAGGTTCCTGAGATTACCCGCCTCAAAGGTTTGGGCTCTCTCTTTATAATACTAGTATAGATTAACGTAATACTAATACAAAATATTCAATATTTTTAGCGTAGGATAGCGGGAGGGTAAAATGTATTATAACCACTCCAGTGAGTACAACAGTAGGGAAAGTGTTGGATAGCAGGAGAGTAAAAATTACTATTCCCACTCCAGTGAGTGCAACAGTAGGGTAAGCGTTGGATAGCGAAGGTGTCAAAATTACTATTCTTACTCCAGAGATTGCAACAGTAGGTAAAGCGTTGGAAAGCGGGGGGTAAAAATTACTATTCCCACTCCAGTGAGTGCAACAGTAGGGAAAGCGTTGGATAGCGTAGGGGTAAAAATACTATTCCTACTTCAGAAAGTGCAACAGTAGGAAAGCATTGGATAGCGTAGGAGTAAAAATTACCATTCCCACTCCAGTGAGTGCAACAGTTGGGAAGGTGCTGCATAGCGTAGGGGTAAAAATTACTATTCCCACTCCAGTGAGTGCAACAGTAGGGGAAGCGTTGGATAGCGTAGGGGTAAAAATACTATTCCCACTACAGAAAGTGCAACAGTAGGGAAAGCGTTGGATAGCGTAGGGGTAAACATTACTATTCCCACTCCAGTGAGTACAACAGTAGGGAAAGCGTTGGATAGCGTAGGGGTAAAAATTACCATTCCCACTCCAGTGAGTGTAACAGTAGGGAAGGCGCTGCATAGCGTAGGGGTAAAAATGACTATTCCCACTCCAGTGAGTGCAACAGTATGGAAAGCGTTGGATAGCGGAGGGGTAAAAATACTATTCCCACTTCAGAAATTGCAACAGTAGAGAAAGCGTTGGATAACGTAGGGGTAAAAATTACGATTCCCACTCCAGTGAGTGCAACAGTAGGGAACGTAATGATTTAATATTTTAATAAAAATAAATTATTTATCAATACCAATAAAAAATTATTAAAAGTAATGACCAATTACATCATATTTAATAATGAATCAAGTATAAATACAAATACATATTAAATATTGGATAGTGTAGGGGTGAAAATTACTAGTCTCACTCCAGAGAGTGCAACAGTAGGGAAGCCTTGGATAGCGTAGGGGTAAAAATTACTATTCCCACTCCACTAAGTGCAACAGTAGGGAAAGCGTTGGATAGCGGGCGGGTAAAAATTACGATTCCCACTCCAGTGAGTGCAACAGTAGGGAAAGTAATGATTTAATATTTTAATTAAAAAAATTATTTATCAATACCAATAAAAAATTATTGAAAGTAATGACCAATTACATCATATTTAATAATGAATCAAGTATAAATACAAATACATATTAGTTATTAAAAATTAATCCCCTATTCATAGTTAATTAACCACTAATTAATTTGCAATACCAAATTGTATTAAATAATACAAAATATACCAATTAATAATTAATTAGGAGTAAATTAATTATCAATACACAAAAATTATTTTAATAATTAAATATTTACAATTAAATTGCTTCCACCCTATTCCCCAATAAACCCACAACCCACTTTGAATAATAAACTAATACAATTAACATAATTATCAATTAATCAATTAATAAAAATGAATTACCAATTAATACAAATGAATTACCAATTAATAATTAATTAACAATAAATTAATTATCAATACCAATAAATAAAAATACATATTTACTTAATTACAATTAAATTACTTCCCACTTTATTACCGAAGAAACCCAATACCCGCTACAGAACTAAAACGCAAAAATAAATTAAAAATAATTACTAATTCCTAAAAAGTAATATTTAATTTACTAATATTAAATTACTTCCCACCCTATTCCCCTATAAAGCCACAACCCGCTACGGAATTAAATTACGCAAAAATGAAATAACATAAAATTCTTTACTTTAAAAAAATGTAACATACATTACAAAAAATATATACACTTTTAAAACATATACTAACATACAAAACACTTATAAAAATGTAATATTATTAAAAATTCTATATTTTGACAGTCACTTACCTACATTTTGATATTATTAACAACTATATTATGCCCATTCGATATTATGTTCATTCTATATTTTGGATTCGATATTATGTTCATTCGATATTTATTTTTTTATATTGTGTCTAGTTAACGGTGCAACCACCACCACGGAACGTGGTGGATTTGAGGTTGAAGTTGATGCCTTATGAAACAACCCCTCTCCCCCAAATTCTGAAGACAACTGCTGCTCATATCACTTTCCATAAATAGGTAGGAGAGTGTTCTTGATCCAGAGTAAGCCTGCAACTGGGGAAACAGCTGTTCCCTCAGAGCGCAGAAAGTACTAGAGAGATGAAAACTGTTCCTTAAGCATAGTATAACAGACAGCATGGAATGCTAGCATCAAAGGGCCATATTATCAAGAACGACGATAACATTATCACTTCCTGCCTCTATAGCGGCGAAAAGAGTCTTGATAATATGCCCAATAGAATTCCAATAGACAACCAGGCTCTGGTGTGATGGACCACAAACCTGGGATTCTATTGGAATTCTATAGGGCATATTATCAAGCCCCTTATCGGCGCTTTAGCGGCAGTTTCCTGCCGCTAAAGTGGCGTTAATGATATCGCTGTTCTTGATAATATGGCACAAAGTATTTTAATAAAATGTAACATAACAGCAGAAGCCACACCATCACACCAGAATATAAAACAGCTGAACACATGGTCCACTACCCCACACCCCCCACTGATTATGCCTGCTATAATGTGTCTTACAGTGTCCCTTCTCCCGAAATTATTTGTGGCACCACCCCATATCCTCCTCGCTCCCCTCCCCTTCCTCCCCACCCTTTCCTCGCCATCTATTCCTTCTCCCCTCAGCTTTCTTCCGATGTCTATCCTACCCCCTCACATTTCCTTCTGTATTAATTTAAATCCCTCACTCCTACCCACATATGTGAACAAATGGCTGCTTGTTCATACAAAGGCTTCCAACAGCAGAAACCCGCACTCTGCTTCGCCCCTTACAGCTTCCTCCCCTCTCACAGTTGTGCTCCGGCATCTTCGTTTTCTGTTATTTATTTATGTTTAATTTGTACTCATGTTATGCTCACGCCCAGCACTTTGATTTAAAGACACTTTTCACATAAACAGACACACACGACTTCGAGAGCAAATCATTTTCAGAGAGTGAAAGAGAAGCTGTTGAAATAAAACACCCCTCTTTTATGTCTACAAAAACAACATGTATCTCAGCATCACAGGAAACCATTCAAGGGATTATAAAACGTACCTGTCTCCTGAGATCAGAACCACATTTGGAGACTAAAGAAATTCTTCTTTTAATTTTGTCTTTTTTTGTTATGATTTTTTTTTGTGGGCTATTGCTGCCGCTTTTATACTGCTGCTATTCCTACGTCGAGTCACAGGGAGGTTGGGAACATCTGCTTGTCCTTGGCAATAAATATATGGCTGATTAATTTTTGGATTAACTTTTTAGCACTTCAAGTACCACAAAAGGGAAAGGAAGGGTTTTGATTGAGTGCTATTGAGCTGTGAACAGGGAGTGTAATATTACTAGGCATGGGCGGAGTTGTGACTTTGTGCACTATGCGGCGTTCCGCAAGGGGTGGAGTGCATTAGGCCGTGCCGTTTGCGCTGATTTTTAGCACCGGCAATTTAGCCCATGCTGTAAAATCAGCACATACTGCACCACTTGCAGCACAAGAGGGCGATGCTTCTTTCTGTTCCTCAAGAAGATGTTATACTCAAGCGGGAGCTTCCTCAACGCAAACGGAAGGTTTCTCAACACAAGCGGTAGCGGCCGACCGCGTTGATAAATCTCGCCAGCAGGTGCTCTGGAGTAAGATTTTCCTCGCTCACACTCGCCAATTTTGTGCTGGTGAGTGAGGAAAAAACAGTGCTCTGTAGAGTTTTTTCCAAATTCTGTGCGCTACGCATAGCGTGGAGTAGGGAAAACTCTGTTAGCATAACGGAATTGAATGCCTAAAAATAACATTTTTTTCCTGTACAACATTAAAAAAATTGCAGGAAATCACACTTTTAGTGCAAAAAAAGTAGTTTGCCTGAGTCTTTGGCAGATTTTTTTATGCGTGGGCATACCTCATGTCAACCATTTCCATGAGAATACTGAAAGTAGATTGGTCTGAGAAGAAAATCTCTTGGCGAGACATATTCTGTGTATCTCAATCTTCCATAGGCACAAATTACTTAATAAAAATGTTCAGTAAATGATTGCAATTTAAAATATCACACAGTTAATGTATTTTGCAAATTTCATATCCATAATTACAATTTCGCCAGGGCTCATGTTACATAATAGCAAGAGTGTCATGTACATATATGCAGGCCATGCAAACGGGTCTCTGTTTCATTGTTGGGTAGTACAAGACAAACCAACTTGGGTCGCAATGGGCCCCTGAGACCCCAGAGCTCTGGTACCACTGTGCCTGCTGAAATAATATTAGCTAATGTCTTGTGTGAATGGGTAGAGCAAGGCTTCAGTCAGTTTGTGGAGTGGTGTGGCTCACTGGTTAGAGGCGGCAGACCCGTAAACAGAGAACGGCCCGGGACCAGGGTTCAATTCCCAACGCGGCAGGGTCGTTGACCAGGGTCAAAACGGACTCGATAATTCTCACCTCGGTGCCTACTCTAACCAGAGAACACACTCGGCAACTCTGGGCATTAAGCTTGCCTCATCTCTACAATGGCCCCCCACAGACGCCGGGGATGCCTGGTTTCACCTTGGAGATACCCAGAAAGGGACCATCTCACAGGGAAAACTAGGACGGGTTCCCCAGCGGTCTTCAGCGCCAGGATACTCCATGGAGTCGCAGTGCGCTTTACAAGTACACCTACATTTACATTTACATTTACAGAGAGGCTGTGTCAACAAGTTGGAAACTGGAAATCTCTGAACGGCAACTCCAAGGATCGGCTGTGCTCTTGCACACACTTTAGTTAGAGCGAGCATGCACACTTGTTTGTGCTATTGTAGTACTTTATATATAGTAATAATAAAAATGCTAATAACAATATCATTATTATATAATTATAATGCATGCTAGCCTGCAATCCCTCAATAAAAATCTGTACATTTCTTGTTAGAAATCTACTTGTGACATCAATAGTCTCGTGTATTTAGAAAATGACAAATCTGCTCAACTGTCATAACCTGAGTTGTGACTTCACAATGCCCACTGATAGCCTGCGAAGCCAGGTCTGGTGGCCTAGTGGGCTACTCCATCCACTTAAGGATGAGTGTTTGACCTTGTGGTCACAGGTTCAAATCCCAGCGGGTCCACTCAGCCTTCCATCCTTCTGATGTTGATAAAATGATTACCATTGAGTTGGGTAACAATAAACATCTGTCATTCAGTGCCAAGATGCCCGTGGGTGAACGTGCAGTTTACCAATACACAATGTTATAACAAACAGAGTGAAAAAAAGGTCTCAGAGAAGCACTACCCCTAATGCCTAAACAATGGGAATAAACTTTTCTGGACTGTGACCTTGAAATGAACCGTCTTGAACAGCAAGTAGCCTTTTAAAGTTGCATGGTCATTTTTGTCAAGACTGTAGTTCTTTTTTCCTAACCCCTCAGTCCCCAGCAACCTCAACTATGGCCTCAAAACCTCAACTCGCTAACCTGCACTGTAACTTCTGTGACTACATAAAATTATTAGGCAACACACTTGACTCAAATCTAAACATGTGAGCACATATACAAGCTACTTCCAGAAGTGCAAACCTACATCTGCACATTCTAAGAAAACTGAAACCCTTCATCCCTCTAGGAGACCTCAAAACGGCGGTTCAATCTCTAGTTCTGACAAGACTGGACTATGGGAATGCTACACATATAGGTCTACCAACAGCCAGCCTAGCCCCAATGAAAGCAACAATAAATGCAGCAGCAAGACTTTTAACAGGCACCAATCATTAAAATCGCATCAGCCCATCATTCAGAGCCCTCAAATGGCTCCCATATTGGAGCTAGGATTCAACTGAACATTGCATGCATAACACACAAAGCTCTACACAATTTGGGCCTAAAATATATGGCAAACAGTCTGACGCTATCAGGAAGAAAAAGAGACTCCAGTAGTGCTAAATCCCTCAGACCCCCTGGAGCACGCACACAATTCAGCGAGGACATCGCCGACTTCGTCAGCCCGCTTGCCCTCCCCTCCTCTGACTACATCCTCCTGGGGGACCTCAACTTCCACCTGGAGAACAACAACGACCGCAACACCACCACCCTGCTGGACAACCTCGCCAACCTGGGACTCAAGCAACTGGTGTCCACCCCCACCCACCTCGCCGGACACACACTCGACGCAGTCTTCTCTTCCCGCACAGACATCGACTTCAGCCACGCCACAGAGCTTCAATGGACGGACCACAGCTGCGTCCACTTCACCTTCAAGAGAACGACGACCCACCACCACCAGCAACAGACCGCCCGCAGAAGCTGGAACAAGATCACAGCAGTCCAGCTCGCCACCTCCCTGAGCCAGCACCCTCCTGCCAGCTCAGAGGACCCCAGCCAGGCCGCCGACAACCTCACGAAGTGGATCAGCATCTGCGCGGATGAGCTCGCCCCGCTGAGGACCCCGCCCAGCAGACCCGGCAGCAAGAAAGCCCCATGGTTCACCGACGAACTCAAGAGCTCCAAGAAGAACTGCCGAGCCCTCGAGAAAGTCTGGAGAAGGGAACCTACACCGGACAACAGGACCTCCTTCAAGCTTGCCACCCGGAAGCACCACCAGCTGATCCGCGCCGCCAAGAAAACAGCATTCAAGGAATGGTTGGACAACAACGCACACAACTGCAAGGAACTCTTCAACATCGTGAAAGAGCTCTCCAACCCCAGCGCAGGAAACAACGACATCACCCCATCGCAAGACCTCTGCAACTCACTCGCTTCATACTTCCACAACAAGATCGCGGACATACACAACAGCTTCAACAACCAACCAACGCACACCATGACCGAACAATCACCCCCCACCACCACCCTCCACGCCTGGACCCCGATCAGCACCGAAGACACCATCCGCACGATGAACTCCATCCACTCCGGATCACCGACCGACCCCTGCCCTCACCACGTCTTCAACAAGGCCGACGTTGTCATCGCACCCCACCTGAGAGACATCATCAACACATCCTTCGACACAGCCACCTTCCCTGAGAGCTGGAAACACGCCGAACTCAGCACTCTACTCAAGAAACCAACAGCGGACCCCACCGAACTCAAGAACTACCGCCCCATCTCGCTCCTCCCGTTTCCAGCCAAAGTCATCGAGAAGACCGTCAACAAGCAGATGGCCGCCTTCCTCGAGACGAACGGATCCCTCGACCCCTCACAGTCCGGCTTCTGAGCCAATCACAGCACCGAGACCGCCCTCATCGCCGCCACCGATGACATCCGAGCCCTGATGGACAAAGGAGAAACAGCGGCCCTCATCCTCCTAGACCTCTCCGCGGCATTCGACACGGTCTGCCACCGCACCCTAGTACAGCGCCTCAGCAACATCGGAATCCAGGACAAGGCGCTGGAATGGATCATCTCCTTCCTCGACGGAAGAACACAGAGAGTCCGCCTACCACCCTACAAGTCAGAGGCCTCCGAAGTCATCTGCGGCGTCCCTCAAGGATCATCTCTGAGCCCCACCCTCTTCAACGTCTACATGAGCCCCCTCGCGGCCATCGTACGCAAACACAACCTCAGCATAATCTCCTACGCCGACGAAACCCAGCTGATCCTCTCCCTGACCAACGACCCCGCCTCCGCCAGAGCCAACCTGCACGAAGGGATGAAAGAGGTAGCCGAGTGGATGACGACCAGCCGCCTGAAACTGAACTCGGACAAGACGGAGGTCCTCATCCTGGGCTCTTCCCCCTCCGCCTGGGACGACTCCTGGTGGCCTCCCGCCCTGGGCACCGCACCCAAACCGACAGACCATGCACGCAACCTGGGCTTCATCCTGGACTCCTCCCTCTCCATGACCAGGCAGGTCAACAACGTCTCCTCGGCGTGCTTCAACATCCTACGCATGCTACGGAAGATCTTCCGGTGGATCCCCACCGAGACCAGGAAGACCGTCACCCAGGCCCTCGTCACCAGCCGACTGGACTACGGCAACGCCCTCTACGCCGGTACCTCCGCCAAGCTCCAGAAGAGACTCCAGCGGATCCAGAACGCCTCAGCCAGACTCATCCTCGACATCCCACGAACCAGCCACATCACCCAACATCTGAGAGACCTTCACTGGCTCCCCGTCAACAAAAGAATCACCTTCCGCCTCCTCACCCACGCACACAAAGCCCTACACGACCAAGGCCCGAGCTACCTCAACAGCCAGATCAACTTCTACGCTCCCAAACGCCACCTCCGATCAGCCAACCACGCCCTCGCCGCCGTCCCCCGCATCCGAAGAGCGACTACAGGAGGAAGGTCCTTCTCCCACCTGGCCGCCAAGACCTGGAACTCCCTCCCTCCCGACCTGCGCCTGACCCAAGACCACCTCTCCTTCAGGAAGAAGCTGAAGACCTGGCTGTTCGAGCAGTAGCGCCCCCCCCCCCCCCCCCAGCGCCTTGAGACCCTACGCGTATGTAGCGCACCCTATAAGTGTCATTGATTGATTGATTGATTGATACTAGAATCAGCCAGATTAAAAAAAAGGAAAACTCAAGGCCGCACTTTAACCAGATCTGCTACAAAAATATGGAACTCCCTTCCTCCTTCTTTAACTTCTGCGATTTTATAGGGGGAAAATCGCACTTAGATCAATAGAAAAGGGAAAGAAATTCAAGTCGCAGGTACTCTTGAGAAACCTCGGAGCCATATGATACAATACAAAGCAATTTAGTGAACTCAGTATCCAAATATGATGATGGACAAACAAGTAAATAGGAATACAGTAAAGAAATATTAAGAGTAAAAGAGACAGAAAGAATATAGGGGCATATTACCAACAACCAGCGATAATTTTTGTCTCTAACTTGTTTAGAGACAAAAATTATCGCTGCACATCGGCGATTTTTATCGCAGATAAACCTTGCTATTAGCAAGGTTTATCGCAAATGCGATAAAAAACGGCCGCAATGCATGAATATCGCTGAAAAGTCAGCGATATTCATGCATTATCGAGCAAATGCTCTTAGCCATGTTATCCACCTCCCATTGGATAACATGGCTAAGAACTGCTCAGGGCAGGTGTTAGCTTTTGGAGATATTCGCGCTTAGCGCGAATATCTCCAAAAGTTGGTAATAGGAGATAGCGATGTTAGCGACTGTTTTCAGTCTCTAACATCTTGGCACGCCCACTTTGCATCTCATTAGTGATAAATATCACTGACATGCAAAGTGGGGCCCAAGATGGTCGCTATCTCCTACTAGCTGTTGCTAACTGGTGTTAGCAGCAGCTAGGTAATAGGGAGATAATTTTATCTCCGCTTTCTTGGCTTTTAAAGCCAAAAAAGCAGAGATAAACCCCCTTGATAATATGCCCCATATTGTGATGGGGCAGATGACAAGATTTAGTCCTCAAATTACCATGTTACAATCCCTAAAAGTCATCCCTTATCGAGAACCTGGTGTACACCTGCATGGAAGAACTTGGGGGCATATGATCAAGAAATCTCGATACATTATCGCCGCTTTTATCGGCATGAAACTGCCGATAAAATGGCGATAATGGGCTTGATAATATGCTCTATGGAATTCCAATCGAAGATCATGTTAGATATCTTCACATTTAACATGGGCTTCGATTGAAATTCCATAGAGCATATTATCAAGCCCATTATCGCCGCTTTATCAGCAGTTTCCTGCCAATAAAAGCAGCGATAATGTATCGAGCTTTCTTGATAATATGCCCCTCAGATCTTCTTGAAACTCTCAATGACTCAGTCCACACTCTACATGAGCTATTCAGCTACTATCTGGAGGCTTTACCCCTAGATCTCAGCTCTGAGGCTCTAGCATTCCAGAAATACTGTCAAGGGCTGAGACATACGGTTTGTGAAATAGTTCCTGAACAATTATGACTTAATTAGAAGTTAAACACCTTTAAGGACTTACCCGAGGGTGCACACTCCACTCCAGCACTTGGATATCCTTTAGAACTATAGAAAGAATGATGAGAAAAATAGGCAAGCCTGCATTCCATACTCTGGTTCTAGCACCCTCGCTAACCCCAGAAATCTACACAGCCTTCAAGAACATATGTTTCTGTCTACGTGCTTTTGCCCATGAGAAGAGGATCTCATGAAATGTCTAATCCTGGTTGTGAGTAGAAATTTAAGCATACATAGGGTTGCTATGATGTTCAAATGCATAGCCCAGTTCATACATTACATAGAGAAAAAAATAAATCTATCTATAAACCAACATTAAAAAACAAAAGGCAGTAATCACCTGGGTCATTGCTTACCACAGCTTTTAAAGAACTCTGAGCTGGATCTGCATGTTCTTCAGCTGGAGTGTGGGTACCCCTTGCGGTTAGTTCTATGGCTGCATTTTTTGGCCTAAATATTAAAATGTAAAAAATATAAAAAACATGTTAATGCTTTTTTAAATGCTTCATTGAAAATCTTTTGTAACAATCTTTATTATTAAACATTACAATGTGTAGATTTATAAAATATACATTTGATTATAGTTATTGATGTGCAGGCCCTTTGCAAAAGACTTTACACCCTCTTTTGTATATTTTCATGTTCTTACTCTTTGACACAGTCAGTAAATCTGCTTTACTTAAAATGACATAGTAAGCTGTATCCGGCTATGGGTGCAACCAGGTCCTCGGCCGGCACACAACCACATGGCATGCATGGCAATGACATCTTATTTTAAATTTTTTTTAAAACATAGAAATTCAATAAAAAAGGCAAAGGTTATTGTGACATTATAGTTAGAAATTGTAATAATATAATTACAAAAAAACCATAGATATTAACTAAAAAACAACAAAGGTTAAAAGGATGTTTTAATAATGAGAAAATGTTACTTAGAACATACTTTTCTAAACTAACAAAACTCCTGAAATTCACCAGTTATAATTATCTCAAGTAACTATATCTCGTGCCTTAAAGTAACTATAACTTGAGCCCTTACCATGCACTCCTAATTACCTTATATATTACATCACTCATGACAAGTCACTGCTACATCTGAAATGACATCTTTGATGACAAGATTGAGCATAGTGGGGGGCGATGGACTTATATGATCCCATTTTTTTTATAAATTCATAGATTCTGGGGTGAAAGTGGGAGTATGTGCACTTTTTCTGCATGAAATTAATCATTTTCTTTCTCCCTTTCTTCTCTTTTTAGGTAAGTGCGGCTGTTTTTCTTTGGTTTTCCTGGGAAGAGTCTGCTTAAACATGTACCTGCTAACAGAGTCTTAAGAAAGAAGCACCGGTCATTGTTTGTCCTGGAGTTATGCACCTTACTCAGGTACCAAACCCTTTAAGGATTTTAATCTGTGATTAATGAATTTGAGAAGAAACACAGCAAGGAATATACGATTATTTCTGAATGCATAGTGAAATTAATAATGTTTGTAGAATGCACTTTGTAAAACAATGAGTTGGAGATTGTGTTTGTGTGTGTACTTATGCGCTATTACTAGACACACATTTAACATTGAGCAACAAACGACTCTGAAATCTAAGGTTAATGGGATACATTCATACATTCGAATTTAGCTAAAAAAGAAAAAAGGATCTTTGGGAAGGCCAAGTTGTGAAAAACACTGTAAAAAACATCAGCTCTGACAAAAATTCAAAATTTACCAATAGACAATTTAATGAAAACAAGGTTTAAAAAAAAACTAGTGGGTAAGCAGGGTACTAACAGAGAAGGTATGGGGGAAAGACTCTCATAAAAAGGGTCAGAGGATAAAAATCAAACCAACTCATGAGAAAAGTCCCTGGTGTATTAATTTCATCAGGGGTGTTTTTCATATGGTTCACATGAATCCTATAAATGAACCGTGATTGAAGTTTACCACAAAAAGAATAATGTATTTAGAACCGTGCGTCATGCGCTACTTGCATTTCCTCATTTGTAAACTGAGTGTTTTAATCTGTAGGTCTGCACAATTTACAGGTCAACAAGCACCAGTTTTGATTTAATAATAAAATAGGGAGTGTGGACACGAAGGTGGTGGAAAGGGGCTTGGTGGAGTTCAAAATATCTACAAATTGCAGGATCTGACCTAAATTATTGTCAGATAGGTTTAGGTACTATTGCAGAAGTTCAGGCCTGTATTGTAGATGTCATGAGTAGAACATATAATTGTTATGACTGTTTGTCTAGGTGGGTTGAATAAAACTCTGCCCTTTGAAGTTGTTTTGATGTTACAGGATTGCTTTGACTCTCTCCTTTCTACTCTTGGATAACAAGCCAGCATGTAATATTGATGATGTCCAGTACAGAGCTGTATCTTCCTAATTTCATGAACCTTACATCTTGTCCACAAAAGGCTGACATCAGCATCCAATCAGTCTTTTATTCTCACAACCTGAGGGTACATTTAAACATGTTCAGTCTCTTTTTTCCCACCTTATAGCCAGTGTTTTTTACTCAATCTGCTCCTCCCTTCATGTATTACATCTGATGAATCCAAAAATCTGACAAAAGGGATCGGTGACCTTGCTTAATCTTAGCTGAGCTGCTAGAAGTGCTTTAAAAATGACTAACCTATATCCAACACCCCTAGATTGGTAGTCGGTGCAACATGGAACAATCCACTTGCATCATATGCAGAAAACAACAAAAAAATAAAAAAATGCAGTAAATGTACCTGGAATTTATTTCACTGATCGATGTGTGCAATACTCCTCCTTTAGCAACAATAAAAGAAGATTTAAAATCAACCAGGTTCCTTGGCTCAAGTATTTAAATATTTTCTTTGAAACATCTATGGAGATGTAGAGAGAGACCAATTGGTTTTTGCACAAAGGTCATCTTTCTGTAGTTTCCACAACGTGCTCTTCCTTCCATTGCATCTCAGCTTCATATTGAAGGCTGTTCAGCGGTGTAGCTCACTGGCGTAATGAAAACTGAGGGGCCCTTCCTGCACGGTAGGTAGACGGGCCCTCCTCCGGCCTCAATCCTGAGCTCCCCGGCCAGAGTGCAGTGCCGAGGGGGCCCCCGTGAGCTTTGGGCCCCCCTGCACCGCAGGGCCTGCAGGGGCCTGTGTTACGGCCCTGGTGTAGCTATCAATGGCACAACGGGTACCATGGCACTGACACTCTGGCTTATGTGGGGCTCACTTCACCCAAAAATATAGCTATCTTTTACTACTTAGCCAGGTTGCCCAGTTGTCTTACATCCACGAGAGCCCATTGCACCATTGCTACGCCACTCAGCAACGCAGCTCGGGTTGGAGACAGCTTCAGTGCGCATGTGGGTTTGGCCATCCTGAAATGGCTGGACAAACCCATATGTGCACTGCAGGCAGTGCATACCACTCCCCCTCCAGTGATTGTCATCTCCCTGGCCCCGCCCTCACATCTACAGGTTTAAGACCTGTTTTTTTATTGTTTTATTTGTAATGTTTTTGAGGGTGCTGGCGGGGGGCGACTCTCCTTCGCCATAGTGGAGGAGTCGCCTGAGTTCCCAGCTGCCGCATGAGTGTGCATGGACTGGGTTGTGGAGTGTACACCCCATCTCTTGTGGTATTTGCATGCTGTGCCAGGACCTCATTACCCTTCATATGGAGGAGACCCTACTATGAGAGTAAAAGGCCTGATGTGGGAGTCTGCCTACATCCTCATCCCTTTACCAATGGGCATGTTCCCTGCGATTATGGGATGGAGCTAAATCTATGTGACGCAGATTACGTGCAATCCACATATGTAATAGTCACACCTGGTACCTACAGCACTTAGTAACAGCAGACCTTCACATGAAGTCTCCTGCTAAGCATGTGCATCTATATGGCACAGAATTATACACACGCGTGCTTATATGCATTTGTACAGCTAGTATGCATGTTGAAATTCATAGCCTCACATTTACAGCCTCACATTCCACAGCTTCTACCAATGCATAGACAAGTCCAGCCCACATGTACATAATTGTATCTCTACCCCTGTAAGATGCTCAGGGCCATATGTATCAACACATTTCCCCATAGACACAGAATGGGCAAAAGCCTTTGATACCTCTGACCCTCAAAGAGCTGCGTCAATGCCGTCTCTTAGAACTACTGCTGCAAAGGGCTTTCTACATGAAAAATAAGATTTTCGTTTTATGGCAGCATTTGCTATATTGGAGTACATAGCAAGCAACATATCCTCGTACGAAGTTTGCAAAAAAAATTACTGAGCACTCTGAAATTTAAAATATTTTACCACCTTCTTCACTGTCTGTGCGAGTGCACCAGCTGTGTGATGTACAGAACGAGCTCCTAATTATTTGTCTAAACTTTTAAAATCTACTTGTTTTCCCTGCATGCCACAGTGCGTAGCCTTTAAATCTCTCCATGTGTGGTCCCACCCACAGGCATAACATAGCATTGTGGAATTTATTTACGGTACCTGTGGGGTGCAGTTTGTACCCCCCTCGCCTCTGCTTGCCTCTTCTCTGGACTGCTTTGCATTTCCTGTTATTTAATATGACAGCTGACAATGGCTTTGGTGTTTCTGAGGTCTCACGATAGAAGCTCTGATCCCTTGCCAGGGGTAGGTGGAGGAAACAAACAGAGTCTGTCTCATGAATATGCATGAACCGGGCTGAAGAGCGCCTGACCCCTCCTCCTCTGGGGCCATTATCTGATAGACAGAGACTGCACCACACTGGGAATCCGCTAAGAGAGCAAAAGGTGTGAAATGAGAGCGTGTGGAGGACAAGACCATCCTAGGGATTGTCCTATTTTGCAGTTGCAACCCCAATAACTAAATTGTTTTTTGCGACTCTCTCCCCTCCCACTCCCCCCACCCAGGCTCTGAGTAACCTCTGTAGCTTAAATGTGTCTGCTGGTTCTTTATACGTGATCATGCCTCTTCCCTCCCTTTTCCTGCTGGTTACAGTATCCATCTTTTGCATACCTGCCAACCTGAAGAACAATCTCACTGTGTGAGGAGGGGGCGGGCCTTGAAAGGGGCGGGATGTCATAACAAGACCTACCTCTGAGGCACTTTTGAACCCCACCTCGCCCCAACCCTCTTTCTTCCCCAAAAGAGCTTGCCGAGGCTGGTCCTGATGTCCTGGGGTGGTTTCACACCACTTAATAGACATTGGCAGAAAACGAGCTGGATAACCACTACTTACAGTGGGTTTCATCTCGTTTTCCCTCCCACTGTGTGACATCGGCTCCTCACCAAGAGACCTTGTGACCGGAGCCAGTATTGTCTGTCACACAGTGGCACTGTGTGAGTTGGCAGGTCTGCTATTGTTAACTAATGTTTAGTAATGCACATTATGCCTCATTTTTTTGGAATTATGGTTAAACAACTGCAGGTTCTCCTTTGTTCGTTTGTTGATCTCGTTGCTCAGACTTGACACATATTCTAATTTGTTGTCAAGGTCCAATGAGACCTGAATGCAAAGCACTTCCAAAGTAGCCAATGAAGAGCCCACTGAGAGGAGGCCCTCTAAGGACCAATCACTTACTTTCTCTATGCCTAAAACTGTGAACATTTATTGCAATACTAAATATGTGAAATTTAATGTCATTGTGAACTGGGAATGCCTGCATTTACATTTGATTTACATTGATATGCAACTAGGTTCTCCCTGATGTAAATACTTCAACATACACAGAGGAAAGAGGGGAAATTCTCCCCTATATAATAACTATTAGTTTATTTAAAGTATTTATTTCGTATGGGCCAAGACACATTGATCTCTGCGTGCCTTAAAGAGTGCTAACCAGACAAGCAAAGACTGTAAAACATTACTTTAAAACCCTTGCGGAAGGTGAGGAGGCCAGGTTTTATCCTGATGCCACCTGGAATGGAATTCCCCAGTTGCGGGGTTAGACATTAAAAAAGGCCTGCAGATGTTTTGCCGTTGCTAGTTTTAGGGGATTTCAAGAAGTTGAAAGTTTTTTTCACCTCATTGAAGTGGTAGGTGTAGAGTGCAAACCTACCCAGAAAACACAAATTGAGCTTCATAGGGAACTAACTGACTGAGATTACATTGGCACACTCCACTCTGAAAAACATTGGCTGTAAAACATCACCAAACAACAAGGATACAGGAAGTGCTGCTGGAAGTATGACAAGATAGAAATACAGACATGCACTCAAGAACTTGAACCACTACCCCCACTGATAAGTGGAGTCATCCTGTAGATTGCTCAGCCCTGGCAAAAAATGTAAGTTGACCAGTTCCAAATGGTTTCTCCTTTCTGCATTTTCCCGCAAGTTGGTTTCTGGATTTCTACTGAACTTTTCTGAAGAATAATTCACACCAATTGCAACTTGGAACAGGATATTTATGTCTAACAGTGCTTATTGGTTCTAGTTTGTATTTTTAATTTATCCTGTTGAATTACAGTCTTTTTGTACTCCACCAATATAGTCTTATGGCCAAAAAACACATATGCTAGAACTAGATCCAGTAGAAACCACTTGTAACTGGTGTGCAGGAATTTCTACGTGTGCCATTAGTACATCTACATAATTCAAGACAGCAGGCTGTAGTCAAACATTGCATTAAATCCCACCTATTTGATCATACATTGTCTACTCTCATGAGACTATCAGCCTATCACACAGAAAGGTGGTAAAGTGTTTGTTGCACGACTCCTTGCTGTAGTCCTCTTCGACAAGCTGAGATAGAAGGGATGCACTCTAGCATGCACAGGCACTTCTAGTGAGTAGCAGCTATCCTGTCCATTGGTGCTTCTACATTGCACATGGCAGAACTCTACACCTCCTTGCTCCTTATGGGTCCAAAGGCCCTCCTAGTTCCTTTCAGGAAGCAGGGCCAACATTTGCTATTCTCTCCACATTTCATTCTAAAAATTGGTCAGAAACGTTTTCCAATTGACTTATGGAGGTTGATTAAAAAAGTAATTGGTACATCTCATTTCAGCTTGGTTTAGCAAATCAATCCATTTGAAAGGCCAAAATCTCAACCTGATATGCATAATTATAAGTATAAGAATTGTGTATTCGCAAATCAGATTTGAAAATAATGGAATTTTCTAGCATGGTAGGATTTCTGCTTTTGAAAAGTTGAAGTTCAGGGTTAACAACACCCACAATGTCACACATCTTCTGCACCTTGTTTATGAGGCAGAAAACGCTTGCAAATGTACACCAGTCATAGCAAAGAGTAAGTGTATTTCTCATATATATTTAATGGGTGTTTTGGGGTAAGAAGTCTTTCCATGAAAATAAAGCTCAGGTTATGGGGTGCAAAAAAAAGGTTCCGCATGTAACTGCACATGGCATCAAATGTCGGCATGCAAAAAGGGTCAACCTGGTGGAAACCTCAAACACATAAATGTTATGCACGTGTATGCTCTTGGAAAAGAATGTTAAAAGTAAAGTTATAGTAGTTGCTTTCTAAGAGTACACTTGGAATTCTTTGAAAAATTCCATAAACGTCATATATTTTTCCTAACATAGTAAGGTTCTATGGGAATATCAAGGTTCCAATGGAAATAGCTCTTTGTGGGTTTGCCCTACAATGAGCAGGTCTTGTAAGAAAGTAGAGTCTAAAACAACCCAAACCTATTTAACTGGATTACTCAAAAAATACGAAAATGCGGGGGCAGCATTAACTCTCTTCATTTCTCAAACTGATCTCTTTTTTCCGTTTTTCCTCGAAACTTATTCTGTGAACTGGGAAAGTTTCCTTTTTATGCTCGGGGGATTTTGTTTTACACCATAAATGTATGGGAAATGTAATTGGGCATTCATCAGGCCCGGAAAGGGCTGATTTCTTAGTCCCACGCTACAGTAGAGTTTCCCGTAATGCGCCAAATGAAAGGAAATATGGTGTTGCATGAGTGTTAGGGAGTATCACACACGAATAATTACATTTTAAGTGGAATGTCGATAGTGTCAATGACAAGGCAGGAGCAGGAGCCGGGAGCGTGTCTGGGCACACTTGACTCGCGGGGAAAATCCAATAACACGGAAACGAGCACCCAGGTAACCGGATATGCTCCGTGCTCCAGGAATGGGCTGTTTTGATAATCACATTATGAATGATATCCGAGGCTGGAGCTCGGCTTCCTTGCTACTGTAGTGTTTCTGGTTGCTTGGAGAGTAGGCGAAGAGATGGCGGATTTCTTGACTATGGGTCTCTGGGCCATCGATCGACAAGAAAGGTAACTCGAGCGAGGTTTGGCACCTCTGCCCATTCGTCATCCTGTCTGTAGATTACCGTAAATGGGCCTATTGTATGCTTGTCTCCATGGGATAGAGGCGCTGTGGTCCAGCGGAGGTTGAACCTTCAGAGCTGTGGTCCAGCGGATGATGAACATTCAGGGGTAGATTTACAATAACTGGCGCATCCCTGCAGATCAGCAGGGATGCGCCAGTTATGTTGCGCCACGTTAGGAACCCGTTGCGCCACCATGGATGAGTCACATTTACAATGCGGCGCACTGAGGCTCAAGGAGAGACAGATACGTGACGCATCTGTCAGCATATAGGTGATGCAGTGCCGGAGTCGTGTTGCAAGCACGACGCAACTCCAGCACTGCTGAGGGCCAGCCTATTCATGCTGTGCTGTGTCACCCCTTACGCCTGCAGGCGTAAGGTTTTGACGCAGCAGGGACGTAAAAGTGACTCCGTGAAATCTTGTAGATTACACTGTGTCACTTTTTCAGGGCTTCCTTGTGACGGAAGACCCACCCTGCATACGTTATACCTGATGCTGGTATAATGTAGCGAAGTGCTTTACAACAAGATGTATCTCACTAGATGCGTCACGCTGTAAATCGGTTGCATAGTGGCGCATGGTTTATGATGCCACTGCGTCACAGAGGTGACGCAACGGTGACGTAAAAATGGTGCAAGGGGCTTCTAATCTGACCCTCAGAATATAAAGCGCCAAAGATTTCAAGTCAAGGAGTATTTCAAAATCACCCCAGTTGGCAATGGGCAGCATTTTGGTACATACTAAACATGTACACGTCTCTGACACAACGCTGAGTTTTTCTAAATAAATTGCCACATATTCTCCTATATATGGCTTAAATTTCAGATTTTAGCAAACATAGCATTTGTAGCTTAAATCGAAGAAAATGTATTCAAATCACCCAGAAGTAGTGCAAGTCCCCTTCTGTCACTTTGCAAAAGTTAAGTGTTTGCAGTGCTTACTTTGCAAAAAAAATAAGTGCTCTCGTCAGGAGGCCAGTGCAGCTTGCACCACACACATCCCCTGCCATGCTGCCGATTATAGTAACAACACAACTACTGATGATCACACTCATAACAAGTGTGACAATTCAGCCTATTTCAGTCCCCCAAAGCTACAAGACTATCTCGAGAGGCAGGTTATAGTTATTGTTAATGTATACAGACAGCGCCACCTTGTGGCAGACTGCACAAGCACTGGTTGTTGACATTTCAGTGTTGGTGCCAAGCCTGAAATCCACGGCTCAAATTAAGCACTGACTGGTCGCCTTTTATATGCGGAGTCTGGAATTTAAATATATGTTAATTCTGTCCAGATACTCTTAACTTCCCCAGTGCTTACAGGGACAGGGAAACTGCCTGCAGTAGGAAACAAAGCTATTGTTACAAAAATGTTTGGTTTCATTACCCACTCAAATTAATCCCAGGCAAAGCAAAAGTTATTACAAGAGGACCCTCCGACTTTAAAAGAATCCCAAACATGGAGCAATGGTTTTAGACGCTGGAGGTGTTGAATCCTACAGTTGCCCCCTCTTGCGACATATACATAACATATAGAATTATAGATGGGTAACAGTGATTACAGTGATGCTTTTCACCTGGTGTTCTGAGAGACATGAAATACACACAAGGAGGGTGAAGCACAAATTGTTTATGATGTCACTGAGGTGAAATCATCCCATAATTCACTGTTACCGTTTATTTTACCTGTAGCCCCGCAAACCATCTACCTCTGCTTTTAGTTACTATGCAGGGGCACAGGACATAAGGCTTCTTATATCTACGTTGTAAATTATGCCGTATAATAACTTGTTTATATCTCTGTAAACATGTATTATTTCTTTGTGTAACCTGCTCAACATATTTCATGTAATATGTAATCTTGTAAATATATAACTCTCACCCTGGGTAACCGTAGTAGCCATATGTTTGTCCCCTACTACATTGTTACTCTAAAACTTCTAATGTAGCACTCCTCCCGCTTTTGTAAAGAGATTTGATACCTCTGGTAATGTACATGCTATATAAAAATGCATAAATAAATAAATACATTTGGGAGCCATACATACCATGGCCTCTTCTTTGGTCGCCATCACAGAGCCCGGGCAGAATTCCTTTATGAGGTAGCAGCAATGAGTTTTGAGCTCTGTAACCCACCATTGCCACGTCACAGCAGTGAATGATCACATTTAGAATGTGTCATCCGGGTAAACACAACACAAATACAATAAAAGCTGAAGTTTTGCTTGGCTGTTCCTTAGTTTAAAGGGGTGCACCCAGAGGCATGAATACAGCATGGCCTGGAAACTGAAGCTACGTTTAGCATAAATGTGATGCTTTCATAAATAAGGTACAACTTTTTTTACAAAAAGTGTGTGCATGTATATTTATTTTCTAGAATGTAACACGATAGATTTGACACATCTATGTTATACTGTGAGGTAAAAAAGACAGTGTGATGAAATGGGAATCTTCTACTTCCATGCATAGCAAAATAATTACTTGTTGGTAAATACCATTTTAAAACGCAGCTGCTCAATCTGTAATTTTGTCTTTCTTGAGAAACCGATTCATTTAAAAACCACTGGGATTCATTTTGTATGGGCGTGCGATAAAAGTTAAATAAAGCTAGTAATGGCACTTGCAGGATTACTTACCTTCAGTCAAATAACATTGCCTTTCCTTGCCACATAATGCCTTTTCTTTTCCCTGCTGCATATTTTCATACTGCCTTGCTGCGCAGCTCCATTGATATTTGTCAAAACGCTTCTACAGTAAGTCTCACTTTTCAAATTAACTAGTACCTGCTACTGATGGCTTTAGTTTGTTGGTTAACACTTTCGCTATTGAGAGATAAACCAATACAACGAACGACCTCCGTCGACAGATCCTTCTCCTACCTCGCCACCAAGACCTGGAACATCCTCCCTACCCACATATGGCAGACCCAGGACCTACTCGCCTTCAGAAGACTCCTCAAGACCTGGCTCTTCGAGCAGTAGCAGCACCCCCGCCCACCCCCGCCACCCCTCAGCTCCTTGAGACCCTCACGGGTAAGTAGCGCGCTCTACAAGTACTCTGATTGATTGATTGAAGGCAGAGGTTGATCACGTATCTCTGGCCAAACGTTTTTTTTTTAATTGAGGAAGTTGTGACTATATTTGAAGTGTCTGTGCTTTAGTAAACAGGCCCTTTGCCATGCCTTCTCTAAATGATAATTTGTAGCTAAAGGTAAAAAAAGGAAGATGTCATCTCAAATAAATTCCTATGTTGTGTTCTGTAAGAGAACTCTGCTAAGAGCTGATCTGTAAAGGGATATTCCACATAATGGCGAGTTTGAGGGTTTCCGGTTCTTCTAGGAGACCAGAGGACAAACATCTATTCTAGCATTGCAACTATTGCCCATTCAGAGCATGGCCCTGGCTAATCCTGACTCTAAGATGTAGAAACAACTAAGACAATGTTTGCTGAAATCGATGGGTGTGACCTGCAATGAACGTGCTGTCTCATCTGCCTTCTACTGTAAGGATATTTCCATTTACTCCTCTCTAAGTGGCATGACTCGATTCTCGGAGGATGTCATCGAGTGGGTGAGAATACTGCACTGTGCAAAGCAGCTCACCATCTAGGCATCCATAGATAATGTTCTACTATAGATTCCAAGAACTTGGGGTTCTTAATTCTTAGCCTGGCTTTGCCACTTGACCTGGACATATATATTCTTTAAAATGTTAGACCTTAATCCATTATAGGTTATTATTGACATTGTTAACGCCAGTATCACCATCCCACTCTCGGAAGTAGAGAACCTATTTAACACAAAAAAATCAGATTTCAAAAGTGATACAGTTTCCTGAACAAGATGATTTCTAGTCATAGGAGACAATGGCACAAAATATATCAAAGAAGCTAACAACAATAATCACTGTGTATTGTTATTGAGAATAAAATTGATTAAAAGAGAGTTTTATGTTCCTACTGGGATAGAACAAACACATGGCATAGAATTCTGCTGTACAAAATACTGATTGATGCTCTGTAGCTTATGTCAGATTTTGGCCGTTTTGGAAAGTGTCTACCGATTTTATATCTATCTAAATTTCCAGACAGAAATAATGCATGCAGATGTGTTAGGAATTTCTCTGCTCATAAATGTGGGGACTCGGTGACAGCAGGCATCAGAGAATACAACTGTACTAGCAGTACCGGCGATACTCATTAGTTCTGACTGACAGCACAGCTGACTGCAGCACATATAGTTTAAAATATACATAGAGTGGGCTTTGGCTCCTCCCATAAAAATATATATCTCTCGCACCTCATTTTCTTGGCAAGTAGATAGAACATTCCAGCTTCGATGATGAGTTTCCATTGAAATGCATGAGTGCCTTTTAGATATAAAAACCTCCACCCAGGATCGTATTACCAGTAAACTAGACTATGGCAAAAAAACATTTTATTTCAGCATCACCTCCCATCAGTGGCGTAACAAAGGCCCCCGCAACCCCCGCAGTGCGGGGGGGCCTGAGCTCCAGGGGGCCCCCTCAGCACATACAATGGCCTGAAAGATCCGGAGTGAGTCTGGAGGGGGGGCCTCCATGTACTTAGCAGGGGGGCCCAATTAAGTTTTATTAAGCAACTGCTTCCTATCTGACCAGGTGATTCGAGGTCATGCAAAACAAAGTGGTCAGACTCCCACTCAGGCTCTCACGTCGCACACACTTCACCCCACACAGCACCCCACACTTCGCAAGCTCAACTGAGTCCCTGTCCACAAACGTGCAAAATAGGCTAGGTCCTGCTTACCTTAGCATCAGTGGCGATTTCCACACCCCGACCTACCATTGGCCAGTCTCGTTCACATCCCCCACAAGCACAGTGAAAGTGGCAGCATCTTCTCGTAATTCACACCCAAGGCTGGAACACCCTCCTCCTGCACATCACACCCTCCCCCTCCTCTTCGGTCCTTGAATTTCACAAGAAACTGGAGAAATAGCCCTTCATCTTGACCTCAGACTTGGCCAGTTCAGTTCCCTCCTTTCTACTGCCTCGATATCCTCCCGAGTGAGATGTGCACTCTATAAATAGTCATTATGCAGTAATCAATCAAAAGCTGTAGACTACTGTATTTCATGTAGATTGGTTTATTCAAGTAAAGCTCTTCATCGACGTGGTGCTCCACTCATCAGCCAGCAGCAACGGACACGCTACTGGTTTCTGTCCCGAGCACCATGACAACGGAACCTTAGATACAGAAGGTTCTATGGGGCATATTATCAAGGGGGTTTATCTCTGCTTTTTTAGCTTTAAAAGCCAAGAAAGCGGAGATAGAATTATCTCCCTATTACCTAGCTGTCGCTAACACCAGTTAGAGACAGCTAGTAGGAGATAGCGACCATCTTGGGCCCCACTTTGCATGTCAGTGATATTTATCACTAATGACATGCAAAGTGGGCGTGCCAAGATGTTAGCGACTGAAAACAGTCACTAACATCACTATCTCCTATTATCAACTTTTGGGGATATTCGCACTTACACCTGCCCTGAGCAGTTCTTAGCCATGTTATCCAATGGGAGGTGGATAACATGGCTAAGAGCATTAGCTCGGTAATGCATGAATATCGCTGACTTTTCAGTGATATTCATGCATTGCGGCGATTTTTATCGCATTTGCGATAAACCTTGGTAATACCAAGGTTTATTTGCTGTAAAAATCGCCGCAGCTCAGCGGTAAATTTTTGTCTCTAACCAAGCAATAGCGATAATTATCGCTATTGCTTGGTAATATGCCCCTCTATGTTATGTCTGCAGCCTTCATTACAAGATCACAACATATTTCCTTTCCTTCCAACATGAAGGAAAGGCACAATGTACACATGTTCCATGAAAAATATGAAATGGAAGCAAACATGGAATGGAAGAATGAATAAATGCAACAATGATGGTAGGGTTCAGTAAAAAACCTTTATACACTATCCAGACATAGCTGCTATGAAATGTTTAAAAAAAACAACTAATGCGTGACTAGGGACATTATAAGTAATGGTTACATACATTCCGAGTAAATGCAATAACAGACACTTAAACTCTATAACACAATAGTATATGTACGCAAGTTACAATAAGACCATGTGTAAATATGGCCCCAACCTACAGATGTCAAGGAACAAACACGTTCAGTGTATCCGGAGAGGAAGGACAATTCCTCTATAAAATCCTGTAGGTAAGTAGGGGTGCCTCCTCACATGCATGGGTCTCTGACTACACAGTGTATCCAGAACATTTTCTCCAACTTCAAGACTCACATCTAAATTATTACTGTATGGCCACATAGCTCTCTTTGCACCATTCACACGTCCCTCGCTTAACAACTGGCAATCCTGTGCTAACATGTACTCCCAACGCGCATTTCCATTCTCTTGCCTTATGGGTGTGTTGTCAGCTGCACAATACTGTACCACCCTCCAGAGATTCCACCTCTCTCCGTTCACCAACACCACATGCCACTGATGCATTTCTTTGACTTAGAAAGGGCCACAGAACTTCCTCAAACTACTCTTCATGCGTCCAACCTCCCTTTGACCCAATCACATTTGTGGATGCCTGGTTGATCTTTCCTCTCACTTGAAAAACAGAAAGCGTCAAGAGCCTGCCTAACTCCCACCCTTTTCCCACCTATCAACTCCCTTGCCCAAGATTGAACAAGTTTGGTCATAGCCTTTCTCCCTCTCATGGCACAAAAGAGGCCCCTACTGGTAGTGATATTCTCTGTGGTGCGGTAAGCCCACACCAAATCCGAAATGACCTCCTCTATGTCCAGGTTATTGGCTAAGGCCAACTCTATTGCCCCTTAACCATGCGGTTGGCTCTCTCCACAATTCGATTAGCAAAGGGATTGTAAAGCGCAGTGCATGAGTGTTTGATTCCAGACACATCCAAAAACAATCTCATCTCCACCAATATCAACTGAGTCCCCTTATCTGTAATGAGCACAGCAGGGTAACCCTCCTCTCTGAACGTCTCTTGCAACATCCTTCTGGTACTTCTAGTTGTAATCTCGGACACTAGTCGTACAATCATCCACCTGGAATGAACATCCACTAAGGCGATTCCAAATCTCTTGTTGAGCTCAACTCCTGCCATGGGCCAATAAAATCCAGAAACAACCTTTGCCACACTTGACCAGGATCATAGATACCATTGGATACAGCATATGCACCTAGTTTTAACCTGTTCTCACACACACTGCATTCACAATATCTCTCCAGCCATTCTACTACAACTCCAGCTATACCTGACATCCAAAACTCATATCGCAATCTCTTCTTTGTCAGAGTCTGATCCAAATGTCCTTCATGCACTATCTTAAACTGTCATCTGTGAATGCCAAGGGGAAGAACAATTTTTTCACCTTGCATGATGATCTGTTCTGAAACTGCAGAGAGTTCCAAAATGGAATTGAAGGGCCTCAAAAATAGGCAAATTGCTCTCTCTTCTTCCGCCTTTGAGAAAAAGCTTAAGGACACCCCTCAACACTTCATCCTTCTCCATGGATAACAACGATTTGGATATACCTACTGCACCCCAACTCCACTGTACAACATCCTCCACACTGGCCACAGCTCATTCCCTCGTATACTTGGTCACTCCTACCTCATCCACACTCTTCCAATCCAAGGGTAACTGGAACAAGCAATCTGCCTGCATATTCTGCCAATCAGGTATGAATTCCACTTGAAGGTTATACTCCTGCAATCTGGATGCCAAACGGGCCAGCCTGGCAGACCCTTTTCCTGCCCCACCCAGTGACAATATCTTCAGCAGGGGTTTGTGGTCTGTGTGAAGATTTATCCTGTGTATACACACATACATCCAAAATTATTCCACACCCCAAGCTGATGCCAAGGTCTCTTTCTCAATAACCTAGTAGAGACACTCCACAGCAGTCAAGGAGCATGAAACACATGTCACAGTTATCTCCAAAGTGCCTACCTTCTGGGACAAGACTGCTCTGACACCTTTGCCACTTGCATCCACAGTCACAATGGCATTGCCATCGATATTAAATGGCACCAGGATGCCTGCACTACAGATTTCTTCTTTTATGCCCTCAAACATGTTTTGCTGTTCCATTACAGATTTGAATGTACCCACCTTTTGCATGAGCACCTTCAACACCTCAGTTTTGCTGGCAATTATTTTGACAAATTTCCGGTAATACTCGGTTACATCACAAGACCAGCATTAGTGATCCTTATTTCAAGGAACTGGTGACAGACAGTAAATCTTTCTTTTGGGGTTTCACTCCATCAAGGAAAAATGTATGTCCTGAATATTCCATCTCATTGAGCAGGAAAGCACATTTCTCTCTGTGCAGCATTAGGCCAACTTTTACCAATTTGGCTAAGGTCTCCTCTAACGCTTTGTTGTGACTGCTAAATTGCCACCAAACACCAGGTTATCAAATTGGAAGTAAATGACATTCCTTAAACCCTTGGAAATGTTTGTTACCATTCTCTGAAAGACACTCGCCGCAAATGACAGTCCAAATGGCATCCTTGTAAATTGGAAAGTGCCCTCCATTTTAATGAATATTATCAAGGGTTTAGAGGTGCCAAGCAAACAAATGCGTTGGTACGCATGCTGCACGTCCAATTTGGAAAAGTACTTTCCTCCTTGCAAAAATAAGATCAATCCTGATATGGATCATATTGGTGATGCCAACCAAATGTGGGTGGCTCTGACTCAGCTATGTAGACCTTGCCCTTTTTCTGATTGTTGACGTAACCTATGTCCGTTAACATGTACCCTAAAATGTCTATCTCTTCCTCTTGATTTGCTCCTGGATTTATGTCCCTCTGGAAATAATCTTACTCCAGAACACTCCTTCTGGAACACACTTTTGGGTATAATGGTGTACAATGACCCCGAATACACCATGAACTCAACAACTTTGTCCCTGATAACACATTTCTGCCTTAGGCCTGTTTCTTATTCTGTCCTCACCGGACCTCAAATTTTGGTCTCCACTAGCTGTCTCCTCAGATAATACCACTACTTTCCCTTTATTGGCCTCTGTGCACATCCTTGTGAAGTGCCCTTTGATGCCACACCTTCTACACTCCTTTTCAATAGCCCAACAATTTTTTGAGTGTGATGCATGATAGTTTCTCCCATACTTGCTACACATCCTATCTGCAGTTTTTGGGATACGCTCTTGTTCCCTGAAAAAGTATTTCCGCTCTTGGAGTTCCCTTTGTTCAGCACTGCTACTTCCTCCACCACCGAAGTTTCACCTTCTCTTGGTATTCATCATACAGCCTCTGCGATCCATCTCCACGATTTTCCCAATTTCTAGTTGGATCTTTGGCTGCTCATAATCGTTTGTGTCTTCCTGCTTCTACATTGGGCTATCAATTGATCGCGTATCATCTCTCCAGCCATCGCCCCAAACCTACACTTGAGTGAAAGTTCTCATAGTCTAGTAATGAATTTATCTATTGACTCACCAACTCTCCGCGGTTGTGTGTGAAACTTAAATCTTCTCATCACCACATTGGTCTCTTTGGCAAATCTCTTTTAAAATTGTTTTGTTGCGTCCATTAATAGAGCCTCTATGGCTTGCCCGTGATTATCCATTGAAGTGTGGCTCACCGATTAGAGCGGTCGACCCTGAGGCAGAGGTCTTTCCCGGACCGGGGTTCAATCCCCGTCGCGGCAGGGTCTTGGGCTCAATGTCCTCGGACCTGATAATTCTCGCCTCGGTGCCTTCTCTAATCATGGGTTCCACTCTGCAACTCTGGGCAATAGCTTGCTTAATCTACACACCGGCCCTAACAATGCTAGGATGCCTGGCTTCACCTTGGGGGTGCCCAGGAGTAGACACCTCACAGGAACAGGCCAGGAAGGGTTCCACAGCGGTATTCGTACAGTGCTTAGAGACCCGTGGGTGATAAGTGCTATACAAGTACAAATTACATTTACATTTACATTTAAATTGCTACAGGCAGGTCATTATAGATATGTTGCCCTTCCTTTCCTAAGCTGGCCAGTAAAATCGCTCTTTTTCTGCTCAAGCAACATTATTGAGCATCCAGTGCTTTCAAGTAGTTGTCTAAGACATCCACCCATTCACCCTACTTAATGGGTTGGACACCGGCCACAAAATGTGGTAAGGGAGAGATTTCAGTAGCCTCCATACTTTTTACCTTATACACAATGAATCACTTAGATGATGGACTGAGTTTTTGTGTGTATACGTAAATGTTTTGACAGCACTCCCCAAGCATTGAACAGATGTTATCCACCTCAATATCAATTTGTGCTTTCCTGCACATTTTGAAATGTATCAAACTCCCTGCAAGTGTGGTGATAACTAGTTGTCTCGTCCTCACATAACTACTAGCATGCACTGATAAGAAATGGTGTTTCTTTATTTTTTTCTTTTACTTTTACTCTTCCTCTTTAAGAGAATGCTGCTTTAGGCTCTCAGGCTTTGCTATGCCCTTTAATGCTAAAGAATGGGAGAAAGAAAGCAACATGAAGTCTGGAGATGAAAATGTTTAGTGGGGAGAAGCACTAGAAAGAGAGAGTTGTTAGCACATGAGGGAGAGAGCAACAGAGAGCCCGGTGGGGAGAATCTGAGGAGGGAGGAAGAGAGAGCTGAAAAACACATGCACTCTTTTGGAGTGCTTAACCAATAAAAAAAATGAATTTCCTAAAACTGAGCAAAAGAAGGAAAGGAGTCAGCCAATCAAAAGGACATTAATGAGGCTATGATCCAGGTGATGGATAAATGCTGAAGAGGCAGGCAAGTCTTTCAAATTGTTCAACAAGAAAGTTGGCTACGTGCATGATAGGAGCCTCCATGGAATCCAGGGGCCTCATTTATGAAAAGTGACACATCGCTGCGTGAAAACAGCGATGCGTCACTTTTCACTGCGCACTCCTTGCGACACCAAGGATGCGTCATATTTAATGTATGACGCATCATGTCGCAAGGAGTTACAGATACGTCAGTATTTCTGACGCATCTGTAAGCGCAAAAGTGACGCATTGCTGGAGTGTGTCACAAAAGTGACGCAACTCCAGCAATGCGTCCTTTCACATGGGGAAAGCCCCATGTGAAAGGGCTTGCGTCAGTCTTACGCCTGCTGTGAGGCAGGCGCAAGATTTTGACGCAACCGCATCCTAAAAGTGACGCAGTGAAATCTCATAGATTTCACTGCATCACTATTACGAGGCTTTTTGCGGGGGAACGCCCCCTCTGCATACATTATACCTGACGCAGGTATAATGTGGCGCAGGGGTTTAAAAAGTGATGCATCTACCTAGATGCGTCACTTTTTAAATATGGCGCAACAAGGCGCATGTTTTACGCTGCCGATGCGTCACAAAAAGTGACGCATCCGCAGCGCAAAACTGACGCAAGGCCTCATAAATGGGGCCCCAGGTACCTTTCCAAGCACCAACAAACCCATCTTTTCCATATGCCAGCGAGAAAACGAGAGTGACAATAAAGACAACCAATGATAGGGCTGTAAGCCCAATCGTAACTTCTTGATAAGCCCACAGTATGTCTTTTGCAATCAGTTTGCGCTGTCTGGGTGAGACCTAAAAAGACTAGACACAGTCTGCAATGGATTTGGTTTATACCTCATAATTCTGTTTTACACCCTTTCTATTGGCTTAGGGCCCATAAACATGGGGGTGTCTAAAATGGAAACTACGGGGGCTACAATGGTGACCCCATTACTTCATCTTGCCAGAGATTCCTGATTGAAGGTTATCTCAGTATAGGCTGAATCTGAGAATCGGGGAGCATGGCAGCTAAGAAATGTGTATTTGAGCTCAAAATCAAAATCAGAGAACAAAGACATCACTAAAAAGAAATGTGGAGATAGGATGAGTTGTGTTTTTCATTTTGCCTGACTTTAAGATGGCACATTAAGATTGTGGCCCCATACGGACAGTGAAGCTTTCTGTTTGGGATTCAACTGCACATGCTGCTCACAGTGGTTGAGGAACTTTAAGAATCACTCCTCTCCTTCCACACACTCAGTCCACACGAAACTCCCCTTCGTCAGTGCATGGTCCATGTAGAGGAACTGTTGCCAGAGTTTCTGCTGCCCTATGAAGCTGCTGCCACAGCGGAGTCTACGTCAAAGACACATCACGGGTACGTAAAATATTTCCCCTGTTTATCTCTTCCGCCCGGCACATTTATATTTATAACAATGGGCAATCAAATCTCTGTGATTATTTATTTGTGGCAAATAGGATAACAAGTGCAAGTCAGGCTCTTTTAAAGTGGTTACATATTGCTTTCAGTGGCACCTGCCATGGATAGAGAATGGTGGGGCAGAAATGAGTGGTACTAAAATAAATAAAAGAAATTGACTCTTACTGTGGTTGCTGCATGACGTCCTCCTCGCTCAAGTGTTTCCGTCTTCTCTCTTTGAGACTTCAACAAATGACCCAGGCAACTCCACCAACCAATCCTGCTGTTTCTCTCATGCAGTTAACCAGCATGAGAGAGGTGCCAGGATTGGAGGGAGCAGCCTCTTTCAGCGCTCTTAATATCACTGGAGGACTGTGCTTTCTATAACCCAGCTGTCTCAGATGGCTGCGTTAGAGAAGTTTAAAATGCTAATGTCTGGCTGGCCGTTGCAAGACATCTTGCCAAAATGAGATGTGTATTTAATATTTAAATGCGCAGATCGCTGGTGCCACTCAGCAGCAATGGCCCAATCCTGTCCCAACACTAGGTTCGGGGCGGTTTTGGTGAAAAGTAAAATGATAATAAAACTTTATAACCATTTTATTTTTCAGCTCCAGGGCTTTTCTGGGGGCATTTTTAGTGGGGCAACATTCCTCCACTCCAATGGAGGTTCTGTTAACCTTTTGCTTGGACGTCAGAGTTGTGGGTCACACAGGAGACCCTGGTCGGGCCTAGCACTGTACACGGGGGCAGGAACGCTGCACACAATGACTCAGGTGACACCACTTGCCTAATCGTAGGTGACGACCTAGAGCGGCTGCCCTCCTTTTATTTTAACCCTGCAGGCCACGCTCGGCCTGCGGATGTGGTGTGTGTCTGAGGCTGCCACTAGACCCCCAACTATTAAATCCCTATCCAACTCAGTCTTTGAAACAAACACAGGTGTTTAAACATGTCAATTGACAAAGTACAAAGTCTCAGTACATGTGTGGACCTCGAGCTACGGTGGCCGGACACCATCAGCAAACAAAGTCCCTCAGTCGTTGGCTCGGACGGGGATTCGGCCTCAGGCTGTACCTCTGGGGGCAGCTATGTAGACCTGTGCTGTCCGGGCCTAGGTCCTCAGAATGAGGACCTGGGCTAAAGTGAGGTGGTTGTCACTGAGGTCTCCTCGCCTCTGCCGCTTCCCGGTCTTTCCTCCCTGTTCTCAGGCGCGGGGTGGCGCTTCGACTTGGCTGATCATTTGAGGATCCCAGGGGGTGTTCTGATGGGACCTCCTTGAACCATGAGAGGTTCCGGGTCACCGCCTCTCCCCCTCTTCGCACAGTTATCATGGTTCCGCGGTGACTGTCCAGGTGCCTGGCTCGTAGTTCATCCGGAATTTTCCTCCCGAACAGCGGTCCCGTAGGATGACGGTAGCCCCTGTGCGGATCGTTCTTGGTGTGGCATGGTGGCGGAGACTCACTTGCTGGTTGTGTCAGACTCACCTACCTTGCACTTCTTCCACTTCCAGTGGAGGTCACGACCACCCTGGGCAAGTGGGAATCAGGTCTCTTCTGGGGCCATGGAGCATGAGTGCCCACGGGCGTCTCTGGGTTGTACAGTGGGGTGTACTCCGGATTCTCTCAGAAACTCATGGAGCCTCTGTTTTGGGTCCACTTGCTCAACGAATGCTATGCGGAACATCTTGTTCAGGGTGCGCATGAAGCGTTCAACATCACCGTTGGCCTGGGGCCATTGATGGGTGATTCGTCGGTGATAGATCCCTCGCTGTTTTAGAAACATGGCGAACTCTGATCCTTGGAACTGCGGACCATTATCACTGCGTACTTCATGGGCAAACCCAAACATGGCCAAGACCTTCTCTAAGACTGGTCCCACTTGGTTGAATGTCGTGGATACAACGGGTTCCATTATGGGGTACTTTGAGAATGCATTGACAACCACTAGCGTGTGCTTCCCTCCGGGAAACCTCCCAAAGTCCCCGCTCACTTTAGACTATGGAACGGTGCGGGCTACCTCTCTGATCACTGGGATTGGTCTCTAGGGTGCGCTTGTCAACTGACACGGTGAACAGCGGTGGACATATTCCTCAACCATGTCCTCCAGGTCAGGGAACCAGACTTTTTCCCTCATTCGTGCCTTCATTTTGGTCACCCCTTAATGCCCTCCATGGGCTAGTTGGACTGCCCGATGTTTAAGGATTTGTGGTATTACCAGTCTGGACCCTCTCAGCAGGATTTTGCCACTGGTGGCGCTGAGCTCATGTCGTACCCGCCACATCTTTGTCAGGTTTTTGCGGTCTTCAGGGATCCAGGAGTTGACCTGGTGAAGGTCGTTCATCCAAGATCCTTCCTGGACCGCTCGCTGCGTCTTGGTGTATACTGCATCCGTGGCAGGAGCTTCTTTCAATTTGTCTAGGTTCATGCTCTGGGGGCACGCCGCTAAGGATATTAGGTGGGCATAGTGTTTGATATAATCAGTTTCCTCCTGCACCTCTGCCAGAACTGGGTGCCTCAATAGGAATTCATCCGGGTTTTTAGATCCTGGTCGGTACACTACCTCCATTTCATACGGTTGCAGCTGAACCGCCCAGCGCTCAATGCGCGGAGGTGGGTGAGGCGCCGTCCCTTTGAAGAGGGGAACGAGGGGCTGGTGGTCGGTGACCATGGTGAATGGTTGTCCCTTGAGGTAGAGATGAAAATTGGTTGCAAGCCCATTTGATGGTTTAGGCCTCCCGCTCGATTTGAGCGTACCTCGTTTCTGTGGGTGTGAGAGACTTGCTGGCGAACGCTAGGGCCGCCCAGTGACCGGGTTCGTGTTCTTGAGCCAGTACGGCTCCTAGTCCTACAGGGCTTGCATCGACCAGTACTTCTGTTTGTTTTGTCGGATTGAAGTAGGCCAGTCCCCCAGGAAGGCATCTTTTATACCCGGATCTTCATCTTAATTATAGACCCATCTCCCTTTTGCCAGCTCTGGCGAAAGTGGCTGAAAAACATGTCCATTCCACCCTGTCCCACTTTTTGGAGTCCCATGACATCTTGCATAGATCCCAGTCTGGCTTTCGCTCAAATTTGAGCACTGAAACAGCTCTGCTTGCGGTCACGGAGGTGATCAGAAAGACCCTGAACAGGGGAGGAAAAGCTATGCTGGTGATGCTTGACCTATTGGCGGCCTTCGACACCGTCCCCCATGACCGCCACCTATCTAGACTCTGGGAGATAGGTCTAAGGGGAACGGTGTTCAGATGGTTCATGTCTTTCCTCACTGGCCGTCAGCAAACGATCTGGGCTCCACCTTTTTCTGCTGCAATGCCTCCTCTGGAGGTCGGAGTGCCGCAGGGCTCAATTCTGAGCCCCTCACTCTTTAACATCTACATGACCCCTCTGGCGGCACTTGCGGAGAATTTTGGGGCTCAGATTGTGTCGTACGCTGACGACACTCAACTCCTGTTCACTTGTGACAGGGGACAGGACTTCGACGGGGCATCCATCCGGGGTTGCCTTGGGGCTGTGTTTGACTGGTTTAGTCGGCACAGCCTCAAGTGCAACTCCGATAAATCCGAGGTTCTTTTCTTCGGCTGCCCCGCCGACCCTAAATGGAAAGATTGGTGGCCGGCAGCCATGTTCCCTCCTACTGGCGACTCAGGGGCTGAAAAAAACCTGGGTATTCAGGTTGACAACTGTCTCTCCTTTGGAGCCCAAGTGTCAGGATTAGTCGGCAAATGCTTTGCCACTTTAAAGATGCTGAGGAAGTTCCTGCCACTTCTGTCCCTGGAACACAGGAAGATCACTGTCCCGGCCCTGATCGGCTCCAATCTGGACTATTCTAACGTTCTCTACCATGGTCTGCCTGACTACCTCCTATCGCCTCTTCAGGTGGTACAGAACTCGGCGGCCCGTGCCATCTTCAGCCTCCCCAGGAGAGCAAGGGCCAGTGAGCTTCTCAAGACTCTCCACTGGCTCCCTATGAAGAAGCGTATCATCTTTAAGGCCCTGACCATTGCATTTAAAGCTTTGCATGATATGGGTGCCCGCTATCTTCAAAAATGGGTCTGCTTCTATTCTCCAGCCAGATCCTTGCGCTCTTCCTCTCAAGCCAAGGCAGTTACTCCCATGATCCGTCGTGCTCGCTGTGGTGGGCGCTCTTTTAAATTTCTCGCCCCGCAGCTATGGAATGATCTCCCTTTCTCTCTGAGATCCAGCCCCAATCTTATGGCTTTCAGAAAAGACCTGAAGACCTTCCTCTTCCTGCAATAACATCGCCTGCGGAGATATGCTTCTGTCACTCGCCCGTCTTTCTTCCTTTCTGGACTTGCTGAGGTTCTTACAGCGCCGGGACACTTCTCGGAGTAGCCATGCGCTATAGAAGCACCCCCTTAACATTAACATTAACATTATACCTCGGAACGCCTCTTCCTCTCTTTGACCCCACTACCAGGTTGCATCTGCTCTTGTGAGGGCCTGCAGTGGTTCTGCTCGGGTGGCCAGGCCAGGCCAGGGATAAACCTCTCGCAGTATGTGGCCATACCCAGGAAACTTCCTATTTCGGTTGGTGTTGTTGGTGCGGGGGCATCTTTGATGGTCTGTGACTTCCTCGGGTCCACTTGGATGCCTTCATGATTGAAAACATACCCGAAGAGCTCAAGGGATGGTTGGAAGAATTGACATTTGTCTTTGTGCGGTGCTGCTCCATACTCGCTGAGGCGCTTCAGTGTGTCGGGGAATTGTTTGTGGTGCTCCGCGGCCGTCATTGAGTGGATCAGAATTTCGTCACTCACGTTCAATACTACGGGTAGTCCCGATAACAGCTCTTGTATCGTGTTTTGGAATACTTTGGCTGCTGAGGATATTCCAAAATTCAACTGCGTGTACCTCCGTAGTCCTAGGTAGGTGCTGAAGGTGATGATGTATCAGCTTTCTTCTGATAGGGGAAGTTGGTGATACCCTGCAATCAAGTCGATTTTTGAAAATCATTTGGATCCATTGACATCTGCGATTATGTCATCCATCGTTGTTGTTATGTGGCGTTCCCTTTGAATGGCTGTATTCGGCAACCTCATATCAATGCAGAGGCGTATGGCTCCTGGTTGTTTCAGCTTTTCAGCGATAACCATTGGGACACCCAGGGCGTGGGCCTGGAGTCTTTTTCAATGACCCCCTGTTTCTCCAGAGCTTCTAGCTCCTTTTCCACCAGCGGTCGCAGGTGGAATGGGACTTTCCTATGCAGCAAGGTGGCTGGGGCGACAGTCAATGCGTAGTTTGATGGGGTCAGACTTGATGCATCCAAGCCCCTGGAAGAGTTTGGGGAACTGGCTGAGTAGCTCCTCTACCTGGTACGTCTGGGTCTTCTTTGCGAAAGAGATGAGCCCAAGGTCTTCCGCGGTGTGCCTGCTCAGTAGGGTATCTGCTTACCTGTCGATGACATGGATGGTTGCCATTACTTCGAGATTATCTGCCTTGATGGGTACTGAGATCTTTCCTTTCAGCAGGAGGGGTGTGTCGGCCCCATATGCATAGATTCTGGTTTTAGATGGCATTACAGGAGGGCAAGGTCATAGGCGGCGGTATTGCTGGAGGCCCATAACGTTCACTGTCGCTCCCATGTCGATGACCGCTTTTATTTCTGTTCCTGCGACGTGGACCATACACGTGGGCTGTGGCCGGCAGCGTTGCTTGAGTCCCCTCTCGAATGATACCAGGTATACCTCCTCCTCCCTGTCTTCTGAGGAGTCCTCCACCGTGGATAGGTGTTTCTTGTTCTGTCACTCTGTGTCTTCAGGTGACATGGCATCCATCACGGATAGTTGTCCTACGGCCCGCGTTGGGGGTCTCTGGTTGCGGAAGTCCCGGCCCCTGGTGCGTCTTCGGCATACAGAAGCAAAGTGATTGGGTATTCCACAGTTGGTTTAGGTCTTCTCCTAGGCAGGGCAGTCTTTTGCGGCGTGTGGCTCATGCCCGCAGTACCCACATCTTGACTTGGAAGTGTCTGACTTCGATTTCTTGAACGTGTCCCCACTTGGTTTGGCTTGAATGGCATCGGCACATTCCGTCTTGATGGCATCAGACCGCCCTTGGGGTTTGATTAGGACCTGGTCCATCCCATTCGCCCTGGCTACGTATAGTACGTGTGATCTTGCTAGTATCAGCATGTCTTTGAGCGCAATCTTTGGCTGGCACATTATGAAGCCTCTCAAGGTCTTGTCACAGCACCCCTGGATTAGCTGTGCTCTGATTTCCTTTGGTTGGTCATCTTCGGTGCACGTGCTGGCAAGTTCACGAAGTCGGGCGTAGAAGGTATCCATGGTCTCTCCCTCTTTTTGGCGGGCTTGTCTAAGCTTGAATCGTTCGAAATCAGGGTTCAGCTGCTGGGTCAAAATGTCCATTTAACGCTGTTACCGCCGCATCATAGTCAGTAGCCGCCCCTGTGTTGGGTAAGTGCTTGAAAAGTTGAAGATCTCATTCCCAGCGTAGTGTAGCAGCAGGGAACTATTTACTGTGTCGTCTGTCTCCCGGGTTGCGACAAAGTAGTTGTTGAGGCATTCTATCCAGATCTTCCATCGCGGAGAGGCTGACGCGGGATCTCCTAGTTCACTGAATGGGGTAGGACCCCTGAAGCCGCATGTTGGAACGGTGTGCAGGCTGGCGCTGCTGCCTAGTCGTCATCCCCCATGGTGTCTGGTTGTAGGGGACTCTGGAAGTGTTAGAGCGGGTTGTGTGCTTCACGCTCGCAGCACAGGCCAAGAGGAAGTGATGGCGCAGGTTGACCCACGTGGTGTCGTGTGCTAAGGCCTGTCTCTTTCCTGTGCGAATGCAGGCTCCTTTTGTTGGTCTTTTTTCGGTGTGGGTGTCACTCTATGGACTTGGCAGTCGTTTGGTATCTCACCTGTGGGCTGAAAGTCTCTTAGCAGCTCCCCTGTGGGCTCTGTGGCTTGCAGAGGCCTTGTGTGGGGGCGTGGCTTTGCTGGGTGGAGCTGCCAATGCAGGGCGAGTGTGGGTGTCCTCACATTGGGTGAGTGCGTGTAAACTCACTCACCTTTCCTTGCTGCTGCCGCTGTAGGCGTGCTGGCGTAGCGCAGTAGGCCGCCCCGCCGTGGATGTCGGCACTGTGTGGTGCCCTCCGTCGGGCCGAGCTCCTAATCTTCCGTTCTTCCCGCGACCTTGCACGTGTGCATGGCACAGCGTGCCGTCGGCGGGGAGCGAGGGTAGTAAATCCCTCCACTAGTCGCCAGTGTTGTGGGTCACGCAGAAGACCCTGGTCAGGCCTAGAACTGTGCGCGGGGGCAGGAACACTGCGCACAAGGACTCAGGCGACATCACTTGCCTTGTCGGAAGTGACGACCTCGAGCGGCTGCCCTCCTTATATTTTAACCCTGCAGGATATGCCTGGCCTGTGGATGTGGTGTGTGTCCGAGGCGGCCACTAGACCACCAACTATTACAGTCAGGCCATACCATCAGCAAAATCACAAATACATAGACAGAAATTTTTTAAGAATTCTTCATTTTTTTTCTCACTGTGAGATTAAATTTACAGAGCAGTTGTGCTTCAGAATCAACTGAATTCTAAATGTCTTCATTGCTCTGTTAAATATGCAAATTACATTCTTTATTGACTCACTTTTTCACATGAAAGCATTTCTCTATTCTTTAGAAAGTTTTGACAGGGTGCTAATTTAAAAAAAAATGAGAATCTATACATAATTTAGCAAGTTAAAAAACGTAGCACACTGTTGTTCTCTCTTAGATGGAGTTTGGCTAAGCTTCTTAACAGTTCACATCAATGGGAAGTATTTCAGTTTTTGTTCTGCTGTTTGTTGCCTGGTCCCCGATTCCGGGGAGGTTAACTCTTTATAAAGGAACTCCATTTCATTTGAAGGAAAACTAAGAAAAAGATGCTTGACATGCTGAAGTACTGATCTCACAATTAACCCAATGATAATGTTATGTTAAATTATGTTACATCATGTCATGGTGTTTGATTTAGAACAATTATTATGATATTAATAACTTTTCCATGGATTCCCATCCATGCGGAATTTGGAGTGCTATGAATTAATGGTGTCCTTTGGTTCTCCATGCTGATGTCAGAGGTTGGTAAAGTTTGTGTGGATTTATGTAAGATTTTTGTGTATGTTAGTCTGAAAGGTGAGTGTTCTTTGCATATGGTAAGGTACACAAAACCATTTTCAAGTTTTTTTCTTTTGATTTGTTGGCAAGTTCTTTATTTAGCCAGAGTAAAGTGCTTTCTTCTATAAGCGGATCCCACTCTATGTTGGTTAATATTGTGGGATAATCCATATTTAACATAATCCATAATTGTAAAGCTCAAACATATCACCCCTTAAGGTTTCAAGGCACTTGGGTCCCTCGGGGAGATTTGGGGCCAGATGTAGCAAAATCAGAAATACTGACTCTTAATTACCGGATTTTACCGATTCGGTAATTAAGAGTAGGTATTTCTAATGTAGGTACCAATTCGGTAAATTTTACCGAATCGGTAAAAATCGGTATTTACCGATTCGGTAAATACCGAATCAGTATTTGCTATTGAATCCTATGGGCCTTGAAGCCCATAGGATTCAATATAAAATACCGATTCGGTATTTACCGAATCGGTAAATACCGAATTTTGCACAGGTGCAGGGGGTGTCACTTTGACACCCTCTGGCACCCCTGTTTTAGGCTTGTGTGCCATGTGGCACACATACATGCCCTATGGGCATGGATGTGTGCCAAATGGCACAGGTGTACATGCACAGATGTGCATGTACACCTGAATCGGTATTTTACCATGCAATTGTACTGCATGGTAAAATACCGATTTTCAAAGCCCTGTGTCAATGTTAAAATTGGCACCTACATACCAAACATGCATTTTTGGTAATTTTACCGACCGGTATATTTACCGATTCGGGTATATTTACCGATTCGGTAAAATATACAGAATCGGTAATTTTACCAATTCTGTAATTTTACCGAATCGGTAAAATTACCGATTCGGTAAAATTACCGAAAATGCATGTTTTTTATCCCCCTACATCTCCATGGCCATTTACCGGTCGGTAATGGCCGAATTCGGCCGTTACCGGTCGGTAAATGGCCAAAATCTCTCACCTACTTCTGGCCCTTGGTGAGCTATTGCCTGGAGTCACATGATGCTGAGCTGAGCTGCCGCTGGTGCCGGAAATCGAACCATGATCCTCGCGCTTCGGATTCAGCGGCTCTGTTGCATGGTGAGTGCTGTTGGAAATCTAGAATATAGTATATCAAAAGTGTGGATGTGGTAAGGACTGGTGGGGGTCAATCTGAGGTGTGTCTTTCATTGGGATAGAGTTTGAATCCAAAATACAAATTTTCCCTGACAAGAGCTGTTGTATATGCCTGTTAAACAAAGCCTCCTGAATTGTGAGTAAGAGAGATACAAGTAGGTGTGGCAGACAAAGAGGGGCAGATTTATAAGCACCTTGTGACATCTTTACGACACCGTCGCGTCCCTTCTGTGATGCAGTGGCATTGTAAACAATGTGCCATGATGCAACATATTTACAACGTGACACTTTTATGGAGATGCGTCATGTTGTAAAGCCCTGCCCTACATTATACCTGCGTCAGGTATAATGTTTGCAGGGTAAAAGTACCGTCGCAAGGAAGCCTAAAAAAGTGACACACTGAAATCTACAAGATTTCACTGAGTCACTTTTACGACGCCACTGCGTCAAAACCTTGCGCCTGCTTGAAGTTGCATCGTGCTTGTGACACGACTCCAGCAATGCACTGCCCTTATGCCGACAAGATGCGCCACACATCTGTCTATCCTTGCGCCACGGTGCGCCGCATTGTAAATGCAGCGAATCCATGGTGGGAAAAAGGCTATTTTTCTGTCACACAAAATAACTGGAGCATCCCTGCTAATATGCAATGATGCGCCAGTTCTTGTAAATCTGCCCCAGAGAGTACAACCACATTTTTGAGCGATCACTATCTGGGTACAAGAGGTAAATAATTCAGTAGGAATAGACATGATTTTGAAACAATATTGCATTGTTGACCATGTAGACGTTTGCTCGAATGTGTACACCAGGTGAAAATGAAAGCAAGCTGTGCTTAACCCCTTCCACGCAGGGCGTGGGGCAGGGGCCGCGCACAGCGCTGCGGTGCTCATGACGAGCCCAGCTCATCATGCTGCACAGTGGAGCTGTGCTCATGCCGAGCTGAGCTCGTCACGATTCCGCCCACTCCTGTGGAATGCCCGCACAGGCAGGGAATTAGCCCCGCGTGGGCCGTACCCGGGAGTTATGACAAGGTCGTCATGAGCACAGCCTCACTGTGCCTCATGACGCGCTGAGCATGCAAGGGGTTAATGTGTACAGCTGTTTTATGTGATGTATGAGCAGAACCTGCTGTGAATGTGCTGTTGAGTTGATATATACCTATCCAACTACGGCCCTTATTGTGAGTCAGGCAAAAGGAATTCCGTAGGGAATTCCACTCCGCCTGAATCAGAGTGGACCAGTTTTCCTGCTCCGAGATACACCGGGCACAAGAACAACAGACCTGATTTTACTGTGCAGTAATTTTGTCTGGTAAACTTGCATGAGGCTTGACCACCAACACCAATTAGAAATAATGGTGCTGATTGGCTGAATAGGTTCCTACCAAAAATGGAAATGAAAATAAATATTTTTCTTATTACAAAGGAATTAGTTGCCATGCTGAAATATCATGTTTAAAAATAGGAGAAATCCTGCAATAGTGTATAGGGCGATACTGCTGAATACAACTTCTCAGTGACTTGACATCTCAACTTGTCTCATTTTATCTTACCACATCTTATCTTATCTCACTATATCCCCACTTATGTCTCATTGTATCTTATCTTATGATCATTTGTATAATGCACTTCTCCCATGAGGATGATGCAGCAGTTTTATAATATGCATGCATTGTATGGTTCAGGGACACTGGTGGACTGGAATCTATGAAGCTTTTTGTCACTTTTTTGTGTTGCAGATGACCTCCCTTTACAGAGTTTTGTTTAGTAGAGCGTTGTACTGAACAATGGAAGACTGCGGTATGCCCTATCCCTTTGAGTCTTTTGTCATTCATTATTTGCACGGATGTATATCCCTAAGAACTTCCTCATTTACTTTGTTCTGCCGGGATGCACAGTTGTCCTCTGCTCAATCAGGGAAACTACTCTGTTGAGAAGGATTGTTAGTTTTTTTTTGTAGAGTTTTAAATAGCACAAACTTGACCAGAATCAGGTATTGGATCGCTTTACATAGCACCAGTTACATTACATGAGAACACACGTTCATTTTTGTTAGGCACGGGGAGATTTAGTGATTTGCCCAGAATCACAGAATGTTCAACATCATGGCCGAAACTCAAACCCAGTTCCCCAGATACGAGGTTGACCGCCCTAGCCGCTAGGCCAACTCCTCTCCCGATTAGTTAATTGTAAATTTTTTTGCAGTTTTATGTAGTGTGAACTCGACCCAAAGGTATTGGACCGCTCTACAGAGCACCAGTTACATTATTATACGGCACATTCATTTTTGTTATTTACGCACGGGTAGATTAAGTGATATACCTGAAATCAGAGGATGTTTAGCCAATGCCGAAACTCAACCTGGTTCTCCAGTTCCAAAAGTCAGCAGCTCTGACCATTACACCACAACCATCTTTGCACTGTATGATTGGGCCAAATTGTTATTGAGGGCTTGAGTACCTTCATAACCAGAGTAAGTACTACACTAGGGACTGTATACAGCTGACGTATGGCCTGATTACGGGCTTGGCGGCGTGGGCTGCCATGCCAGCGCCCAGCTCCCACACAGTCAACTTTGTTTGCAGACCGCCTGCCAGATTAGAAGTTTTTTCCTGGTCTGGCGGGTGGTGCTTCGGCAGTCCCTGGTGTTAAGCCATAGAAAGGCACCGCAGTGGGAACACCAAAGTTCTTAAGTCATTGCCGTGCAAAAACTGGGGGTGCATGCATACAGGGGGGGCACACCAGGTGTCCCCCTGCATGCATCCCCTTTCCCTGAAGCAACAGGGGGCCCTGTACTTCACCGCCATACCTTTCATGGCGGGCTCACTGCCATGAAAATTGTGGCAGTGAGGAAACTCGTAATATGTTTGGCGGTGCTGCAGCAGCACCACCAGGAAAATTGCTTACCACAGACCGCTGCACCACCACTGGGGATCTGGGATCTCTGGCGGTTGCAGTGGTCCTATGGTGGTCTGACCTCCAAACTAGTAATAGGGCAGTTGGATTAGCGATGTCCATACCGCCACGGCAGCTATGCTGGTCCAGAGGAACAACGTAGTCATAATCAGACTCTTAGTGTGCTATCGCTAAAGACCACGTGATACCTCCAAATTGCAACAAATAGCCTACAACTAGATCTTGTTGATATGGTAGTAGGAGGTGAGGGTACAGAGACTCATTGCACTAAATCTGTCTCCAGCAAGCATGGTTTGCCTTCCTTCTGCCAGGTGATTTTGGCTGTTGGGTAATACTCGCATAGTTTTGAGATGGGCAGGGGTTACTGAGAGTGTTTGTGAATCCTCAGTGGCCACAGCAGCAGTACAGAACTAGCGTGTAGCTAACAACTTGTCTTATGAAGATCTTACAGTACCAGCCTCTGCAAGTGATAATCTTATACATTGCTGTACTGTCACAAGGTTGCCACATTCCTCACAAAATCTCTTTGAAGAGGACATCTGCATGGTTGAGGTGCAGAGACTGTCTTTTTATTTCCCCATCTTTATTTTATTCTTTATTGTGCTTAATACAAGTTTATAAAATTTCAACATTACAACACTAGTTCATTGACACATGTTTTGGGTGATAATGCCCTTGTTCACAAGAGGCTGGAGATGGTTTGGAGGGGGGAGAAGAGGTGGCGGGTGGTGGCTAGGGGTGTTGGGGAGGAGGAGCAGGGGAGGAAGGCCCTAATGTCGGGTTCCTATACAACGCCACTAATACTATAGCAATGGGTCAACAGCAGTACGTACCCTCCTAAGTTGTATATCTAAGTGGGGGGTGCATTCAATGACGGAAACAACAAGTGCCAGCAGGCAGTCGGAATCTGTAGAGCTATGATCGAAAGAACCTGATGTTCCATGGTCTTAGCTTCTCCTCAACAAGATCCTAGCTAGATCATTGCTAGCCATCCTCCTGCCCCTGTCCAGGCTTTTATATAAGTCATGAATGAACTCCGAATTTTTTCAAATTTGGGCATGTTGGCGGCAAGTAATGCTGTCAATGTTTCCATTACAAATATGCCAACGTTTACTCCGCCATAGGCCAGTGGGGAGCCGTTGCCTGGTTCCAATGGTGTGTCCGCATTATAATAGTAATTATAATAATAATAATGTGCGTGAATAAACCACCCTTAGGGAAGGTCATAGGACAGATTCTGTCCTTTTCTGTGAAGCCCAGGATGAATACTACAGGGTCAAGGAAGAGAGCAATTCCCATGATTAAATTTATGATTTTCAATAGGACCCCCCAAAAACTTCTGATCCAGGGGGCGGGACCACCCTCTATTCACCTGGTTGTTGGCAGTTTCTCATCTACAGATTGGAGGTACCCGGCATGGCCCACAATCTGACTAGGTGAGGTACCATCCGGTAATGACTTTGCATGCATTTTCCCTGCACTACGAGCAAGTGGAGGTTGTTGCAGCTCTACACTAAATTACCCCCATGTCTCCTCATCTATTTCTATTGCCAGCTCCTCCTCCCAATTACTCATATAGTCACGTGGCACTGGCTCAGTGTTCAGATCCAAACACACTAGGTGGGTCAACCAAAAGACTTTCTCCTCCTTCTTGCCCTATCAGAATCTGACAAAGCACACTCTATTATGCCAGGGTTTGCCACTTTTTTCCAGTGATTGCTACATATCAAAATGCGAAATTGTAAATATTTTGACATGCATAATATAATACTATACATGATAACAATTTTGATTTTTGACGGAATTTACATCCTTTGTCTAGTTGTGAACACCTTTTCTCATGCTTAGAAATAGAGGAATGTGACTCTTTTAAAGCAATTAAAAAAATTAATTATCCGCCCTAAATGCCTGACATATTTTACTGTGTATGCCACTGCCGTGGGTTTAATAAACAGTGTACATTTCCACATAGAAAGGAAGAGAGCTGTTTGGATTAAAGGATTAAGATGAACACGAGGACAGATATGGCATTTATACCCTTTCCTCCTGGAAGAGATTAATTGAAACATTTCTGCAAGATTTTATGATCCACAGAGGCCAAAAGGAAAACCTAATTTGTAGTAATGAACCTGTCTCTTCGAATGTGGTGCAACGTATTGTTTGTGTCTGTGTGTGAAGGAGGAAAGACAACGGATACAAATCTATCATGTAAACCATCATAAAGAATTCTTTATTTCTGCTACACTGGTGCCCAGTGGCTCTGCTTCTCCCGCTTGTTTACCAGCCCTGCCACTTAGAGGTTAATGGTTCTTACTGTGTCTCAGTGACATGATTATGAACTAAACCCCGGTCTAAACTGGGGGTCAGCAACGCCTACTCAGGGGGTCCGCAACCACTTAGAAAATTAAATAATATTAACGGAATAATAAAGTGTATATAACAAAGAAGAACAACGTAAAATAGGATATTCAAAAAGTTTCCTTTATTGTAAAGGAATTTTAAATAGGTGAAACCAAAAGTAAGTTGCTGTCCTCAGATTCACGATACGTTTGCTCAGTGCAAATGCATCGCACACAATATATTATGGACAGTGGGAGTCCTCAGTTGAATTTAGAAAAGCTCCAACTTTCCAGTTAAAATGAATTTTTTTAATATACGTTTGTTTGTGAATTAAATAAAATATTTCATAATTTGCGTTTTGTTTGATCTATGCTTGTTTCTGTATTTTTGTGTCTTGTTTTGAGGTTCAAACCATAGAAATAGCTTAACCTCTTCCACGCGGGTCTAATTCCCCAAGGGTGAGAGAGGGAGGGGCCGCGTGTGGCGCCACGGTACTCATGACGAGTCCAGCTCGTCATGCTGCACAGTGGAGCTGTGCTCCTGATGAGCTGGACTCGTCATGACTCCGCCCACTCCCATAGAACACCCGCACAGGCGGGCAATTAGCCACGCGTGGGTCGACAATGGCAGTATTGACGAGCTCAACTCGTCATGAGCACAGCTCCCCTGTGCCTCACGATGAGCTCAGATCGTCATAAGCATGCAAGGGGTTAAGGTAGGGTCCCGATTTCCAGTAATGACCCAGTGGGGGTCCCTGGAGTAATGATTAAGTGTGTGTCCACAGATTCAAAGGGACGAGAGCGAGTGAACTGAATGAAGGAACACGTCCTCGGACAGAATGAGACTTATTTGTGATGATTAAACAGTCCTTCAGGACAACTCATGAAAATGTAAACCTACTGAACATAATAGGATCTCAACAAAGCTCTGAAAAGTTAAACCAAGCGTTGGCAAAACTAATAGGTCAGGTGTTGGATGCTGTCATTTGGCTTTATCAAGATTCTGAATATTTTGGGGAAAAGTACAAAGGAGACTACTTTTTGTGTGGAAGTACACATTTTGCAGGAGAAGAATTCCGGCACTCACAGAGTTAAGCCAATGACTGAAATGGGATGACCCCTGTGGAAGTGTGCATAACAAAAATGTGAATGACACACCTAACAGACCAATGAGAACTGACTGAAAACCCTGATAAGCATGTATATTAAATATATAATTTTTGTTAAAAAAAATAGCTTAGCAAGAGAGTAAAAGAGGACACAAGTGACCTTGTACAAACATGTGTGAGAAGATGTAACTTCAACATTCTCCAAAATGCAAGCAGCTGTCACACAGTCTAAAATGACTATGCCCTGTAGTGGTGCAGCTGCCACTGGGTAAGGAAGTGGGGGTATGAACCAATACCATAGTGCCAGTATTTGATTGGTCCTGGTTTCCTAACCGGTAATGGCGAATACTTCAAGGTACGTGGCACTATTCTGTAACATTGGAGTCTCATCACCCATTGAACATTCTGTGCTACAACCATTCTAATCACAGATAACTGGGTTGCTAGTTATAGCTCAGTGATAACATGGGATAGATGGCAGGAGGTAGAATGACTTTGATACAAGGCAGAAATGCAACAACGTTGTGCACCAATCTGCTGGTACTATGTACCATGTACTGCTACCTGGTAACAGGTGATGTGACTGCTACAGAAGATCTTGAATAGAGTAAAGATATTTAGCAGGGGAAATAAGGTGCGCATATTAGCTCTGCTCACACAGTGTCCTTGTGGTGCATTCTGGGATGTCAAATCTCAAAGGGTCTAAAATATCAGGACCAACATTTAAAAAAAACCACAATGAACATGGTCATTTATTAACAGAAGACAAACATTTAGTACATACCCAATGATGCATATGGTGGCTCCATGGACTAACACATCCACTGCATGAGTCTATGCTTGGCTTCATGGTCATAAGTTCACATCCAGTCAACTTTACTCAGACTTCCAGCCTCCTGAAGTCAATTAATGCCACTGCTTTGGCTAATGATAAATATCTCTTCCTCCGCACTAAGATGTCCCTCTGATGAAAGATTACTTTCCAATACACACACATGTGTTATAACAATTGTTCTTTAAAACAAGTACCAATGTTGATTCAATTAAGTTTCCCAAATGTAGCTGTTCAAAAAGAGCTATCTGGATTTTGAGAATAAGAACAAGCAATATCTCTATTTATTTTTCTTTGCTTCCCTGAAAAAGGAATTCTGTTATTGCTAGTTAATTGTGGGGTTGCAAATTCTCTCTGCATTGGTTACAAATGCTTGTTTCTTCTTTGTGTTTTTGAGGTGTCTGAGGGCTTAACAGTGTATATAATGATTTATCTTCAATATCTCTGCAACAAAATTGGAATGTTTCATAAAGGGACTTCTTGCGAGACTAATCTTTGATCAAATGCTAGGAGTGTGTTTACATTTGAGGGAATTACAGATATTCTTTAGAAGTCACAGGTGTTAAAATCTAGGGGATATGGAGATAGATCTTTTATGATTTCTTGAAAGCTCATCATCCATCCGAATTCATTCCTGAGGTTTCTACCAATAAGGGCTGATGCGAGTCTGGGCCTTTATAGATCACATTTCTTTACTCCAAGTCGTAGAAAGGGCTTCCATCAGCATGATCTCAGTTGTGCTGGAGTTCTATTTTAAATGGCTTAGGTCCTTCTAGTGATCAGTATCTAATGAGTGGGTCTCAAACCTGTGCCTTTTATCAGGAGTGGAAGGAGTGATTTATGATATGCTGCAAGCCTTCTGCATAGCTTCAAAAAGGATAGCCCATGACTTGAGTAGGTTCATCGGAGATCATTGAGAAATATTGAAAAGAATCATTGATAAGGCTGTTTCGCTCCCTCTATTCCCTTTGATTCGGTCATGTCAGCCCCTCACTTCTGCAAATATAACTGAGTTGCTGTAAATGGAGTAGGTGTGCCAAGACTTGGCTCCGGAGCTGACCATGTCATGTGCACCAAGACTGTATCACACAAACATTGACCACGCATCTACGGTCGTGTGTGCTCCGGTTCATAAGGGTTGAAAGCCAAAATATCAAGATCATAAATATCAACCTGCAATGATATTGATTCCAAAGTATCGACCACCAATATTGCTTCAAGCGAAGCATATATATGGATACATTGATTTACTATCCTTAACTCCACATCGACTTCCCTTGCCAATATGTTGGGAGTCAATATTGTGCAGGTCGATATGCAAACACTCAATTATTTGGCACCAATCAGAAGGGATAATGGCCGAATGTTTTTTAACTTTACTACCCCTATGCGTGGCAACACAGATTTGCATATCATTGGTCCCTTTTTTAAATGGCCTGCACATTTTTTTTTGTGGAATGCGCTATGGGTAAATATCAGCGGTTCTGATTGATCACATGTTTCCACCCATCACTGTTTTATTAACATCTGATGCTTTGCCAACGCTCATCAAATCCTAAATGCACACACCTTCCACGCACTTGTGCTAGAAATACCCACAGAGTGGCTACTTGCTGTGGAGAAATTTACATTCCATCTGGTCCACAGATCTGTCACTCTCCACAAATGAGGATGGGCAGAAGATAGCTTGGCATTCAGTGGGCACACTCTGTGATCTTTCCTGCCTCCTGCTTGGCACGGCGTGATGGCTTGATATAATGCGGGCTGGCAACTTGCACCATAGGCTTTGGTTCAGTGCCACTAGACTTATCGCTGCATGCAGGATCACTACTTCCTTTCTGTTGTTTGTCATCATAGTCAATGGTATCCCCTCTGGGCACATAAAAATGAAATAATAAACAGTAGCTGCCAAAGCCCTTAAGTAACAATGCCAAATCCTGCCTAGTATCTGCTCATTTGAATGCTATTTTGCATTTTAGGGATTTGTAGTGTGCACTGCTACCAGAGCAGGGTTTCTTGGCACTGTGAGAAGAGCAAATGGAAAATGTTCAGAAAACTAATGCATACAAAGAGGCACATTGCAGAATCTTATTTTTGTGTATGAAAATGTACGTTGTTTGTTTGATCCGTACCCTTAATATCCTTGTATACTTTAGCCTTAAGGCTAAGATAATCCACTCTTGGCTTACACTATTATTAGTTTATGATTTCAAATAAAACTCACAAATAAAATATGTTGGGCGATTCCCAACAAGCTGTTTTATTCATGGGAACCATGCTGCATATGACTGTCAAAGGCAGTGCTTGCATGTTCTGCAGTAGGGTGATTGTTCATCCCTTGAAGATGAGGCTTTTGATTAACACAAGCAAAATAACTGATAATACCATTTGCATTTGCAATAATATGGCCCATGAAAGTCCTCAAAGTGAGGAAGACTTCTGCTAACCGCCTCTTGATTGGCCACAGTTCAATATGACTTTGATTTCCAGAGCAGCGAAGGATGCTTTTTGCATTGATGGATATCATCATTTGAGCAGGCAAATAAAAAAGAGGTAAATTTACCATCTGTACTGATGCCAGCCAATCGGCCCATCACACATCTTAACTGCTGCTCTAGGCCTATCATGGGGCCTTGAGAGACATTGTACTTGTTTTTAAGGTTTATAGCTTCCACTTGTGCATGCCCCAACTGCTATTCTCACATTCAGAGGCCTAAGATGAGTGTCACTTTTCACTGTGCCATCCCAGGCAATAGCTCATCAAGATAGAGGCCCCTCAAAATATATGGTCATTGGTTCAAGGAAGTTGGTGATTGCACATAAATACATCTATAAGCCAAACCTTGGGCCTATCAAACTCTGACCTATGTTGCAGCTGCAAGGAGATCACAGGCGACATTAAACACATGCTACTAGACTGCAAACTAGTTAATAAATTCTGGAAGAAAATCAGCTCACTTATTAACCAAATCCTACACATAAAATGGACTCCAGGCCTTGCAAATTTTACTTTGGGTAATTATCTGGCATCAATCACCCAAAGCGCCACAAAGACATCATTCTTCTTTTAGATATCCTCATAACAACTGGCCTTAGTTCTATCCTGTCAGAACTATTTGTCCAAACATGGCAGGCGTGAACATAATTCACAAAAAGCGCTTACAACTCTAAACTTTTCTCTTCAACTACATGAAAATAACATTAATATGATACGGTGTACACTTGACAAATACATATCCTCACAGACCTCAGCGTAAATTCCCTTCTATAAAGAAATTCTCCCTATCCAGGAGACTACTCGGATGTAATCACAGCTGAAGGTGCATGCTTTCTGCAGTACTCAGGGATATTCGCTATACATCAATGCTATCTATGTTGCCTTCTACTACCCTCACTACCTGCTTCGCTCTTTGGTCATTTAACCCATTGCATGTGCGGCGAATTTTCGTGATGTGCGGGCTAAATACATGGTGGGCGGGATTCGGATGGCCGTCGTCAGCAAACGCCCATCGTGACTCAAGACGGCCAGAGGCCCTCATGAGCATGCAATGGGTTAATGGCCTAGTATTATTTTTTCCCTCTTTTCTTATCATAAGCTACCATTATCATCTGGTATGGGACGGTATGCTAAATAGTCAATTCAACGCACAGCAATGAATTATATTGATAACTACATGTATCGAAACAAAATTGTATTGTTCCTCTCTGTAACATTCATTTTTGCTGTGTAAGAATGCCTCCCCTACATTGTCATTTTTACTTTTAAAAATGTAATACATTTGGTTTGAAATGAAAAAAGATCCCAGAGAACACAATCTGCATCCTTCATAAATTTTAAAAAACAATAATTAAACTGTAAATGCTTGGTTACTAATCTGAGTCAAAATGAGAAAAAATGAGAGCCCATGGCAATCTCAACATAGTAATACCTATTGCCAACAGAAAGGCTTAGCAGTTCCTGAAAGGATAGCAAAACATCTGGTAATGCAAGGGTGCCTACATTGGCGGTAAGTTGTCGAAACTGAACCATCACAGGAAGAAAGGACCGGAATGACCGGAATGCACCGTATTGCTGAGATACAGTGCATTCCTGCCCATTCACTTTGGCATAGGAAGGCGCACCACTGTTCCTTACTACACTGCCCTGTGCTTTATGGCTTTTAAGGAAGCCCTGAGTATGTACAGCAGTTACTTGGAAACTACCTTATTCCTTTTGCATCCCAATTTATAGATAAACGTATACATATTTCATCACTTTCCATACCTTTGCTTTGAATCACAGCAAAATACACAAGTGTATGATGAAATGGGTGCACCACTATCAGCTCCACGAATGGGTGCTGATTAAAGACCGATCAAATCTCTGACTTTTGCTTCAATTGATGGGTATGCTTAATTAGCCACCACATCACTGTAGCTGCCTGGTGGTTTCATGTGATAAATGATATTTTTATCCTGTTCTGACTTTTGAGGCAACAGCATGCTGGAACTTGTCATCCCATACTTAAAGTGACAAAAGGCATAGTTACTCACACATGCCAGGGTCATATTGTCACCTCCATGGGTGTTGTGATTTTGGAAAGTTGCCACATCTTTCTACTGTTGTCTCACGGGGAGAGGGATGCATGAATGGTCTACCTTGTCTCCTACTCGTCTTCGCATTTTCAGTGACAATCCTCTAATATTGCCTTATTGAACCCCGTACGAAACTGGGTTTTAGACTGAGGAGGGTGTTAAACCTCCTCAAGCAATAGCCACAATCTCTGTCAGGGTAAACAATAAAAAGTCAGTAAATTAACCTGTGCTTAACCCTCGGGTAGCTTGGTACAAAAGCACGCTGGCTTTACATAAAGGTATTTATGCAGAACACAAACAGAAATGCAGTAAAAAAAACACCACACAAGAAAAATCCCACACCAATTTAGAAAAATAGAGAAAAATGTAATAATTTTACACCAAAATGAATTAAATCCAATCAGTAGAACCAGAGTTATCATTTTTTACGTTTTTAGTGAACAAATGGTGCCTTAAAAATAAAACCACCAGCCGCTGACACCTAGTTGCGCGAGAATTGTGAAAAATCGAAAGTGATGGAGTGCGGTTTGGATACATGAGGTGGATTGGGCTCGGTCTCTGCTTACCTTTGGACTTTGAAGATATTTTGAAGAAAAATTACTGACAAGGTAAAGTTCAACGGGGCAAGGCAGCCAGCAGTGTCTGAGGAGGAGCCTTTGGAAAAACATCACTGTGAAGATTCCTACATTCGGACTTTGTCACGTTTTTGGAAGTTGAAAATCTCCAGCGGGTCGATGCTGCCGGTTGTAGCAGGCAAGGGCTTTCGGAGGACAGATACTAGACCTGGGCAAAATTTGAATTAAGCTGGAGTAAACAAAGTAATTTCAGTAATTACGCATTACTTTTGTGATATAAAATTAACAAAATTACACAATTATACCTGCTTGAATAATTAACAGTAATTTGGCACAGACGTTTTACCAAAGGAGCACAAAAACAATGAACTAAGAGAGAGCGGATACGAGGGTCCATTTTGCACATAGCGCTAAATGCTGGATTATTTTTCTAACATAGTTACAAGTAATTTGGGGGTAATTACAAGTAATTACTCTAGAAAGAATCACGCCAATTATGCCGACCATTACTGAGAGAAGCTCCTGAACAGGTTTTGCTACTGCAGAGAAGAACGTAGTGGCAGCTACAGCAAAGTCAGGACCACCTGTGTTGCACGTCGGGAGGATCAGTGAACAGGTATTTCCGTTCTCCAGTCAATCACTTTTCAATGGCACATTTAGAACCACTTCCAATGGTCCAGGAAACCACTTGGAGGGAAAGTTACAGAAGTGGGTACAAGGTTATTCAAGCAGTTTGTATCTCTATAGCTCAGACCAGAATGCCAGCTAACTAACCCTTGTAGGCACACTGGTAGTTCTGGGCTCAATCAGCAAGGCAGGCCTCAAGCAACAGGAAAGTCCTCTAAAGGTACAATGCAGTCTTCAAGCAGTAGGGCAGTCTTCTGAATACAAAGCAGGCCTAAAGCATCAGGTCAGTACACTGACGTACATGGTAGTCCTTATGGGTGTCCTCCACAGGTACTGGCGTGAACTGTAGAGTCAGTCTAGGGGTCCAATACTTATACCTGGTACCAGCCTTTGAAGTGGGAGAACTTTCTAGACCTTTCTACACCTGGTTCTGGAAATGTTCCCCTTCTCCTTTCCAGGCTCCAGGAGGTCCTGAGTGACAAAAGACTGGTGCCAAGTTCTCCGCTGGAGGCAGCGCCTTTGAATTGTATGTGGGGCAGGGAACAGCTCCATCCCTCCTAATTTGGCAGGATAGCCAATTCTGCCATCACAGAACCCCACATTATCGCACTGTCTGTGAGGAATACAAAAAGATGCCAACTAAACCCAGTTATGTGACCCAGGATAGAAGTTGCAGGCACTAAATTGTGAGGACAAGAAAATGCCAACTCTTCAAATGACCATTTTCAGAATTTTTACTTAAAAATCTGACTCTGCCATTATCGACAATTTTTTAATAATTCTTTTGACACCAAACATGATATTCCTACCTGTTCCCAAACAAGAGTTAGCACTTATTAAATGTAATACAGGGACCCAGTGTTATCCTATGGAAGACGTAGGCCTCACAACAGTGAAAAACAAAGCAAGGAGCTCTTCTCTACCAGGACATGTAAAACCTAAATACACATATCCTACTTTTTAAATAAGGGCACCCTGCTCTAAAAGCTGTTTAGAGATGGCTTGTATGTATTTAATAGGGAGATTTAGGCCTGACAGAAGGGTTATTTTGCCAGGTTGAATTGGAAGTTTAAAACTACACACAGGCTGCAATTGCTGACCTGAGACCTGTTTTAAATGGCTATTTAAGTGGGTGTCATAATAGTTGCTGCAGGCACACTATTAGCATTTAATTTACAGGCCCTTGCTACATGTAATACCACTTTACTTGGGACTTGCAAGAAAAATAAATGTGCTAATTTTATGTAAGCCAATTTCAGCATGTTTAAAGGAGAGAACACAAGCAATTTAGTACTTGTTAGCAGTGGTAAGGCCAACAACATCGAATTTTAACAAACACAAGGGAAGAAAGCAAAATGTTTGGGGAAGACCACACCAAAATCTGTCAGGTCTAACATCCCTCATTGACACATCCGTGGAGGGAGGGTCTGTCTGTTTGAGACCCCCTATATCTCACCAACATCCAGCAGGAGGGTAAACTGAGTTGAGACATATTTGGTATAACATTTATTTAATTCACTTGCTCAAAGTCTCAAGCTAGGACAGGTAATGGGGCTGTCTCCGAACTTTCATCATGATGTAGTGGTGAAAAGAGCATGGGTGAGAGCGTGACCACAAGCAACACTTGACAACGTTTCTTCAATGTTATAATATTTGTCTGAAATTGGTTTTACTTGTTTCAAATAAATTATGTAAATTATAAAATTTCAGCAAATGATTCTTTCTGATAGCACAGTTTCTGGCAGTGGCAGTGCACTTTTCTGCGAATTAATGCTCTGTATGAGCAGAGTTCACATATTGAAAATATGAAAAGTCTATATTTTAAAATTACCTCAATTATTAGCATATATAATGTGATCTGATCCCTAACTTATGACCTGATTTGCAGCTTGTTAAGGAATGACCTCTTGCATCCTACCACTTGATCCCTGGGGTAGTTGAAGCCTAATTTGTGTGATAAGCATATGCTGGTTTTGAAAGGTTCAGTGTGAAATGACATTGACATTGCTGACCTCTCGCATAATTAAGGAATTTGTATTGTAAAGTGTTCCAGATGGAATGAGTGTGTGACATCAACATTAAGGCTTGTGCCTGGGACTGGCCAGATGCATGCAGCACAGAGCAGCCAGGCTACTTCCAGGAGCCCATGGTTTCAGAGATGGACCTACACATAGTGTAACAGTAGTGAGAACTTAGGGGCAGATTTACAAGCCCCTTGCGCCACTTGTGCGTCACTTTTAACATGGGAAAAGTGACGCAAAAGTGGCGCAAGGGGCTTGTAAATCTACCCCTTAGAGAGAAGGAGCCCCTGGTCCTGATGTGAGCTGTGATCGAGCACTTACATACCAAACCAGTCTGCCCCATGGAGGCAACATGACTTCAGCAAGAGGTCTTTGGTTCAAACTCAGTATCATGGCTCCAGTAAAAAGGCCTTCTTCATATAGTGACTGTGAAAGGTGTAAAACTGCAACACAGTTACACTATAGTAAATGTAAAGATTCAAATCTAGTCAATTGAAACAATAGCCCCCTGCCACCCATGGGGTACACAGAGATCCAGTGTGAGCCCTTTGTGCCCTATGCTCTGACACACTATTGTCCAGGTAGAAGACCTACTGTCTGCCCCTCTCCATCATCAGCCTTGGCCCCCACTGACCAGCAGTCCTTAAGACTGCCCAGATCATACAATAAACTTATTTTAAAGCACCAGCACCCTCTAATGCTACACTAGGCCTTAGGTTTATCTACCTGCCTATTCGTCCCCCTTGTCTTGAAGCTGGGCATATTTTATATTTATCCATTCCTAGGTACTCTTGCTCGGTTTACTGTTGCCACTGTATTTCTATTCTTTCAAGTACTTTTCAGTGTTTTCCATCGTTAGTATCGTTAACACGAAGATTTGCAAACATATTACAAAGTAATCAATTTTGGCAGGAGCAGGGGCGGCCTTAGGCATGTGCAAGCTGTGTACCTGCACAGGGCCACCACACCAATATATATCCTTAATATAATAATCCTCTGAGGATGGATACATATTTGCGTGGCGGCCCCTGGCAGGGATTTGGCGGCCTCCGGCTCTGTTCCACTTCCAAACACCCTGACTCCCCCTCTTCACTGGCTTCCACGCCTGCGTTCCTCCGGGGGCCTCCTACCTGTTCCTCCGGGGGCCCCCTACCTACGCTTCCTGCCCAGGGCCGCCATGAGCCTAGAGCCGCCCCTGGCAGGAGGATTATCGTCCTCTCGGTATCACTGCTGTGGTTGCAGTCAAGTAGAGGCTGTGAACGTTGCATATTGTGGTCACCTTTACATTGACAGAAACTTGGGTTTTTAGTTTCCTTTCTGCGTCTTCATCCATTCATCCATTCTTCAGAATTACTCCTGTGTTTATGTTCGTTTATTGAATATAATAATTATACAGAGTTTAACCCCTTCCATGCTGGTGACGAACCCCAGCCGTCATGCACTACAGTGCTCGTGTGCTGATGACGGCTGGGGTTCGTCATGGCCCGCCCGTGTTCTGCCGGCGGCCGCACACGGGGAAAATCGCGGCCGCACGGAAGGGGTTAACTAAAGGTGCCTGGTTTAAAAACTATGTTGCGCTGCGCTAATATTTTTAATGTACATTTTGATTGCATGTTTTTTGTTACTTGACTTTAATTTCGACTGCCAACTTTATATAGGAGCTCTGAAGTTCTACTGCAGTCTTGCATCTCTAAAGAAATTCAGAGCCATAACTGGTTACTCGCATTTTTATTACACGTTTGATATTTGAATTCTATTGAACCGAGCGCACCCGCCCCACCCACCGCCCCCTGCACTAGGCTAGTGCAAAATGTTTATTACAGAAGCATAATCTCTTGTAAACTTAAACTACTGGATTACTGTTAGTGGGGTTCACCAGCACCAATACAAACAAGAGAGCTTTGCACACATCCTATTTTGTTGCCCGGGGCTGTCCTCTGAGCGCAATCTTTGCCTAAAGCCAATCCTACTTAGACATGGTTTTAGATACAGTCACGCCAGAAATTGACGGCTCCTCACAACTAATGAACGCAGTTTTTAACTATGTTTACGTTTTTATCCATTTTAAACTTACCCCATTCCCTTTTCTTGACCATAATGTTTTATTGTAGTTTGATGTCTTATTTAATGGTTTTGAATAACCAGAAATAAAGTTTTTATTCATTCATTCATTCACTCTGAACTTTAAAGGTGTTGGTTGTCCGAGCGAATTCAAGGTTTGAGTCAAGGCCGCACAGTAGAGTCCATCATTTTACTACTGCAGCTCATTCATAAGCCCACCCTAACAAAACACTTAAACTTCCCAATTTCATCTTTTTAGAAAGTGATACTCTTCTTGCATTGTGCCTTGTGGTAGACGACTTCTTTTACCTTGAAATGCACTTAAAAATCCAGATTGCAAAGACGTCTCTCAGCTGTGTAGAGCTCTCACCTGCCTTTGAAATTTACTAGTGTCCATTTGAGATCAATAACCCAAAATGGAACAAAAACACTCCCCAAGAAAACACTTAGTAAAGGGCAAAAGAAAATCTACTTGGACCTGTGCTATGAAAGGAGAAGAGTGTTATGTAACCTATTCAATCACATGGGATTTCCTGACAGTTCAAGAGCAGCCCCTCACACCCATCCTTTACTCTGAATAAGAGTTCTTTGAATTGTAGCTGACAAACACAACAGTTGTGAAGCAGAACAAGAGTGATGCCACACAGACATGTATGCTACATATAGACAGGTATTATTTTATATCCCATAACTTCTTATGCAAGATTTTTGGAATCTTACTCCACTATTATTGTCAGACAATGTTATCTGTATGTTGTGAATACCCCTGTACCTCAAAACCCAAACCTACCCCTGAACCCTAAAAATACCCCTGTACCCCAAAACCCAAACCTAGCCCTGAACCCTAAAAATACCCCTGTACCCCAAAACCCAAACCTACCCCTGAACCCTTAAAATACCCCTGTACCCCAAAACACAAACCTAGCCCTGAACCCTTAAAATACCCCTATACCCCAAAACCCAAACCTACCCTTGAACCCTAAAAATTCAAGGGTAGCCCTGTACCCCAAACCCAAACCTAGCCCTGAACCCTAAAAATAACCCTGTACCCCAAAACCCAAACCTACCCCTGAACCCTAAAATACCCCTGTACCCCAAAACACAAACCTAGCCCTGAACCCTATAAATACCCCTGTAAAATGTAATACCATGCGTTATAATGGCATTGCGGAGTCATGGTACTTTCGTAATGAAAGAATGCGGAGTGATGGTATGCGGAAAGAAAGTTGCGGAATAACGGGTGTTTACCCTCCCCCAGTAAGTACATTGGTGGCACGGTGGCCCCCATCTCCAGCAACATACTCATATTTTTTCACCACCCATTTGAAAAATGCGCAGGTCTCTCTCATTGATGGCCAGCACCGACATACACTTTTAGACACACCTCCCGCCACAAGTTCTAGAATTGCGAACTTTAGAGCTGGGGAGCTACGTTCGAATCTCGGCATCAGCTCAACATCCTGTGATTCCAGGCAAATCGCTTTGTCTCCCCGTGCCTACCACAAATGAATGTGTTCTTCTGTAATGTAAATTGTGCTCGTGCCAATATAGCAAGGAAAAATAAAGTAGGGAAGCTCGAGTTCACACACTACTGAATGCGCACTCTTAAGTGCATCAGCAGTGCACTGTGAATCAGAGCCTTTCACAGGCCTGTCACAGATAAGAAATGCTATCAAAACGAAATCCTACAAAACAATATACAACTGGCCGGCAGCAATTCATACCCAGACAACGTCGGGACGGGCTGCTAGTTAAACTATATTTGAGAACGTGGCAAAAAGGTGGATATGTAACAGGTAGATTCCCTTTTTTATCCCGTAAATAAACATGATATATCAAATGATTTCCCATTTACCACAATGGACATCATATGCATTAATAATATGAAGTACCTTAACCCGTTAACCGCGGCGTAAATTCCGCTGCAGTGTGGGTGATTTCTTGCGTGGGCAACGGACGTGCGCAGCATTACGAAGGTAGGGCTCACGATGGCCGTTGGCTGGTGGTTGCAGCAAACGGGTAAATGCATGATTTAAGGTTAATTTAACACTCTTAAACACGATATTAAGCAGAAGTAAGGCAACATTTTTATTCCACAGAAAAAACACAAGAATACATCAAATTGACAATTAAATGTTCTAATTTCACCAAACTAAAGGTACACTGGAAACATAAAAACTCTAAACGCAATTGGTTGCATAAGAAGTACTTTGTTTAATAAACTGCAAGTGAAACATCCCTAGACTCCTAAAGCATTTATCAATACACATAGGAACTCCCTTAGAATTGACCAATAAGCATAGGAACTACTTTCATCAAAATTAACATTACCTGCCTTTGATGTAGATTTGACAGCCAATCTGTAGCAAGAAAGAATTCAACCAGCAGGGACATTTTTCATATGTATATATCCTATGGCGAGTACGTTGCTTTTTTGTAAAAAAAAAATCATCTTCAAATTATTGGAAGGTTTTGGGGGAGGTTCAATATAAGTTAAGGATGATTGCAAAAATTCATAACCATATCAGAAATATTACCAAAAGCCTTCTTTAAATGTTCAGTTGTATTACGAAATGTTCAAGTCCTCTCTTGAATTCATTTACTCATTGTCCTCATTCTTAAAGATTTGGGCGGTCTATAGTTTGGTAAGATGTTCTTGAAGACCACATGGTAATGTTTTTGATTTTATTCAATATTATTCTCTGTATCTAAAATCTGCCCCTTCGTCCTCACGAATGTTTGGGAGTTACTTTATTCTAGACTTATATTATCAATGTACTTTTCCTAATTCTTTATAATGCTTCATCTCATTTCGAGCTGCAGCTGAGCAGAAATCCATGCACTTACACCTTCCACTGCTTTTTGATATTTGGGCTTTGAAGCACTCTCTTTCATCGTTTGATCTTTGTGGCAGTAATTGTAAACTCATTTCCGTGTTCCATTGGCTATACTATGGAATATGTAGAGTGTACATTTTACAGCATTTTTGAGTATTTTCAGTCTTTCAGTGTCTAAGACTAGGACAGAGAGTACTCTAATTTCAGCTAAGGATGTCCTGGTGATAGTTCAAGACAGGAGCGAGTCAAGTTCTAAATCTGGTGCCATTTCCACCAAGATAGTGAATTTTAGTAGGAAGAGACCGATATATATCCTGGAAGATTATCTCAAACGTAATCATTGTGACTCGGGGGGGGGGCGCTCTTCTACGCCTACAAGTCTTATAAGTTGAATAATTGATTGCTTAAGTACCTTTTCGGGGTTGGGGAGGGACTGTGGGAGATTGTAATAGAGAATAATTCATTTATCATAAACACCACATCCTAGCTGGAACAAAAACAAAGGGGCATATTATCAAGGGGGTTTATCTCCACTTTTTTGGCTTTAAAAGCCAAGAAAGCGGAGATAAAATGATCTCCCTATTACCTAGCTGTCGCTAACACCAGTTAGCGACAGCTAGTAGGAGATAGCGACCATCTTGGGCCCCATTTTCCATGTCAGAGAAATTTATCACTAATGACATGCAAAGTGGGCGTGCCACGATGTTAGCGACTGGAAACAGTCGCTAACATCGCTATCTCCTATTGGCAATTTTTGGAGATATTCACGCTAAGCGCGAATATCTCCAAAAGCTAACACCTGCCCTGAGCAGTTCTTAGCCATGATATCAAATGGGAGGTGGATAACATGGCTAAGAGCATTAGCTCGGTAATACCTGAATATTGCTGACTTTTCAGCGATATTCATGCAGTGCGGCCGATTTTTGTTGCATTTGCGATAATCCTTGGTAATACCAAGGTTTATCTGCGATATAAATTGCCGCAGCTCAGCGATAAATTTTTGTCTCTAACCAAGCAATAGCAATAATTATCGCTATTGCTTGGTAATATCCCCCAAAGATCTTGTCCTGTCACTTTGTCAGCTTTTTTCCGCATTACCTCTTTCACTAATGTTGAGTTGGATCAATACAAAATCCATAAGCAATGCTTTTGAATTGCCTCTATTTTCTTTTTAGAGCTGCATTAGATGTGGTTTAGTGACTAATTTGTGAGCTGCCACACCCGGTGGGTGGTTACTAATAACATGTTACTTTCTTGGCCAACCCTAGTGATGTTGGGAAATTCCTTCATCTAAGAACAAATTGCACTATATAGTAAATTTGGGAGCAGTTAGAAATCTGCAATACCAAGTATTAGATTCATGAATGATAATTAGTTTACTGGGTCCAAGGAGGAATTTATACTATTTTATGGATACTCTTTTCTCATTCAGAGTAAACTGCTACTAAACTCCTATTCCTCCCATCAACCATGAGAAGCCCACTTGTGCAAGCACCAATTGGGCATCAAGCAGCAGCTAATTTGATTACAATGAGCTATGATTTACTATGAGGTTGCAGCGCACTGCTGAACCGCGCTGGTAAAGAAACAGGACAGCTCCTTATAGCCTTCTATTCAATATTTAAAGGTACAGTGAGTAACCTGGAGAAAACCTTGTTAGGCATCTTGTGCACTGAGAATTGAAAATGAACAGCACAGTGGGAACACCGTTGATAAAACATGTCCTTTTGAGGATTAAAAGACTTGCTAAAATTGTTTTCAAATGACTGACTTGTCACTGTCATTGACTGACAGATATATGGCACTTACGTGCTACTCAATGCATTGATCTCTGCAGGTTTGCATGTCGCGCAGCTCTTGCTGTCACTCTCCCGCCGCTTGGACACTGATGGAAAATCAAGCGACACAGGCCATGCCTGAGCGGTGCAATTGATAATCTCCTTGGGAGTGTGTGGCAGGAGTGGAGCCCTCAGGCACCTGCTAATCTCTCACATACACCTCCAGTCTGTTCCCTTAATGGCAACGCTGGAGCCTTTATCTTCATCAGCCACTCACGCGGTGGCGCGGGAATCAGACGTCAGCGCATCCGCGGACAGCATCACTGTGCAGCACTTGAGATCATTTCAAATTTATCCACCACTGAATCACAGCAATTCTCCTACGCCTCCTTCAGTATTTCCTTTCACCTCAATTCCAAAATTGTGGGAAATTATATTAACTCCCTACTTACAATTTACTTGAAGAAAAGTCATTTTACATGCTTATGAACACAATCTTTATTTAGTTTCCAATAATTTGCGGGATGTATTGTAGTTTGCAGAGCTTCTATACCGAGTAATGCTATATAATTGTCTCTGAAACAATTAGCTCACCCCTGCACTCGTAGATTTACACTTTAATGCCAGTGAGATTCCTTCATAAATCTCCTTTCACTTTGCAGGTAATAAATCCTGTTTCACTATTAAAAATGTATTTTGCAGCCATTTGTCAGGTGAAAAACCAATTATAATAATAAAATTCAAGGAAAATCGATAATCCTGTAGATTTACTGGAATTGTAAAAGAAGCTCACAGCTCATGATTGCACCAAGAACACCCAGATATATTGCTAAGAATTTTTAATCTACGTTTTCTAGCATTAGGATTGGTAAATCCGTTCTGAGACTGAAACAATGGGACATGAAAGAATTCTTTGCTAACCTCACATTTTATTTTTTAATATCTTTCTACCCATTTGATTAGACACTAACATTCTCTCTCTCTCTCTCTTCTCTCTCTCTCTCTCTCTCTCTCTCTCTCTCTCTCTCTCTCGCTCTCGCTCTCTTAATTCGCTACGAGGGTAGAGGATCTGATGCCCAATTACATTGCACAATTGAATATTAGGTCACTCTTTGGACGTCAGCAGCCTCCTATTCACTGCTGAAATGCTAAGGAATCAAGAGAAAGAAAGATGTAGTATGTCAGAATATCATTAACAAAACTTTCATCTGACATAAATATCATGGTCTAAATATCGTTCACAAAAATATGGATCCTTTGGGTGTAGATGTTCTGCTATTAACTCCGGTGGGGCGATATTTTTGTAAACAATATCTAGGACACAATATTTTTCTCAGACACTTTTTGGACAACATTATTCTGCTAGTCATCAAGAAAATATAGTTCTGTGTAAGCCAGCTAACTTCCTTTTCCTGACACTGTCTTGACAACCACTAATCCCCTGGGTATCAAGCGCACTGTCAATTGTAACAAAGGGTAAGCAAGGGGTAGCAAGGGTACTGATTGCATGACTTTGTTTCTTTCTCTCTTTCTCAATCAATCAATCGATCATAACATTTGTATAGCGCACTACTCACCCGGCAGGGTCTCAAGGCGCCTGGGGGAAGGAGTCCGCTATTGCTCGAACAGCCAGGTCTTGAGTTGTCTCCTGAAGGCGAGATGGTCCTGGGTCAGCCGAAGATGGATGGGGAGGGAGTTCCATGTCTTGGCCGCCTTGTAGGAGAAGGATCTACCTCCGGCGGTGGCTCTTCGGATGCGTGGTACGGCGGCATGGGCGATGCTTGTAGAACGTAGCTGGCGGGTGGGCGTGTAGAAGGTCAAGCGGTCGTTGAGGTACTTGGGGCCCAGGTCGTGGAGAGCCTTGTGTGCGTGGGTGAGGAGCCTGAACGTGATCCTCTTTGCTGACGGGGAGCCAGTGCAGGTCCTTCAGGTGGCCGGAGATGTGGCTGCGTCGGGGGATGTTCAGGATGAGTCGGGCAGAGGCGTTCTGGATGCGTTGGAGTCTTTTCTGTAGCTTGGCTGTGGTTCCGGCGTAGAGGGTGTTTCCGTAGTCCAGTCGGCTGGTGACGAGTGCCTGGGTGACCATCTTCCTGGTTTCGGTCTGGATCCATCAGAAGATCTTGCGGAGCATGCATAGGGTGTTGAAGCATGATGAGGAGACGGCGTTGACTTGTCTGGTCATTGAGAGGGAGGAGTCCAGGATGAAGCCCAGGTTGCGTGCATGGTCTGTTGGCTTGGATGTGGCGCCCAGGGCGGGGGGCCACCAGGAGTCGTCCCAGGAGGAGGGTGATGGTCCCAGGACGAGGACTTCCGTTTTGTCTGAGTTCAATTTCAGGCGGCTGTTCTTCAACCACTCGGCGACGTCTTTCAACCCTTCGTGTAGAATCGTTCTGGCGGTGGCGGGGTCTCTGGTGAGGGAGAGGATCAGTTGGGTGTCGTCGTCGTAGGAGATGATGTTGAGGTTGTGCTGGCGTGCGATGGCTGCAAGAGGTCTCATGTAGACGTTGAAGAGGGTGGGGCTGAGTGATGATCCTTGCGGTACGCTGCAGATGACTTCGGTTGCCTCGGATCGAAACGGGGGAGGCGGACTCTCTGTGTTCTTCCGGTGAGGAACCAGATGATCCACTCTAGTGCCTTCTCTTGGATGCCGATGTAGCTGAGGCATTGAACTAGGGTGCGGTGGCAGACAGTGTCGAACGCTGCAGAGAGGTCCAGGAGGATGAGGGCCACTGTTTCTCCGTTGCCGAGTAGGGTTCTGATGTCGTCGGTGGCTGCGATGAGGGCGGTCTCGGTGCTGTGGTTGGCTCGGAAACCGGACTGCGAGGGGTCGAGGGATCCGCTCGTCTCGAGGAAGGCTGCAAGCTGTCTGTGGACGGTCTTCTCGATGACTTTGCCGGGAAAAGGGAGGAGCGAGATGAGGCGGAAGTTCTTGAGGTTGGTGGGGGCAGCTGTTGGTTTCTTCAGAAGGGCGTTGAGCTCGGCATGCTTCCAGCTCTCCGGGAAGGTGGCGGTGTTGAAGGAGGTGTTGATGACATCCCCGAGTTGGGGTGCGATGATGGAGTCGGCCTTGTTGAAGACGTGGTGGGGGCAGGGGTCGGTTGGAGATCCGGAGTGGATGGTGTTCATCGTGCGGGCTGTGTCTTCGGTGGTCACCGTGGTCCAGGTGCAGAGGGTGGCGGTGGGGGGCGTTGGTTCGACGGTTGGGTGCGTGGATGGTGCGCTGAAGCTGTTGTGGATGTCGGCGATCTTGCGGTGGAAGAACGAGGCGAGAGAGTCGCAGAGATCTTGTGAAGGAGTGATGTCGTTGTTGCCGGTGCTGGGGTTGGAGAACTATTTGACGATGCTGAAGAGGTCCTTGCTGTCGTGGGCGTTGTTGTCCAGTCGTTCCTGCAGGGATTTCTTTTTGGTGGTGCGGATAAGCTGGTGGTGCTTGCAGGTGGCGTGTTTGAGGGCGGTCATGTTGTCTGTGGTCTGGTCGAGGAGCCAGGCTTTCTCGAGGGTGCGGCAGTTTTTCTTGGAGTCCTTGAGTTCGTCTGTGAACCAGGAGGCTTTCTTGCTTCTGGGTCTTCTGGGAGGGTTCTTTAGTGGCGCGAGGTCGTTGGCGCAGGCGGTCAGCCACTTCGTGAAGTTGTGTGCTGCTTCGATGGGGTCCCTTGTGCTGGCGGGTGGGTTCTGGCTGAGGGAGGTGGTGAGCTGCTCAGCGGTGATCTTGCTCCAGTTCCTGTGAGGAACCTGTTGCGGGTGGTGGTGGGTCGTGGTTCTTCTGAAGCTGAAGTGGATGCAGCTGTGGTCGGTCCAGTGAAGTCCGGTGGAGTGGCTGAAGGTGATGTGCTTGCTGGATGAGAAGACGGGATCAAGCGTGTGGCCAGTGTAGTGGGTGGGGGTGTTGACCAGTTGCTTGAGTCCGAGTTTGGCGAGGTTGTCCAGCAGGGCGGAGGTGTTGCGGTCCTTGTTGTTCTCCAGGTGGAAGTTGAGGTCCCCTAGGAGGATGTAGTCAGCGGAGCGGAGGGAGTGCGGGCTGATGAAGTCCGTGATGTCTTCGCTGAATTGTGTATGTGGTCCCAGCGGTCTGTAGACGAGGGTGCCTCTGAGGGTCGTCTTTGGGTCGGTGTGTATCTGGAATTGGAAGTGCTATGCGGCAGCGAAGGTGTCGTTGGTGTCGGTCGTGACGCGGATGGTGTTCTTGTGTACGATGGCGATGCCTCCTCCAATCTGGTTGACGCAGTCTCTCCGGGTGATCTTGTATCCGTCTGGGATGGCGATGGCGATGTCGGGTGCAGAGGAGGCGTTCATCCAGGTTTCTGTGAGGAAGGCGACATCAGGTGAGGTAGTGTCAAGCAGGTTCCAAAGTTCGATGGCGTGTCTGTGGATGGAGCGGGTGTTGAGCAGGATGCACTTGAGGTTGTTGGTGCTCTGCTTGGTGGCTGTGGTGCAGGTCCGGATGCAGGTGAACTTGCAGGCTTGACAGGTGAAGGGTCCGTGGGTGCATCTCGGGGTGGCTCGGTGGCAGGCTCTTGTTCAGTCGGGTTTGAGTGCGATGAGGGTTGCGGTGTCGTAGGTCCGTCGTGTGGGCTGGCATCGTTGGGGACCAGGGGTCCTGGCGCTGGGCGCGGTCCAGGCGCCGACAGGCGCAGACGGGGTTGCCTTTGACGCACCTTTGGCGCACAATCGGCGCGCCCGCTGCGCGTGGGAGTGGGCGACATAAGTTAGGAGCCGGGAGGGCGGGTCAGCTGGGTGACGGCGAATGGGCGGCGGGGGGCGGGGCCGCAGGGAGGCAGCGGCAGGAAAGTAGCTGCGAGCGGCCGGCTCTGCGGTGGCTGGGTCGCTTCTGGAAAACAGTCGGCATCAGCGGGAGCAGGAGGGGGCGACCAGGCCTAGGGCAGGCGCAGTAGTCACTACCCCTCCAGTCTTTCTTTTTTTCTTTTCAATTAGTCAGTTTTTTTCTATGCTAACAAAAAACTATGGGGCCAATTATGATTGGAAAGACTCCGAGCACTAGTCAGAAGTTTCCCGACTGCGGTGGGAGGCTTTCTGACTCACACGGTCGGTTTGCGGTCTTACCGCCAAATTTCGATGTCGGCAGTCGGAGCTTGAACTGGCCGGTCATTCCAACGTGGTTTCCGACCGGCTCTCGGAATCTTTCAGCCAGACGTCACCTGACCATAATCACCTATAGACCTTGTTTCCACCATCAGGATTACGATGTCTGTTTTCCACAGCCTTTCGGTGCCAGCCTTTCTGACATGGAAAGGCTGTCGGAAACTGAATTTGGGGACCCATAGCACACATCCACCTTGCCTCCGCGGCCTACAGTTAGTGGCCGAGGGGGTACCTTTGGTGCCCCCTGTAAATCCATGCACTTTGTGGCAGAAACCATTGGGTGCCTGCCACAGGGTGCAGGGTTTTACACAACCCCTATTTCTTTATGGGAGCCTGCAGTACAGCCGGTATACGGCTGCAACATAAGTCCCCAAAGAGAAATTTGAGTATCGTAATCAGGAGGTCGTAACCAATGACCGGAGATCGATCAGTCCAGAGACTGAGATGGTGTTGGTCAGAGTCAACTTCGACCGACATCGTAATAATCCCCAAAATGTGGATCTAGGGAATTAAGCATTTTGCCCGTTGCTGCTGTTTTCTGAAAGACCTTGCAGAAAGCCTCTATGCATAGCACAACCTGTCACTTCTCACTTCAGGTTGCACCCGTGACACCTGACAGTGATGCTTTTTACCTGGTATGACTATTTCATTGGCTGTGATCTGACTTATATTCCTGTAAATTGTTGCACACAGATAAAGGACGTGGACTGTCCTCGTTGCACTTTCCTCAGTCATCAGTGCACATTTTCTTTTCCACTCCAAGACTTTTTGTGTTCAAATTCATTCAAAGGATATTCCATTCCCCCAGAAAGAGATACAGCTTATGGTATGCAGGCAAATTTCTTCTTAAAAACTTAGACCATCAAATGTGCTTTGACCCAAGGTCCCTAATGAGGCAAGACATCTATTCATGAGACAGAATATGCACAAAATGTTTATAATGAACTCCTTAAGAGTTTACTGGGCTTGCAATAAAGTGTCATTTTTTAATTAACTCACTCATTCTCTGGGTGAGATCATAGGCACAAATCTGTGAGGCCCAGATCAGTATAATGGTTAAGAACCGAAGAAGTTGACCTGGTCCTTGCCTATTGATTATCCCATTGGGATGCACATGCCTGAGACTGAGGCAAGAGGCCGATGCTCAGAGCACAGGAGGGGGGGGGGGGGTGAGCAGATAAAGAAGATGGAAGTGAACTCCTTCATGTCCATCTTGAGGTACCACCAGGAGAGTGCTTTCTGAAAGATTGTCTAAGGAGTTAAGGAGGGTCATTAGCAATCAGTAGGTTACTGAGAGAGTCCCAGACTTATACACAAATACAAGCTGCCACTTAAGCCTATCAGGTCCTTTCTAAATGTATTTCCCAAGCTCACCTTTCTTCTCTTTTAAATGATGCAATTCGTGTCAATTACAAGGTGAAACACCACTTAATAAATGGAAAGCATGCATGACGTTCACAGTAGATTAACCTCTTGGGTGCGGCCACGATTCTGCGCCTGTGCAGCACATTCCGATCGCGGGTGCGGTCATGACGGCCGGGAGACGTCATCAGCACACGAGCACTGTGTGCCATGACGGCTCCCGGCCATCATCAGCATAGAAGTGGTTAAATAACTTTTACATTTTCACCCCTTTTTTTTGTAATAATATGTAGCTTATTACTGTTTTTATGTAACACTCGCTCGGTCCGTAGGCCACTCGAGAAAAATAATAATAAATTTCATGAACTCAAACTGGAGTGACCACTGTGGGTGAAATTGCACAAACGTTCCACAAGTAGGTGCGTTTGATGTGCGGCATCACAGATATTAACTGGACGAGTTCCAAACACGAAGGATAACTGCAATGCATAGCATTCCTTCGTTTGAGATTGATAGCATGTAAAGTATGGTTGGATGCTTATAGATGCATGCATTATTTATGAAATGTAGTCTCACGCACTGCCTGATAATTTCAGTGCTTTGAAGTTACTGGTAGGTAGACATGAATCTACAGTTTATGTATGACAACACTCTCTTCATCACATATGTGTATGCATATACAATCCATGTCAAAAGGCCTACCTCCGCTATGATTGCAGAGGAGTGGATTCTAGTGTTGTCACAGCCCTTTTGATAATAAGGTATCATCAGTGACTCTTCTATAACTCACGCCCCCTTTTCTTGGACTTGTACCCTGCTTCCTGTATTCAGAGGAGGTCAGCCTGGGTGTTCTGCAACTTCAATTTATAAAACTCTGATGGATGTATCAAAGGTTCTAGATTCTGGGGCTGGTGGCCATTCTGGGGTCTTTTCCATGGATCATCAGGCACATGAATCCAGGCATTCTGCTGGCATCACACATGAACTGGGGTTGAGCCCCACCAATAATTTGGTAAATCTGGCTCTCAAGCAGAAAATTGACAACTTGATCAAATAAATTGATGAAAGAGGGCATGTCACCCTATTTTGTCTTGGGGAGAATGGGAATTGTTGACATTGTATGCTCCTGCGTCAAAACCAGCAGGTTGGAATGGGCACAGGTGAAGATAAGATTGAAGATTGAAGTCGTGTACCTTGCCCGGGCAGGCTAGCAAAGGAAATTGTCCATATCATTTCAGGCAGGCCTTATTACCATTATCATTAGAGCTAATGTCCTCTCCTTGATTGAGGCACTTGCCTGCAGAATCCCGTACAAGGGACCGGCGAGAACGAGACGCGGCGGTGAGGGTAAATTAATATGCAGAGCCGGGGATGCTAATGTGCAAGCCATTTCCCCACACTAATATATCCCTGGTGTAAAAAAATAATAATGTTTTGTCTTGAGTATTTGAGTTGTAATGTACTTTTGAAGAAGGCAGTTGACCCAAATTTGATTGTGTCTGTGGTCTGTGATGGAAATGGCTGAGCCTACAGCGGGAGGCGCAGTAATCTGAATGGGTAATAAGGCTGGCTGCAGACATCCACTGTGAGCTGCAGACAACCAGGAAATACAGCAATAGCTTCTCAAAGCAGGCTTCCTGTTGTCAGTGTGAGGCTAGTCAGAAGAACAGATTGGCCTGTATTGTATTAGCATATTGGTATTCCTTGTTTTATGCAGAAAAAGGCATGACATTTGGCTGTTAGCAAATTATCAGTTGCGGCTGTGCAGGTAAGAGCGATGGGGCGGGGGTGGAGTCAACAGACGACGGAATAAGGAAAATAAACATTTTAAAAAACAAAAACACTTACCATGCGCTCACCGCATCGGCGACGCGACGAGCGCAAGGTAAGTGGTTTTACTTTTTTTTAAAATAATTTTCCCTATTCCATCGTCTATTGACTTCCCCTCTCTACCCCGCCTTTTTCCCACCTCACCGCTCTAGCCTGCAATGGCCGCAACTGCAAATTACACATATTCAATGAAAAAAGCAAAGGTTAAAGTGACAATATAGTTACAGATGTTAATTTTAACTTCACATTTAAAAAAAATTGTTTGAGATTCACTCATAAAACAAAGGTTATAGTTAGGTGGAATTATCAGTTAAAAAATACAATTTTAAAATAATATCACATATTACATTACTCATGACTTGTTCAATTACACCATTGATGACATCACTGATGACATTTCAAATTACAGTATTGATGACAACACTGATGACATCACTGATGACATCATCCAATGGCTGTGACTGTCTGTTGAATGCTTCTGAAAACTGAAAATATTTAGTGAATGACATCTAGAGCAAATTTGCAATAGTTTCTATTCTGTTAATAGGTGTAATCTGTTGCACAATGCTTAGCCTCTTAAGGGGCTTGAGTCTGTGGAGGGTGTGAGTTCTTGGTGAACAGTTGTCCACAAGACAAAGGCTGTGCATAGCACAGCCTTCACCACCTAAAAGGGTTTGAGACCTGTAGGTAGTAGGCATACTGTGAAAGGTTGTGCACACAATGACAGCTGTGCATAGTAGGGGCTTGTCAAGCGAATGGGGCTTGGTTGTCTGGAGACAGTGAGCTCTCCGTGAAGAGCTGTGCACAGGGTATGCACAGTGGGGGTGAGGCCATCCTATGGGACTTTGATACTTAGAGGGAGTGTTAAGAGCTCTTCTCAGGGGGAAGGCTACATAAATAAGAGTTTGACCACCTAATGGGGCTGGAGGGTATGGAGGGAGTGAGCTCTCTATAAAGAATTCTATACAGGGTGAAGGCTGTGTGTAGTAGGCGCTTGGGCGCATGACAGGTCTTGGGTGTTTGGAAGTAGTGGGCTCTACATGAACATTTCTACACATTTCAAAGGATGTACATAGTAGGGGCTTGGCCACCTAATGGGACTTGTGTGTCTAGGGCAGTGAAGAACAGTCTGACTGTTTTATATAAGCACCTACGTTTATATCGTTTATGCTTTACATGATTCTATGTCATTTAGTACTTATTCACATATTTCTAAGACTGTGCTGGTTTCAGACTAAATTGAACAGCAGTATGGTGGACGGTGTCATCAGTGATGTCATCAATTATGTCTTTGAACATGTCATGAGTGAGGTTATATGTTCAGTCATAAGCAGTGCATGGCAGGGGTGCAAGTATAGTTAATTCAGTGATTTATTTTGCTTCAAACTGTATTTTTAACTGACATGTTCACCTTCATATAATCTTTGGCTTTGCCAGTGAATTTCAATTTTTTTTTAAATGTAAAGTAAGATAATATTACTGTACCTAAGTATAATGTCCCTTTAAACGTTGTTCATTTTTAAGAATTTCTAGTTTTTTCTTAAATGTTGAAAACAAATTATTACCAACCTTAACTATAATGTCATGTTAACCTCTGGTTTTCCTGTGCGTATATAGATATTTAACATAAAGTAAATATTAATGACATATTTAACTGTATGTAGTATTTCCTATGCTACATAAGGAGAATTGAGTATGTGGAGGAAATGAGCTCCTGTGAAGAGCTGCACAGAGTGCTCAGCCTCTCTTTAGGAGTCCCTTGCCCACCTAATTATTATTATTATTATTATTATTTAATTTTCAGAGCGCGTAGTCACCCGTAAGTATCCCAGCGCTAAGATCAGTACAACTGCGGGTCAGCGGGGGCAGGGAGGGACAGGATTAAGGAAAGAGGTGGGTTTTCAATCGCTTCCTGAACCGTAGGTAGTTGGGTTCAGTTCTCAGGTCGCGAGGTAGGGCGTTCCAGAGGCGTGCGGTGTGGACCGAGAAGCGCCTTCCACCTGTTCGGGCCTTCTTGACTCTGGGAATGACAATGAGATGTTCCTGATCGGATCGGAGGGATCTAGGGGCTTTATATGGTTTAATAATTTTTTTTAGGCTTGGGGGTCCATTGTTTTGAAGCAGTCTGTGTGCCAGGCAGAGGGCCTTGAACTTCACACGTTCTCTTACCGGGAGCCAATGGAGACGCTTCAGAGCTGGTTTGGCCGAGGCTCTGGCAGGGGTGTTAGTGAGGATCCGGGCCGCTGCATTTTGGACCCTTTGTAATTTGTTCAGGGTTGCCTCCGGAGCCCCTAAGTAGATGGAATTACTGAAGTCGAGCCTAGAGAGTATTAGGCCTTGGATCAGCAGTTTTTGAGAGTTGGGGGGGAGTAGGGGCAGGATCTTTCGAATTGACCTGAGGAGCCCAAAGCACGTCCCAGCTACCTTTTTTGCTTGTGTTGCAAATGATAGATCCTTATCGAGCCAAACACCCAGGCTTTTTACCTCTGGTTTCGGGTCTGGGAGCGGGCCTAGACAAGGTGGCCAGATGTTCTGTGATAAAGAGGGCCCCTTCTGACCAAGGAGGAGAATGTCAGTCTTTGAACCGTTAAGTTTCAGAGATGATCTGTTCATCCATCCTTGTATCTGCGTCAAACAGTTGTAAAGATCCGCAGGTTGTTGGCTAGGATGAGAAAGGGACACCACTAATTGTGTATCGTCAGCATAGCTGACGATGCTCACTCCGAACGGAATCACAACCTCCTCCAATGGGGACATGTAGATATTAAATAATGTGGGGCTCAGGGAGGAGCCCTGAGGCACGCCACATTGGAGGGGAGTGTCGGAGGAGAGGGTGTTATTCTCCCAGATTTGAAAGGAGCATTGACTCAGAAAGGACGATAGCCAGGACAGAGCAGTCCCTTCAACACGGACACTCCTGAGTCGTTGAATAAGGAGCTGGTGGTTGACGGTGTCGAAGGCCGCACTGAGGTCGAGGAGGATCACTGCCACTGATCCTCCTTCGTCTAAGAGTGCTCTGGCCTCCTCCACCGCCATGAGGAGGGCGATGTCGGTGCCCTGCCCGGGGCGGAATCCCGTCTGCGAGCTTTTAAGCCGGTAGTTGCTCTCCAGAAATTGTGAGTTTTCTATTCACAAGTTTTTCCGCGATCTTGCTAGTTCCCGGGAGGAGGGAGATTGGTCTGTAGTTTGCCAGGTCGGCAGGGTCAAGGGAGGGTTTTTTTAGTAGTGCCTTGACGACTGCCGCCTTCCAGCTGGGAGGGACGACTCCTTGTTGAAGAGAGGCGTTGATAAGGTGGGTGAGAGGGGGAGCAATCGTGGGTGCTACCCTTTTGAGAATACGTAACGGGGCCGGGTCCCTGGGAGATCCGCTTTTAATGATATGCAGCGTATGTTCAACCTCTTCTGCCGTCACTTGTCCCCAGGAAGTGAGATATGGGGGGGTAGGAGAGTTGTTGGCTTCTTTTTCCTCGCTCGGACTTGTGGATGGAATGGAGTCGAGTATTTTTGGGATTTTCTCCTTGAAGAAATTAGCTAACTTGTAGCATTTTTCCTCATCTGCCTTGGGGTCTGGTGGGTCTCTCGGTCAGGGATTTTGAGGAGTTCTTTTAAGATAGTGAAAGATTCCTTACTGGAGCTAGCGGAATGTTCTATTCTTTCTTGGAAGAACAGACTTTTGGTATTGCGGAGGGCGGTTTTATAGTTTTGTAACGCGGTATGATAGGCGTCCTTCTTTTCGTTAGATTTGTCCTTCCTCCAGGAGCATTCTGTTCTCTTGCATTCCTGTCGCAAAGATTTGAGCGCCAGAGTGTACCAGGGAGCGGGAGTCACTCTTTTCGTTTGTTTGAGAGTGGTGGTATTGGGGAGGAGTTTATCCAGTGAGGATGTGAGCCAGGAATTGAACTGTTTGTCAGCCGTAACCGGGTCTGTGGAGAGAACAGGTGTGGAATCTGAGAGCATACTGGCCCATTCAACCGGTTCAAGCTTGTGCCAACGTCGGTCTGTAACTCGGATTTTGGGGGGTTGGGGGGTGCTATGGCAAGGTGCCAGGAAAAGGGAATTAGGAAGTGATCTGTCCAGGGGAGAGGGATGGGGGATCCCGAGGCGATGTCCATGATGTTGGTCAGGACGGGGTCCAGAAGGTGACCCTTGTCATGGGTGGGTTCGTTGTTGACCAGTCGGATGTTGAATGACCTAAGGTCCTGAAGGAGATCCGAAGCTGAGGAATCTGTGGAGTCATTAAGGTGAAGGTTGAGATCGCCCACGAGGAGAAAGTTCGGGCGGAGGAAGCTGATTGTGACACCGTGTCAGTGAGGGCGTTGAGGAAATTCCCTGGTGTCCCCCGGAGGGCGGTAGATCAACAGTCTTGAGAGGGAGTGTGCCGGGGAAATTTGAAGGGCGAACTGGCAACTTTCGCAATCTTCAACGTTGGCATTGCTAGTCCTACAGGCAAGGTGTTCTCTATGGATGATTGCCAGCCCCTCTCCTCTCCCTTTGGGTCTATGTAAGGTTTGAATGAGATAGCCTGGGGGTAGGGCATTGACAATATCGGAGTCCGTGCTATCAGAGAGCCAGGTTTCTGTGAGGAACAGAGCATCCAGGCCATGATCCTGTATCAACAAGTTGATTTCATGCGCATGCTTAGGGAGGGAGCGGCAGTTAAGGAGGCCAATCAGTAGTCCCAGCTTTCCCGAGCAGTGTTCGGCTGGGTTACATCGTGCGCAGTTGACGAAGGGTTTACCTTCAGTGTGGATGTAGTGGCACTCCTGGTGAAGGGCCCGAAGCATGTCACTTGTGTATACCAAACGATCATGCAGCAAATCCAGCAGAGTTCCTGGGCCTGGGTCCGGCTGGGCCCGGACGGGCCCAGAGGGGCTTGCCTTAGGCGCGCCTTCGGCGCACTGACGGCGCGCCCGCTGCGCCCGTCCGCTGCGCGTCCGAGTGTTGCACATAGTTTTATGCAGGAAGAGGGCATGGGGGGTGTGGCCTGGAGAAGTGGGCATGGCCTGTGAGCAGGCTCGCTCGCTGATGGCGGTGCTGGCGATTTCCTACCCCGTGGCAGCGTTCAGATCGGCTGCACGGGTGATTAGGTACAGGATGAGTGCCCCAACCAGCCTAGCAGGTGAGGGAGAGGTGCACAATTCTTAAAATCAATTCACACATAAGTTTTTAAAATAATACAAATTCGAGCGGAGCTCCCGGCTGTGCCTCAGGAGAACAGAATCAGGAAAAGGCTGGGCGTCGGCGCTTTTTATAGTCAGGGGGGCGTGGCCTGGCGAAGTGGGCGTGGCCTGTGAGCAGGCTCGCTCGCTGATGCCGGTGCTGGCGATTTCCTACCCCGTGGCAGCATTCAGATCGGCTGCACGGGTGATTAGGTACAGGATGAGTGCCCCAACCAGCCTAGCAGGTGAGGGAGAGGTGCACAATTCTTAAAATCAATTCACACATAAGTTTTTAAAATAATACAAATTCGAGCTGAGCTCCCGGTGGTGCCTCAGGAGTATAGAATCGGGATTTGGAGTCTGGTGGAAGTGAGCTTTCCATGAAAAGGCACACATTGTGTGCAGGCTAAGTGTAGTAAAGGCTTTGCCAACCTAAGAGGTGCCTAGAAGGACGGGGCTCTACACAGAGTCTGCAGACTGAGCATAGACTGCAGACTGGGCATAGACTTGATTAGTAGAGGCTTCCCACCTTAATGGGACTTCGATCTATGGAGTGAACGGGCTCTACACACAGTCTGCTCACTCCGCACTGACTGTGCGTAGTAAGGGCTTGTGTACCTTGAGGGAATGAGATCTACCCGCATTCTTCACATTGAGCTCAGACTAAGGGTAGTAGGGGCTTGAACAAGTAATGGGACTTAAGCAGTGCTTAATTTGAGCCAGTGGTTTCTGGTGCTCGGCACCAGCACTGAATTGTTAAAACTGGTGCTTATGATAGTCTGCCACATGGTGGAGCTGTTTGTCTAATTTAAAGACAAGCACAATAACAGTTGCCTATTAATTCAATATACCTTAAAACTAACTAATAGCTGCCGTTCAAGCCATTCTTATAGCTTTGGGGGCCTGGGATAATCTGAAATGTCACACTTGGAGGAGTTTGGTGGTTAGTAGTCATGTTGGTACTGTTTTTGGCATGGATGGCAGGGGCAATCTTTGGCGCAAGCTGCAGTGGTCTTCTGACAAGGGCCCTGGCACTTATTATTTTTATAAATTAAGCACTGGAAGCTTCTGGAGGGACTGGAGACTCTACACACAATTTACACACTCTGTGCTGACTGTGCATAGTAGGAGCTTGTCCAGATCTGTCAATTCACATGGTGCCAACTTGTGTCATACAATTTCGATTCCCTTCACACAGTCACCCTGTGAGGAGCTGAAATCACACAGTGGCAGAAAAAACAAACTGGAAACCACTGCACAAAGTGGCTTTGCAGCTTGTCTTCGGAAGCTCTGAGCAGGCGATGTCCATTAAGTGGTGTGAAAACACCCCAGAACATCTACGTCCTGTTCTCCCCTAATAGCATCTAACTTCTTGAGTGAGTGGCCCCTATGCACTGTATGTCTGAGCGCTAAGCACAGACTAAGCGCAGTAGGGGCTTTCCCTTCCAACATGGCTTAGGTCTCTGGAGGGAGTGGGCTCTATGCATAGTCTATGCACTCAGCACTGACTGTGCGTAGTAGCAGCGTGCTCACCTAACAGCGACTGCATGTCTGGAGAGAGTGGGCTCTACTCACATTCTGCATTCTGAGTGCAACTGCAAAAGGTAAGAGCTTGTCCACTAATTGGGGCATAGGTCTATGAAGGGAGTGGACTGTACACACAGTCTGCGCACTCAGTGTTGAGTTGTGTAGTGGGGCCTTACCCACATAATAATGCTTGCATGACTGGAGGGAGTGGGCACGAAGCACACTCTGTGCACTGAGCACAGACTTGGTGTAGTAGGTGCTTGCTCACCTAATGGGGCTTAGGTTTCTGGAAGATCTAGACTCTATGTATAGCCTATGCACTCAGGGCTGATTGTGCTTCATAGGCACTTGTCCAACTAATAGCGCTTGTGTTCTTGGATGGAGTGGGCTCTAACCACAGGCTGTGCACTAAGTGCAGACAGAGTGTAGAAGGAGCTTACACACATAATAGGGTTTAGGTCTCTGGAGGGTGTGGGCTATACCCACAGCCTGAATACTTGCTGCAGACTTAGCGTAGTAGCGACTTTGTCCCGTAATGGGTCTTCATAGTGATTGGAAGTCCACTTTTCTGTTTTTTTAACGACATTTCAATTTTATTCAAAAAATATCCTGAGACACAAGGGTTAGGGGGTCCTAGTGTCCCTACCCTTTCCCCTTATGTACATTACTTTTTTAATTTTCACTGAGCCTCAGAGTCCTGTAAGTTGGCTGCAACATTTTTCTTCATAAGGCAGCCACCAATGAGCCTCGTGGGTCTCCTGCACGACCAGCCAAAAACGTTTCTTATTTTGTCTTTTTTTCAGGTGGTAGTCCCGGGAGAACAAAAAGCATGTTTCTGTGCAAAGATTTTGCATTCTACCAAATTTGGTGTAATTCTGTTCAGTGATTCCTTCTGAATCATTGTCTATTTTTCCCTAATGACGGTATGGGAAAAATCATATTGGGACCATCCCCTACTCCCTGCTTTTTAAAATTTTGGTGCAAATTCTCTCAGTAGTGTTTGAGAAATTAAGGAGCATATTTACAAGCCCCTATCGCCACCATAATGTCACTTTCAGTGACGTTGTGATGGCAATAGGGGCCTTGCCTGTTTACAAGGCAGTGTTAAGCCTCTTTAGGTGGTTTAACGCTGCCTTGAAAATAAGGCACCCTTGCACGCTGTGCTTAGCGTGAAAGGGGAGGGCAATGGGTGTTGCGGTGGGCATTCAATTGACTTTGAAGTTGCACCCTATTTACAAGGGCAGCTTAAATAGGAGGCAGTGCCAAAATTAAGACCAGGGAAAACCTAGTCTTAAACAGGAGAAACGAGGAGAAATGTTTTATTTATACTCATTTCTGCTCTTTCCATGTGTGCTGCCTTTTGCAGCACACAAGGAAACAGCAAATTGCCTGTGATTGTTTATGTACAGGAAGTAACCCCTTCCGGCACATAAACAATCATTTTAAAAAAATGCCATTTTGTAACTTCTTTGTTTGCTGCATTAAGCAGCATACATTGAAGTTTCAAAAAACGACATTTCTCCCTTCCTGCACATAAACAATCTTCCCACCATTATGGTGCAAAGGTGCCTGCGTTGGTGCTAGGCAGCTGAACTCAGTGCTATCGCTAGGGGTAACAGGGTTGCACCGCTTTCCTGTGAATAAGGCACATCCCTGCGTTTTCAGAATAGAGAAGCGTGGCGTTAGCAATGTTTGCTTAATGCCACGCTTCACCATTCTGCTGTAAATATGGCGCAAAGATTCAAAATGTATTTTTATATAGAGGTGAAGTAATATTGTGAGTGCAGGAGATCACAAGATTAGTTTTGGTTAGCTGCCTCACATCAACAAAGATGTTTATCAAGCAGATTTTTTTTAAATGGTACAATGGTAGTACAGCAGTTCTGCAGTAAAAAGAAACAAAAAAAGGATGACTATCGCCCTTTGATTTTTGAGTCCTCCTCGTGTTGTCCAAGGGCTTGGGGGGCTCCTATATTATGATAGGGAGAAGGGCAGGCAGCCCTCTTCTTTAAACCATTGAATAGCCTTAGGGATCCCAGCCCCTGGGACAGCAGGAAATATGATATTCATATAAAGAGGAGGGGGCGTGCGGACCCCCTCCATTTGCCATTAAATGGCACAGGGGACTGCAGTCAATAAAATTATTTGTTAAGGGGAGGGGGTGCGTGTCCCTCTTCTCCGAACCATTAAATGGCCTAGGACACCCCAGACCACGGGCCAAAATCCTGCAATTGTCCCGGGGACAACATCCCTTGGGACAATGTTGTTTCATGCCTAAGAGAGTGCGGGCAGAAAACAGAAATGTCCATGCCCATACTCTCCTGGGCAGGGAACATAGGTGTGCTCCCACCCAGTGGAAGCAGAAACAAAAGCTGCTCCTGCCGGGCAGGATGGGTGCTTGCAGGGGAGGTGGTGGGCTGTGGGTGCCATGGGCCTCCCCCTGCGACCACCAATGGCTCACAGTGTTGCGGGTGCCCTGGTGGGACGGGGGCACCCATACAAAATAAAACTGAATGGATGGATCCCACTCTTGGGTGAACTGTATGCCGGCAAGGGGCCCTGGGTGTCTCTTCACACAGATGCCAATGTTTTGAACAGTTCTTTGGTGCCCTGGTTGCGACCGGGGTACCCGCCCCCAAAAAAAGGAAAAAAACAAAGGGCACTTGTGTGAAATTAGCAGAACTACTGCTCAATTCTTATTCATTTCTCTTGCCATGGAGCCCCCTTAAAGCCCTGCATGGGCTATTTAGATTCATTAGTACATCCTCTTGGTGCCCCCAGAAAAGGCAGAGGCACCACAAAGCATTCATTTAATCTGGTGTTGAAGCACACAATAAACACAAAAGTCCCTGTATATATATATATATATATAGAGAGAGAGAGAGAGTCAGGGCTCACTTAGTGTGAGGCAGGTCTGACACAAAGAAAAAAGGATAAGAAAATTAAATATAATGGGAAAAACTAACCAGGCAGTAAACCATGGAGCAATAGGATATAACAAATTCAACATGAAACGTAAGAGTGGTTAAAAAGTGTCCTTTAGAGAGGAGGACTAGGACCTTGATGTACCTTGTGACTTACTATAGAGTGCATATTGTTGAGAACACACTAGGGGCATGTTTAGGGAAAGATTCTACCTTCACACTTGAAAAATATTCAGATTCTCAAAAATGTGCAGTGACATGCATAGGGAATGGGCATTTCAACAGGATTCCGGGGTGGTGCAATACATGTTGGTTGACTCCTCATCCAGTCAAGGATATCTAGTCCCAAAAGCTCCAAGCAGAAAAATACAACAGACTCAGTCACAAGTACAAGAGGCCAGCAAGACAGTGCTAGGTTACTTCTGTTGGTACGTTCATGTTGAGAACTTAAAACATGTTATGGAACTCTATAAGCTTCAGAAAGATGAAATCACAAGTGTATTTGACAAGGAGTCAAGTCCTAAAAATTAAGGTTTGCCAGAGAAAATAAATATTTTAGCAATACCCATCATATTGAGCCCTCATAGTCCTCATATCAGAAGTATTCAGCTCCTCCTTCTTCAATGAGGATATCAAAGATTTAAATTTCCTATAAGGGAACATTAGGTATAAAATCACTCCCATCACACTTATGAACTAGGATTTCTTTTGCAGTTGCTGCACATTTCTTCAGATCAGGACCTTTGTAAAATGCAAGTATTCCTGCAGTCACAAATTGCCACATGATCGGGTTTCTTCACAGAACTACTATAAAGTTCAAAAATTCACTTTAATGGGATTTCCCCCACTTACCATCCCTCCCTCTAAAGCCTCTTTTTAGCAAAGAGCTTACACAGGTCAGGTCTCTGGACTCATGTCATAGGGCCCGATTCACAAGATGAACTTAAGACTCAATCCAAAACTTACTACTATTTTGGTATTCACAGAATGCACTTACTACTTTTGGCATTCACAGAATGCACTTACTACTTTTGGTATTAACAGAAGTTAGGATTTTGTATTAAGTTTCTCTTAAAACAAACTTAAGAGAAACTTAAGACAGACTTAAGACGAAATCCTAACTTAAGTCTGTCTTAAGTTTGTCTTAAGACAAACTTAAGGCAAAATCCTAACTTCTGTGAATGCCAAAAGTAGTAAGTGCATTCTGTGAATACCAAAACAGTAGTAAATTTAGGATTGAGTCTAAAGTTAATTCTGTGAATCGGGCCCATAAAGAATAGGGCAGAAAGAATTAATCCAAGGTTCCTCTGTGAGGAGGCTTCCAGCCATGGGACACTTCGGCTCAGATTTACTCCGGCTCTGTGCCAGCACTGATTGACACTGGTTCTACAGGGTGTTTTACCTTCCAGTGCCAAAAAAGCATGTCACGCTGGAAAGACGCCTTTTTCTCAGCGCAAACGAGGTGCTAGTTTTTACATCAAGCCCTATTTACTAAGCTAACCTGACTAGGCTTTGTGTCAAAATATAATTCTTCTTGAAGCCTGCACTAAAAAAGGAGAAATGTTTTAATTTCTCAAAAATACTCATGCGTCAGGTGTTCTCAAGTGCACAGCACACATCCTTTGTGAGGGATGTACCAATGTTTGTCTAGACATCAACATTTGCACTGGAAGGCTACAAAAATTGAAAAAAAAAATAATGTACTCCTTCCTTTCTAGTCCACCTCTAATTCTTGCTTTGAGTAAAAATGGATGAGGGGGGATTTTTAAACAAAACACTAGTATACCATTGATATATTGAATGTCATCTTATGCCATTTCCCACGCTTATGCCTCCTACTTTTTCCAGAGTGATGTAATATCTGCTCTGAGAACGCCTTGTGGCAACCATTCTTCCAAACCCCACTGCAAATATAAATACCCAACATGGAGGCAGAGAATAGATCTATACGCCTCGTTGTCTCGCAAAAATACAATCAGCACTCCGAAACAGCAAGATATTCATCCTTCCCCTCGGATGTCAAAAAGGAGGACTTCCACAGACACATGGTTGTCAGTATCGTTGGAATATCTTTCACATTAGAACTCGGAGAATAGCAGTGCAGCTACCGGAGGGCTTGTAGCACAGGCCCGGACTGGCCGTTGCGGGCACCGGGAAAACCCCCGGTGGGCCGCATGGTTGGGGGCCGGTTTTGGGCCCCAAGGGGCCGTTTTTTTTACAGGGCCGTTTTTGCAAAAAAAGCCCTGTAACAAAAACGGCCGAAAAACGGCCCTTGCACAAAGCGCGGTCCCCTCCTGTGTGGGGGAGGGGGGCCGGCGGAGCACTTTTCCAGGGCCGGTTCTGGTTTTCAGTCCGGCCCTGTTGTAGCATCTGCTAAATTGATACTCATTCAGCCTTATAGATATATGATGGAATATACATATAATACATATACAAATATGCCTTCCTAGCAAGCCTAAAACCATGAAAGTGGTCTAGAGTAAGCCTGGGCATCGTACTCCGCTCTGCCAGCAGAGTTTGCAGAGTTTTACCAACTCCCCGCTGAGCTAGGAATGCGAAGTTGGGAAAAAAACCCCGACTCCGTGGTGGAGCGGAGTACGAGGCCAGCCCCCTTAAAAAAAAAAAAAACACTTACCTTGTCTTCTGACTGCCGTCCTCTTCACCCCGGTGTCTTCCTTCTTCCGTTCTCCTCCTCCTCTCATCCCTGTACGTATTACTTCTTGCGTGAACTGCGCAAGAGGAGAACGACAGAAGAAGGGAGACACCGCGGCGAGGAGGAAGGCAGTCAGAATACAAGGTAAGTGTTTTTTGGGTTTTTCTTTTTAAAGGCTTTTGTTGTACCGGGGCAGAGTGGAGCTCCGCGTAGTTCCACAGTGTTTTTTTAACTCCGTGGAACTATGCGGAGCACCACTACGCATTCTCCGCTCAGGGTTAGTCTAGAGTTCTAGAAAATGCAAAAACAGGAGATACCGTAAGGCAAACTGAATTTTCTACAGCAAGAGAATGGAGATTTTGTAAAAAGCTGTGCCTGTGGGAATCTTGTTTCCTACTAAACTAAGAGAAAATTTCGAGAAATGTTGACAAACATCGTGAACTTTAACCCCTTTCCTGCTGGTGACGGAACCACTCCGTCATCAGCCGCGGTCGCTCTGTGCTGATGACGGAGCGGTTCTGTCACGGCCCGCTCGGAACGCCTATGCGGCGCGGATTCCGCGCCTGCGCTGAACGTTCCATTGAGCGGGCGGGGCCGTGACGGAACCGCTCCGTCATGAGCACAGCGGAACTGCTGCTGGTGACAGAGCGGTTCCATCACCAGCATGCGCCCACCGCACGGCCACCCCACCCCCTTAGCACTGCGGCGGAATACCCGTCGCAGTGAAGGGGTTAAGAAGCACAAATACTCATTGAAGGATGGTCGACAGAGTTGCTGGGGGTTGAATCTCTCCCCACTCGGTCAAACCCAGTAGCTGTAGTGAATTAATTTGTCCACTAAGCTACCAATCCTGGGTGGAGGGGGGATGGGGAGGTGTGCATCTGTGTAAAGGGGTGGAGGACGATGGAATGAAAATCTTTAGAGAAGTATCAGATGATCAATACGTTCTACAAAGAGAAACTGTATCCCTAAGTGTTAGACATTGGGTTTCTGGTTGGCAGAGGTATGCACTCTGTACAAGCAGGAACCACAATCCTAGTCAGGGCAAGTGTAGTTCACGCTATGGGGTGATTTACTAAGATTTTGTGCCGTGTTTGTGTCACAAAAGTTATGCACACTGGCCCAAACCTTTTTTTCTGATTGACTTTCCAGCACTAAACTTGTTTAACAATAGAAATAATGTGAAATTAACACATTACTTAGCTCCAAGGGGGGGCGTACCATGGGTGGAGCATGGGCTTTCCCAGGGAACCAACCAAGGTTTCTGACGCTAAATCCAATTTACTAAAAAAAGTAGGCAGGGTTTAGCATCAGAAAACTGTACCCTTTTGAAGTAGGTGCACGGAAGGATGCTTTCATTCCTCCTTCTTTTTTTGACTATGTATATGTGCTGCACTGTACAGCACACGTACAAAGAGGGAAAATGGTTTAAGTCAGTCTATACCTAGTATTCTGTACTGGAAGGGCACCCTTCCAGTAAAACACGTGAGGTTCTGTGAATTCTGAACCTGGGTCATAAAGGTCGTGGTTCTGTTACGATTTTGGTAACAGCGAACTGTAAACAGTGAGTTCAGCAAGTATGAGAGTTTTCATCATGTTACACCGATGGATTCACTGTGTATTTGAAGATTTCGTTCTGAACTATGGGTTCCATTTTGTGCATGGCAGCCATTTTGTGGTTGCCCTCACATAGGCCGATGACTTTAGCTGCCTCCTGGATGACCTGAGTGAACTGACCCTGTTGCCTGAAGCTGACCTTGTTAGACCAGTTCCTTGCACAGTAGCTGATCAAGATTAAGGATCAGAGCACAGGAGATTGTAAAGTTTGGTATGCACATACACACCCCTTATCCTACCTCTCATCTGTTTCTGTTCACTCTTTTTATGACCTGTTTACGATATGGGTTGTGGTGTTCTATTATGGGTTTGTCCAGCATTGTGTAAGAAGGAATATTGGGTTTTTTGCATGCTTGCAAAAGCTAGGACTGCCCCTTACTTTAGTGCTGAGTCATGTAACCCAAAACATATATAAGGCCTCTGTTATCTGTATTCCTCAGACTGCCTCATTCAATTGCTAAGGCAGCTGGGTGACGTAGCCTCACTTAATTAAGTTTAATAAAGATGTCTTTTTCATATTTCAGCTTCTGTGCCAAGTTCTTTATTGATATTAGTAAGACCCCTGAGAATGAAGATTTTCCATTTCCTCACACGTATGGCAGACTCATGGAGACACCTTTTCACTATAGAGCAAAGGTGTCTCTCTGGTGCACAGCAGCTGATTTCAGTGCCAGGGCTAGAGAGAGGGGAGGAGAGTGCCATATTTCAGTAAATTTGGCACTCTCCTATTCTCTCCTTTTCACACAGTGCAGCATTTGCGGCTCCTGCACTGTGTCAAAAAGTTGTAAATCTGCCCCTAAAAGTTTACCTGTGTTCATCCTCTTTTAGCCTGGCAAAGAGCAGTCAGGTTAAACTAAAGAGGCAATGTGTAAAGTAGTTGTGCACATACACACAGTACCACAGTGAAAACACCACACAAGTACTCCATTACAGTTTAGAACAATAGCCAATATGTATCTGAATAAAACAAAAGCAGAACAACAAAAATCCAACATACACAAGTCAAGATAGCAATTTTTCAATATTAAATCAAAAAGCACTCAATAGCTACAACTGGGGTTATCTGGTCGCGCTTGACCGGGACAAATCCAAAAGTTCAGTCCAATGGCAATGGAGCGCAAACCAGATAGAGGAGTCACGCAGACCTGCTGACAGTACCTTGAAGCTTCGGAAGTTGACGACGATGCATGGCGCAGAGGAGGTGAGGTGTCGCGGATGCAGCTGACGCCTCGGTTCCTGAAGGTCGTTAGTGCTTTAAAGCTTTGGGATTATGGAGTGCACAGAGGAGGTGATGCGTCGACTGCTGTTGCAAGGCCTCTGTTCCTGGAAGGAGATTCAGCATCGATGATGCATCGATTTCAAGAGCACAATACGTTAATTCTTTGACATCAATGTCGAACTGCTGGGTTGAAGGCGCACCACCAGTTAAAAGCCACGCAGGGCCAGGATTGGTCGGAGTTGGAATGGTGCGTCACAGACTTCGGTGAGGCGGTGTTTGAAATTCACTCAGTGTCGGCTCTTTAATGGCACTGCAGCAAAGTTGGATTGCATTGTAAGTCGAGGTTGATGTGTCCTGCACTTGCGAGCGTGGACCACAGCTTCAGTGCAGGCAGCTCTGATGGGCCAATTTCACAAGGATACGCCAGTTCCAAAATGACGCTTTGTATTTGATGCATCGGTTTCTTGGTTGCAGTACAAAACTAATTTCCAAGGGCCCAAGACTGTATTTGACACCACTTGGCAGAACAGTACTCATAGAAGAGGAGCCCAGGTGCTGGTAGCAAGATGTCCACAAGACTTCAGCTAAGGCAAGCCCAAACAAGCCCTTGGACAACCTTTAGATGCAGGATGTAGAGAGTAAAGTCCAGTTCTCTCACTTCCGGGCAAGAAGCAGCAGGCCAGCACAGCAAAGGAAGCAGCAAAGTGGCAGTTCCTCCTGGTATCATAACAGACCTTCTTCCTGGCAGAATGTCCGCATTCCAGAAGTGTTCTGAGTATATGGTGTCAGAAGTCCAGTACTTATACCCATTTAGGTCTTTGAAGTAGGGATACTTCAAAGAAAGGTCTTTGTAGTGCACATTGCCCTTCCTGGCCCTGGCTGCAGACACACTACGGGGAGTATGCAGCTCTTTGTGTGGGAACAGTCCTGTTCAGGTGCAAGGGTCAGCTCATCCCACCACTCTGGCTCGGGAAGGCTCATCAGCCTGGTGATGGGCCATCAGGATATGCAAGGCTCACCGCAGGTCCCTGTGTGTGACTGCATAGAAGGAATTCACAAGGCCCAGCTGTCAATCAAACCAGACATGTATTCAAGGGACAGGCAGGGGATCCAAATGGTTTTAGTATGAAAATGACAACTTTCTAAAAGTAGCAGTTTCAGACCTGCAATTTAAAAAACAACTTCACTAAAAGATGTGTTTTTAAATTTGGACCCAGGGACACCAAAGTACAGTTTTCAATCTGCTCCCAATTGGAAGATACACTTGTAAATTGTTACAAGGCAGCTCCAATGCTAAGCTATCGGACAGACAGGCCTTGCTGTAGTGAAAAACGAATTAAGCAGTGATTCACTACCAAGACATGTAAAACTCAAAAATACATGTCTACCTTTTAAGCACACTGCACTCTGCCCATGAGGCTACATAGTGCCTACCTTAAGGATGGCTTATATGTAGTAAGAGGGAGGGTTTGGGCCTGGCAAGTTGGTGAACTTGATAGGTCGAACTGGCAGTTTTAAACTGCACCCACAGGCCCTGCAGTGGCAGGCTTGAGACAGGTTTTGAAGGGCTACTTATGTGGGTGGCACACTAGTAGCATTTGATTTACAGGTCCTTGGGACATATAATGCACTGTAATAGGGATTTATCAGTAAATCAGATATGCCAATCATGGAGAAACCAAATGCCAGTACATATGAGACGCAGGCACATGCGCTTTAGCACTGATTAGCAGTGGTAAAGTGTCCATGTCCTAAAAATAGCAAAAACGAAGATCAGCACACAGTCAAAAACAGGAGGTTAGAAGCAAAAAGACCCCAAAAGATGCCAGGTCAAACACTAAGATATAGGAAAGCCAAATCCCAACAGTTCCCAAAGGTTATTGACGTGATGATGAACAGCCTTTTTAAGACCTTAAGCTACTATTTGCCACTTTCAACTTTAAAGAAAGTTATGCACAGACTGATTACCTCATATTGCACTGGCAGAGCAGGAGACGGGATGTGTCACATCATGGAAGGCTTAATTCTCTTTCACATGAATGAGGATGGGTGGCCAAAGATGACTTGCCTTGAAGCTCAGGTTACCCTGAAGAATTTAGCAGCATGTTCCTGAGCGGAGGATGGCGCTGGCTGGTTATGAGCTCATCACTTATGCATGAAAGCATTGTGTCTGTCTGTGATTATTATTCGCTGAGTTGACAGTGTAAATATATGACTTGATCTGTATTCAAAGAAATGAGCCAGAATACTCATTATCTCCCATTAGCCGCAGGCGCTCTATTTATTAAAAGCACAGGTGGAGTGTACCGCTGCTGCACAGCCCATTAGGAAGGGAGACGAGGAGGATACAGGGGTAAAATAACTCTCTGGGCACTAAGCTGGAAGTTGGTCAAAAACTAGGAACCTACAGCCTGATTCATCAAGCCGAAATCGGCTCGCAAAGGGCCAGATTCTGAGAATCTGGCCCTTTGCGAGCGCCATTATTGCATTTGGGATTCATCATCCCAAATGCAAAAATCGGTAATAGCGATTTCGCTATTTAGCGAGGAATTACATTTAAGGAATCTCTATTTGAGATTCCTTAAATGCAATTCCTCATCCATTTAAAAATTGCGATTTCGCAATTTCGGCCCGCTATTTACCGCGAGGTCAAACCTCGTGGAAAATAGCGAAAACTCAGAAAAATGCTTTTAAAAGCATTTTTCTAAGTTGCATGTTGCACACACATGTCCTTTGGACATGTGTGTGCGCAAAACCTGTTTCAATTTGCATTTAAGGGGTGCTACAGGGTGTCCTTTGGACACCCCTGGCACCCTTTAAATCGCTATCTTATTTGCGTTTAGCTAATTGCTAATCGCAAATAAGGAATACTCCCCATTCATTCCTATGGGCCTTTTGGCCCATAGGAATGAATGGGGAGTTATTCCTTATTTGCGATTAGCAATTTGCTAATTGCAAATAAGGATTGTGTAGGAATCGCAATTCTTTTTGCGATTCCTACATGAATCCCGTTTTGCGAGTCTGTAATAGCGATTCCTTATGAATCGCTATTATAGACTCGCAAAACGGGTCTATGATGAATCAGGCTTCTAGATCCTAATTTCATCAAGTATATAAAAAGGCTACAACTCATTTTCTGTTAAATAGAACACGGTATACAGGATGTTTCTCACACTATAGCAGCTACCAACAAATATGGCTGATGGCGCCTGTGTGTGCAAGGATCTACAGCTTGTCCCCTAGCTCCAGTCATTACATATGAAAAAATTACATGATAGAAAAGTTGTCCTTCCCGTTGGCCATTTTGTGTAGACCGCAGAGTCTTTGTTTCATTAAACTGCATAAAGGATAAGTAAAAGGAGCATTAATGGTTGCCAAATAATCTGCTGTCTCCCCACCAAGCTCAAAACCCCCAATGTATAATTTGCTTATGTGCAATAGACATATTGACATGTCAGTATTGGACCTAAAGATTTGTTCTGTACTACACACCTGTGTACTGAGTCCATTCTCCACACCCGCATCTAAGACTAGCTTCTGTTCATAAGGAGAAATATGTGCAAGTTATTCTTTCCCAATTGTACATTTTAACAAAAGTAATCAGTTTCATATATAATCAGTAGGCAGAACAGATCAATATGTTAAGCACGTGTTGTTGAGATTTGTGTATCAAAACACAAATGGGGGTTTGCCCATTTCACCCAACATAACATAGGCTACAATATGCATTAATAAGAATACGGCATGTAGTGAGGATAGATTACCACATATATTAAACAATGAAACAATCAATTATCATTGGACACTTGATTTAATCAAACATCATTAGCTCATTGATATAATTTAGTGACAATGCCATCCAAAATATATGTATAGTTCATTAGAGTATATACATGTGTACATATAAACCAATACATCCTCGCCAATCCACAATAGACAGCGTGCGGTCATGAATGGCGGCATGCTGATAAGTGTTTATTTACAACAATATTCACAAAAACTAATGCTTTTCTGCATCAGCTTTCATCGCACCACATCAGGTTTTGTTGATGTCGGTGTAAAAATACTTATCAGCATTCCACCATTAATGAGTACACGCAGTCTTTTCTGGATTAGCGAGGATTTTTTTGTTGATGTGACAGGTTCACATCCCCATATCTGGCACAACTATTGTGAGGGCTACGAAGTTACGTAAGGAGAAATTAACACAAACGACAATTAATTCAGACATTAAATTCCACCAAATATATGCACAATGTTAATTTACTCTTTGCTTTCTAAGGCATTTATCAGGAAAGGTGATTATGTAGTGATTTCATTCCATAATCCACCTCAGGGGTACTCACAAAGTCAAGGAGTCAATTTGAAAAATCTTGCCTTTTTTACTCTCTCTTTGTCAGGCCACTATATTAGCAATCAAGTCAATTTGAAGACTCCTCCACTGTGAAAGTCGACGTGTTTCGGCCATTAAAGATTCTGGCCTCCTAAGGACGAGAGGAAACAGAGAGCTCATACCTACTGGCTAAAACAAGTAAAAAATATTAGTATAAAAATATGAGTATGTATATATATGATAGTATGAGTATAATAATATGAGTATAAAAATAGGAGTATATATATATATATAAGTATATATATATATATATATACTCATATTTTTTACTTGTTTTAGCTATATATATATATATATATATATATATATACATATATATATATATATGTATATATATATATATATATATATATATATATATATATATATATATATATATATATATGTGCTCGTGGTTACAGAGACACATTTTGTCATGCATTGGTACTCAAAAAATAGGGCAATCAACATAGCTAGGAATAGCACAGGATGCAATTTCGTGCTGCTCACAATTGCATTCCCTAGTGCGTGAGCAAACCATGAATACAAGCCAAATCCAACGAGCTGCCATGTGTCACTCAGGCTCTGTGCGTAGTAACCATGCAGTCACACCGGTGTGCAATCAGGTGGACTAGGCTTCCATTATGCGTCTCGATGAGAACGAAGGACCCAAGAAAAAGCATAAACCCATGCCGGCATGAATTCACTTATGTTTGTGCCACACTCTGCATTGCCATGAAGATTAGATGTACTAGGCTACAATTGTGAGGCCCATGCAAGAGCATACAAAAGACTTGTGTTGCTATGCATTCAGTTATGAACATGACACATTCTGGAACCCTCATTCCCCAAATTAGTTAAAAACATATTAAAGAGCATGTGTAGTATTGACTTACCCCAGGAGTGGTATTCTCATTCCCAAGCCTAGAAAACTACAGGGGAAACATGATCCATCAGACCAAATAGATGGACCATCTTTAGATAGCCTTCCACTACTCGCGACAATCGGCTGTTCTTACCAGGTAGGAAATCAACAGGCAGGTGTAAACATACCGCACTGCTTAGGCGTTGTCGTCATGGGGCAACATTAATTGCTAAGATAAACCAGATCAATGCAGATCAAGCTAAATGAGGTACCTAATCACCCAAAAGTCATTGTGATACTTTTAAAAATATCAAACCTTGCCCATGGTGTGCTGAGGAGGAACTTCTGAGGGGTTTTGTCAAAATTGTATCCATTTGAAAGTAAAGACATTAATACAATTGAGTTTTATAAAAATATCCGGAGTCAGTAGGCGCTTAATAAATATAGCAGTGTTTTTTTAGAAAGAAAAACTTTGAATCATGGAATGTTTGTATTGTTTCAAGGTGAAGGTGTGTTAGCCTGTGGCAGAAGGAGGTGGAGTGATTTGTAAACAAAACAAAAAGTAGCCCTGCTACTGCATCCGAGTTCTAATGGAAGTCCTGATTTTGTATTCTGTCTTGTGAAACACTCTGTAATCTGCGGCTTCTTCGGCTGTTTCGAATCCAAACTTCAGGTAATGTGGCCCTGAAGGCCTGACTTACACAGTTCAGACAGAAACCTCACTTCCATCAGTTTATTTCTGCATCTGGACTGGAGTGTACAGTTCTACCTTTCACAGAATTCAGAACTGTTTCAAAAGATGCTCATGTTTAAGCACGAGTAGATATATAAACCTGACGGCTCCTCCACGTGAAAACGAAGGCACGTTTACAGAGGGGCTGGGGTATATATATATATATATATATATATATATATATATATATATATATATATATATATATATATATATATATATATATATATATATATATATATATATATATATATATATATATATATATATATATATATATATATATATATATATATATATATATATATATATATATATATATATATATATATATATGTATGTCACTTGCTCATAACGTGTCTGTCATTGCAGCATGGGTTATTGGAGCCATGCATTGGTGCTCTGATGCCTAGCAGTGGATACACCCCATGGGCAAGCGCCACCTTGCCTGCAGGCGTTTAGTTGCTCGGAAGGTGCGAATAGTATGCAAATAAAAACAACCGGTTTGCCAATGCACTCTACCAACAGACACAGTGCCTCGTGATCACATACTCAGGAGTTTCCGATTCATGGTGTAGCACTAGGGCAGGCGCGTGACAGAAGTGCGTGTCATCCCACGGACAAAGCGCCTCACTTAACCTGTGAACACAATCAGCCTTTTCACGTGCTGATTGCAGAGCGCGACGATCGCTCGCGCGGGCCTGTGGGTAAAAAGAAGACGTGACAAATCGGCTCTGATGAGCTTCTTTGGCGGCCGACTCCAGTCATTACCGCCTCTTTGCGAGGCTGGAGGTGAGCCGCGGGCCGGTGATGGGCATTAAATGTGCGAATAAGAGCCCCCGCGTCCCGCCCCTCCCCCCACCACCGCTCACACCTCTGGCACGCGCTCACTAACCGGATTACAGGCGAGCCTTTATTGCGGGCCCTCGGCCGGGGCCGTGACCCCGCGGGCTGATTCACAGCCAAATGCTTTATATACTTCCGGCCTCATCGGCTCGTGCCGCGAGCCCCCGAGGGGATTCCTTGCTCAGGCCTAAATGATGACAAGCAGGGGGCGCGTGGCGCGGGCTTGGAGTGATGGAGGCGCGCCCGAGGTAGGAAAATGAGTTCTGCAGATCACTGGGAAAATGAGGTTTGAAGCGCGGAACGTCGACGCCTGCCTCTCTCTGCCCGTTAATAGGGGGCTCCTTTGCTCTGGGTGATGCATAGCTGCTGTTAGACCCGAGGCTGGCTTTTAACAAATTGTCATGCCTGTTTCCATGACAACACGAGTGAGAGGGGGCCTCCCTGTCTTTCACTGTGAGTGCCACTTAAAACAGCTGTGTTAGTTTTGAATATAAAAGTTGAGCCATGCACACAGGATACATGGGCATGCCAGTATCTGTACTTAGACTGCACATAGTGTTTAATTTGACCAGGTGGTTGCCGGCGCTGGCACAGCACTTAATTGTCAATATTGTCACTTTGGACAGTCTGCCACAAGGTGGCGCTGCCCGGCTAATTTAGAAATGACCACAACAGCAGTTATTTATTAATTAAATATACATTCAATTACCTACCACCCAGGTCATTCCTATAGCTATGGGGTCTGAAATAGTCTGCATTGTCACACTTGTAGGAATGCGGTGGTTAGTGGTGGGGTTGGTACTTTCATTGGCAGCGCTGGCAGGAGCAATGTGTGGTGTAAGCTGCGGTATCCTCCTCACGACATCCCTGGCACTTTTTTTAATTTTTATTTTTACAAATTAAGCATTGGCTTCACAGCCCCATAATAGCAACACGAAGTGTGTGAATCAGCCACAGCTAGGTACAATACTGTATACAGTTGCTAGCATTGCTAGCCACCTTCAGTGCTTCATTTGTTCCAGTGGAGGCAGCAGCACTAATATTTGAGGCCTGGGATGTACATTTCATTATCAGACTTTGACCCAGAGTACCAGAGAGAGTAAGGCAAAGAAATGAACGAAAGCAAAAAAGGACAAACTGACAAATTGAGAAAGCAATGATAACAAAGAACCTGCAAGAGGAGCTAAAGAGACCGAGAGTGTAGGATGGTGAAAGAAAGAGGTATGAGATGGAATCAAGACTAGACAGCCTTGAGATTCAGCAACCATGGCATTTGCAGAGCCAGTGGTGGGCTCATCAGAAAACCTTTGGACACTTGCACTTAGTTTTTCACAAACCAAACACTGACCACCTTCTACGCCCTGGGCCTATTATCTGCCTCACTTTTGAAGTAGAGGCTACTTCACGTTGTACCCCTTGCTACCCCTTGATACTTCCCTACTTAACACATTACTGTTAAGGTGAAAATGCCTCTACAAATCACAAAAGGCAGCATCACTTTTTAAAGAGGTCTGTCATTGTCTGCCTCACCTTCAAACTAGAGGTCCATCACCTTTACAATCAAAGCATTAAAAGTCCATTCTACAAAGTCATGCCACATGTTTGCTGAAATGCTGATAACCGTACCCACTCAGGCAAGCAGTAACCTCCACCTTATTCTTCAGTATTGCACAGTGAGCCTGGAAGATGCCACTGACCCTTCCAACCTCTCCAATGCATTTCATTCTCTTGAACGAAATGGCAGTAACATTAACTGTTACAGATTGTGTGTCCAGGAGATAACAAAAAGGTGGGAATTGAACTGTCGCTTAGCATCTAGCAAACATGTCTGCCGATGGGACTGTGCAGTGCTCCTTCGGCTTCATTGGACATGTGCATCCTTCATAGATCTGCAGTTTTCATAGCTTTTAGCTTCTTTTTATAACACATGGCTGCATCTACAATACACACATCCATAATGAACACCACATCACAATGAAGTAACAATCCTCTTCGCCTTAAAAACTCACTTCCCCTTCAATCACTGATTGACTGTTTCTTTGCCTTCAAGACTGTGTAGCATTCCAATGCCCTTTGCCTAGGTTCACACCATACAAATACCTAATGCATACAAACATCCATACATACAGGAGGCACCCTACTCAATGCAGTGGAATTCTTGTTGCACGTGGAATGCTGGTTGTACTCGTATGCTGAAAGCTTGATCCTCTACCATTCAACTGACCTGATATAAAACTATGGTCATTCTTTTCCCATAAAGTTATTTAACCCTAGAAGACAGGTGGAATAGCACTACCCTTGTAAAGAATTCCCGCCAAGACTGATTTTGTTCTCACACAAGCTCTCCAAAACAAGATCTCGGTTCACGGCTTCAGGTTGGTATGGCCTATCATTAGCTATACATACACCCAGTTTGGTAATTCCAGTTTTACACTTCAAAATTCTGACACAGACTCCAGAAATTCAGAAATTCTACAGATGGATTCACCTGGAGAAGGATAAATCATTCCAATTGGGCTATACAATTTGTACAAATTGTGAGTAAACAGTTGTAGATTGGAAGTGTTCTTCTAAAGGAAAGAATAAAGTAGAGCCATAAGTATTTATTGTTTTATTACATCCTTTGCATATCCTCTGCCATCTACAACACTGGTCTGCCGCTAATCATACAACTAAGATACATATTATGATCCAAAAAAGCAACACCTGGTAGAATAGGGAAATTAAAAGGAAAATTGAGACATTTACATATCTGAGCATTTCTGTACTTTTCAAATATGTTAGGTTTGCAAATGGCAAGATCTGCAGTAAGATTATTTTTCACCCAAACGAGTGAGAGATATCTTGAAATCCTTATAATCTGCCAGTGATATATCATATTGAGGCCTAGGGAATGCCTTGTTGTTCTTGCGTGGCACCTTTGAGATCTTCAGACGGGATCTCTGAAGACATAAGGCTGTATGAGTTTGGTCAAAGTCTTGTCATATTAGATTGACCTTTTAATATTTCTAACAAAACCTCACAATATAAATGTATAGGATTTTGGCCTAATAACTCTTTTATACTTGGAAGGAATCAAGGAGATATCTTAGGCATTGACAATAAGAGTAGTTTTGTTTGCATTCTTATTTGGTTTGTTTTCTGTTTTCTATTATATTTGCCATTTGTCTTGTGGAATACATACCCAAAAGAGCATGAAAATCGGTTAAATAAGTAATTACCCCATTTCCTTCTAATATTTAGGAAACTCCCGAACTGTTCAGGCAGGAGATTGTTGATGCTGCTCTATAGAGCTTTGTTCCAGGTAATAGCATTGACTAAACTTCCTCATGCTTGTATCTGCTCATATGTGTGGATGAAGCCAACATATTCACGATTGATTCAGCAGCTCAGATACATACCGTCACCAAGCCCAAGTGTCCTTGCTTGTGGTTCTGCCACATACCACGTCGCTCAGTGTTTTCTATGAACGTACCCTGATTTATCCATACGGCGTGTTGATGTGGGGAGTCGTTCTGATCGAAAGTGGTACATCTTGCTACTTCGAAGGCATGGGCTGCTCCATATTGTTTCTCACATAACTTTCTAACTTTCAATTTCTGCCCTTTATGCTCTGAACAAGGCACCCCGCCTAGTCTTGAACTCCACTTTCACCAGCAAATTCTTATTCCAGAGGAGATGCAGACTTTCTGGCATACGAATGTGGCGCCCATCATAGAATCCCACAAGGAATCCTGCACTAGCTAATGCATGCATTATCTTATGAGATACACGGGTCGCAGCCCCTGTAAATCATAAGGAGACTCTTAATAAGGGCACAAATTATGCACCACTCCAAGAAAGAGAGGCAGTTTATGGAGCCTCCTCCTGGTGCCGTAAATCCTGTCACGCGCATCGTCATCTGGCAGACCGTTTTCAGACATTATTGAACGCCACCATGCTGATGCTCTGATAAAAATAGAGGTCAAAATGTTTGCAGAGAGATTGGTTTCAAGTCCTGAGCATTTTAACTTAAGTGTTCACGGAAATCAGTCCAAATATTAAAAATATTAATATTAAAAAGGAAAGTGTAAACTATGGAAATATTGAATGTTTTAATTTGATACATTTATTTTAGCATACAAAGTGGATAAACGTGATGAGTAATGCAAACATACATTTCACCTGATGAATGGTTGAGGAGCCATTGAGCGGCACATGAAAACAGTTGGAAGCAAAACAAGCATTGGCAAAGCTAATAGGGCTCCCCTATGCAAGGGCTATTGGCTTTGTTAATTGGTTTTAGCCATGTTGTACTCTAGCGTGGCTGCTGCTAGCCTGGCTATAAGTTGGTGGTGTAGAGCAGAGTAGCATGCAGTGGAGTGTCAATGAGTGAAGTGGTGAATAATGGAGTAGAGTGGCGAAGAGTGGATCAGAGTGGTGAAGAGTGGAGTAGAGTGTCGAGTCGTGGACTTGAGTGAAGTGGAGTAGAGTGAAAGGGTGTTGAGTGAAATAAAGTGTCGTAGAGTGGAGTGTTATAAAGTGGAGTGCCGTAGAGTGGCATAGAGTGCAGTATCGTGGAGTAGAGTCATGGAGTGGCGTAGAGTGAATTAGAGTCTTAGACTGGGTAGAGTTTCTTAGAGTGGCGTGTAGCAAAGTGAAGTAGAGTGCAGTAGAGTGATGTAAAGTGTCATAGAATGGAGTAGAGTAGTGTGTCATAGATTGGAGTGTTGTAGACTGAAGTAGAGTGGAATAGAATGGAGTAAAGTAGAGGGGCCTAGAGCAGGAGGAGTAGAGTTGAGATGTAGAGGGGAGTAAAGTGTCGTAGAGTAGAGTGCTGTGTAATGGAGTGTGGTAGAGTAAAGTCAAGTAGTGTAGAGTGGAGTGGCATAGCTTAGAATGGATTAGCGTGGGCTAGAGTGGAGTGGTGTAGTGTGAAGTGAAGTGGTATAGAGTGTTGTAGAGTGTTGTGATGTGTTGTAGAGTGGTGTGTCATAGAGTGGAGGGGAGTACTGTGTCTTAACGGAAATGGGATAGAGTGAAGTGGCACAGAGTGGAGTGTGGTGGAGCAGAGTGTTGTGTCATAGATTGGGGTGTAATAGAGTGAAGTAGAGTGTCGTTGTCTTGAAGCAGGTTCTGTTTATCAAAAAGGAGAACAGTAGAGTGAGGTGGCTTAGAGTGGAGTGACTTGGAGTGGAGTATGCACAGTTTGTTGGCACACTGCCATTATAGACAACATATTTTTCATTAAAATAACCATTGCATTTGCACATACAGCTTTACTGATAATATGCAGTGCACAGTTAATAATGTGTGGAAATGACAGCCCATAGTATAGTGATTTGTTTGATTCTATTAAAATATTTGGTTCCACACTTCAGAATTACAAAAATGTTCAAGTTTTGCTTTCCTAATTGTGATACATTATGAAAAATTTGCACAGTTCATTTACAAACATTTACTTTTTGTTGTGTGCTAGAAAAAACATAAATCCTCTCACTTTGAAGCACCAAACTCCCTTCTAAGACACAGCTTGATATTTGACCTCTGCCTTTGAACGCAAAGCAAATGTGACAAGATAAGAAAAACATTTAAATGTCTGTTAACTGAAAGTGAGCACTTATGGAAAAATACAAGAAACTCTGGTGAATAAGTTATGCAACACAGGAGGGCCGAAAACATGGTGAACAACCTAAAACAAATAAAGCTTGCAATTAGAAAGCCAGAACACAGTGGTGCAAGAAGAGAAATCATGCGAGCTAAATCCTTTACAAAGAAAGGAACAAAAGAACTCCACAATAAAAGAAATCTTAAATTCGAAATTGATGAATTTCGGATTATTAATTCAATTATGCTTTCGATATATTCATATAAATGTAGCTTTAAGACTCGGGTTAGGGTTGCAAAAAAACACAAAGTGTAGTTAACCTGCAGTTCATATATGTATGTGTATGTATTCTTATATAGCGCTCGACTTACCCTAGGGCATCTCGGCGCTTGCATTGGGAACCCGTCCTGGCTTTTCCCTGTGAGTTAACCCGTACTGGGCATCCCCAAGGTGAAAGCCAGGCATCCCGCCGTGGGGGGGCTGTTGTGGAGATTAAGCAAGCTTATTGCCCAGAGCTGCTTAGTGTGAACGCGTGCTTAGAGTGGGCACCGAAGTGAGAATTATCGAGTCCGTGGACAATTGGGCTCAAGACCCTGCCGGGAATTGAACCCTGGTCCCGGGTCTGACCTCTGCTTCAGGGTATGCCTCCTCTAACCAGTGAGCCACACTTCTCCACTATATGCAAACTGATTTAAGCAACAAAAACACAAATAGATTTTGCATAAATAGCAAGCAAAGCTCCTGTTTAAGATCATGCAGCAGTTAAGGTTCAGAAGTAGTTGTCATTCACTGGTAAGAATGCAAGGTTCATATTGCTAGCTGGAGTAGTGAGGTCAAAGATGACTAGGTATAACCCGGATGATGTATACGAAGAGCAAGGCTGGTTTGAAAAGAATGCAGCGCTTGATGAGTGTTCATGCAACTAATTACAGTCGCTTATTAGCAGGCCCCATATGATTCCCTTTCCTCGAGCCTGTGAATGTATATGGGGCTCTCCCAAGTATTGGTCATTCCCATAGCCATGTAAATGACTCTGCAAGGCTAGAAGAAAAAGTGTAGGAAGAAGGGTGTCCAATATAAAGCAAGAAGCACCAGATCCAGCCTCATTTTCAAGATATCCACTTAGGGTACATTTGCATGCAATGAACCTCAATGCACCCATCTAAATGGTGATTGGCCCTTCTGGACCTTTATCAGGCTCACTTGGCAGATTGTGATATAAAAATATAGATTTTTAATTTCGACATATGCATTTCTCAATGCTATTATACTGACTTGCACTAAATGCGCAAGGTCAGTAGACAAGAGACCAGAATAGTAAATCTATGCTCCCCTATGTATTTTTACCTTGATAAAATAGTGGTACTCCATACTTTGGACCTGGTCTATGTTTAGGTGGATATTTCAGTGGTCAACATTGTTATTTTGAGAGGCAGCCCTTTTCAGAGGATGTTCAGTCTAGCATGACAGAGCAGGTGAATTAAATACATATTGTTAGTGGCAGCTGGCATGGATCATAGGTCCATTCATTTTTTGGGTAGGCACAGGGAGATTAAATGATTTGCCCAGAATCGCAAGATGTTGAGCTGAAAACGAGACGCAAACCTGGTTGCACAGTTCCAAAGTCGGCAGCTCTGAACGTAACGCCACATCCATCTATGTATGGACTCCATGAACTTTGAAGACGTTCTGTGATTGATGCTTTCAGGCCACATAATGACTTCTTCAAGAACTGTCAGAATACACTAGATTATTTATGAGCATTAATGAAAAATCACAATATAGTTCCCTCCAGGCACTACGGGCTTGCAGAGGAGCGAGCAAAGGGTTGCAGGCTCTATAACTCAGCTACCCTCAAGAGTGTCATAGATGCTGACATTTTATGATGGATGCTTATTGATAAATGTTGGTAATGTATAAAACAAACTTATTTTAATGCTATCCTTGCTGATGCTACCATCCCCTCTGACCCACCTTCAGTCACCCCTCAACATACATAAAAGAAACCCCCTGAAATACTACTTCACATACTCATAAAGGCTCTTGTGAATGGCCCCCAATATGATTTTAGCTGATTAATATATATTCTGTGTGATGTCTAACCTCTTTCTCATATGTACCGGTGCAAAATAATTCAACATTTTATCCGTCAACTTAAAATAAAAGCTTTACTATTTGGACACTAGATACTGTGGGCCTCATTTATGAGAAATGACGCATCGCTGCGTGAAAGCAGCAATGCGTCACTTCTCAGTGCGCACTCCTTGTGACATTCCTGATGCGTCATATTTAATGAATGACGCATCATGTCGCAAGGAGTTACAGATACGTCAGTATTTCTGACGTATCTGTAAGCGCAAAAGTGACGTCTTGCTGGAGTGTGTCACAAAAGTGCCGCAACTCCAGCAATGCGTCCTTTCACATGGGGCAAGCCCCATGTGAAAGGGCCTGCGTCAGTCTTATGCCTGCTATGAGGCAGGCGCAAGATTTTGATGCAATGGTGTCCTAAAAGTGACGCAGTGAAATCTCATAGATTTCACTGCGTCACTTCTACGACCCTTCCTTGCGTCAATACGCCCCCTTGCATTCATTATACCTGGCGCAGGGGTTTACAAAGTGACGCAATTACCTAGATGCGTCACTTTGTAAATATGGCGCAACTAGGCGCATTTTTTACGCCAAAGGTGCGTCACAAAAAGTGACGCACCGGCGAAGTAAAAAAGTGACGCACAGCCTCATAAATGAGGCCCTGTGTGTCCTTGAGGTATGATGTGCATTGTTATGTGACTCTACACTTAGTGTAGAATTTTACTTAGGTCAAAGCTGAATGAAGGTCACAAACTTTGAACTTCCAGAAGAAATGTGAAATTCTCAGACTTTGGACTAGGACAGTAAAATGCCATTTTGTACACACAACCCATACCCTGCAGCCTCACCTTCTTTCCTCTTCTATCCTTCTGCTATCCTTCCGAATCCAAATAACTGACTAACATATCCACCACTTAAAATTTACTTGCATGTTTCATTATACTAATTTAACACTAAGCCTCCATGGGTCCTGGCGTAGCGTGCAACTCGCTGAAAAAGCGCTTTGACGCCTCATCAGGGGTAGTAAGCGCTATACAAAAGCAATTACAATACAATACAATATGGTCTTTGTGCCAGCTTTCCCTCCGACACTCTCCTGTCCAACTGCCTGCAGCCTCCCCCTGCTGCCTCAGGTTGTGCCTCTGCTGCTGCTTGTCCCATTTTTTGCTTGCTCGTGCTCCTTTCCTGCCCTCTTTCTCCCCTCTATTCCGGGCTTCTCTGCCTTTTCTGATCGTTTTTTTCTCTCGTGTTTCTGCTCCTTCTCTGCCTTTCTGACTAATTACTTCTCGTTTTTCTCTTCCTTCCAGATCATAATTGATAATCTCCTGCTGGTTTTTCTCCTCCTTCTCTACTTTTTCTGCAATTTTTTTTCTTCCTTCTTTGCCTTTTCTGCTCATTCTCTGCTCGTTTTTCTTTTCCTTCTCTGCCTTATCTGATCATTTTCTTCTCACCTTTTGCCTCCTAGCTACCTCTTTCTACTTGTTGTTCGCTCTTCCCGCCATTTCCCTTCTACTGACATTTCCCACCTCTTGCCACCCAGAACCTTGCCCACTCACCAGGACCTACCTAATGGAGACTACGGCACGGGCACGCATTGGGCACATTGCTGCACGCCAAAGGCAAGCCCATCTGCACCTGTTTGCGCTCGGACCGCGTCCAGCATCAGGACCCATGGCCCTCCCGCCATTCGCCCCTACACCGCCACGGAGCTCCTGGGCCTGGACCCTGGCCACCGGAACAACAGCTGCTACACATCCTCCCCTCAATTACCCAAAGGACCCTTCACCAGACACCACTTTCACTTCACATGCATCGCAGGACCACCAGCCCTCACTGGATCCTGTGCCACTCATACAACCACAAACAGCCCGGACCCACTCCAACGCATCCTGCTAAGTGCCCAATCCCTCTGCAGATATGCAGAAAAAATCTGGGACACTATCACCCCCCTCTCCCCTAACATGGCCTTCATCACCAAAATCCTTCCCCGAACCCCAGCATTGCCACCACAACTCCCAATGGCTACAAGATAATTCACAGAGACCGCTCCAACAAACTTGGTGGGGGCATCGCCATCTTGTTGAAGGAAACCGATGCACCATCATCAATGATAACCCCTAGCCTCACATGAAACACCTCAACTTCCAACTACAGACTAATGTCAAGCCAATGATAAGAGGCACCCTGTTGGACTTGGCCATTTTTGCAGGGTCATCCCTGAATTTATTGCCTTCCTCCTAGCCTTTTTTTCTGACCTGGTGTTGCTGGTTTTAGGACTCTGGGCACCTTAGCACTGCTGTCCAGTGTAAAGCATGTGTGCTCTCCGTGGTAAACATGGTAAGATTGGTCTACACCTGTTTGGCGTATTTAACTTACCTGTCAGTCCCTTGTAAAGTGGTATCTCAGATACATAGGGCCAGTAAATTAAATGCTACTGGTGGATTTGCAGCGCTGATTGCGGCACCCACCAATGAAGCCTTTCAAACCTGTCTCAGGTCTCTGCCATTGCAGGGCCGGTGTGTGCTGTGACGTGCCGCTGTGACGTGACACTTAAAGTTTGTTACACATCTGTGACCCCCTTTTATTGCATGTCAGTCACCCCTAATGTAGGCCCAAGCTAGCCCTATGGGCAGGGTGCAGTGTAGGTAAAAGGTAGGGCATGTACATTAAGTGCATGACATGTCCTGGTAGCAACAACAGCCATTTTGGTTTATCACTGCTATAAAGCTGCCCTTTGGGGATTCCCTGAAAAGTGTTTCCGTGGTAATTCCTGATATGAGAGGAGCAGCGTGGTCAAGTTTGGTATCTTTGGAATAGTCCAATAAATGCTACGTAATGGTGTGCGCCGATTTATGATCACTATTTTACAAATGCCACTTTTAGAAGTTGACATTTCTGTGTGCTATTTGTCCTTGACTGCCTGATGTGTATTGCCTTTCTGGCTCTGAAGTGATAGGGGCTGGGATGGTGTGTGGCTCCAGAGAGGCAGGGTGAGTCACCGCTAGGCTGAATAGGCAGAGGTACATTTGGAGTAGTGGGAGGAGTAGCCCCTAACCCTGAATTGGTCTGTCCCTGCCTTGTTCAATGCTGGTTCTGCCCCCCTGTGGTATGTCTGAAGACAGAGCCCAACCTGACAAAGGAGGATGTGAGCACTGTAAACAAAGTGCTCCAGTACCACCCAGAACCAGTTTGGACTGGTTCCCCAAGTTCTGTGCCAGGGCAGAACAAAGACAAAGCATGGTATAAATGTTGGTTGCTGTGACCCCCTGTCAGTGTGCTTACTTGGACCTGAAGGAAGGACTGCTAGATGCCAGGAGGAACCACTGTGGGACCCAGCTGCTGACAGAGGGGAGCAGGAGGGGCTGCTCTCTGCTGGGAGGCCCTGTGTGCTGGTCTGTCTGGGCCCAGCTTTGCCCTGGGTGATTCCTAGGTTCTAGCACCAGGCGGGCGCTTTCTGACTCTGAGCAGAGTCTACAGAAACTTGCAGGAGCACTTTTGGCTCTGCTCCCTAACCAGCATGAGTAAAGGTGCTGCCGTTGAGTTCTTTGAAAAAGGAGGTTCAGCCACTGTGCATGTCGTCGCCCCCCACCCCCAAATTGCAGGGTTGTGTGCTATGGCTGCTTTACAGCTCGTACCCAGTACACAAGGAGATGGCTCCAACTGTACTCATGCCGCGGGGGCCTTCATTGAGCCCTGCGCCATCGCAGAGATTTCACTCCGTATCCAGGATTGAGGGCGGAAGCCAGGCTTCATCAAAGCCTGACAGTGGGCTGGGCCACCTCCCCAAGGAGAGGAGCCAATCCAAGGGGACTTTGCTCTGTGAGAAGGCGGACCTCCACTGCCGGAAGCCAGGGACAGTCAGGGGCCTGTCCGTGGGCAGAGCCCTCCTGAAGGAGGAGACCGGTGAGGCCGCACAATGAGGAGACAGGCGCTGAGGAAAGAAGGATCCCTGCTGGGATCAGCGCAAACGATACGGGCAGCTGCATGTTTCTTCTCTCCAGCAGCATAGGCATTCTTCAACCACAGAGGCAGAGTGAGTTGCACCCCGCCCCCTTGCATACGTCGTTGTAGCCCAAGAGCCCCGGGGAATGGGGCTGGAGGGGGCACACGGTGGGTCCAATTGATGACACCAGGAGGAGCCCGGTGATTGGGGCTCCCACGGCATTGTTGGTGCTAGGACTGAATTTCACAGCTGCATCGCGAGTGCAGACAGCTGCAACAAGGGGGCTTTCTTATTTTTATGTAACGAGGAAGGGGGAGATACACCCTCCTTCCCCCAGTGCATCACACACATTGTCTTCGCTGCCAAGGCAGCCAGAGGGCTAGTTGAAAGGCCCTATGATTTAGCACCCTGACTTTTAAACAGAGGGCATTGGGGACAGCCCAGATGGGCCCCAAGAAAGGCCAGTTGGCCTGGGGTCATCTTTATGGTGTTGGTAGGGCACAAGGCCCTAAGGTGAGGCATAATGTGTTCATGCCTAAGGTGATTGTACATACGGTGTCTATGCCTGATATGCTGAAGCATATTGTGTTTATGCCCAATGTGATATGTGCTAAGTGCTAATGCCAGTAGTTTCTGGTTGGTTTATTATACTTACCTGTTCTTATGGTTCTGACAGTGGCCCGATAGGCCCTGTCCTGTATATAATCACCCGTAGATTACTACCTGGTGCCAGTTGGCACACTGTATATGTGTGATTATGATCTAATGTGTTTATGATAAAACATAAGCTATTTTTTAAAGAACCTTGTGTATAGTTTACTTCGTGGTGTGCCAAGTATGTCGCTGCTGTGTGTGTTTTGCGCAAACACTTTACACATTGCCTCTGAGATAAGCCTGACTGCTCATGCTAATCTACCTCGGGGGTGAGCCGGGGTTATCTTTAGAGTGTAACTCCCTTGCCCTGGATGAAGTGGTGGTTTCTGCATGGCTTAGGCGCCTGCCCTGGCTGACCAGAAAGTCCATTTCTAACACACCCTCATATACAGACCACAGGGACCCCGAGCAAACTTCTGCGATGCAATCTCCAACCTCATCGCACCCCTAGTCATCAACTCCTACCACTACGTGCTACTCGGCGTCTTCAATTGCCATGTCAAGAACCCCAAAAATGACAACTCCATCCCCCTCCTGGAAAGCATGAAAAACATTGGCCTCACTCAGCTGGTCATCAAACCCACGCACAAAGAAGGTGACACTCCGAACTCCATCTTCACCACCTGCAACAGAATCAAATTTGTCACATCACAGAACTCTCCTGTACTGACCACACCATTATTCACTTCACCATCTCTGACAGTCAGCATACTACCTCCAAGTATCACAGCCCCCCCCCCGAATACAGCTAGAGCTAGGTAACTGAGACACAGGGGTCAAAGGCCCTAATCGTCTCCCAACCTAAAGCGTCATCAGACCTTGACCATGCCGTCCAAAACATCTCCACATGGATCACCAATTGTGCGGACTGTCGCCCCGTTGAAACCTGCAAAAACCAACAAAACCTCTATATATGCCAGCTGATATACCCCAGAGCTCAGAACCATCAAGTGCAGTGTTTACCAACTCAAGAAGTAATGGGGCACCGCAAGGAACCCGTCTGACAGAGCTGCTCATAATACAGCCCTCAGCAACTGCTACCTAAGCAGCAAGGAAGCCAAGAAATCGGCCATCACAGCCCACATCGACAAAGCGGTGAATCACACGAAGGAACTCTTCAAAATAGTCAAGGAATTATCCAATCGCACAGCTACAGAGAACACCATCCACCACTTCCAAGAACTCTGTGACTCCCTCTCAGACTACTTCTACACTAAGATCACTTTCATCCACAACAACGGACCCCCAACCCATGGCTCTCATCATCAACAACCCCAACCAACCCGCGAACACCAGCCGAATCATCACTACCTGGTCTCCTCTCACCACTCAGACTACCATGGCTGTCATATCTTCTATCCACTCTGGGGCACTCACGACCCCTGTCACCACCTACTCTTCCGCCTCAGAACCAACCCAATCAGCACCAAACTCACCAGCATCATCAACACCTCCATCTCCACAGCAGCCTTCCCGAACAACTGGAAACACGCAGAGGTCAGACCCCCCTTGAGAAACCCTCAGTCGACCCCAGTGATCTAAAAAATTGTTGACTTATTTTCCTGCTCCCCTACCCAGCCAAAGTACTTGAGAAAGTTATTGGAAAGTGGGTTTCTCTTGCAGTACCCCCCCCCCCACACACACACAGTTTTTGCCTGGTTTTTGATGCAACTTTGACTGTATAGTACTGGGTCCCTGCTAATCAGGTTCCTAGTGCTTGTGTTCTTTCCCAAAACTGTACCATTATTTCCACTGCTGGCAAATCTCTGGCTCACATATAAGTCCCTTGTAAAAGGTACCAGTGGCATCAAGGGCATTGTGACCAGAGAGGGTGTTCAAAAACCATGCAACTTACCTGTAAGTAGTACCACTTTGATTGCTGCTTTCTCCATAGGATCACACTGGCGCCAGAGACCGAGTGTGGCCTCTGCACCTGGCTGCCCAAGTGCCACTGGCTGTACAGTGAGGTCACTCAATTGAACCTTGGTACTGATTCTTCATCCAGAAGCTCAATACTGTAACTCACTTACTTACCTAAATAATGCTGCTTGTGTTTCCTCCCATAGGATAATATTGTGCTGATTGAAAAAAGCACTGTGTCCACTTTTTACACTTAAAAACAGTGATATTGCAAAACTTATTTTACTGCAACAAGGTATCTTGGGTTCTATAAAATAAATATACTAAAAGTAATATTTTTACAAACCATTGGTCTCGGATTTAGTCATTGAGTGCTTGTAATAATTTCTTGCCTGTGAGTGTACAACAAATGCTTAGCACTACCCTCTAATAAGCCTAACTGCCCGCCGATACTACCACAAATTAGAGCATTGGTGTTCTCCACTTAAGCTTCTGTAAAGCCTCTGGGGATCCACTGAACTCTGTGCACACTATACCTTACTTTGGTATAGTATATAGAGAGCCAACTTCCTGCAAAAGCCATCAACCTACACCTCACTGAGCACCTGGAACAAAACCACCTAAATGATGCCTCAAAATGAGGGTTCTGCGCCAGCCACAGCACAGAGACTATGCTGAGTGCTGCCACACACAACAAGCGATACCTCCTCGACTACGGAGAAACTCTGGCCCTGATCCTCCTTGACCACTTCGGGGCATTCAACACCGTCTCCCACTAGACCCTCATTAACGCACACAACAACATCAGCACACAGCAAAACACCCTTAAGTGGATTTCCTCTCTCCTCCTAGGATGCACTCAGAGCATCCAGCTTACTCCCTTCACCTCCGATCCCAAGGACATCATATGCGGCGTACCCCAAATATCTTCCCTCAGTTCCACCCTGTTCAACTCCCACATGTACCCTCTTGCTGACTTCATCAGATCTCACGAACTCAACATAATCTCGTAGGCCGATGACACTCAACTTATTCTCTTGTTCACTGAGGACCCCTCCCATGACAAAACCATCTTCCTCTATGCTATGACCATCCTGAGGCACGATGAGAGACAACATCCTCAAACTCAACTCCGACAAGACAGAATGTCTTAAACTTCAGGAAGAGCACTTCCACTTGGGACCACAGCAGGTGGCCAGCAGAACTAGGAACCACCCTCACAATCACAGACTCTGCATGCAACCTTGTCATCATCCTTGACCCAGAACTAATCGTGAAACAACAGGTCAACACAGTCACCTCGTCCTGCTTTCACACCCTTCACTTGCTCCACAGAATCTTCAGAACAATCCCAATATACACCAGTAAAACCGTTACCCAGGCCCTCATCACTAGCGACCTCGATTACGGTAGCGCTCTCTGGAAAGGCATCTCCTCCCAGCCCCTCAAACAACTCCAGACCATTCATAATGCAGCAGCCAGACTCACCCTGGACCCCCCCAAATGGACCCATGTCACCTCCATCTCAGAAACCTACACTGGCTCCTCATCCGGAAGAGATGCCAGTTCAAGATGCTCAGGCACGCCTACAAAGCTCTACACAATTAAGTACAGTCCTACTTTAACCATAAAATCAACTTCCACCTACCCACAAGACACCTGAGCTTCTCCTCTCTTGCCCTCGCGCACACCTCCTGCATCCATTGCAGCCGCAATGGGGCCTGCTCCTTCTCCTTCATCTATGTCAAGACCTGGAACGCCCTGCTCCTCCACCTCCAAACTGCACCCTCCCTGGAGACCTTCAGAAAGAAACTCAAGACCTGGCTTTTCAACGGAGACCTGGCACTGCCAGCGCCAAGATACCCCTAGGGGTGCTGCTGTACAAATGCTGACTGATTGATTGAACATGGAAAGGACAACAGTCTGCAAGGAACTATTTCTCATCTGTCACCTGAGTGGCAGCCTGACAGCTGCCGCTTAGCTGTTTCATCTGCTTTCCCCACTGCCAAAAGTCATGCACAAGGACTTCAGAAGTGAGAAAAGGGAGAATGAATGAACCACCACTGAAAAAAGTAGATGTTTTCCGAGTGGTGGGTTTATGGTGTTGTATGTCAGCAGGAAAATTCCCATTTCACCATATGTCCCTTTTTTGCATCCAATTTGTTTTTTGTTTGTAAAATTTGCCAATTTAGGACTGTAAGTAACTCCCAAATATTAATTAGCAGCATGCATGCATGATCACAGACTTAAAATCTGATGATTTTCGAAGGACCTACAACGCATCAAGATGCAAAAAGACTTATGTGGTTCATCCCAGGTCCGTGGCGGTGCACTTAAAGATCAGAGATCTACTTCCACACCTGTAATGTGGCACATGGATGAGAAGCCAAAGCATGGATATAAAAATCTGTGCCAAACCTTCTTGGGTAGCCAGGAAGAATTGTTTTGCATCAAGAGCTACTAAACCTGCATACCAAACACTACCCGTGTCACCAGCGACACTGTCCATCTGAAGTGTAGAATCTCACACATTCTCTTTCCCTTGAAGGCATCAAGGACACAAGAAAACTCAACTTGGGGGATTATAAAAGGCTCTTCCAGGCCACCACATGATGGAGATCCTTAAGAATACACGGGTGGGAAAATCTAGTAAGAAGCCTCTCTATTTTGCCTACGAATTTGAGAGCTAGGTTGTCTCTCTGTCGAGTTACTATTGTTCAAACCTTGTGATCGCTTAGAATTGTTCAGAGGCAGTTCCTCTGAAAGGGGCAAGCATCTCACAGAGCCAACACCACTATGTGCATATTGGTATGTCAGGGTAGGTATGCCGGGTAGCTCCACCCAGGAGCAGCTTAGGATGTTGCAGAAACTGAAACTAGGGTTAAATTCCCATCTTTATGAAGAGCAAAGTTTATGAAGTATGAAACTAAGTAGGGACAGAAAGAATGTGGCACTATGCTAGAGCAGAGAAAACCTTTCCTGCCAGGAAGGTGTTACTACCACTGCCTCCCACCACTATACATTCATGCATGACAATTTTCTCCCAATTCTGTCCCACCAAAAGTTTGCATGCGTCCTCTTGAGCCTGCTTCATGAAACCTACCCTGGTTTCTGACTGGCTGCCATGCATTGGTGATTTCCTGTGCCTAGAAGCCCCAAGTAAAGGCGCAGGACTTCTGGCACCACTGGTGAACGTCAGGTCAAAAACTGTTACTCTATTTCCTCTCAGAGCTAAGAGAATCTCCAGCTACCATGCATGAAATGTCCTCCCTTGCAAACAATTACCACTCTCCCCTGCAGCTGGAACTCCGACCATAGCTGGAAAGGACATCCGGCTACAGGAAGTCAGCAGCAGGCTGAAGTTAAATTTCACCTCAGGCAAAGTCAGTCAAAATGGTGATACTTGGACCACTTTCACAAAGTTTCTCAAGTTCCCCTGTCGTGGAATTGTGGTTCATAAACCCCCTCATGCATCCAGACTCTGGAACAGTAGCCCCCTCCACCTACGCTCCGAACCTGACTACCTCAAGTTCAGAAAACTTCTGCAAACCTTTCTCTTTCATTAACCTCCTCACAGTTTACATGACATAGTAGGGCTGGGATGCCCCGAATTAACCACACGCTTTAGAAATGTTCCTTCATTCATTCATTCATTCATTCATTCATTCATTCATTCATTCATCTTCTTCTCTAAAAATACAGATGGGGAAGTTGAGGATGGGAGTGATTATATACAGGTCGGACTGGTGAATAGGGCAATCAGGCAATGCAAGAAGGGCTGGTCTAACTGGTCAATGTGTGGGCTGGTGTTTGGTCTGTTTGTAGGCTTATTCATGGTCTGGTGGGCTAGTTCGTTTTGATGATTGTCCTTGTATTACTACATACATGCACAGTCTTCCATACATTGCAAAACACCTGTACAGCCTGTCTTTACAAATCAAAAACTGCCCTGATATGCAAATTTAGGACACCTTTTTAGCTATCTGATTTGATAATAGGAACCTCTTTTCCTTTTAAGTCCGGACCTATTTTCTGTCCCTGTCCGACCCTGACTGTTTAATGTTTCTATTGACTCCTATCTGTGCCAATTGTTTTCCTTCATGATGGACGGTTTTTTGGCTACTGTCTTTAGTAAGGTTGTTTGTTCAATAATGGTTTCCGTCAATTATAGGCAGACATTCATGTTTAAATCTAATTTTCATGCCCCGGATCAGGTGGCTACAGACAGAGTGCACCCTACCTGTACTATCCGAAACCAGACGCAAGCAGGTAATCTGCAGTACAGGCAGGCTGACTGGAGGCCAGGCCTTTAATCCCGACTACATTTCAGATGTGCGGGCGCCGCGAATGTCCTGATCTGTCTACAAAATTCCCCATCTGCCGCATAAAATGAAGATTTTATCAAAAAGTTACTTAAAGTGGTTCTCCGTAAGTTTAATTACTCACATTAAACATGTACTAATTAGGCAAAGGCTTTGCCTAAATGGAAGAATGAGTGTTAAATTGACAAAACAGTGAGAAAATACTGCCACATAATGTGTCCTAATATGCCATGTACGTTGCCTTTTCTTGGCGCATAATTTAGTCACCCCCACTACCCTGTAAAACAAAGCAATTGGACTGGTTAATCATGGCACAGATACAGTGATTAATTTGTAAAAAAAACAAATGCAGGTGCTGAAAATTTTGCCAAGGAGGCCACCGCTCACGTCTTCCTCCGGTGAGCCCCACTTTCAACACTCTCACTGCCTCAGTCTCTATCTTCTAACCTTGATCTGTTGTCTGTCCCCTAAGTATTTGCTTTAAGAGTCTATCCTTTCACCGTTCTAATTGTTTTCTATCACCTTTGTCACACCCTGTATTTCTGATTTGCCCTCTAGTAATTTTACCCCTGCCCTTTTTTCTCTTCACTTTTATCCATGCTCTGCTCTCTCTCCCCTCGATGTTGGCTCTTTACTATCACTCACTAGCAGTGATTAGCTGTGTCTCCATTTTATCATTTGTCTGCTTTTTTTCCTGCCCTCCACATTGTTTCTTTCTATCATCTCTCTTCTTAATGCTCTCTTCTTCACCTCATGGCTGCTTTCTCTTTGTATCCAATTTGCTCTCCTCCTTTTCTTCTACTTTGCTCCGTTTTATCTCTCTCCTCTGTACTCTTGCTATCTCTCATCTCTAACACTGCTGATGCCTGTGACCCCTGTCGTCAGCCTGTACATGTCCCTGCTATTTTGAACTCTGCGTTTTCTTGTTGTCATTCCTAAAGAAGCAGAAGATGACGTGTTTTACTTTCTTACCTACACAGAGTACAAAAACAAAATGTACACCAAATGAAAATGCTTTTTTGCATATATTAATCATCGTGGTATGACTAGGTTTATTGTGGAACAGGCGGCTGCTTGAGCACAGCAGGTCATGTCACTGATAGTGCTGCCTGGAGTTAGTAGGTCCAGGGATGATGATGGCATCGGCATCCACTGCTCAGCTTGCTGTGATCCTGCCTGCTACAGCACAGGCATTGTCCCCAGCAGTAATGCTGCAAATGACGGCAAGTATGGCTGTGGTGCCTACTGGACTCACTCACACTCAGCAATTACCATGCTGGGGTGCAGCTCACAGATTCTACTGGTGACGTGATTGGCGCACAAAAGTTGTGTTGGACCACAGTCGCATCGAGCACATTGAGGATAGCAGCAATGCAGGGCTGCCGGCTATGATACTTTGTCTACGCAACAAGTGGAAAGTACACACTTACTTTCAGTTATTCTTCTCCAAGAGCCCTCACTCCCAAGTTCCAAATGCGCTCTTGCAGCTTCCTTGCCTCAACTCCGTCATGAGACAGCCCTCAACTACAATTATCCAATGGGAGGGTAAGGCTCAGGCAGTGGCAGGTTGCAGCAGACTAGGGGAATAGAATGCAAGCCATAGTTTGTCGATGACTTCTTGGATTTGTGATCAGCGTGATGACATCATCACTAACGTGGTGATACACAATCATGCAGAAGAAGCAGATGCCCGAGTGTAGGCTCAAATTCAGTAACGTTTTAATCAGCCCAAAACATTAGTGAGCACGGTCGAGGCTGGGCAAGTGTGCTTTAACCCTGTCTCTGCCGTCAAAAATTAGCTGTAATACTTCGGCGAGGTCTTTGCATCCATGAGTTTCTTGAGCGTGATCCCCGTGTAGTTCCTGTGGCCTGGAGGCTGATTTCTCCTCATATGATGCCCTGCTCACTCTCTGACCCTTTATACACAAGAAGTACAAAAGGGGGTGGTGATGGACGGAGCATCTGAATCAATCAAACACTCTCACCCAGTCAAAAGATCTGGGTTTAATCCATCACCGTTCTTTAGCCCACTCTGCCACCCCAGTTCAGACATGGCTATATGCAAATCAGTCGGACCCTGTGCCTCATGGGAACAGTCCAGCCCGAACTGCCAAGCCATGTCTTCCCTGGACCGGAAACAAGCTTCCGAGGACCGGTTTCTGGCATTCCAGCCGTCTTCAGCCCGGCTTGCTTGAATCCAGTGGCAAAGTTAGCAAGGGACTCACGTCTGAGCATACCCTGCCACACTTGTGGCGGCCAAAAGCGGTACAAAAGGGGGTGGTGATGGACGGAGCACCTGAATCAATCAAACACTCACACCCAGTCAAAAGATCTGGGTTTAATCCATCACCGTTCTTTAGCCCACTCTGCCACCCCAGTTCAGACATGGCTATATGCAAATCAGTTTGACCCTGTGCCTCATGGGAACAGTCCAGCCCGAACTGCCAAGTCATGTTTTCCCTGGACCGGAAACAAGCTTCCGAGGACCGGTTTCTGGCATTCCAGCCGTCTTCAGCCCGGCTTGCTTGAATCCAGTGGCAAAGTGAGCAAGGGACTCATATCTGAGCATACCCTGCCACACTTGTGGTGGCCAAAAGCGGTACAAAAGGGGGTGGTGATGGACGGAGCATCTGAATAAATCAAACACTCACACCCAGTCAAAAGATCTGGGTTTAATCCATCACAGTTCTTTAGCCCACTCTGCCACCCCAGTTCAGACATGGCTATATGCAAATCAGTCTGACCCTGTGCCTCATGGGAACAGTCCAGCCAGAATTGCCAAGCCATGTCTTCCCTGGACCGTAAACAAGCTTCCGAGGACCGGTTTCTGGCATTCCAGCCGTCTTCAGCCCGGTTTGCTTGAATCCAGTGGCAAAGTGAGCAAGGGACTCACGTCTGAGCATGCCCTGCCACACTTGTGGCGGCCAAAAGCGGTACAAAAGGGGGTGGTGATGGACAGAGCATCTGAATCAATCAAACACTCACACCCAGTCAAAAGATCTGGGTTTAATCCCTCACCGTTCTTTAGCCCACTCTGCCACCCCAGTTCAGACATGGCTATATGCAAATCAGTCTGACCCTGTGCCTCATGGGAACAGTCCAGCCTGAAGTGCCAAACCATGTCTTCCCTGGACCGGAAACAAGCTTCCGAGGACCGGTTTCTGGCATTCCAGCCGTCTTCAGCCCGGCTTGCTTGAGTCTAGTGGCAAAGTGAGCAAGGGTCTTACGTCTGAGCATACCCTGCCACACTTGTGGCAGCCAAAAGCGGTACAAAAGGGGGGGGGGGGTGGACGGATCATCACGCATAGCAGCCCCGCCCGTTCGACCCTGCACCACACACTAGCAGTATGAAACGTCTTCCTGCCATTTCCCCACTATGATGGACAGCTTCGTCCATCATAGCGGCATCTTCGTGGATAACTATGCAGGCCAGCATTCATTCTGGCACGAGGCTCCTGTCACAAAAATTAAACCTCAACAGGAAGCACTTACAGAAGAAGCATGTGCCCGAGTTGAGGCTCAAATTCAGTAACGTTTTAATCAGCCCAAAACATTAGTGAGCACGGTCGAGGCTGGGCAAGTGTGCTTTAACCCCGTCTCTGCCGTCGAAAATTAGCTGTAATACTTAAGGTAGGTCTTTGCATCCATGAGTTTCTCGAGCGTGATCCCCGTGTAGTTCCTTTGACCAGTAGGCTGATTTCTCCTCATATGATGCCCTGCTCGTTCTCTGACCCTTTATACACAAGAGGCATGTGAACACGCATAGAAGCCTTGCCCGTTCGGCCCCGCACCACACACTAGCGGTATGAAACGTCTTCCCGCCCTTTCCCCACTATGATGGACAGCTCACTCAAGGGACCTCGCGCTTTTTGGCGCAGTGACAAAGTTACAGGCACGCATGGTCAGTGGAGACCAATCTTCTGGCTCTTTACGCAGCTGCAGTGTAGGAAAAGCACTACACATTTTCCCCAAGAGGTAGCACTTACTGATTAGCCAGTAGAAAGTACTCCAGTGAGTATAGTGCAAATTGCAAAAAAATCCACGATTTTGCAGGAAAATCCACAAATTCGCAGATTTTTTTGCGATTTCGCACGCATTCGCGGACTGCAGATCCGCAAAATTCGCCCATGCTTACTATGAATATTTACCAGCCAGTCACCATGCAATGTATGTTATTCTTTTTATTTTGAATTGAACAATTAATATTGAGACGACCACCTGCAGGTTCAGAAATTGTAGCCCTGGCCCTGTGAAAGAAGTGCAGGTTCTGAGCACCTTAAAGCACCTGCTCAAATTAAGCACTGCATAGATAAGATTGGTGTGTGTATCGACAGACCGAGATGCAGCTACAGAGAGCTACATAGTAGACAGGCAGACAGATTACATAACTTATCTATTTGTAAAGCACCCATTCGACTCTGGGGATCTCGTGTCACTATGCCATCGATGTTTACTACGTCCCACTTCAGTGGTTCTTTCAGACAAATATTGATACCGCTATGGATGGATGAATACAGATTGATGTCAACAGAGATAGATTGGTCGATAGATAGCTATATAGATAGATAGCTAGATAGATAGATAGATAGGTAGATAGATAGATAGATAGATAGATAGATAGATAGATATCACAAATAAAGGATACAGGAGACAGAGATAGATAGATCGATAGATAGATAGATAGATAGATAGATAGATAGATAGATAGATAGATAGATAGATAGATAGATAGATATCACCCATAAAGGATACAGGAGACAGAAATAGATAGATAGATAGATAGATAGATAGATAGATAGATAGATAGATAGATAGATAGATCTCACCAATAAACAATAAAGGAGATAGATAGATGGATAGACAGATGTGCATAAGTATAGATAGTTATGTAGATAAATAGGTAGGTAGGTAGATAGATAAAAAGATTTCACCAATAAAGGATAAAGGAGATAGATAGATCGATAGATCGATAGATAGATAGATAGATAGATAGATAGATAGATAGATAGATAGATAAATAGATAAGCGATTGATAGATAGATGTGCAGATATAGTTAGAAAGATATATAGATATATAGATAGATAGATAGATAGATAGATAGATAGATAGATAGATAGATAGATATGTCGATGAATAGATAGATGTGCAGATATAGATAGATAGATAGATTCAGACAAAGAAATGTTGAGAGAGGGGGCTCACAAGCTGAGCACAGGGAGGGAAAGTGAGATGGACTGTTGCTTTGGATGGCGCTGAGACGGATGCCTGTGCCCAAATGTCATTCTCTGTAATAACCAACATAAAGATAGATAGATAGATAGATAGATAGATAGATAGATAGACATGCAGATGGATAGATAGACGTGCAAGATAGATAGATAGATAGATAGATAGATAGATAGGTAGATAGGTAGGTAGATAGATAGATAGATAGATAGATAGATAGATAGATAGATAGATAGATAGATAGATAGATAGATAGATAGATAGATTCAGACAAAGAAATGTTGAGAGAGGGGGCTCACAAGCTGAGCACCAGGAGGGAAAGTGAGATGGACTGTTGCTTGGATGGCGCTGAGACGGATGCCTGTGCCCAAAAGTCATTCTCTGTAATAACCAACATAAAGATAATGTGCAAACAGCGCCAGCATCAAAGGGAGACCGCATTGGCTGTGTACTGCCAGCAGAAAGGCATACATTCCCAGAGGAGTTTTTGTTTTCCAGACGCGGCCTGTTTTCCTTCAAAAATGATTACCACCGCCCTTTGAAGCGGTCACGCCCAAACCTCAGTAAAATGTGTATAAAATCACATATGTATGCAGGAGAAGTGCTAAAAACAAACACGAAAAATAAACACGCTATCAAAAAAATATCTATTTGTTGGACAGGGACTATCAATTTTATGAGGTATCTTATGTGTGTACATGTAGATTTGGTGTACACACCCAGCATGGATTTAGCGCCTTGACACCCTCAGGTAATTGTTTGCTATATAACATAGCAGAACATATTTGATAAAACCCGGCGCCTGGACTTCCCTCGCGTGCACCCTATATCCACAGCCCTCAGTCCAGTCCTAAAAAGTCACAGAAGCCTGGAACCCAAGCACCAGCATTATTAGCACACAAGCAGGTTGTATTCTGTAATATGTTTTATTCTGTAATTGTTATATTAAGGTATATTATGGAATTACAGAACTACACCCCATACAGCTATGGGGGAGACACCTTTCAGTTCGTTGAAAGGTAGAGTGCCCTTCAATCAATCAATCAATCAATCAGAACATTTGTAAAGCGCACCAGTCACCCGTGAGGGTCTCAAGGCGCTGGAGGGGGGATGGGAGGATGGTGCTGCTACTGCTCGTACAGCCAGGTCTTGAGTAGTCTCCTGAAGAATAGTAGGTCCTGGGTCTGCCATAGGAGGATGGGGAGGGTGTTCCAGGTCTTGGCGGCGAGGTGGGAGAACGATCTGCCACCGGTGGTTGCTCTTTGGATGGGGGGAATAGTGGCGAGGGCGAGGTCGGCGGAGCGGAGCTGGCAGTTTGGGGTGTAGAAGGTGAGTTGTCTTTTGAGGTATGCCGGTCCGGTGTTGTGGAGGGCCTTGTGTGCATGGGTGAGGATCTTGAAGGTGATCCTCTTGATGACGGGAAGCCAGTGCAGGCCTCTCAGGTGGGGTGTGATGTGGCTGTGGCGAGGGATGTCAAGGATCAGGTGTGCCAAGGCGTTCTGTATGCGTTGTAGTCGTTTCAGGAGTTTGGTCAAGGCTCCTGCATAGAGGGCGTTTCCGTAGTCTAGCCTCCTGCTAACGAAGGCTAGGGTGAGCGTTCTTCTTGTTTCGGTGGGGATCCACCTGTAGATCCTGCGGAGCATGCGGAGGGTGTTGAAGCAGGAGGACGAGACGGCGTTGACCTGCTTGATCACGGAGAGTGTTGAGTTGAGGATGAACCCTAGGTAGCTGCGTGATTGGTGGGTGTTGGTACTGCTCCCAGTTCGGTCGGCCACCAGGAGTCATCCCAGGCCGAGGGGGTGGAGCCGAGAATGAGGACTTCCGTCTTGTCCGCTTCAGCTGCAGACAGTTGTTCTTCATCCACTTGGCAACAGTTTTCATTCCTTTGTGGAAGTTGGTTTTCGCGGTGAGGGGGGTCCTTGGTGACGGAGAGGATCAGCTGAGTGTTGTTGGCTTAGGAGATGATGTTGAGGTCGTGCAGTCGGGTGACGCAGGCGACCGGTGCAATGTAGATGTTGAGCAGTGTCAGGCTGAGGGATGAACCTTGGGGTACTCCGCAGATGATCTTGGTGGCTTTGGATCAGAAATGGGGAGGCGGATGCTCTGGGTTCTGCCGGAGAGGATGGAGGTGGTCCATTCCAGTGCCTTGTCTCAGATCCCTGCATTGTGGAGGCGTGTGCATAGGGTGTGGTGGCAGACAGTGTCAAAGGCGTCCGACAGGTCCAGGAGGATGAGGGCCGCGGTTTCGCTGTTGTCCAGCAGGGCCCTGATGTCATCTGTGGTAGCGAGGAGGGCAGTTTTGGTGCTGTGGTTGCTGCGGAACCCAGACTGGGACGGGTCCAGGATGCTGTTCTCCTTGAAGTAGCGGGTCAGTTGTCTGTTGACGGTCTTCTCGATGACCTTCACCGGGAATGGGAGCTGGGAGATGGGTCGGTCGTTCTTGAGGTCCTTTGGATCAGCCTTGGGTTTTTTGAGTAAGGCGTTTATCTCTGCCTGCTTCTCCGGGAAGGTCGCGGTCTCGAAGGAGATGTTGATGGCCTTGCGGAGATAGGGTGCTTTGTTGAAGATAGGGTGTGGGCATGGGTCTGACAGACAGCCGGAGTGGATGGTGTTCATGATTTTGATGGTGTCATCTTCGTTTATGTTGGTCCAGGTGAGCAGGGGATGGGTGTGGATGGTGGCCATGAGGTTGGAGGTCTCGGTGGCTGTCAGGGCGTTCAAGGAGTTGAAGCTGTTGTGGATGTCTGCAATCTTGCGATGGAAGAAGGTGGCAAGGGAGTCAAACAGGTTTTGCGATGGTGGGATGTCCCTGGTGTTGGAGAGTTCCTTCACGATGCCAAAGAGCTCTTTGCTGTTGTGTGCGTTGTTGTCTAGGTGGTCTTTGAAGGAGGCCGTTTTGGCGGATCTGATGAGGCGATGGTGTCTGCCGATGGCCTTCTTGTGGGCTGCGTAGCTGTCCGGTGTCTGTTCGAGGTGCCATTTCTTCTCTAGTTTTCGACAGGTTTGCTTGGACGCCTGGAGTTCCGTGGTGAACCATCTGGCTTTCTTGTTGGTGTGTCTGTTGGAGGGTGTCTTGATTGGGGCGAGAGTGTTGGCGCAATCATTGATCCACTGTCTGAGGTTGTGGGTGGCGGAGTCGGGGTTGGTGGGGTCAACAGGTGGGCTTCTGGCGAGGGTGGTGTTTAGCTGGTCTTCGTTGACTTTGTTCCAGCAGTGGCGGGGGATATGTTGAGTGCAGTGGAGTGTGGTGGGTTTCCAGAAGGTTAAGTGGATGCAGCGATGGTCAGTCCACTGGAGTTCGTTGGTGTGGCTGAAGGAGACATGGGAGCTTGCGGAGAAGATGGGGTTGAGCGTGTTGCCGGCAGGGTGGGTGGGTGTTGTGACGAGCTGGCTGAGTCCGAGGTTGGCGAGGTTGTCAATCAAGGTGGTGGAGTTGGTGTTGTTGTTCTCGAGGTGGAAGTTCAGGTCCCCGTGGAGGATGTAGTCTGTGGAGGGGAGGACGTGCGTACTGACAAAGTCAGCGATGGAGTCGCTGAATTGGGGCCGGGGACTGGGGGGTGTGTAGACGAGGGTTCCTCTGAGGGTGGTGTTGGGATCAGTGTGGCTCTAGAAGTGCAGGTGTTCGGCGGTGCTGAGGGTGTCGTCAGTGCTGGTCGAGGCTTTGAGAGTGTTCCTTTGGACAATGGCAATTTCTCCACCTGTTCTGTTGGTCCGGAACCTGCGGGTGATCTTGTAGCATTGAGGGATGGCTTTGGCAATGTCGGGTGGCGAGGAGGGCTTCATCCAGGTCTCCGTCAGAAGGCGACGTCCGGGGAGATGGAGTTGAGTAGGTCCCAGAGTTCGACGGCGTGCTTGCAAGCAGAACTGATGTTGAGTAAAATGCATCTTAGGTGGTTACGTCCATTCTTGGTGGGTCAATTGGCGGATCTGATGCTGGTGAAGCTGCAGCTCCGGCAGGAGATGGGTCCTTGAGTTCACTTTGGGGCGGCCAGGAAGCAGGTGTGTGATCGTCCGGTGTTGAGTGCGTTGAGAGTGCTGGCATCGTAGTGGTTAGAGGCGCCGTGGCAAGAATGTCAGTATTTCTGACGTATCTGTAAGCGCAAAAGTGATGCATTGCTGTAGTGTGTCACAAAAGTGACACAACTCCAGCAATGCGTCCTTTCACATGGGTCAAGCCCCATGTGAAAGGGCCTGCGTCAGTCTTATGCCTGCTGTGAGGCAGGCGCAAGATTTTGACGCAACAGCGTCCTAGAAGTGACGCAGTGAAATCTCATTGACGCAGGTATAATGTAGCGCAGGGGTTTACAAAGTGGGGCATCTGCTTACTTGCTCACTTTGTAAATGAGGCCCTAGATTTTCACTCGAGAAAGCCACACTAATGTACTCTTGGTAAAGACAAGAGTATGTAGGTAAAACATGAATATATATCACAAAGCAATCTAGGCAGGATGATATAGCAGGGTGAGTTGATGGGTGTTGGCGCTAAGAGGCAATTTCACAAATATATTTCCAACATAATTCTCATAGTCATTAAAAGCGGTGCTTAAGAGCAGGAAGTAAATCACCCCACTTCCCCCAAACCCGAAAAGAAGCATATAAAACTCTAGCACACGCTAAATCAGGTATATTAATTAAGATGACAAATAATGCACATTAGACAAAGTTGGTGCCCTTCATTCGAATGTGGTGTCTTTCTTTATTCTTTTCATCACAATCAAATTCTTTTCTTTTTTTCTGTAGCCAAAACGTGTTTCGTCCTATAAGGAGAACCCCATTTTCTATGTATTAGAAACCCCGCATTTTGAGCATCCCCAGCTTATTTAGAGCTGACAATTTATAAAAATAGGTTTCCTTATTTGGAAGAACATTTTCCCTTGCATGTGTCAAAACACTACAGATAGCTGCAAACTAGCCAGGACACAGTGGTGCTCTTCCTGACAGCCAGAAAGTTAAATAGATCATTCAGTGAAGCCAATTGTATCAATACCATTTAGGGCCAGAGCACACAGGCAGTAATTCTGACTAGCAGTGTCACATGGCGCAGAGTCCTAATGCCAGCCAAAAATATAGTCCAGAAAAAAAAGATATCAGGGGTGATCATGCAGAAAAGGCAGATTGCCTCCACATTGCTACATTCAGTGAAACAGGATGTTGAAATGAAGAAAGGATACATATTCTGGTTGCACATCTGGAAAGGACATCAATAGAAATGTTGGCCCATAACCCTTAACCTCATCCTGTGGCTCAAAGACACTGTCTCCTGGTTATGGCTGTACTTTCCACAACTGAAAATAGAATGTATGACGTTACAACGAATTCCGTTGCAACGCATGCCTTTACCACGCATGCGTTACAACGGAATTCGTTTTCCACGCTTAACCTTTACCTCGAATATACCCTCACCACGCATACATTCACATCATTTTTCGTTGTAAATGTATGCATGGTGAGGGCATACTCTTGTTAAAGGTTATAACTCTCCCCTTAAATGCCCCCTGTCTCCACTCCTTATATTTACCCCTGCCCTTAACCCTTAATATATATATATATATATTTATTTTACTAAAATGCCCCTTACCTTTTAACTCGCCTTCTCTCCTTCTTCTTTGTTTACGTTGGTCGTACGTCGTTGAGAGGAAGCAGAAGTTACTTTCCGTTTCCTCTCTAACGACGTCGATTGCTTCAGCATTGTCTTCACTTCGGGTTTTCAGGTAAGTTTTGTTTTTTTGGGGGGGAGACCCCCCCCGCCCCCCTTTTTTATCCCAACACTTTATTTTTTTTATGGGGGAGACCCCCCAAACCCCCCCCTTTTTTTTCATTTACCACACATGCCTTTACTACGTATTTTGTAGTAAAGGTATGCGTGGTAAAGCCTCTCGTTGTAACCACGCATGCATTGTAAAGCATGCGTGGTAAAGGATTTCGTGGAAACGGCTTTGTTGTAGAGGCCGTTTCCCCTGAAAATAGCCAGTTCATGAAGCTAATAACACCTGCACCATGACAACATCAGTACGCGTGTTGTCATGGCATGGCGGCCATGTTTTGCCGCTGCTTGGCATGCAGTCAAACCACCCCTGCACTTCACACAGCAGCAATCTATGGAGCCGTCACTCTTGTACAAAGGAAAGAGTGTGATGCATTTCTTCCATCCCTGTCCTTTAAAAGAATTCCTTTTTCACTCAGAGTACAAAGCTAACAGAGCTTCAGCAAATGAAGAAGTTCTGCGTTCAATACAAATCCATTAGTCACAAAAGGCCTGGATCCCTCTCTTTCTCTTCCTCTGTCATCTGGTTGTTTCTAATAGCTTTTTATTACTTGCAAAACATTCTGACTGCAGGAAATAAGTGTCAGGTTAGCCTTTTCAGAGATGTTTCTCTTTTCATGAAAAGGACTCGCTTCAAACAATGAAAATATTAATTACATTGTTTTAATCATTAGAAAGAGCCAATTGAAAAGGTCAGTGTAGTCTACAGCAGGCTGGCAAGATCCCACTGTCTTGGTTTCCTATTGGCTAAAGGCAATCACAAAGTGAATTGTGACTGGAACCTATGATGTTGTATATACTCTTATCTCTGGGCGGTAATAGGACTACTGTGCTATTCTCCACCCCTGAACTCGATATTTAAGGAAAATAAATGTGACAACAGACTTACCACTTTAGTACCTTAATGTACACTAATTTATGTCGGTTTTTGGAATCCACAAAATGTGGGTCTAATTTCAGTGCTTGATTTGAGCCGGGGGTGGCACGTGGGGTCCACCGACACTCATTTTTGGAGACTGGCACTTGTTTTTCCCCAGCAGACTGTGTTCCAAAGCAAGAGAGAGAAAAGTGCAAAAGGTGGAAAGAAGGTTGTATTACCCTACACAGTCATCACTCGTTGGGTAGATACCAAGGCTTAGTGAGTGGGGTGGAATGAAAGTGGGGTCGAGAAATTATGTAAAAACTGCAAAACCTCGAAAGATGGGACCACCTACAAGAACAAGATCACAGAATACCACCAACGCATCAGACCTACCAAAAAGCACCTTCATCCAGAACAAAATCCTCGCCAACTCCAACAACTTGAAGGAACTCTTCAGCATCATTCAGAAATTCACCAAACCCCCCAGCAAAGCCTCAGATGTCACACCCGCCCAGGACCTCTGCAACACACTCCGCTCCTACTTCCACATGAAAATCAAGTCCCTCTATGACAACTTCAACGAACTGACACCAGACACCGAAACCACTCTTTCCTCAAGCAATGCCAGCTAGCCTACCATCTCCACCAGGACCCCGTTGCCACCAAAGACAACTTCACAACCATAAAGAGCCTTCACTCAGTAGCCCCCATGACCCCTGCCCGCCGCACATCTTCCACAGAGCCGCTGCCGCCTTAGCAATCAAGCTACGGCGCACCATCAACACCACCTTCGAATTCGGCACATTCCCCAATGACTGGCAACGAGCAGTAGTCAGGCCCCTCCTCAAGAAGCCCGATGTAGACTCAACGAACCTCAAAAACTACTGAACCATCTCTCTCCTCCCTTTCACGGCCAAAGTCCCTGAGAAGATCGTCAACACTCAGCTAACGAACTTAATATAAGACAACTCCATCCTCGACCCTTCCCAATCCAGATTTCGCAGCAACAACAGCACCAAGACCTCCCCCCTCCCCACCACAGATGACATCCGCACTCTCCTTGACCAGGGCCACCCTGTGGCCCTCATCCTATTAGACCTCTCTGCAGCCTTCAACACCGTCTCCCACTGCACACTCACCGCCATACTCCATGACGCAGGAATACAGGGGACCACCCTCGACTGGATCCACTCCTTCCTCACCGGCTGAACCCAAAGAATCAGACTCCCGCCCTTTCTCTCCGGACCCATTGAGACCAACTGTGGAGTGCCCCAAGGATCATCGCTCAGCCCCACGCTCTTCAACATCTACATAGCCCCCCTCGCCTCCATCGTCAGACAACATGGACTCAGCATAGTATCCTAGGCCAACGACACCCAGCTCATACTCTCCCTCACAAAGGATCCCCACACCACCAGACTCAGCTACCAGGAAGGAATGAAAGACATCACATCCTGGATGAGTAGCAGCTGTGTGAAGCTCAACTCGGAGAAGACAGAAGTCCTCGCCCTCGGACCCACCCCCTCTGCATGGGACAACACATGGTGGCCCACCGCCGTCGGCAACCCCCCACACTCACAGACCACACCCGGAACCTCGGCATCACACTCGACTCCTCCCTAACCCTGACCCGACAGAACAACGTTGTTGCCTCCACTTGCTCCAACACCCTCTGCATCCTTCACAAGACCTTCACATGGATCCTCCCTAAATCCAGAAAGACTGTCACCCACACACTCATAACAAGCAGAGTGGACTACGGAAACGCCCTATACGCCAGAATCAACAAATCTCTGCTCCTCAGACTCCAGACCATCCAGAACACTGTGGCCAGTCTTGTCCTCGGCATCCCACAACATGAACACATCACCCAGCACATGCGAGACCTCCACTTGCTCCCTATTGGGAAGAGATAACCTTCAAGCTACTCACTCACGCCTACAAATCCCTTCACAACACTTGACCCCAATACCTCAACGAAAGAGTCTCCTTCCACGTACCCAAGAGAGACCTCCACTCTGCCAACCTCGCCCCCGCTGAAACCCCGTGCATCCTCAGAGCCAGAGCGGGTGGAAGCGCCTTCTTCTATATCACGGCAAAGACCTAGAACGACTTCCCGATCAACATCGGGTGCTCCCCCACTCTGCACACCTTCAGGAAGAACCTCAAGACCTGGCTCTTCAGCTTACTCGGAGCCTCATACCCCCTCCCAGTACCTTGAGACCCAGAGTAGCACGCTTCACAAATCCTTGATTGATTGATTGAATGTAGTGGAGAGCTGTTAGACCAGGCATCTTTGGCGTGGTTTCACCGTTGTTTTTGCCTCTGCCTCCTGTATTTTTTATGCTGTGCTGGATTTCGTTTTTGCTGGTATAGATGCTTTGGGCAGTTTGCCACTGCTGATCAGTGTCAAAGTGCAAGTGCTCCCTGAGTAAATTGTTATTGTAATTGGTTATCCAAGATTGTGCCACCCAAATGAGTAGCCCTAGAATGGTGTCTCAGGCCTGCCACCGCAGTGCCTGCGGGCAGTCTGTGAACTACCATGTCAACCTGGCCATTGTCCCCACTGACCAGGCCTAACACTTCCCTTTCTGTACACATTGGTCACTCCAATGGAAGGCCCAAGGTACCCCCTTGGGCAGGGTGCAGTGTATGTGAAAGGTAGAGCATGTACTAGTGCAGGTGACATGGGGAATGCTGTGTACAGTGGATACCTGCATATCTTCCCATAGGAGCAAGATAGGACATACAAGTCTGGTATGCCTGAACTCGGAATTTAATAACACATCTCTTAGGAGAAATGGTTGTTAAATCCTGTGTTTGAGAACAGCACTTTTAGAAAGTTGCTGTTCTCTTGTCTGACCTTTCTGTGTGCCTTGGCCTGTTTGTGAATTGACTGTCTGGTTTGTGAGTGGCAGGGGCTGGGTGGCTCTCAGAGGCTGAGTGGGCCATCCCTGCGCTGAATAGCTCCATCTGCATCTAGAGTGGTGGGAGGGGGTAGCACCTGGGCCTGAATAGGGCTGTGCCTGCCTTCCACAATGCTGGCTCCACCTCCTGCTGGGCAGGAGGTGGAACACCCAAGGAACACCGAGAACTGATTCAGACCGGGCTCAGAGCCCTCCTGCAAAAGGGAACAAAGACTTTTAGGGGTAAAAGTATAGGACCCCAGACTACAGAAGATTAGAACATCCTGGAATCAAGAAGGAACCTCTGCCAAGGAGAAAGCTGGAAGACTGAAGAGGAAGGACTGTCCTGTGTGTTTGTGGGCTGACCTGCATTTTCTTTGCTGCCAAGGAGAGGGGAAGGACTTTGCTTTGTGCTGTGTCCCCTTGCTTGAAGAGATCGCCAAGGGCCAGAGTTGAGCTGGCTCCCTGTTAAGAAGTCCCAGGAACAAAAGGACTTCCCCCCCAGCTTCCCTGAACTCTACTGAGAGAGTTCTGTCCTTCCTAGAGTGCTTGGGCTAGTTGTGGTGCCTCTGGAAGTTGTACCTGTTTTTGGAAAGCTGGAAAAGAAGATCCTAAAGACTTTCTGCAAAGTTTCACGCATCGCTCGCTTGCGGAGCGCATCCCCGTCAGTGCGAAGAAATTCCTGCCGCCGCAAAGATCGAGATCGTCGCAGCGCCTATTGCCGCTGCAAGAACCAAAGCATCGCTCCGGTGCGGAAAAGTACCATCGCTGTGAATATCATCGCAAAGCCTGTCATCACTGGGTGAGATCGTCGCACCGCCTGCTTGCGGACCGCATCACGTCACTGCGAGAGTCATCGCAGAGTCATCACATTTAGGGGCCGCGAGGGGAGCAGATCGATGCTGCGCCACGCATCGTTGCCGCCACTGAGATCGTTGCCACCCCGAAGATCGTTGCATAATACCCTTTGCGAGATGCTTCCTACGAAACCTGCGCACCGCAGTCCATACAAGGTATTGCCTTCCTCCCCATACAGACCGGATTTGTCGCAACACGCCCACTGCGTCCAGCAGGGTTGTCGCATCGCCTCCCCAGGGTCTCAGGAGTGAAGCATTGATTGTTTTTCAATGCTGCAGCTTTCACTTGGAACTTTTTTCGCATCTAAAGGTACTGTTGGCTAAAACGTGACACAACTGTGGATTATTTTAACGCAACCTTAAGAACTCTTTTGAAACAATATTCTTGAACTATGTATGTTGGATTTTTCTCATTTTGGTCTTGTGTAGTTTAGATTAAATACTTTTATTTTTCTAAACTGTACAAATACTTTACACATTGCCTTTGATAAGCCTGACTGCTCGTGCCAAGCTACAAAGGGGGTGAGCAAGGGTTATCTAAAGAGTGTATCCTCCTTACCCTGACTAGAAGCAAGGGTCCCGATTTGGACAGTGGTACCTACCTCTGCCAACTAGATCTAAAAAGAGCCTAGAATGTAGAACCTTGGTTGGGTGATGAATGGATGAGAGTCAGTTTGTTTCTGTGTTGAGGTGGCTGGGGCGTTTCTTGTACCTTTGAAATAAAGAACCTTTTTTTATCTAGTTCCTGCATGGTCAGCCCTTATTTACCACAAAGGTGGAAGAGAAAGATAAAGCAATATTGGCAAAGTGAGATCACTGGAAGGAAAAAGAACCTGAAAAAGAGAGATAAAGGCGCAGAAAGAGTCTAGTGGTGGATAAAAGAGGCAAGAGGTGTAATCTAAACTACGCAGCCTTTGTATTCGGCATGCTGTCCTTCAAAGGTGCTCTCCCGCAGGCATCTGAGCTTAGGTTTGGGCCCTGGCACTTATTCTTTTACAAATGAAGCACTGTTCTAGAGTGGAATGACTCATCCTATGCACATACTGCTCCAATCACCACATTCATTCTTAATTTCCCTCAATATCTTCGACCTCATTCATCTCAAAAAAGCAAACTTCGAATAATTCTTATCTCACATATTTGACTTTGCTCTACAAATACCCTGAACCACTTTACTATGTAACTGGCCCCACTGAAGGAAGCAACTGTAATAGAATATGGAAGTACGAGCAAAATTGTTTTGTGATTTCACATTGCAGCCCATACATACAGCTCATGCCTATGTGTATTTATGCATGGACTGTGCCATTTCCTACAGAACTGACCTTCTACTAGTGCCATTATGTACCTCCTTACTGTTTCATTGGCCTTACTGCAAAAAGCAATGGAAACAGAACATATAATTTATGGCATTATGTTTTTTTTCCAATGCCACTCAGCACCTCACATAATGCAGTGATATACAGATCTAAAATTAGATATCAAATGACCCAAAGTGTTAGCAACATTTACTTGATAAATAGTGAGTACTACATGTGTACATCTATCAAAGTAGGGAGGTAATGCTACAATTTTACGCATGGTCGTCACTATTCAGAATGAAATGTGGGAACTCACCAGGGTAGTTATGGTAAAGTGACCAGCAATACCACCATGGAGATATGGCTAATACTTGTTGGGATGGCAACTGTTCTGTGGGTGTCACCAAAGGTATTTTCATGTACTTGATCATATATATTTGTAGTTAATGCATAGTATTTAGTAGTGTTTGTGTAATGAAAGTACTAGTCTCTTTTATAAGAAATACCACCGACTCTGAAATAATGTATTGAGCTCTGCTGTTGGGTACCAGCGAACGGAGGTTAATAGCTCATTCCACCTTCCCTGAGTAGGGCTTTGACTGCTCTTCTTCGCTTCTCTAAGAAAGCCAATTGCTACAATAAGGTACTTGGTTCCTAGTGAAGAGAAAGTTGTGAACGTTTTACTAGTGAAGGACTCACATCCTTTGCAACTAATAACCTAATTTCTAACAAAATTCATTAATTGAATCTAAAATATTGGCCCCACAGAAGTGACAAGACATGCATAAATAGTCCTTTAGATTTAAACCTATTTTTTATGCAATTTTACAATTTCATTTTTAATTTTAAAAGCTATAGGAGGGTTCTAGACCTGCCTTTTTACTCCTCCATTTTGCTATTCTCATTTTGTTGGGCTTACGACTTCATGTACTTTACAAGTGCTAACCAGTGCTAAGGTGAGTGTGTTCACTCCCTAAAACATTGTAACATTGTCACCTTAATTTACTTGTCAAGATCTTTAAATTAAATGATACCAGTGGGCCTGCATCACATACTGTGAGAAACCCTTCAAGAGCCTTTGAAACATGTCCCAGGCATGTAATTGCAGTTTTTAGCTGACATTTGGACCTGGCAAAAAAAAAAACTTTGGCTAGGCCTTCACCTTCCTTTTTAATACACACAAGTCTGCCTTAGGGAAGGCCCTAATCATCCCAAGGGGCAGGGCTCATTGTATTTAAAAAGTTAGACTTGTGCTTTTAAGCATTACATGTCTTGGTAATGAAAAACTCCTAAATTTTGTTTTTCAATATTGCAAGGCTTAGCTCTCCCATAGGGTAACATGGGTTGCCTTATTGCATCTAATAAGTGTTAACTTTCAATTGGGAGCAGTTAGGAAAGTCCCGTTTGTTTTCTACAGAATTGTAATTTAAAGTTGGATTTTAAGGCATAAGCCCTAAAATACCTCATTTGGGGCCCGATGTAGGTAAATCTAATTTACCACTTCTAAAATACCGATTCATACCTTTTCAGTATTTAAGAAGTGGTAAATTAGAGCGGGGGAAATGTAGGTAATTCTGATTCGGTAAATACCGAATCTGTAAGATTCGGTATTTACCGATTCAGTAAATACCGAATCGGTATCCCCCATTGATTCCTATGGGCCTTGAAGCCCATAGGAATCAATGTGGAATACCGAAACGGTATTTACCGATTCGGTAATTACCTATTCTTGCAAGGGTGCAGGGGGTGTCACTTTGACACCCTCTACCACCCCAATTACAGGCTTGTGTGCCATGTGGCACACATACATGTCCTAAGGGCATGTCTATGTGTCACATGGCACAGGTGTGCATGCACAGATGTGCATGCACACCTGGATTCGGTATTTTACCACCCAATTGGATTGGGTGGTAAAATACCGACTCCTGAAGGCCTGTGGCACTCTTCAGAGTGCCACCTACATCTCTAATTACCGATTCTGTACATTTACCGATGCGGTATTTTACCGAATCGGTAAATGTACAGAAGCGGTAAAATTACTGAATCTGTACTTATGTAGCCCCCTACATAACAAAACCGTAATACCGGTCGGAAACGGCCGAATTCGTCCGTTTCCGACCGGTATTAGGGCTCCTACATCGGGCCCCTAGAATGTTGCCATTGTCTTGTCCCAACCTTTTGGTGCCTGATGCCTATTTCCTGGTCACATGAGTAGGTGTAGCTGGCAGATTGTCCATGTGTGTTGCTCACAGACAGTGAGACAACAAGGGAGTTGGTGGTGGCAGGATGGGCCATCTCTGACTTAATAGGGGGTAAAGCTGTTACTTACAACACTTGCACATCAAAGAAACAGGGGCATAGCTTCAACTGTGAGAGTCGGGTGTTAAGCCAAGCCTGCTTGCTCTTCTCGCTACAGTGACAACCATCCGCAACACTCTCCCTGCTCCTCGTTACCCAATGGACAGCAAACGGAACTCTTCATGCTGGACTTATGAAGGTAACTCTTTCAGTGGGACTATCCTGATCCCTGTAACCCTCCCACTGCTCCATTGTGTTTAGCCTGAACTAGTGACTTTCATCCAGTCTCTTAGGACCAGATAAACCACGAAAGGTGGTTTGTGCATTTAGACTCTATACTTACCTTAAATCTTTGAAATTTCATATTGTCAGTTCCACTGATTGGAGTTTTGTCATTTTGGTCTCAAATAATTTATCATATTTTGCTCTTTTTATTTAAATTGGTGTAGGATTTTTCTTGTGTTGTTTTTTCTCTTTATTACTATTTGAAGTATTGCATACATACCTTACTCATTGGCTCGAAGTTAAGTGTGACTGCTTGTGTTCCAAGTTACTAGAGGGTTGAGCACAGGTTAACTTGTGCCTTGCTTGTGTTTCACCCTGACAAGAATTGTGGTTGCTGCTTGAGTAGGGTTTCACCTCCTCAATCATTAACCCAATTTCCCACACAGAGCTACTCACAATCTGAAACAGTTTCAGCTTACTCAGAGGAGTTGCACTTTCACGTGTACACATGGATTTACAGTTGCTAACTTTTTTTTCTCAATGTGGCAAAAACTTTTCCACTTGGTGAAACCATTTTTCCAATATGCCCATAAGGGTGGTGCCCCTCCCCATTTCCAGAATGAATAATGCCTTACTTATTCTCTTGAAAGGAGTAAATATCTGACAATATCAAGAGTGTGAAAAGGTTTGTGAACATGCTTACAGTTTGTGGCGCTTTACTAATTTTCCTTGTCACCTTTTCCATTGCACACTCAATCCTTTCAAATAGGAGCAGGGTACTGTCATTTTATGTGTAAGATAATTTTAGGATGGTAGTTAGTATTTAACGTTTTCCAGATGTACATCATGTGACATCATTTGTACCCGGAAGTTGAACTTAAGTGTGCAAATGGCTTTATGACAAGGGCCAAGAAATATTGTGCGGGTAAACTTGGAAAAATCAAGATGTTAGTGACTTTTGATAAAGGACCTGACTCTTCTCGAGGCATACCCAGGCATGACTGCAGCAGTATTAACACCAAATCCAAAATCAGTCATGAAATGGGTCTTAATGATTTCTTTTTACATTTCAAGGATGTGTATAATTTTAAAGTATTTGCACAGTGGACAAATACCACATATTTTGACTCTTTGATCTTGTGGGCTGTCCAAGTGTGCGGGATTGTACATTGGTGATCCTTGCCTGCTCTTGTTGTTGCATTGTTGTTTTATTTAGCACTGTATACTTCTCATAAGGGGTGTTGCAAGGAGGAAGTATTATGTGAAATGGCTGGTGCGCCTTATCATGTAATGCTAACACAATACACAAAGTGGTCCTCGGACTCACCCGTAGCTCGGTCTTGGTAGAGTGGCACAGAGCAGTCAGGCATACTCAGAGGAACATGTGGTAAACATTTCACAGTTCCAGGATTGACAATAAGTAAGAGACACAACTCTAAAGAAACCTTGACAATTTATAAAAATAGATTTGATTTTTATATAAATATAAAGCACCAAAACAACTTGATATGTTGCATTTACCCGAGTTAGAGGTGTTTAAAGTATTAAACAATAAATGCCATGAAAGCTGTCAAATGTTCACCATTGAAGTCAACGGGGAAAAGCACACTGAACAAAATGATAGTTGCAGGGCAAGTTCAAATGAACCCTCTTGTGTTTGTGGTTCCCTAAACCAAGACTCAACAGTCTTTACTTCATTACTCTGCCCAGGAAGTCCGGATGCAGAGGTTACTTGACTTTCAGTGGTAGTGAACGGGAGATGCGGTAGCTGTGAAAATGCAGCACTTGACATAACCACACCCGTAGATAGAGTAACACTCTACCCTCGGAGAGTAGAGGCCTTTGGGGTCCCAGGACACGGTGTGCAACAGCTGGATTTATTCTAGCTTGCTAGGCAGCACTGGGGCTTGTTGCGTCAAAGATGCTTTACCACACACTCAACAACACCTATTTCAGGATGCAGGAACACAGCAGCAGGTCGTTAGCAGTGGGTGAATTGCTATTTCAGCTGGAGATGTCACTCATGGGGTCGATCACCTGACTGGTACTCAACAAGCCTTGGGTGCAGCAAATGTAGTCCTTTGGTACTTCTGTGGCTGTAGTTCGACAGGAGTTTACTAGTGACTCTAAACTCCGTGTGATTTTAGCTACCATTCCAAGCTCCAGGGTCACTCTCAACAGGACCAGCAAGTCGCAATTCTTGTGATGCAGCACGTCAACTCTTCTGCAGGTTGCAGTTGGCTGGTTCCACCAGTTTTGCAGGGAGCAATAGGCTTTCACCACTGACACACGTTGATCACTCGGTTCCCATATATGGTCTCTTAAGGGCACTTAAGTGTACTCTGTGTGTGCTGTAGCAGAGTCCAAAGTCCTGTTTTCAATGGCAGCTTCTTCTCTGCGCCTCTTTTCGGACTCAAAGTTAGGACTGAAGTTCTGGTGCCAGGGAAGCCCCTTAAAATTCTAGTTGAGGGACAATGGCAAAAGGGCTACTTGTCCCTGGGGCTAAGCTGCCCCTGTAGTGACAAAATCCTGTTGGTGTACATTGCTGTGTTACCCAGAATACCTTATTTTAGGGTCTTCCAGAATGGCAGAACCTTTCCTTGGCTGCACAAACCACCTAGCCCACCTTAAGATTATAGCTAAGTTTTGGGGAGTGCACACCTCCTGAATAACAGATTTTCCTGACTGCCTGAGCTGCACGGTGGGAAGGGCATTGTCCTCGAGTGGGGGGCAAGGTAATTACATATCAACGGCAGTGAAAGCCTTTAAAGGTCACCTATTTGATGACTGTAAACTCCATCCATCCTGAGAGGGAGAAGATGCGACCTCTTTCCTGCCCAGGCCTTTGTCTCCGTACTGGGGAAGTGCTAGCACGTCCCACCAAGAGAGCAGACTCTTGTCTTGGAGCAAACAGCTCAGGTAAGCCCGCCAAGGCACGGGAGCTTTGTTCCTGGGGGGTACCCACGCAGGGTGGCACCCCTGTGCATGCCAATTCACCCTCGACTTGAGAATTGTGTTAAAGTTAAAAAGCAAGGTGTTTGATAACAAACACGACCAACTCAGTTGTTCTATAATAGAGCTGGCTATCTTGAGTTTGCCTGGTAGCCAGCCCATGTCCCTCTATGGACCGCCGGTCACTGACTGTAAACTTTGTTTTACAGGGTTACTGTAAGGGTATACGTGTATGAACATATACATACGCACTTTTAATATAATGCATTTTACCACCTGGGCTTAGGAGGGAGACCTTAAATGTGACTTACTTACATTAAGGTAGTGGTGTGGCTCTGTAGCACAAGGTGAGTGCAGAGTCACTCTTGAGCAGACAGGCTGCTCGTGCAGTTCTTCAATGACAAACCTGCAGGCATACAATTTACTTGGGTCACACCGGTAGGGGCAATATAGAGCTACAGCCCTAGTGACCCCTATCATCACTCTCACCATGGGTACCAATGGTACTATATACTAGGGATTTACAAGGAATGATACGTGCTTGCTAATTGGGTGTACCAATTCAACAGTTACAGTTGAACTGAAAAGCACTGGAACTAGGGCTTGGTTAGCAGGTTCCAGTGCACTTCCAGATCTATAAAGACAGCAAATAGAGCAAAAAAAGAGGGGGGGACTATGACAACGAGCATTTGTGAGAGTTTAAGCTATTGGCATTGTAAATGACAATGCCTTTTATTTATGTTTTGTTTTTAAAACAGATAAATAAAAGGCATGGTCATTTGCAATGCCAATAGCTCAAACTCTTGGGAATGTGAGACCTATTGCATTGCAAATGCATTTGTGCTATAATTGAGTTTTTTTAAAGCATTTGGAGAGAGCATGTTCTGCCTGCAAAAGCAGGCAGGACAAAGCTATTTGAGAAAATAATGCTCGGAGGCTGTAATTAATTAAAGCCGACTGAGCAACAACACATGTAACAGGGGACGTCGCCATGGGAGGTTACAAAATGAGACAAGGCGGTACTAAGGAGGGACTACTAAGCCTATCGATCAATGAACAGCCACAGTTTACAGTGGACAACGACACAAGCCAATGAAAAATATGGACGGAGGTTCATGTCCCTACCTGAATACAGCATGCCCAGGCTCTCCCTAAAAAGGGCACTTTCTAAAAAAGATGCTTTTGTGAATTGCTAATGAATAAGATTGGTTTCAGCTTGGAGTGCTTAGTTGCGGTGGTGTTTTGTTGCAGAGTCGGCACTGTGGGAGGTTTTTGGTGCCTCACTTGATGACTAGAGATGCTCTCTTGTCATGTCTTGCTCGCCTCGACACGCAGGGGTGTGAAAACATGTACGAGACGATTAAGCTTGCAATGTGTTGATGACTTTACTTGTAAGGGTGAGGGCTGCAGTGTGGCCTATGAGAGGAGTGTTTTGGCGTTGTGTGCGATGGGGACAGGCTGCTCATTTTGTGGCTGCTGGTGCAGCTGTGCCTGTGCTCAGACAAGGATAAACTGGAGTGACTGCATGGAATGGTTTGCCCGACTGCACAAAACTAACGCAACAACCAACCATGAGCAGCAACACTGGACTACCACTAACTTTGGACTCTGCAGCAGCGTGGCGCCTCGTGTAAAGTGCTTCAACGCCTTGTCAGATGTAGTAAGCGCTATATACATGCAAATGCAAGACAGTAGCTAGGCACTTGCTGGCGCCTCCCCTCCTTGAGGGAGGGAGGCATTCTTCCAGTTCTCGAGCAGGTCAGCCATTTCCTTGATGAATGGTTGTTTCTGCTGGCTGATATGATGACCCTTCCTCGTCTGACAGGAAACAGTCGCATCTTCATGTCCTGACTTTAGTGCGGGGCTTTGCAAGCTGCTGCGCTGCAGTTAAACTGCCTGCTCATCTGTTGCTTGCTCAGCTGTCTGCCTGTCTCGTCCCTCGCCTCTGCTTTGTGGAAGTGTAAATCCCGTCTTCTGTGTGCCTGATTGCTAATTGATGGTTCCGAACCGAAGTTTAAAGCAGTTTAGTACCGACCGTGTACACAGCCGGTTAACGTCGAGAAAGCCGGAGAATGGTGGTGTGCAGACCGCTGACACCCCCGCAGAGGCATATCCCACGGATCTGCCCGCCCTCTTTTGCCTGCTGTTGGAAATGTGCTGCCCTTAGAAATTCATGCCAATGTTTCACTGGTTCGTGCAGTGGCAAGAACCTGACCTCGAGCTCCCCCTAGAGGCCGGATGAGCAGCAGCAACGAGAACTGCAGAAGGCCAATCCAGGCAGTGCAGGAGGCACCTGTGTGTTAGAGGTGGGCGAGCCTGAAAGTGCTTCGGGAGAGGCGAGCCAAAGAAGTGCCTGGCCTGGCTCTAAGAGCCTAAAAACGAGCCGAGCCAAGAAAAGATTTGCAATGTAAATGCTACACCAGTGAAACCAAAATATGATAAAGACTCGGGGGCAGATTTATGTTAACTGGCGCATCCACAGGGATGCGCCAGTTAATGTGCGTCATAGTGCGCCACAGCTACGCCACCCATGATGCAAAAACGGCACAGATGCGTGACGCATCTGTGCCGGAAATGTGGCGCATTGCTGGAGTTGTGTCACATGGGCGACGCAGCTCCTGCAAGGCTCGGGGGTGCCCCATCTTCACAATGCTGCGTCAAGACCTACGCCTGCTTCAAGCAGGCGCAGGGTTTTGACTCAGCATTGGACTGAAAGTGACTGAGTGAAATCTCATAGATTTCACTCAGCCACTTTCAGGAGGCGTTCCTGCGCAGGAACGCCCCCCCTGCGCAGGAACGCCTCCTTATGGCGCAGGGCTTTACAACGTGACGCATCTCCTAGATGCGTCACGTTGTAAATAGGGCGCATTGTTTGCACCACCGTTGCATCAAATAAAGTGATGCAATTACGGCGCAAAGAAGCGCAAGGGCCTCATAAATCTGCCCCAGGTTGTTTCATGAACTCTTATGTTTTACTATAGTACATCGGAGTATACCACTGCGTTGACATTATTTTAAATGACTCACTGTATATGCCGAAAATAGTGTTGTTCCACCCGAGAACCATTATTGACAATTACAACTCAGTTAAGTGAGGCTTTTATGTATCACACATCTTAAATTATATTTTGTCAATGTGGTCTCAGATTTGACCCTAAATAAAAATGAGGCACAGTGAAGTAAAATGATTGCGTAGTATCACACGCTTTGATCAAGTGGGGTAGCTGGGATTTGAACCCAAGCTCTCCTGATTATACATTCTACAATCAAGTCACTGGAAGGGCATCGCAGTCTTTCTTCCGTCTAACACCAAAGGACAATGCTTTGAGTTTCTTACAGGAGCGAAGTTGGAACATCATGTAAATAAACACAGCATTGCATGTTCAAGCTGGCACAAGAAGTATTTCTAGTGAAAAGTAGCAAGAAAAAACAGGCCATTCTATGTTTTTAACTCTATTTATTTTGCATTTACTGCTTCCCTTTAAATAACAAAGAGATTGATACCTCAGTGATGGCAGTTATAAGTATTATCCAAACAAGCCTCTCTCCCACAGAGTGAGCGGCTCTCATAGCGACAAAGGTGCAGCGCAGAGCTCAACTGCACACAGATGGGGGTTCAGATGGTCTGGCCAGGCCTTTTACACCTTTGATGACCTGCAGAGGCTGGATGGGGAGAGGGGATGATCATTAAATGGCTGGGAAGTTCAGGCTATTCACAGACTCCGTGGCATCTTCCTGATTAGCTAATAGGAATCCTGCCAGGGCAGAATAAATAATGCAGAAAAATTGGTAGAGGATTTCTTCTGCCACCATATGTGTTGTACAGGAGGAGGTGGACGAGCTGGGCTTCGAGAATGAGGTGCACTCAGGGAAGGTTCAGCTCATTTTGCTCATGGGACCGGGGCTTTAAATGAGCAGGGTCCTGCCAGTGCTCAGCACCAGCAGTTCTCAAAAGCAGGTGTTGAGAGTGCCGAATTGTTGTCATCTCTCCACCAGCCTGAAAAGGGCACCATCCCTCCTTCCACCATGTTTTAGAGCCATCTTGATTGGTGCAGTGATTTTCTATGTCACACTAATGTTCTCTATTGGCACTTTGTTAGGAAAAGCCTCAAAGCCTCAAAAAGCCAACAGGCAGGAGTCTGCTGTGTCTATGGATCAGCTAAAACAGACCAGTTAGACAAGCTCTTCGCTGGCTCCCTGCAGGCACTAGAATTCAATTAACACACTAGTTTGTGCTCTCTAAAAAGCTAAGAGGGAACGCGTCCTCTTCATTGAAACCTGGGCATGCCTTCCTAGCAGAGTGCTGCTTTCAGGTGGCAGCAATTTCCTGTGCCAGAAGGGTTTTTAACTTTTTACTGTCAAAGGGCATAGACTAAGAAGTTTGGGGATTTGGTGATTTAACTCTGGTCCTCACAGGCTACTTTATCAGTGTCAGGGGGCCTGATTCACAGAACTAACTTAAGACAAAATCCTAAACTTACTACTTTTGGTATTCACAGAAGTTAGGATTTTGTCTTAAGTTTGTCTTAAGACAGACTTAAGACAGACTTAAGACAAAATCCTAACTAAGTCTGTCTTAAGTCTGTCTTAAGACTAACTTAAGACAAAATCCTAACTTCTGTGAATAACAAAAGTAGTAAGTTTAGGATTTTGTCTTAAGTTAGTTCTGTGAATCAGGCCCCAAGCCTCTATCTATCTATCCTCCTAGTCATTCTGCCACTCAGTCCCTCTTCTCAACTCTCGATTTCTTTCTCCATCTCTTTATATCCCTTTTCCCTCTGTCCTCCTCCCTCGTTGTTAGTCTCATCCTACTTTTGCCCACTATCTCCTCTCAATTTTATTGCCTTCTATTATTTCCTTTCCATACTCCTCATGAATTCTATTTTCTTTCACTGCTTTGTTTTACATTTCTACCTTCTTCCCCATATTTTCATTAGATCTTCCACACATTCATCAATATTCCATTTCCCTTCCCACTTTTCTCCCTTACACTCCCCTTGCCTTATTTCACTTTTCAGTTCCAAACTTCCGCTAGCAATATGTTGAGTGCTGCTAGTTTGAAACCTTTTTAGTAGTTTGTTAGATAAAAAACATCTGTGAGGTACTCAGCAATGCATTGTATCTCAAAGTCTGTTATGAAGCTCTGTGGTTATACTGAATAAGCAGCTACCTATGTTATATGACATCTCTTTATTAATGTGATAACTGCACTTTCACAATTGCTTTATTAACCTTTCAGTTTTTTCATCCTACTTAAAGCCCTGCTTGGGACACCTAGAGAATTTGTTACACCAGCTTTTCCAACTACTAATAGTACGCCTGCACTCCACAAAGCCACTAGCCTCTGTGTGCTACGTAGCATGTACTCAGATGACACCAGCTTCTAGTGCCTTACACCAGTGTATTTAGGAAATAACAAACTTCTACAAAGGTCTACCAGTTCCTTCAAATCAAATTCAAGTCTTTTCAACAAGGCACCCAACCCTACAGCTCCTTTTGAAACCAGCACTCTCCTTCCCTAGCATGCACCAAACATTTAAAACAATCATCATCGAACGTCTCCTAAAATGTAACCATTTGCTTGCTTAACCAACCAAAAAGCAAGCACTCGCTAGTGTATCCAACTACTGTTCTTCCTAACATATGACAATCTTTTCCCTCCAGATAACGGCTTTCCCACACCAGTTTTCCCTATCCCCTTTTCCTCTCATTCTCTCTCTCGTTGCCACTCAGGTATTTTCCTGCTGTCAGCCTATCAAAGGTCTTTGGGTTGATCTAGCCCTTTAAAGAAACCTTGACTTGAATTTCAGAAATAAGGAATATTGAAATTATCCTCATTCTTTCCTTAAATCTTTTCAGCAGAAAATTGCTCCAGAATTTCTTTTACCACACTTAACTTCTGTCTAGGAACATAATCTTGAAAAATTCTGTGTGTTGAGTTCTTGTACATATTGTTGGATAGGCTTTTGACTAAGGGCCAGATGTAGGTAAAATAGATTTACCGATTTTTAATTACCGAATTTTACCGATTCGGTAATTAAAAATCGGTAAATCTAAGGGGTGGATATGTAGGTATTCCAGATGTGCTGGAATACCGATTCGGAAGATTTCGGTATTTACTGATTTGGTAAATACCGAATCGGTAATGCCCATTCATTCCTATGGGCTTTGAAGCCCATAGGAATGAATGGGCATTACCGATTCGGTATTTACCGAATCGGTAAATACCGATTTTCACAAGGGTGCAGGGGGTGTCACTTTGACACCCTCTGGCACCCCCAAAACAGGCTCGGGTGCCATGTGGCAGGCATACATGTCCTAAGGGCAGGTCTGCCTGTCACATGGCATAGGTCTGCATGCACACATGTGCATGCACACCGGAATCAGTATTTTACCATCAAATTGGATTTGATGGTAAAATACCAATTCGGTGAGGCCTCTGGGACTCTGAGGAGTCCCACCTACATCTGGGTGCCTCAGAATCGGTAAAATTACTGAATTTTTATTTTACCGAATCGGTAAAATTACCGAATCGGTAATTTTACCGATTCGGTAAAATAATGCCCCCTACATACCAGTCACCCATTTACCGATCGGTAATGGCCAAAATCGGCCGTTACCGCTCGGTAAATGGCCTCAAACGGCCACCTACAACTGGCCCTAAGTCTTTAATGTTGCTGTGCTGACAGCTTCAGAATCTAACTGTGGGGAAGACATCTTATAATAATTCTGCTTGAGTGATCTTGTCTATACGTGTTGACAGAGTGTGTTCTATGTTTGATCTTCAATAAAATCCTTAGGAAGAAAACTGGAACCAGAGCCATTTCCTCACAATGAAGCATCGCTCGGATATCCAAAGCTGTGTATGGGCGAAGTCTGAAACCTGCCGCTACCACCCCAGGCATGGTGTGTGACATAAATGCCAATCTAAGAGGAGACTTGCCCACTTGCCCCCTAGCAGTGACGGCTTTTCACTTTATTTATACTGGGAGGTGTGAAAGTAGGTTCTCTAAACTTCACATTGTAAAAATACATCACAGGGAAATACCCTACCAACATCCTATAGAAACCATACTTAAAAACACTGGACCCAATTCACAAAGAAAGTTGCAGATCTACACCTGAAAGTTTGACACTGATGTATTACTTTCTGTAAATCACACTTCTTTCCAGAAGCATTCTTGGAAAGCTGCAATATTCAAAGTTTCGCAAGCTGAAAAACTGTGAATTAATTTGTTCATCTGTACAAAACAATTGAAGCTGCATAATTATATCTGTTATTCAGTTGTGTGTCCTGAAATGCCATAAGCTGTGTGAAATAGCTTATTTTCTTTCTCCAATGGGAAAATGTTTGTCTTGGCTGAGAAATCATTCCTCCTACAAACACCCCCACTTGATCTGCAAGTGTTCCCATTCCACCACTGAAACACATTTACTCCCACTTTTGACAAATAAATCTCTGCCCATTTCCAGGAGAAAGGATCAGATAAGAGTTTGAGAATGCACAAAAGGTGTTGAGACATGTCAGATTTACATGCACAGGTGAGTCTGTGAACCAGGCCCACTGAGATTTATCGTTAGGGTTACAGTTTGCAGGTGAGGAAACAGTGGGTGAGCATGAGACTGCTTTAAGAGATATTTCCTGTTTCACCACTGGTTTCCTGAAAGTGATTGTGCTACATTCATAAAGTATTTGTTTTCAGGTGTTTATATAGCACCACTGTGGTACCCTGACTGCAGTGCATGCATCCAGCTCCATGGTAACTGGATGATGCGGTGCAGGAGGATTCCAGAATGATGTGGGCAGAAGGGCAGTTGATGGAGACGGGTTGGAGATATGAGATGTACCTGCTTGTCCTACAATAAAAGGTTATACTTCACTCTAGTCTGGACTACTCATCATTACAACCACCATGCACTCTTTTCTAAAGCTGCAATGGTATGTGATTTGCTGTTGAAGGCTTATAGTAGTGAATTCATTTTGTGTATTTTTTAACCACCCTGTTGCTTGCAGTTGATATTGTTTAAAGGAAGAGAATGCTGCACGCTTCAGTGCTGTGCAGTGCTTTAAATGGGCAGTTGCTCTCTGGAACTGAGTAACTGTGCCAGGGCTTTAAGTGGGATGCAAAAACTGGGGTGTCCTCTCAAAGTATCACTGATATAATTAAGGGTGTGGCTTAAAAGCATGTAAGCTGAAAATCTGTGCTTAGCTTAATGTGCTCCCCGACTGGTATTTTGATACTTCTGTCATTGCATCCAGATATATAATACAACAAGTAACATTACACCTAAAACAAGCCAGTATGGTTGTTCGATGCATAACATAAATAAGCAACAACCATGACTTCGCAGCATAGCATATTGAAAATACTTCAGTTTCCGAAATGATGAGACTGTGAAAGAACTATAACGAGTCTCTTTGAAGTTACATCAAAGGCTTTGCGGAGTGGTACTGCTGCGGAGTTAAGATTTGTTTTTTCCATCCTGAGATTGAGGGCAAAAATGGAGAGCCCGATAGGGACCTGTCTCAGCACCTCCTTTTTAGATCTGGCGGTGCTGAGCACTGGGTGGACCCAGCCCACTTAAAGCACCGCTCTGCACTTCTTTAATTTGAAAGAGAGAGTACCAGCACTTCCCAGGAGCAAACAGTGACGTGTGGTAGAGAGTATCAGCACTTCTGTGTTTGTATGTAAAGCACTGGTGCTGTGAAGCTGGCCTCTCTGCTCCTTGTCACAGCCTGACTCCTGGTAGACAGCCTATGGAAGGGGCCGGGTGGGGCCTGGGGGTGGGGGAAGACTGCAATGTACTCCAGCTCTACGAGCCACCCTGCATCCAGCGCAGGGCGGGGCCTTGTACAGCCCTTGATGGCACACTGATTCTATTTAACACTTTCTTTTACTAACTCTCTAATTAACCCCTTGCATGCTCGTGATGGCCCCCCCACCATCATGCGTCACAGTGGGCATGTGCAGAGGATGGCCGGGGGCCATACGAATCCCGCCCACTATTCAAATCGCCCACACACCGCAAAAATTTGCGCCGCATGCAAGGGGTTAATATCTGTACAATGTGAACACACTGTTGAGTTATAGGCCTCCTTAATCTTCAGTATTTGCACTCTTTTTCTATTTCCTCATTCTACATTTCTTTCCCTCTCTTTTTCTTTCACACTTCTCTCTTTATCTTGCATCTCTACTCTCAATACCCCACTTCTTCCTCCTGCTTTCTTTTACAATGATCTCCCTTTCCGCCTCAATCTCATCTCTGTCTTCTCTGTCCATCTCGCTCGCTAACTGACAAGTTATTTTTTTCATCTCTTTGCCGTATTATTATTAATCTTTCTGTTACTCCCTCATAACTCTCCCGTTCTTCTTCTGTCACTCTCGTCTCTCCTCATTTCTCTCCCATCTCCCCTTCATTTCTCTATCTATTAATTTCTTTCACCCTTTTCTCATCTCTATTCCGACCCTACCTCTTTTTCTCATGTTCTGTCTGTCGAATTAACACTCTCCTTTTACTATCGCATTTTCACATCTCTTCCCGTTTTTTTTCTCACTATCTTGGGTCTTTTACAGTCTTTTTCGCTCCCTTTCTGTCTTTATCAATTCAGCTTGTTTCACGTCTATTTATGAAGGATTTCCTGGCATGACATTGTTTTGCATGTATTGCTGAAGCACTTCCGGTTCAGAGATAGAGCAGTGTGGTGTGAGTGGCTGTAACACCGTGTTACAGCCACTCACTTTTGGTTTCACAATTTAACATGTAGTCTGATGCTTTTCCTCAGGGCCGGACTGGGAACCCAAACCGTCCCTGGCAAAGTGCTTGGGCGGCCCTCCCCCCGCCCCCCCCCCCTTCCCCCACTCGGGGAGTTGGAGGTGCCGCCGAGCTCTTTGCAGGGACGATTTTGCAGCTATGTTGCAAAAACGGCCCTGCAACAAAATCGGCCCCCAGGGGCTCAAAACCTGCCCCCACCCTTGCGGTGCACCGGGGGATTGCCCGGTGCCCACTATGGCCAGTCCGGGCCTGCTTTTCCTGCTTCCGGGATGACACCGTTGAAGGATGCTGATTCTGTACATGGCTCCACATTGCTTTGTTTGTTATCTTTTGATAGCGTTCCCTTGTTAGTGACTGTCTTAGTGGGACGGTGTCGCTTGTTTTCTGATGGCTAGCTTGCTTTGTTGACATATTCAATCTTGTGCTTCCTTTCAAGGGTGGCTAAATATTTTGTAATTATCTGTCTGTCGAGATTGTTCACAGTGAGTACATATTCTGCTTCATTGTAGTTCCTAGTGTTTAGTAGTAGTGTTTCTTTTGGTTCTGTACCAGGGTCTGTTTTTCCCAGTTCGTTGTTAATTTTTTCTTTCGCTAAAAATTTAAGAGGGTGCTTTATAAAACAGAAGCTCTCATGACTTTCACTTTAATGCATGTCATGGCCTTGGTAAAGTTTATATATTTACTGAATGTTCTCTCAATGGTTGCATTAGCCATTTAACCATGTCTCCGGCCTGCCATTGCAGAGCCTGTGAGTGCAGTTTAAAGTAAACCTTTTGCCAGTCCAAACCTTCCCTTTTAATACATATATGGCACCCCAAGGTAGGTCCTAGACAGCCCCAAGGGCAGAGTGCAGTGTTAGACATTTACTTTTAAGTTTTTAAAGTTTTGCATGTCCTGGTTATGAAAAACGTGTAAACAAGTTTTTCGCTACTGCAATGCCTATCTCACCCATTAAAATAACATTGGAGTTGCCTTATTAGATGTTTACTTTTAAGTTTTTTAAGTTTTACATGTCCTGGTAGTGAAAAACTCGTAAACTATTTTTGCACTTCTGCAATGCCAATCTCACCCATAGAATATCATTGTAGTTGCCTTATTACATTTTATAAGTGTAATTTACAAATGGGAAGAGATGACTGGATCATGTTTGGTGTCTCTGGAATCCTAATTTAAAATCCTAATTTATGGCGAAGTTGGATATTAAATTACAGTTCTGACAATTCTTTAAGGAAGTTGGCATTCTTTTGCCTTAGTCATTTGGTGCCTGCAGCCAATCTCTGGTCGCATGAATGGGTTAGTTGGCAATTGGGCTTTGTGTATTCCTCCTCGACAGCTACACACAATGGGAGCTTAGGTGTGAGTAGATGGACCATCACTGACAGGAGGAGCGAGAGCAGCTGGGGGCAAGTTTGTTTCCAGTCTCCACACAAACAGCTGCATACCTCCAATGGTTTTTTTGTAGCCAGGGCAGGGAAAGCAGGACATTTGTGCAATTCAAATGTATGCCTGCAGAAGCTTCTCTGCACCTCAAAGGCACAAATGTGTATAAAATAAGGACCTCAGACACCACCACTTCAGTACACTTCTAGACCTGTGTCACTCTGCCACGTAGAAGGACTGCTGCGCTGCTACAATGACTGCCACTCTGCTGGACTGCTGCTCTAGAGGAGCTGCTGCCCTGCAGTAGTGACCTGCAGCCCTCTTATCTGGGGAAGAATAACTGGACCTGCAGCTTCTTCCTGAAACCAGGTCCGCAGATTGACTACAGTGCCTAGTCTTCTGTCCTCCTGATCTGAGTTTTGGGACATAAAAAGTTACCGAACAGCTCCTGGATCAACCTTTAGTGAGTTCTGATGTGGTGCCTCTCAGGTTCGGGGCTCTTGGTGTGGCTCTCGATCTCTTAAAATCAACCTTTTAGGCTCTCTGTGACTGTGAATGGTCCTGTTCGAACCAAAACAGTGGCACACATTCTGAAAATCAACGCTAGCCACCATCAACCCATCTTTTCACACAGCAGCATCGACGACCCGTGGGGGTCCGCCAACAGAAAGCTCCAGCCTGCTAGTCCACAATGCCTGGCCTGCCTCTTCACGTCATGCCGTCCACTACCTGTGACGCTCCCATTGCCTACGGCGACCCTCTCCAACGTGAATGAGACTCCTGGCACAAAACTTGAGAAGTTAAGACTTTAGCTGGACCAATCTGGAGCTATATCCATCCAGCGCTACACACAATGGGAGCTTAGGTGTGACTAGATGGACCATCACTGACAGGATGATCGAGAGCAGCTGGGGGCAAGTCTGTTTCCAGTCTTCACACAAATGGCTGCATACCCCCTATGGTTATTTTGGAGCCAGGGCAGAGAAAGCAGGGCATCTGTGCACTTCAAATGCATGCCTGCAGAAGCTTCTCCGCACTTCAAAGGCACAAATGTGTATAAAAGAAGGACCTCAGATATCACCACTTCAGTACACTTCTAGACCTGTGTCACTCTGCCACGTAGAAGGACTGCTGCGCTGCTACAATGACTGCCACTCTGCTGGACTGCTGCTCTAGAGGAGCTGCTGCCCTGCTGTAGTGACCTGCAGCCCTCTTATCTGGGGAAGAATAACTGGACCTGCAGCTTCTTCCTGAAACCAGGTCCGCAGATTGACTACAGTGCCTAGTCTTCTGTCCTCCTGATCTGAGTTTTGGGACATAAAAAGTTACCGAACAGCTCCTGGATCAACCTTTAGTGAGTTCTGATGTGGTGCCTCTCAGGTTCGGGGCTCTTGGTGTGGCTCTCGATCTCTTAAAAGCAACCTTTTAGGCTCTCTGTGACTGTGAATGGTCCTGTTCGAACCAAAACAGTGGCACACATTCTGAAAATCAACGCTAGCCACCATCAACCCATCTTTTCACACAGCAGCATCGACGACCCGTGGGGGTCCGCCAACAGAAAGCTCCAGCCTGCTAGTCCACAATGCCTGGCCTGCCTCTTCACGTCATGCCGTCCACTACCTGTGACGCTCCCATTGCCTACGGCGACCCTCTCCAACGTGAATGAGACTCCTGGCACAAAACTTGAGAAGTTAAGACTTTAGCTGGACCAATCTGGAGCTATATCCATCCAGCGCTACACACAATGGGAGCTTAGGTGTGACTAGATGGACCATCACTGACAGGATGATCGAGAGCAGCTGGGGGCAAGTCTGTTTCCAGTCTTCACACAAATGGCTGCATACCCCCTATGGTTATTTTGGAGCCAGGGCAGAGAAAGCAGGGCATCTGTGCACTTCAAATGCATGCCTGCAGAAGCTTCTCCGCACTTCAAAGGCACAAATGTGTATAAAAGAAGGACCTCAGATATCACCACTTCAGTACACTTCTAGACCTGTGTCACTCTGCCACAAAGAAGGACTGCTGTGCTGCTACAATGACTGCCACTCTGCTGGACTGCTGCTCTAGAGGAGCTGCTGCCCTGCTGGAGTGACCTGCAGCCCTCTTACCTGGGGAAGAATAACTGGAACTGCAGCTTCTTCCTGAAACCAGGTCCGCCGATTGACTACAGTGCCTAGTCTGCTGTCCTGATCTGAGCCTTTGGGACATAAAAAGTTACACAACAGCTCCTAGATCCACCATTAGTGAGTTCCTGATGTGGTGCCTCTCAGGTTCTGGACCCTTGGTGTGGCTCTCAATCTCTTAAAATCAAGCTTTTAGGCTCTCTGCGTCTGTGAATGGTCCTGTTCGCACCAAAACAGTGGCACACACTCTGAAAATCAACGCTAGCCACCGCCAACCCATCTTTTCACACAGCAGCATCGACGACCCGTGGGGGTCAGCCAACACAAAGCTCCAGCCTGCTAGTCCACAAGGCCTGGCCTGCCCTTCATGTCATGCTGACCACTACCTGTGACGCTCTACTTGCCTACGGCGACCCTCTCCAACGTGAATGAGACTCATGGCTCAAAACTTGAGAAGGTAAAACTTTAGCTGGACCAAACTGGAGCTATATCCGTCCAGAGCACCATCACGGTCATCCTGACCTTTTGAATTTGGCCTGATCCAGCACGACCAGATAGCCGTGATTAGTGCTTTATACTTTTAGACTCTATATTGCAGTTTATTCTTTGAAAATACATCACTTTGTTTGCATTGATTGGATTTTTAGCATTTCTGTCTTAATTTCTTTATTAAATTAAGCTCTATTTTTCTAACCTGGCGTGGGATCTTTTTGGGTGGTGCTTTCACTATTTTACTTTTTGAGGTGTTTCACAAATGCTTTACACAAGCTAAGCCTGACTGCTCTCTGCCAAGCTAACAGAGGGCGAGCACAGGTTAATTTTTAGCCTGACTAGGATTGTGGTTTCTGCTTTACAAGGGCCCATACGCCAGTTAACCAGTAACCCAATTTCTAACATTTATGTTGATGGCTCTGTAGTTATCTTTGTTTCTACCTCCCACCCCATTCCCTATAAGGTTCCGTGAATTCTGAACCCGTTTCATAAAGGTCATGGTTTTGTTACGAATTTGATAGTAGCGGACCGTAACTAGTGAGTGCGGCAAGTACGAGTGATTTCGCCATGTTAGACCGATGGCTCACTACGTATTTAGGGATTCCGTTCTGAACCCTTGGGTTCCATTTTGTGTACGGCAGCCATTTTGTGGTTGCCCTCACATAGGCCGATGACTACGGCCGAACGAGTCTTTAGTACACGTACACTTTAGCTGACTCCTAGGTGACCTGAGCTAACTGACCCTGTTGCCTGAAGCTAACCTTGCAAAGCCAGCTCCTTGTCCGGTAGTTGATCGAGATCAGGATCAAAGAACAGGACATTGTTGAGTTTATTGCACACGCACACACCCTTTATCTTGTTTCTCATCTGTTTCTGTTCCTTCTTTTATGGTCTGTTTATGGTTTGGGTTGTGGTCTTTTATTATGGGTTTGTCCTGCCTGTCCGAGCAAGAATGTTGGGCTTTCCTGTGTAATTGAAGGCGGGCTAGACAACTGAAAAATGGGTTTGTCGTCATGCAATACCTTTTGCAATGTTACTTGTGATTGGACAGTTCGTAAATAATGGGTGTTTTTCAGGAATGTGATTTTTAGCATAAAAGACGATGTCTCGCAATACGAAAATTCAGCAGATTCTGACGAACCTACTTGTGTCGTACTTCGTAGAACTTCTGTTCCTGGTTGCAGCCAATAAATTTGATCTTTGACGTCACCGAGAAGTATCCTGTGTCTCTGTATTCTAAGACCGATGAACCCGAAGACTTTGGGCGTGCCGCTGGGTTCTAAAACCTGGTTCTTCACCTACTCAGCTCTATTGCATACATATACACCTCTCTTTTTACATACATTTTATCCTTTCATTCATCTCTTCTATTTTTGCCTCTCATCTTCATCTGTTTCTTTCTGTTTTCCCCTCTCTTTCCCTGCATCCTGGCCTGTCTAGTACCTTCTGCTCATTTGAGTCTTTTTCTCCAGCGCCTTCTGCTTGAAGACTATGACTTTCTGCCACTGTATGCCCGCAGCTCTGTGCCTGGATATATCGAAGGCTGTTTATCATGCCTCTGCCTAATGGCACCTTTCTTTAAGGGGCACTGTAATGATGTAATATATTGCAAGATCATTTCCTTAAACAGTTCAAGCACTGCCAGCTGAAATGTCAGCTGAAGTTGAATTATGCGGATTGTACCTGTGCGCATAATAGAAGCTGAGACACACTTCTCTAGAATAAATCTTCAGCGTGTTCCATGCACTCTCAGGGGTTGTCAATCATAAAGAGCAGCTTCTAAAGTTGTTTCGCGCTATGATTTTAGCAGCTCAGCTTAAAAGAAGTACTTTATCAATCGGATGCTTGCAACCGCATAAAAAAGTCAATATGGGGAAAGCAGCCACACCACAACAGCACAACTGTTTTTAGCAACATGGGCGGTGGCCTAATGGGGACTTTCACACATGCAGAGTAGCAAACTACCAGGAATCATGGTATGTGTCAATGAGAACGCTTCCTGGGACACTAAAGTGCAAACATCTAGGGTGTGCAAGGTTTAAGAATCATTGAGATTATATTTGCAAATAATCGCCTTTTCTACTTTGCTTCTCTGCTTTGTTCCAAATATCCCTTCTCCTTCTTAGAGGGTGACTTGGGGGTCTCTTTCGCTTTTCTGGGGCAGTATAATTAAAGAAGGTGAACTGAAGAGGGGTGGATTAAAACTGCTGCAGGCGCACTTACAAAACAATAAGGTGGCAGGTGATGGAAGCACTCTATGAGTTCACAGATGTTAGTGCCTGGTTTTTGCACCCATACACAAGGGGCAAGAATCTTTTGGGCAGTCCCATCTGTATTACTTTATTCCAGGGGCCTCCAAACCGGTCCTGGAGGGCCGGATCCACGCCAGATTTTTGGGATATCCCTATTGAGATACATGTAGTTATTTTAAAAATCTGGCATGAATCCGGCCCTCCAGGACCGGTTTGGAAACCCCTGCCAGATTTTTGGGATATCCCCATTGAGATACATGTAGTTATTTAAAAAATCTGGCATGGATCCGGCCCTCCAGGACCAGTTTTGAGACCCCTGCTTTATTCAATCATGTATTCACTCTGAAAAAGAAGTCAGTACACTGCAAGGAAAGACAGAGCAATGGCTTGAAACCAAGCCTTTTACTTTCACTGCTGTGCTCTCCCAATCACCGGTGCAAACCCTTCAGAGATATAGGGTTAGGATCTGCACCAGTGGCATCTGATGATAGAGTGCCTTTACTCTAATCCAGCACCAGGTCTGTCTTGTCTGTGTCCCTTCTACTCTCTATGAGAAGGATATCCAGTTTAGACAACCTCACACACTTGCAAAATCTCTTCATTGTAGAGAAGGAAGATAAAGCAGCTGGACCAGATATGGTTTCTGAACCTCCTAATGTTCTGGGTGCTCTGAAGGGAGTATGACGGCAAAGCAAGAGGGCTGGGAAGAGACATATGGACCTCCTTTAGGGCCCACCAATATCTGTGGACCCACTTCTCCTCCTCTAATGGCCATTTCCTTGTGTTCCCAACGTATCCTCATATTATAGTTGTGGGGAAACAGCCATTATGAATGAGATTGGGGCTGGGTGCGTTCTAAGAGGCTTCTCTAGCGAGCCTCATTCTTCTTTATCTTTATTTCAGGAGGTTTCATTTACCTCTTTCTGTGTCATCTTCACTCCTTGAGGTTTTACTACTCCTTTTTCCTTTCATCCAGTGCTATGAAGATTGACTGGTTCAGGCTGTCTTGATGACACTAGTCAGACCCTCCAGGTTTTAACGATTTGCCCAAAAAATCGAGAAAACTAGAGTTTTGTGAAAAGCCCATGCTTTTTATAAAATGCCTGCAAAATGTATTCAAAGAATATGGCCATCCTTGTATTGTTCCAGTGGCCTCTTCGCCACTGGGCTATTAGAAGGAGGGTCTCACAGCCTAAAACTGCAACACCAAATGCCCCCTTGGGCCTGCCCCTTGCCCCATGGGTGGTAGGCCCTAGATTTAATTAAAAAATATTGCCCCTGGACCAGCCGTGTCCACCATAGACAGCGGGCCTAAAATTTGATAAAAATGAATACCTCCTGGGTGCCCCGGGGGGGGGGGGGCATTAATTTTTATCAGGTTATGGCCCCCTAAGGCATGTGGTGAATCCAGGGGGTATTTATTTCCATCATGTGTAGGGACAGTCTCCCAGAGGGCACATTGTAGGCGTAGGGGGCAATATTCTTTAATTAAATGCATGGCCTACTGCCCACGGGACATGCAATGACAGAGGGCAATTTTCTTTAATGAAATGTAGGGCCCGCCACCAATGAGGCCCGCGGCAGGCCCGGGAGTGGGGGGGCATTTTTATAATGCAGTTTTTGGCCCACAGGGAACACAACAGGCACCCGGGGTATTTTTTGTACATAGAATAGAAAAATAAATGCCACAAAAATTCCATATTTGTGCCGCAAAATATCCATATTTGTGCCACAAACTTTGCTAATCCATTCATCAATATCCTGGGGGGGGGGGGGGCCTGACTAGTAAAGAAATGCAAAAACCAAGGGGTTTTGGGCAATAACAGCCCTGCTAGACCAAACCTCCTGGGTTGACAAAACCCTAGTGAAAACCACTAGAGCCAACATTTCATGAACCTCTGTAAAAATAAATGTTACATATTGGTGGAAACTCTAAATAAGAAATACATAATAACACTTTTTAAATTAACGAACAAGTGCATTTATTTCTTGAACATATCAATGCAATATTACTTTCATTAGGTTTTCATTTTTATTTAGCATGAACGGCTGGCGGGGCACGAACATGTGGTGGAGATCGGGAAGATCAATAAAAAACATTATTAGTTAATGAAGAGATGTAGGGCATTTTCCTGATATGGAAATTTAGGATTTTGAATTTGTGAATTTTAATCTTTAAGATAATAGGTAAATAAAGCTTTAAATAAGCATGAGAGTCTCTTAAAAATAGTTTATAGAGTCTTTTTACTAATTGTGTCGTTTTGGACGGATTAATGTGATAGTGGAACTAAAAGGGAACTATTACAGTTTTGGAACGATATTATTAATCCATTAGCTTGTGAGGAAATTTGATTAAGCCCCGAAGAAGTGGCAGTTTGCATTAAGTCATAAAACATGTGTTGGCTGTGCAGCTTCAAAGAAACTAAATATTGCACTTGATATGAATAGAACGTGACTCTTTTGACATTTGAAGTTGTTTGCCTACACTACATCAATGTCATTTAAATAAGCAACACTGAATTTCGGAAGTAATGTCACACATGAAAAGATACGAATGTGCAAAACGAAAATTACTAACTAATGACATTAATATTGTATTGATATGTTCAATAAATACATTTAATTGTTCTTTAATTTAAAAAGTGTTATTATGTTTTTCTTTTCTGGACTCGCCACCCATTTGTTACATTTATTGTTACAGTGGTTTATGATTTCTTGATGCACACATTTCCTTCCCTTCTCCTCAACAAGCTTTAATGTATTTGATTAATAAATAGTCAATACATGTTATTATATTAATTATCATATTTATCAAGTACAGATCTGGTCACATAGGCAATAGGAAACATTACAATCATCAATTTGCATGCAATGGAAATAAAGAAGTATTGACTTAGAGAGAGGGAGAAAACAACCTTTAAAGAAGTCAGAAGCAGTGAGTGTCTACATCTTTTGGAATGTATGCAAGCTGGGGTCTTATGTTTTCTAGGAAGTGATTCTAGAGTATTGGCACTTATTTGAGAGTTTCTGTTTCTGGTGTTATAGATTTCCAGAATAAGGCAAGACTTACCTCTCGCAGTTTTCCTTTTATAGAAATGTTTCTTTCTGGTATGTGAGTTGTCTTATGTGTAGGTTTTTGCACGTGGTACAACATATTTTAAGTGTAATTCTAGCTTTCTGAGGAAGGTAGTGCAGTTCCTTTAGGATAAAAGTGATGTGTTCTGATTTCTTAGCCCTTTGCAATGAATTGAGATGCTGAATGTAAGATGGCCTTGAGGAGAAATAGCATATGTTGACAGAGGCCAGATTGCACTGCATTTCTGATGTCGAGCTATGAGACCACTAATGCTTATCCTGCTACCCTGATGGTTCGGCAAGAAATGTATATATGTGTATGTAGGAGAAAGCAATCAAGCAAATCATCAAGAGAAATTGGCTGATAGTCCTCAATGATCTGGTAATAGGTCACTTGCTACCAATCAAGATTGTGGTTACCTATAGAAGAGCACCCTCAATGAGAGATTGCTTGGTGAAAAACAATCCTGACAGCCAAACAGGGGTCATGTGGCTAGCGCAAAGCAAAGGATTTTATAAATGCAAACTATGCAAAGCCTGCCAATTTGGCATAAATAAGACTTCCTACTTAACACCTTTTGGAAATTGGGAATACGCCATTAGCAAAGCCTTAACTTGTAAGACTGATCATGTCATCTAGGTGCTGGAGTATCCGTGTGGCCTAAGGTATGTGGAAGTACCAAACCCCAGGGCCACAAGAGCATACTCCAGCACATAAGGGCCATTAAGAATCAAGATCAGACTTACCCCATAGCGCAGCATTTTGAGGAAACACACAACTCTGACTAGAAAGATCTTAAATATTACTTAATAGATGCCGTCCTACCTAATAAAATATGAGGTAACCGAGAAAAGGCCCTACAGAGATTAGAGATCTGCTACATTCTAGAGTTGGATTCAAAACAACCATGGGGACTCAACACGACGGAAGACCTTTATACATGTTTATAAGCTAAATAAAGAGTATCAGAACGTACTATATTATGGAGATTGGGGAACAATACAATCATGTATTCATACAAGTTATAGACCCAGCCGAAGCAGATAACAAACTCTGGCCACCCTCCCAACCAAATAATGTTTTCACTTTGAGGTACACTTTGCACATGCACTTTCAAAAATGACGTTTTGCACTAGCACTTTATGCAGTTGGATAGTTTACATTACTACATGTTTGCAATATAATGTATAAGTTTACATATGCACCAGCACTTTATGGAGTCAAAGAATTGACAAATATGATATCCTAGCCTTTGACAAACTTTGCACCAGATGTATTATACATGAATTTTGGAATTGTTTTTAAGCATTTGTACGTCACCTTGAATTATTTGATTTTAATGGGAAATGATAGTAACTGTTGATCCGAGGAATCAAATATATTTGTTAAGGTATTTAAACTGTTACTCAATCAAATTGCTAAACATTACAATCTGTAATCGTTGTAAAGCATGTGAAATATGGTAAGCCCTATAATATAGGTTGTGCATTAGATCTATATCTACAAGCATATAGTGAATTGATTATGTCTATGTCTGCATAGATTTTTAGCACTTGTCACTTTAAGAAACAGGTAAAAAATGGTAGAAAAAGCAAATTGAGCCTAAGTAAGGCGTCATGTGATCAAGACCCTTCTGGTCTGAAATGCGTAATGGTTGCTGTCTTTTAACAGAGAAATAAAGAACAATATCAGCACACAAATCGTGGTCGTTGCTCCACTACTTGGAGAATCTCATCAAGCGGTGGGTGGAGTGCTTACAATATATATTTATATTGCAGTACTGAAGCCTCTTATGAGAGAACTAACACAACATGGTTAAGAGGTTCAGAAACAGAGGGTACCCGACCAAAATGTTATGGAGAAGTATCACCAAAGCTGGCACTATCAGCCACAATGATGCTTTATTACAACCACCCAAGGTTCACGACAAACCAGAAGAAGCAGGAACACCAGTTGGGTTCATAACCACATATAACACACAGGCAGGCGAGTTGAGAAATGTACTGAAGAAAAGATGGCCTATCCTGACACAAGGATCACTTAGGACGCGCTCATTTAACTTGAAACTGGCGCGGTTTCTTCTCACATTTATATTTTTAAGTTTCAATTTTAACTTTCATAAATTGGTGAGTCTTCAAAGTTGTAGAATCATCGATTTCTTTATTGATTCAGAATTTTATACTTTTAGGTTCAAGTATATTGAGTCATTCATTGAAATCATGAATAATTAATTGCGTTACACCATTCCCAATGCATTTCGGGTTGAACAGAGATAACCCTTCATCAGGGGACTGTGAATGAAAGCATACAGGACCTTAGCATTCAAAGCAAAACGAATCAAATGGGTACATGTGATTGCAGTACACACAACAATATACACTTTACAAGTTCATTGGAAATAGCATAGGAAACATATCGCAAACAATATGCTGAAACTAGAGTGGATGAATGTGAACTCAGTAGCCAGCTCTGCAGAGAGGGTGGGGAAAAGATATCAGGTACCTCCATTAAGCGCCACAAAGCTGCGTTATAGAGAGGTGTTCTGAGGCCACGCCCCTTTTTACACCACGCTGCAAACGCGGCTTCAGGTGCACTGCTGCTCAGAGGATGAAGTCCACTTGTGTCCTGAGGTCCTCATGGCACAAGAGGACCTCATCGTCCCACTAGCAGTGCATCAGAAACAGCGTTTGCAGAGTGGTGTAAAAAGGGACACGGCCTCAGACCACCTCTCTCCAATGCAGCTCTGTGGTGCTTACTGGAGGTACTTGGTAGGCAACTTGGCCCCCAGGGACCCTCAGGATTCAAGGGGACTTAATCCCACAATTTACAACGTGCCAGGGGGCGTGTTTGCACAGTGGTGCAGGGAGGTGTAAAAAGGGGCATGGCCTCGGACCGCCTGAGAAAGAGAAAGAGCTCAAACAGTTAATTAGTTTTTACTGACATGTTTTAGCTTAATTTTTATGCAATGGAGTTCTACTTTCAATAGAAACAAGTGGCCAGCCCCCGATGTCTGGAATGTGATAGTTCAATTCTTTCATTGAGTTTTTCTCATTACTGTAACAAGAGTGGCAAAATAGAAATTCACAGATCAGTCGCCACGCAGGGTGTGAAAATCAACAAAGTAAAATGCTGGTACAAACTCCAACTGTAGACCCTTTCTTCACGAAAGCAATGATTAATTGATAACTAATATGAGGAAAAAAAGAACACAACTAACAAGGAAGATAAGGAAACACACTTCTGCAGTGCAGAGGAAATACGGTAGGGGTTAACACCCACATGGGAGGAAATAAAATAAGATGGCCTTCTGTCCATGTCTTCTTTTAATAAAAGCCAACATATTCATCAACAGAGGTCAAACACTGGGAAACCTCAAGAGTAAGGGGCCAGGTAATGAATGTAGTGGTCTGTATGAAATTTGAAGCAGGACATGTTCACTGTAGATACCTTAAATGAATAGTTGAGCTTGACACTTCGATTATTAACAAAAAGAGCTCCAAACCTCATCAAATATCTGCAACTTGTCATTTAGCCTATAAATAAGTTGCACAAAGCATGCCATATCATAAATGTTATCCACCTAGGTCTGTAGAGTGGGTATTAGAGTCGACTTCCAAATATGCAGAATCACCAATTAAGCAACCTCTAGAGCTGTGGAGAGCCATCTATTAACATGCTGGTTCACTAAAGGATGGTCAGAAGTATCATGTAGGAGCACTAGCCAAGCTGTCAAAGATCTGCCTACCCGAAGGCCCCTTATCATATGATCCCAAACCTGCGACCAGAAAGCCTTCAGTCGGTCCCATTACCATAAAATATAGACTATATTGCAGTCTGGTAAGCCAAATCTCCAACAGCGTACATCCACATTTAGGTGGGCATTTGGTTACCTTACTTGGGACCAGTGCCAGCGGTGCAGGATCTCAAAAAACTATTCTGAAGGTTCGCTTCCAGTAATCCTTTATTTTAATCTACCAGTAGAAAATCACAGTCATAATCCAAGAATTGTGTATTAAGAGAAGTTTCCAACCAGAAGCGCAGTACTAAGGATGTAGGACCAGAGAAATAGGAGTCTAGCTATGTGGCATACAATCCCAACATCTCCCACCCAAAGTTTTTCAGTGTATGCATACATTGAATAATGGTCGAGGTAGGGAGGTCAGTATGTGCGTTTCCCCCGGACATGTGATAGGCTATGGGACAATTGAATGTATCTTCAATGTTGGGAGAATGAAATCCAAATTCCCTTCGCAGGTCTGGAAAAGGATTAGAGATAAGGTGCTCAGTGTTGTGCATGCCATGAGTAATCAAGATAGACCAGTGAATTTCCTCCCCACCTACCGTAATGGCTGGGTTACGCCACAACGCAACTCAGGACCTGTACCAATCTATGAGCCGTTGCCAAGCTTACTGGGAAGGGTTAATAATCAGATTACTGAAGGGAGTAATTGGAGGTCTCAAAGTATAATAGACAGCCAGATCTCTGGAAGACTGCAATACATGATGCTCCATCGCCACCAAAAAGGGTGTGGCCCTAGAAGTAGGCAACCAGTGCACAGTATGGGCCAGCTGTGGTGCCAGACAGTAACCCTCCAAATGTAGGAGTTGTAAGCCACCCTTCTCTGATGTGGAGTAGAGGTTTCCACCGTGTAATCTTGGTCTCTCCAAGCTCCTAATGAATCGAGAGATGGAGCGCTGTATGCTCAGCAGACAGGAAACTGATGTAACTCGAGGCAGCATTCCAAATATGTAGTTACATTTGGGGAGGGCAAGTCTTGAATGTGACTGCATACTCTAGGTGTACTGGGACAAGCCCACACCAGCCATCCTGTTGGATCATTATCATCCACAATGTACCTGAGCTGACACTTCTCTGACCTCCAGAAATAAGAATCCTCCATGAAGCAACGAGCTGCTTTTATGTCATTGTGTTTCAAACAAACATGCTCCCAGGTGTCATAGCTGCCATCCTTGTGAATATGTTTTAATAATTGTGTACATTTGAATGAAAATACCTAACTGTTATATTTATCTATGTCTCCTTTCCCTGTGGCTCACATGGTGTCACTGCCAGAATCCTCAGTGACATCATGGAATGTTGGGTGCTCAGCCTGTGTGTCATCTGGCAGTTGGCGCAGGCAGGCTGAGTGGCCAGGAGGTCACTCCTGGTGGGGTTTTACCTTTCCATCTTAATAACTTGACCTGCAACTCAACTTGAATAAAGATATCCTATTTATACTCCTGGCTCATGGACTTCTATTTACAACATTTTTGGCGACGTTTGGAGAACTTACAACTACAAGAAAGAGCCTACATACAAGAGAACCAACACCGTGCAGAAAAGAAAACCTACAGAGACAAGAGTAACTGGAACTACAGAAAAGAATCCACAGCATTGAGGAGAGACTGTGATTAAAAACATACTACTGAAACTAAGCTTATTACACAAACAGAAACGCCTTGCCTAACCCCACCAGCGTCATTTGCCATATTGACAGCCTGCAAGCAAAAGGCGTTTAACCATCTAAGAAGTAAGTGTCAATCTACAGTGAGCATCGTTGTTTTATGATTGCCCTGTTGTGAATCGTCCTGCTAACTAAAATTGACCGTGCTGGCCTGTGCAAAGGAAGTGGCTATGCTTGTGTGGTGTTTGCAAAAGTGAACTAAATTAACAGTAACTACGCGCCAAGACACCGAATTTGTGTACATTATATTGCGCTACACAGAGAGAGAGTGCAGCACATGGTGTGAACAGGTGATGGCGTGTTCCAGCCGGTGTTTGGCAATACAGCGCTTGGAGTTTAGCAATACAGCTCTTTTACAATGGAGGTGTTTTATTTGCGATGCAGTGCTGTTTGATGTCACGGAGAGTCAGATGTGCACAGCAGACGAGTGACAGTTCGGCGCAATGGTGTAACATTGGATTTGGGACACTCGGGTTGCTACAATGGAGGAGCTGTCGAGTGGCAATTCTGAACGGATGAATTGACATTTTGAAATTCAAAGTGAACACACGCTGCTCACGCTTTCACGAGCTTCAGCCGGACAGCTGGTCGGCCTTCTGTGACGTTTCGTCCTCTCTGTGCGTGGCTGCATACACACGTTTGCCGGCACTGGCGTGCCGAGAGACACCCGGTGCAGCGTGTCTTGCGTGCTGCCATTTTGTCTGCTTCCGTGGAGTGAGCATTGTCTGCCACACGCATTGACTGCCAGACGTATAAGGATATTTACCGAGCGTCGGAATACTCCTGTGAACTTTACACCATACAGATTTCAAGACTGTATCGAACATACACCCCAGCAGTAAATTCATCGGCAGTGAACTTCTCCAAGCACTCGGTGTGGTGAGGACCTCGGGTGAAAAATCGTTCACCGGAGCTTTGTTTTTTTTGTACAATTTTACTGTGACTAAGTTGTTATGTGAGGGTGATGGTGGAAGTTGCGACCTGCTTTTAGGGAGAGATTTGCATTTTATGTCGTCAGTTTGCCCTAGTTCTGTTCCTAAGGGTTGTAGCCTTGCCAGTGTTCCTTAGAATTGTGAGGCTTTAAGTGTATATTCAGTTTCTGTGTGGTAGTGCATGCCTCAGTTTTGGTCTACGTTTGTGGCTATAGGTTTGTGGGAGCTCAGTGTCCCAAATGTGTTTCACAGGGCTTTAAGTAATGGAAGCTAAGTGTGGTGGTGAGTGCCCTTTTGTTGTTGGTGTGGAAGCTAAATGCTCCAATTTTCAGTTCACTGGGTGTTGTGTTTATTTTCAAAAGTATGGTGTACCCTGTTAAATGTTTGATTATGGGTCAAGGTGGTCCCAGTAACAGTTCACGGGGTCATGTGTACCCTGTTACGGAGCGAAGAGTGCTCCAATTTTGGTTCACAGGGTGATGAATACCCTGTTACACGTTTGGTTGTGGGCTATGGTTGTCCCGGGTGTGGTTCACGCGGTCATGTGTACCCTGTTACGGAGTGAAGTGTGCTCCAATTTTTGGGTGTTGTACTGTTACGCCGTAAGTTGGGACCTTTATGCCACTTACTGACCTGGCCAGTTGGTTTGTTTGGTTTCTGGTTTTAGTTTGTGATGGGCGTAATAGTGTGTGTTTTTTTTTTATTGTGTGGGTGATGTCTGTGTTAAGTGTGTACCCTATTATGTTTTTGTTGGCGGAGCAGTTCACAGGGTGGTTCATACCCTGTTACAGAAGTGGTGACGGAGAAGAAACCGAATTAGTCTTTATGGTGGTTGTGTTGTGTTGTGTTTCCCAAGGGAAGGGGATGGGACTAATCATCTGTGAATCTAATGTTTATATTTCCTTTTCAACATAAATGCTTTATTTTCAAGGTATGGTGTACATTGATGTTGATGTGTACACTGATGTTGATGTTGCTTATTCTAATTCCTCTTTTATAATTTCCCTAAAGAAAGGAGATGTGTTATATTTATCTATGTCTCCTTTCCCTGTGGCTCACATGGTGTCACTACCAGAATCCTGCCAGAATCCTCAGTGACATCATGGAATGTTGGGTGCTCAGCCTGTGTGTCATCTGGCAGTTGGCGCAGGGAGGCTGAGTGGCCAGGAGGTCACTCCTGGCGGGGTTTTACCTTTCCATCTTAATAACTTGACCTGCAACTCAACTTGAATAAAGATATCCTATTTATACTCCTGGCTCATGGACTTCTATTTACAACACTAACCTTCAATGTGTATTATCTGGATGACGTTTCTGTGGCAGGTTGTACCAGGAAATGGGAATGAACATAACTCCAATCTTCAGTATCTTCTTTAAGCAAAGAATTTAGCAGATAAAGACAATTTCATTTAGGGAGGCCTCAGCCATGTGGCTACATATCAGTCAGCTGATGCAACCTGTCCTGATTGCAAGGGGCAAGATTTTGCTTTCTTGATAGCAAGATTGACCTGTATCTGGTCAGCACAGATACTTATCCTCCTGAATGTCTTTTTTGCAATGGCTATCTGGGAGATCGGAGGAGTGGGTCCTATTACTGGCACAAAATAGTCATATTACAGAACGTTGTTGATTTCCGTTTCCACTTGCTGCTGAGTGTGCAATTTCACTTGTCTGTCTTGTCTTTCAATTTGCCTATTACTTAGCCTAGCTTCAGAAACTTTTTGTAACATCACAGTCAATTATTCAAATCCAGCAGTGAGTCAAGAGTACCTGGCGAAGACCAGCTTTACACTGGCCTGAAATTCACGATGAGCCCAATACCTGCATGGAAATGGTGTACAAGGTGCATATGCACATATCTTGCAACAACAGTTTTTCACTTCGCAACTGCTCATATTCAGGACATTGATTATGGGCCCCTCAGTATGAGCTACGAAAGGAATCTTCACACCCCTCAGTTGAATGTCAAGAACAAGCCCTGTCACTTCATCATCTTCATTCAGAATGATGCTTATCATAGAGTAGAATCTCTCACTGAGAGCGTGAAGCTGTTTGACAGATGAGAAATCACTGGAGGATGAGTTTTTTTATTTAATGATTTTCTGTGCTTGTGATTTCAGGTGTGTTGTTGCCAACTTCAGCCTTGCTCGTCAACTCTCGGGCGTGCCGGCACAATTTGTATTCCTTTTTTTCCACCTTCAATGCACTTATCATTCTGAGTATGGCAGTCGACTCAGAGGTTGATTCGGTAACCATATTACAAGCAGGATATCTTGGGCCAATGAGAGCAAATGGTGAACAGAGCAAATGGCAACACAAACACATTCCAGGCATGTAGATTGATAGAGTGCTACAATCTGAAGACATGGATTATGATTAGGGCCCCCAGTTTTATGGTATTTTATTTCCATTTCCATCTGTTTTTATCCATATTTATTTTTTGCTAATTTTATCTGTATTTATCCATATTTATTTTGGGTTTTGTGGAAAAATTAAGCTGAAATTAGTCTATTTCCCCATTTTTTAAATAGTATATATGCACTCATGCTTGAATGCCTACTAGGTTTCAATGCTGTAGACACCAGCAGAAGAGAAAACAATGCACTTATAAGAACATATGCAAATTTCAGTATCAACCATGTGCATATCTACTGCTGTTAAAGCCCCTTAACTAAATGGCCTTTCTTTTTTAACCCTCTTACCTATCAATCCACAAAGCTATTGGCCTGGCAGCATGGCAGACAGTATTTAGAATTACTCAAAAAGCAACCCAATTTCCATCTTTATCCACATTTAAAAATAAATATAAACATGAAAATACATGTTTTATATCTGTATTTATCTGTAAAAATCAGTAAAAACGGAAAACAGAGAGCCTTAATTATGATCTGTACACACCATGCTAAGAACCGCTTCCAGCACTCTTACTTTCTAAAGAAGGTTTTTCTAAAAGATGAGGATTCACATCGGGTGATGGTTTGAGACTTCAGCTCCTAATTAGTTGAAGCTGCAGTGCTTTACTTGCACTTTCAGGCATGTGATTGATGAGTCTTTGGTTTCTCCAAGCTTTTGTCATATGGAGTGAAGCACACTTCTCAAACTATGTTTTTAGGCTTTAAAGTATTTTCCCAAGATATCCTTCAAGGCTTGGAAAGTATCAGTTCCAGAAACTCTGTATGTGAGTTTACATATATTTGGACAAATGTTGAAATCCTTGACCCATCAACTTCCTCAACTCACCTCCATGAAATTGAGGAGGAAGACCTAGTGTGAACATATCAGATGAGGCAGCAGGCACCATCACACTGCCATCTGGCCAAGGGAATCGCAAGCTTTGGTCTTATGACCAGAGGATCCACTGTCTAATGCGAACACACTGGCCACAGGCAGGAGGATTAGGGCACGGAAGACAGGGTCTTTGTTGCAGAGAGCCAAAGCTCTCCTTCATGCAGAAACAACAATGTTATTAGCAAGCATTATTAACTCTTCATATGAAATTATGGGAACTATGTTTGGGCGTGCAGGAGCTGAGTGGAGGATGTCCGCTTGCTGATGTTGGATCTGTGTGAGCACACTTCTGGTCCCACAGCGACTTCCAATCTCGTTTTCTGAGAATGTGTGCATCATATCCTGTATTACTACATATTTGTTTACAACTCTTTAGGGTGAGACACAGTGCAGAAGCCTACCACAATATAAGAGAGTTAAAAACACATATCTCTCCTAGGCTAGCCTACTCTACATTTTAACCCCAACTTTTCACACTTCTGCAATTTAAGGGATTAGCATAATTTCAAGTAGTCTTATCCTAGTTGGAAAAAACACAACGATGGGAAGGGCAAGAGTGAATTGGATCAGACCTATTTCAGCAAAAAGAGAATTGGACCAAGAGGGCACTGGACCTTAAGTCAAGGAACAAGACATGATACAAAGCCTTTGATTAAGGGAAATTGCAGCAAGTCACTCCACTGCATTTTTCCCTATCATGCATTGCCATAAAAGACTAAAATAACAACATTACAAACCCTCTCAAAAGTTGCTTACACAAATGGAATGCATCACTAGATTGTTGTCTCAAACATCGGAAGGCTCCAGGGAATACGGAACTCAGGTGCTAGATTACTTTTATAAGTAAAGACGTACACACATATCTCCTCTGCCTTAAAAGCTCTGCTCTAGTTACAGGTTGCAAGAAGTTCTTTATTCAAACTATTGTATAACACTTACAAATCAATACATGGTGAAAGTCCTCAATACCTACTAATGAAAATCAACAAATACTCCCAACCTTGTTTATGAAGTTGAAGACTAGCACCACAATAAATCATTCCACCATACAAGAGAAAATATGTTCAATACACAAATTTTTATCGAAACAGGCTTCGAAATATTGAAATTCCATGCCAATTAAAATAATAGCCACTAATCACCATTTAGAATTTAGAATAATGGCTATGAGCTGGCTATTCCCAACATGACCATCAAAGACACCCTTCTAAACAAGATGAAGCACATGGAGAATAAAGCCTGCCCTGGCCAGGGCCAACTACTCGAGATTGTTTTCAAAACCTCAATCAGTCATCCGTACAGACAGATCTTCCTCTCTCCCAATCGCTGTAAAACTAAATATAGCAACCGCAAAAGTATCAAACACCAAAATATATTATTATCTTCTACTTTGACCTGCTCAAGATCTCCAACAAGCTTTCCCCCACTATATTGCATTATCCCTACACAAAACAATGATTTTGGTTTATGACTATCGAATACTGACTTTCCTCTGAATACCTTGCTCACCGTATTTGGATCCTATTCCCAACTGAATGCCCTTATTTAACTCATATACAACGCTTCATGCCCGCTGGCTTACTTTTCTATGTGTACTTGTCTGAATCACCCTGTCTCCACCCGTAGCCCATAATCCCTTCCTTCTCATTCACTGCTAATCACTTGCCTGCGTTCTATCAATAGTCTAAGCTTCCTGTACCATATTTATTCACCTCATCAATCATATAATTCCCTACCCCCCTACTAACTCCCTAGTCGGAGCTTCCTCTACCCTGTCTCAGTTCAAACGTACTGACCCCCGCACCTCCCCACTAGCGAAGACATCTAACTCCATCACAAACAAATTGGGGTAAGGTTTTCTTCTGCTATCACAAGACTAAACTCACTAACCAATAAACCAATACATTAACCACTAACCTTGGGTTCCGGAGTAGCATGCTACTTTTCATAAATCTCTTCAATGCCTAGTCATGGGAAGTAAGCGCTATATAAAGCAGTTCAAATCCAGCATCTAAGTCTGTTGAGGTCCTGTCCACAATTAGATTTATAATGTGAAGATGCGTTTTTTTAATAGAACGTGCCCAGGAATCAAGAGTGGGAATCCGGTATCCCCAGTGCTTTAAATGGAAAATTAAAAGTGTCGGTACTCGCTAATTTAGGGTGACCAGAAGTCCTGGATTTGCCGGGACAGTCCCGGTTTTTCAAGAAATGTCCCGGTGTGCCGACACTTATTGCAAACATGAACAAATGTCCCGGTTTTGAGAGAGGGTCGGGTGAGCACGAACGTTTACACTTTTCTGCGAAGGCTCACCTTCACACCGGCCCTCTCAAGACACCATGGACAGAGAACTGTTTGAAAGATTCTCTTACTGTGCTGCCTGACTTAATTCAGGCAACACAGCAGGGTTTCATCAAGGGTGAATCAACCCCTGCAAAGCACATCACCAGAGGGACTCTAAGCATGGGTGAAAAACACAACAAAACCTCATTAATAAGCAAATGGTCTTTTAAAGACCTGTGAAGTACTCGGTGCGGTGCGGTTGTTAGTTTGCCCGGGCTGAAACACACAAGAGGAGGGAGGGAGGGGTATGGGGGGGCTGAAGCCCTTTGAACCCAGCGCAGGAATACACAAATACACAGGCTGTTGCCAGCCAGAGCGGCACATACGCACGCTCCATTTTACCCATACTTCAGGGCCTGAGCCCTGCTGCTTCTGAGAGTACCGGTACACCCCGTGCCCGAAAATAAGTTCCGGTACTCAGGGGCAGAAAACAGAGAAGTGTCGGTACTCAGTACCGGTGAGTACCGGCCCATTTAAAGCACTGAGTATCCCTTTAAATCAGTTTCTCAAAATACCTAAGTACTTTGCAAAATTGCCTGCTGCAGATGATGCTTTTAGTCTACTCTCAGTGTATTGGAGGATGCTGACAGATGTGCCCAGACCAGCATATCTTGTCAAGGTTGAGTATTGATGAATAGAGAGACAGTGGCTTCCTTCATTGCATCTTGTTTGCTGTTAGATGTCCGGTGGGGAGCACAGCTTTACTTTTCAAGAGCCAGTGCAGCACAGCTCCACAAGCAACATAAAGCGCTTCAAGGACCATTACCAAGATTTAATTGTGGGTTGAAGATGTGCAGGTCCTTTAGATGTGGCCAAGCGACTCACTTATGTTGATGAGTAATCAAGTTTTAGATTTGGTTAATTCTGTTGCTTATAAACAACCATTTTAAAATCCTGATTTCAGGATAATGATGTCATGCCTATGAATAATCCTGAATGATTTCCAGAACCTGGTATTTCGTTTTAATTGCGGGTTTCGTCCTGTAGAGGCCATACTATCAGTCCGATTTCTATCATCTCGGCTAATTCGTCTCTGAGCATGGCAGTGCATTCAGAGAAGGAAAGCATGAAAACACATTGTCCCGGTGCCCCGTTGTCTAAGTGTGAATCAGCACTGGGTCCATGTCCATGAAAGGTACCCGAAGCTTCAACGCTCTGATTGCAATCCTAGCGCCCACTGCAATGTAGAGAGCAGCCTTCATTCACTCCTTCAGATGAATGTGCTTTTTAACACAGCAAGAAATGTGTCAATATTCGGTTCTATAAACCATGGTATTCTAGAACTTAAATCTGATTGCTTGAACAGAGGTGAACCTGGACTCTAGCTGCCAGAATGTATTTGGCAGATAAATGAAAGTCAAGGCCTGGGACAATGAGTCAAATAAAAACCTTAAAAACAAGGAGGACCAATAAATAGATCTATAAACAGGATCTAAAGAGGCGAGGAGGCCTCCAAAGACGACTGGTTGAACAGATCCCAGCGTGTTTGCAATTCAATTCAATTCAATTTTATTAAAGTTTTGGAACTCCAATGAGGTCCACATAAAAATTACACATCAGTTATTAGATATAGTGCAATAAAACCATGTGATAATACAGTGGAAACAAGACTGTAAAAATGTGAACATAGAACAATTTCAAGGGATAAAAGTTTGGAATTTAGCAGCAAAAAGGGAGGAAACGGGGCTTATCCAGAGTTGTGCAAATAGCAATTAGAAAGCGACCGAGACAACATTTTACACTCTTACTTGAAGCAGAGTTTGGAATTAGCAGCCAACAACTAGAGAACAGGGCATATCCTGAACTGTGCAAATAACAAGCAGCCTAATCATGTGCAGGTGTACAATTTGGGATAAAAAGTTAAATAAGCAACAGCCTTTAAAATGAGGGCCAAATAGTGCAACATACGTTCCTAGTCAAGAGAGCATAAAATAACTAAAACTAGGGTCAGCAGATCAGAAATAAAATCCCACTTGGAAAATATACAGTTAAAATATGTACATGAATTCCTTTAAAATTTCGCAATTTTACACACACAGCTGCATTTTTGGGATTAAGAAGAAAGTTGCGAGCTGAAGTTAGTCCTTAACACCATGTTGTAAAAACATCGGCCTAAGCCAGTAACGACGATAAAAGGTCAGTGCCGGACAAACTAACAAAACATGGTCCAAGTTCTGGATATTTAGTTCACAGAAGTTGCAATTTTTTCCATTTTTTGAAATCTGGGACCAGGATGCTGTTAAATCATTTAGCGGTAGGAGATTGAATCTAAATAAGGAGAACCAGAGTCTTGTTCCATGACCTAAGTTCCAGGCTAAATATTTTTGAGGCAGTTTTGGGGAAGTAATCCTTGCTATTTTCTTTAATCTCTCTATAGAATTACACAACTCAATATCTCTATTAAAGCTGATCTTCCCACTTGAGTTTTTTACGAAGGATTTAAATTCTGATAGAGGGAGTGAAATCACAGATTCTTCCTCAACACAGAAAATGTTTAACGCCAAAGAGAAATCTCTACCTAAGGAATATTTCCCCCCCATACCACCGAAAATTTCCTTACACATGAAATCTCTTAGGGAATCAGATTCACTATTTTTTAACTGGTATCCCCTATGTAAGACTCTGGAAATACCTTGAATATAGGTGTTTATTAGTCCAAATTCCAATCTGATAGCAGCTGAAGGAACAAGCGTATTAAAATTACACAGTTTACGTAAAATCTGACCTTCTATCTTCTCTAAAAAACTTCACTCCGTTACAGGGATTGATTCAATTGCATATAGTAAGGTCGATGGAATTTTTGCTTTCAGCACCGTCAGTAGATTTAAAAAATGCCTTCTTCCCATTGTTCTGTAAAATATGCGCAGACCATTAGCGTGAGACAAAGCTTTACTGGTGGTGTGTTCGATATGGGATTTATTCTTCATATTGCTTGCAATTATTTTCCCTTGATATACATATGAATCAACCACCTCCAACTTTTCAAGACCAATGTGCCAAATAAATTTACATCATTTTCTGCTTATATCACTTTTCAAGATTTAAATTTTACTTTTGAAAACATTGATCTTTAAGAAATGGACCGCCGTATAACTATGCAATGATGACAACTTTTTGTTTAGCCCTATAGGAGTAAGATCCATCACAACTATATCGTCTGCATAAAGGAGACATGCGAAAGGACGGCTACCTATCTTTGGGGCATCGCCCTCTCGCTGAGAGAGACAGTCGGGTAAATCTGCTAAATATAATGAATATAGTAGAGGGGCTAATAAACAACTTTGGTTCAGACCATTTTCTATTGAAATTTCAGATGTTAATCCTTGATTTCCTCCCATTAAAACCCAACACCAAGTTTGAGAATGTAAAACAATGATTAGGGACAGCAGGGGAGTATGCAAACCCATATTTTGTAGTTTCCTCCAAAGGAGCGGCCAGTCTACCTTATCAAAGGCCTTAGAAAAATCTATGAAGGCCATTTAAACATTTGATCTACGAGATAGCGTATATTTCGTCTCTATTAATTTCAGCATGGTGCTATTATTCAATGTCGAATGATTTTTTTCTAAAGCCTGCTTGTTCTATAGGGATGCTCTTATTCTCCATGACCCATTCCGTGAGATGATCAAGAATACTTAGTGATAATATTTTTCCCACTGCATCTAGTAAAGCTATTTGCCTATAGTTCCCTGGATAAGATCTAATGCCCTTTTTATGTAATGGGATTAAAATACCACCAGACCACGATGGCAATATCTTCCCCTGAGAATAGCAAAAGTTAAACAGAGGGACTAGAAACGTAGCCCACGGAAATGATTCCTTTTTGATTACCGTCATCGGTATTTAGTCTGGACCCATTGCTCCTGAGGGTCTCATTTTTTAAATAAATCCGACTATGTCACTCGCAGAGTGTACATAGTTGGCTGAGTGTGTTTCCACACAGCATGTTTGCACATATTGCTCTACTCTTGGTAAAATGAGCACTTTGTAGCACTGCCGATGGAATAAACCAAGTTTGGGATGTGCAGAGGCTTTAGGGAACAGATCTTTGCGAAGCAGTGCAGACTGGCGAGTGCTGTGAAACCAAAGACTGCACTTGGGGAGAAGTTTCAACTTCTCATTCTAAGAGAGCGAGTGCCTTGTTGCACTCAGTACTTGTCTGTATATCAGTAATTGAAGAAATAGCTGTGGGCTTGTAATCATGAAATTTGCGGGCCAGCTGGGTAACTGTGCTCACCCAAGCAAGAGTGGGTGGTCGTGCTTGTGTGAGCAAGACCAACCCATTCCTCCTCCCTACCATGGTCTGGCTCTGCACCTCCTTACACACGCTGGCTCAGTCAGCAGCTGAAAAATAAAACGATAATAAAACATAATTTTTATTTTTCCGTTGCAGGCTCTTAGCCAGTGGGGGGATGCTCCTCCGTCATTGCATAGGAGCTGCCGCTGATAGAGGATTACATGATGGAGGATTGCATTAATAGATAGAGCAGGAAATTCAGATTGATGGCACAGATTGAATTAGTAATATAATAGTTAAATGTGTATGTAAGCCGAGCATCAAGTACACTAAAATACTAAAAAGACATGCAAGCAGGAAACAGGAGCATCAAGCCAAACTATATTGGCTTACACTTGAAACCGGAGTCTTCCGTCAAAGTACATATCTGTATGACATGCAGGAGTGGAGTTATAAATGCACATCATTGAGGGCATACTAAAAAGATGAGAACATCATAAAACATAGTTTCATAGGGATACAATCTGGTATGCTGTGAAAAAGCAGCAGTCATGTGAACAAAAGGCACACTGAAAGGAATTTATAAGTGTGAGCAGCAGTGGAGAATTGATAGGGCTGAGATGTGACCTGTGCTCACATAAAAAACCAATGTAAAGAGCTGTTAGAAAGCACCTCTGCTGTCAGTGTCTACATACAGAACGAAAATGCAACACTGAAGGGATTAAACTACTTTTTCTGTGAATGTGCTCCTTGTGAAAGGGCAGAAGTTAAGTTAACCAGTGGCTGACGTGGGAGGAAGGAAAATGTGATTCATACAGCAAAGGACCAATGAATGAAGAGAGCTGGCTGAAAGTCCCTGTAAGTAAGTATATTATACATATAATTTTGCTAAAATCGAAAGATCTTGGCCAATGAAAGATGTGAAAATGTGTTCACAGTGGCTACACCTTTTTGATCGCTACACACAGAGCTCTGATTGGCTTTTAGTAGCAAATCAGAAGCCAATCAGATTACTGTTTTTCCATCAGTCTGACTGGTCACCAGTTCAAGCTTTTGGAATGTATCCTTTGTTGAAACGATTGTGATTCGTCACTCGCAGCAGGTGAGCATCTCTTTCAAATAAATTACCTGTGACTCACTTGTAGGATGGTAATATCACAGCAGTCCATCAACTATTTTGGGGTGCTGCCTACTTATCTCTTTTCAGTTTGTGGGAAGTGGAAGCAGATGCATGAGATAGGTGAATTTGTAGCAGGATTTGCATCTACCCACAGCATACCGAAAACAAAATGTGCAGGTCTAGCATCATATTGTCTGAGGTGATTACTTGAGTTGTTTGCTAGGTGGATAGAAATGTTTTAAGGCATAGGCAAAGTGGGCAATTGCCCAGGGCCCCCCACCTTCCAAGCTCCCCTATGAAAATTAACTTTATCTCTAACTCACTTCTATCTTTTACTCTGTTTTAAACTTTAACATATAATTCAATATTGTTTGGCAACATAGCGCTTGAATTAGAAAAAAAAGGTAATAAAATTCAAAGTTTTTCTAAACGGTGGCCCATATCATGTATCTTGCCTAGGGCTTCTGAAAATCCTTAAGATGACACTGTAAGTGGGCACCTGTAGAACCTTACAAAAGGTGGGGTCTAACATCCCAAGTAGAAACCAGCGATCTAGACACTTGTTTCAACAAAAGTACTGAGAGAAGTAACGCCGTTGAAAATGAAATGTAAATGGGTTCAGGCCTGTAGATTAGAACTGTTGATTGTGGAAACGAAATACAAAATGTTGACTTTGATGAATGGATACATGCAGTGGGATAATGGAGCAGCGTATGAGAGTGAGATGAGGTTTTTTAAAGAGGATGTCGACACTTTACTAGAAAAATATGCATCGGATATACTGATAATTATGGGGGATTTTAACCACTAACTAAACCCAAAGAAGGCTGATCTGTGGAATAGAGAACTGTTAGAGGTGTATGGAATAAATCACGCTAGCTTTCCAGTAGGGGAGATCTCGAAACAGGAATCGGACTTTAGAACATTTCCTAGGAGGTAGGGGTGTCCAATGTCTGAATGGTAGAATGAAGACAGACTGCCCAGCAGGGAAGACCTTTAAAATAGGCTTACAGAACTGCCCAATCGACTACATGTTTATACAAGCCTGGAATTTCCCCCAAGTACGGGATTTTAAGATAGAACAAAAAGAAGTTAGCGATCAATAATCTACTGTACCTAACAATATTTGGGGGAAGAAAGATGCCTAGAGACAAAGTGATCCCCCAGGAGGTCGAGTACCCCAAACGTGTAACAACACGACTTATGGAGGAATACCAGGAAAAACTGAAGGCTATGCAAATTACAGTTGAAGCAGAAAATTTAGAGAATAAAAATTTGGAATGGTTCATAGAAAAGTTAGACGAAGTGGTCCAGTGTCGAAGAATAGAATTAAAAAAGGATAAATATAATAGTTTAAAACCGCCCAGCCGAGTAAAATGGTTTTCTGTGGAGTGCCAATCTAAAAAAAGGGAGATACAGGCAGTACAAAGAAGGCAAAAAGTTAAAAATAGAATTTAAAAAAATGGTAAATGACGCAAAAAGGTAATTCAAAGAGAACTGTTGGGCAAACCTGTTTGAAGCAATTGAAGAAAAAAACTTAAGACACTTTTGGAAAATGGTAAATGCAGCAGTTGGCCCAACAGACGGAGAAATAAAATGTGTAGTTAGTGAGGCAGCATGGGAGGAGTATATAAGGGAATTGTACGGGGTACGAGCTCCTCAAGATCATGTAGAGATCCAAAAATGGCAGGAAATATCAGAAGATCTTAAATCTAAGTTTAATGAAAAGCAAGTAGAGCATACAATAAGAGAACTGAAGCTAACTCGTGCGGCAGGACCAGACAACCTTCCTGCAATAATACTGAAGTCAGAAGTAAAGTGGTGGGCAAGATTCTTTGCACAGATGTTCCATATAATACTAACAGAAGGCATAATGCCACCTAATTGGAAGGGCGCAATAATCAGGCCAATCCATAAGAAAGGGAGCATGGAGGCACCTCCAAACTACCGACTGATTAACCTCCTAGACATAGGAGAGAATGTTTTTTCAAAAATTGTACTGAACCAACTTAACGCATGAGTAAAGGAGTTTCAAATTGTACCAATAGAACAGGGAGGATTTAGGGAGGGGCACTCCACGATAGATCATGGATTTGCATTGTGGGCAATGGCAAAGAAGTCAACGGAACAAAATGGCAAGTTATGCTGTTGTTTCGTTGACTTCCAAGCTGCCTTCGATTCAGTAGATCGGCTCTGTCTATAGGAAACTCTAATGAAGGTAAACATTCCCAAAGACCTACTGACTATAATAAAGAAATTACACCGAGGAAATTGGGCGCAAGTCATCAGGGATACCGTGGGATCACTGACGCAAAAAATACCCATTGCCAACGGCTTAAGACAGGGGTGCGTCCTTGCCCCACAGCTATTCTCAATATTCCTGTCAGATCTCCCAGCCTATTTAGAGGTTGAGGGTAGTGCAAGCCCCAGAATGGATGGAAATAAGGTGCCCTGCTTACTCTATGCAGACGATCTGTTAATAGTAGACCAGACCGAGAGAGGCCTTCAAAGAAAGCTGAACGCTTTCAATGCATATTGTGCTACCATATTTCTAACAGGTAACCTAGAGAAAACAAAAATCCTATGCTTTGGTAAAAAGGCAAGCAGGTTTAATTGGTATCTAGGTGAGCTTAAACTGGAGACGGTCAAAGAATATCGCTACCTAGGTATATGGTTTGATAAGACACTTAACTGGTGTACTCATCTGGAATCACAAAAAGCAAAAGCGCACACTTCAATATGTGGCCTAAAAATGTTTAAAAGGGATTATGGAGATATGTCACACCGACCAAAGCTAAGAGCTTTTGAGGCAATGATCCCCCCCAAGTCCTGTACGGAGCAGAAATCCTGTATTTGAGCGGTAAGGGACTTGGTGGAAGGGAAATGCCTAAAAAGCCTTCTATCCCTCCCACAATCATCTATGGTCCAAGCTATAAGAACAGAAATAAGCACCAAGTCTTGGGAGATACAAACACAAATGGCAATAATGAGACTTTGGAAACGATTTGAAGATACAGAGGGGCAAAAAGTGGCACAATGGTGCAGGAAAGAAATTCAAAATAGTGACCTAAAATGGGCAAAAGCATGTAGGGAAAGATTGATGCAGGTTTGTAAAAGGCTAAAGGTAGAGGTGAATCAGGAAACGCATCAATTAGTTTGTACTAAGAGTGAGCTGAAATTTAATGGGCAGAAAGTATCCAGAAAGATTGGTATGTGATACCTAGCGAAGAAAAAATCAGTAGCTCACATGATAAACTCTTGGTCAAACGATAATTGGTTTCCCTATCTAGACATCCTACCTAACCCCGGCTATAGGCAGGATATATTAAGGTTGCGGATTGGGATCAATCCATGGCTAACAAATAAAGACCTGAAAGCAAAAATGCTAGATCAGAAAGGGTGCTGTAGGTGTAATTTGGGATGCAAAGGAGACCTGGTACATTTCCTACTTGATTATTTGACATTATTGGAACAGCGGAAACTGTGGCTGCTTCCTGTGTTCTTAAAACACGATATAAGAACAAGGGCGCAGGCGGCCAACCTATTAACTGAAATCCCCACTATTAACATTGCAATTGCCCTTGGAAAATATATAAAGGTGGTACTGAGTGTACTAAGAAACCAGGAATAATCTGTAGGACTGTATGAATCTTAAATCAATGAAAAATACTTGAACTAAAGGAAATGAATGTGTTTTAATGTGATAATAAGTTTTATTTTAAATGTAATTTTGTTGGTGTTGGTAAACGTATAAGGGCGTGTAAGAGTCTTAACCGATGTTGGAATATTTTGTACAATGTTTTATTGCCTTTTATGTGAATATTTTAAAATTGTGATACTGCCTCTTACACCTGTTTAAAGATTATGATCTTAATAAACATATCTTTGACTTGATCTAGCCACCAATCTCTTTTATTATCCCGATGGATTTGCACCGCCAAATATGGAGGCTGAGCCATTTTCTATCTGACTCCGCTTCACTTAGATAAACTTCTTTCCATTTGCATATGCCCAAGGTTTGCTGAATTCAAAAAACGTCTGAAAACCTGGTTGTTCTAATCTCCTCATTTTCCTCACCTTCCTGCCCCACAGCGCCGAGATGTATGAGCTGTGCGCTATACCAAGAATCACAAAGCATAACAATGTAATTTAGCTATTAGAAAACCAGCGATTTGCACTTTGCACTCTGACTGGTTTGTGAATAGGGATATAATTAGCAATGCAACCTATGTAGTAAAAGGCCGCATCAGAAATTGTATATTCTCAAGGTTGCAAACTTACTTGCCAGCAAAAATATTAATCTGGGGTGCCCACGAATGTTGTTGAGAGTAACGTAGAGTTCCGGCCAAATTCTGCCAATCGCTGTGTGGTGGAATGTCTTTCCTGTGAGGCTCCAGAAATGCAAGGTGGCACGCGCGAGTGAGATTTGGAGTCCCCTACCGTGATTTTCTAATGCGTGTGGTCTCGGTCATAGGCTGCTTCTCAACTAGATTTGCTGTAGCACGAGTATATTTTCAACTCAAGCCGCAGCAAAATCAACTCAAATAGGCTCACTCTCTCGTGCACCGCATGGTGCTGTTTGCACTGGTTTTCTAGTGCTGCTCGCGCAACTGGTGCTAAATTGCTGTGTGAGCAGCGCAATGTGCATATTTTCTGCCTGTTGGCAGAACTCTACAGAACCTTACAATTCTGATGAGTTAAACTCTGTGAGTTCCACCCATCTCTAGTATTAATTAGGCAGGTCTCCGTTTACCACCCTTATGTGATTGGCTGCAAATGCAGACTCAAGGCCAGCAAGGGATAGCAGACTTCTGCCCCATCATTTGCATTCTCCAACAGGAAACATGCCTCTGTCCAATAAAGGGACTGGTTTAGCTTTAAAAATAAAAAGGTCTTCTGTCTGGGAAGACATCATGGAGAGAAGGCTGCTGTCCAGTGGACCACTGCCTGCTCTCCCTGAGGCTACCATTACGCTTCACTCTTGCAAAACAGATACTGCCACCTTTGAGGTGTCAGTTTCTGACCAATGGCCTGTGACCACATTTACGGTCACAAACCATTTATACATGAAGTTTGCCAGTCTTCATTTTAGTAATCAAAGCAGGGTTGGCACCAAACAGGTAGATCAATTTTCACAGCAAGCAGGAAAACTTAGACTTATGAAGGAACATGAAGCGCCCTGGGCAGGCTGTCCAGGTGGTGGAGGACACTGGTGGGACTCGGGAGGGCGTTCTTTTTCTTGTTCTTATTTACAAAGTTGCTTTGTTTCTTGTCCGAATAAAGTTCAGTAAAATTTTAAGTTTCCTCACCTCCTATAATCTTGTGGCTATAACATGTAGGGTTTCTTCTAGACTGTTGCCAAAATGTTGTAAGATAACTTGTACAGATGACCAGAGGTAGCCAGGAGGTATATTTCTAGTAGAGGGTTTATTCATAAGATGTTACAGGTTTCAAGAAGGTCCCACCAGGTGCAGCATCTTTGCTACTCAGCCCACTCTCTCCAACTGTCATTCTCCACACAAACAGGCACACCAACATTCCACTCTCTCTCTCATCAGGCATTCCAACATTCCACGCAGACACCACATTCATCTTGGCTGAGTAGCTAAGGAGAGGATGCATTTGAGGTAATTAAGTTACAACACATTCCTCTCCAAATGGCAGATAGTGGGATTCCATATTCAAATTTCTTCCTATTTGCCAAACCGCCAGGTTCACAAAACCTTTTATACATGCGTTCAGATTTTTTATGACTCTTAACACCTTAACTGCTTCGAGCGTTCCGTGCCTGTGCAGAACGTTCTAATAAACGGGCGGGGCCGCATCGGCCAACGGACGGGCGCAGCACTACTGAGGTAGTGCTCGCGACGGCTATTGGCCGACACCCGCAGCGAACGGGGAAAAGTGCTCTTGTAAATAGTAGAAGGTAATGTGATTTTGTGAATCACAGGCTTTACAACTACATATTATCTTTGTGTATCTTGCCATTAATTATTAGATGCTGTGTTTTAGGATAACTGTGTAGAAGGAATAGTTATCTAGGCACAGGTAACCAAGATACCACATCAGGCATACAAGGCCGGCTTTAGGGCAGTTCAACTGGAGAAGCTGCACTGGGCGCTGACCTGTGGATGTGGGCGCTAACTTCAGGGGGATGCTGTGTTTAGTAATAACTTATGATTGGAGAGATGAGGGGCACTTTGTGGTAGTGGAAGAAGCCGAGGAGGTGGTCATTGGGTGCGGGGGTGCCAAAAATGATTGTCACCGGGCGCCACCTGCGCTAAAGCCAGCCCTATGGGCATATGCACAGAGGTGTGTGTGCGTGTGTGTTTGTACATCTGTAAATGTGTTTCTGTGTGGCTGATTGGAAAAATGAGGCCTGTGAACTAGCGCCAGGTACTGATGCGTTAATCCACATGCTTGGTAGACCCTGCAAGGATTTTATGTTTCTAGACCTGTGCTAGGTAGAGGGGTGTGGGGGGGTTGTGTGTGTGTGTGTGTTATCATACTTAGGGGATAACACACTCACACTGTGGGGACTTGTGTATGTGTTTTCTCCACATTTGTGATAATATAGCGATAAGTTTAGGCATAAAATTAAAGATGTAGTGAGGCTGAGACTGGGTGATAGGAACGAGAGAGAGAGAGAGAGGGAGAGAGAGAGAGAGAGAGAGAGAGAGGGCGGGAGAAAGAGAGAGAGAGAGAGAGCCCGGACAGATACAGTACAGATGGCTTATTAGCCAATTAATTCCGAGAACCAAATTGACTAAATGAAACCAAATGGCAATCAGTTCGTCCACGAGGCTGTACATGGGTGTCGGAAAGTGCTTTCAGCACGAGCATTAATGAAGGGAATGGGGTCAAAGTGGGCCTGGTGAAGGAGATAGGGGCGGGGTGGTCGGGAAGGACAGAGGCAGGGACAGCGCGCGACAGAGGAAGAGAGCTCGCGCGCATTGCGCCTGGCCTGCATCCTAATGGCGGCGAGCTGTTGCCCTGTCACATCTCCGAGACGGCAACAGATTATTTTGTTAAGCGATGTTTAAGCAATTGGATTTTAATGTGTTTTCGGATGGACATTTTAATGCCAGCGGATAGGAGTTTAATTTAGCTCGTTTATTTTAATATCAGGGTTTAGATGGGGAAGACGAGGGGAGATTCATCACAGTTTAGTGCTGGCTGGTACTGCCTATTTCATCTTCTGCTCTGACCTCCACGAAATACCAATGGCAGTGGGTTGACCTTGCCGCTCGTCAGCCAGGTGGTCCAGGCTGGGATGTTTAGTCCATGGGCATATGCTTGTCTTGTGTCAGTCTGGTAGCTTTCCTGCTGTTCCAGGGTCTCTCAGAAAGGCCTGGGATGAATACGGGTGTATTCATTATTTCTACTTCTGTGTCTTTTAAAACACTTTTCTGCAGTCACACAAAGTCAGTATATTCTCACATGTTTATGTTTATGCATGGGTCAGATTTACAAGTGTAATGCTTCCGATAATTATCGGATGTGTTAAGTAACTCAACCTTTGGTAAATTTCGGCAGGCCAAACTTGCCAAAACTTAACGGCTGAAAACCCCACACTATTTACCATGTTATGTTATGTTATGTTACATTAGTATGAATGTGTAGAGCGCACGTTCACCCCGGGGTTTCTTGGCGCTGATTACCGCTGGGGAACCCGTCCTGGCTTTCCCTGTGAGATGGTCCTTATTGGGCATCCCCAAGGTGAAGCCTGTCATCCCCGGCAGCGAGGGGGCCGTTGTGGAGATTAAGCAAACTATTTCCCAGAGTTGCAGCGTGGGACCCATGTTTAAAGATGCACCGAGGCGAGATTTATCGAGCCCGCTGACATTGGTTCCGTACCCTGCCGCGTCGGGAATTGAACCCTGGTCCCGGGTTGAACTCTGCTTCTGGGTCTGCCGCCTCTAACTGGTGTAATGTGGATTTCGGTGCGTTAAACACAAAAATCTGCCTGTTATTCCCCAACAACTTGTAATAGATGTTATTTGGTGTACTCAATAAGTAACGTATCCCATGGTATTGTTATTTATCATATGTGATGAATACACCTATACTCATAATCAGGGCCTATGTGAGTAACTGCATGCATATAACATTGGGCGAGAGCACCTCCAATCTTGACTTAAAGCTGGACAAGAAGGTGCCATGCCTAATTTGAACCTCTGGGGGCCACCCACATTTATTTTTGGGGACTGGCACTTATTTTTTTTCATCAGATATTTACAGAGAATAAGGGAGGGAAAAACACATATCGGAAGGAAATAGGGAGGGAAAGGTGGAAACCCTGTCACAGCAAGAGAACACAGGAACCCATAAGAGAGATATGAAGGGTAAGGCAGAGTCTGGTGGTTGAGTAAAGAGGCATAAGGGGGACTCACAATGCAGCCTTGGCATTCTGTGCACTGAGGTTTAATTGCTCTTCTGGCAACAGCACTCTTTCTTTCACAAATCAAGCACAGAGTGTTTGCTCTGCAATGGGATTCTATCCACACTTTTAACCCAATAAGGTATCCTGGTATGTGTATGTCTGTGTTCCAAATCAAACGGTTCCTCCCCGAGCACTCTCATTCTAGTAACGCTAGGTAATATTACTAATCAGTAATGTAATTCATCACATAGAAAGGTACAACCAAGAAGATTTCACAATCATATGTCAATTTAATCCTTTTAGCAATACTTCGTCACTCATTCCATTAGTTCATTAGTTCATTAGTCCATCAACAGTTCACTTGTCCAAGCATCCTTGTATTTAGTCCATAAGAATATTATATCCTGATTCTCCTGAATTCCTGGTAACATCCAATGCGTTTTTATTTCATTGTTGTTCGTAAATTCAGATCAAAGACATCATCAGTTGTAAAGCAACATCGTTCCAAATATCAAATCAGAATGTTCATCAGTTGCAATCAGCAGCCAACACGTGTTTCGTCAGACATAAATATATGTCAAATGACTTCCTCAGGGCTGCAACCCAAAAGAAATAATATAAAAATCAATAATTAATATTTTCAAATCGTAACAGCAACTAAAAATCTGTTCTTTGTAATTGAAACAAAGAAAAGAAAGAAATAACACCCTTGTTGTGCAAGAGGAGAATAAGAAGAAGAAAATAAGTACACAAAAGCCACCAAGGGTCAAACTCAAACGTAGTGCACAGTACCACCAAGAAATAGAAAATACAAAATTGCACATAGAAGTTAAAGTCACCTGAGATGTAATTTCAAATCAACCGATCCTCAAGAGAAGTAAAATAATCCTTCCTAAATCAACTGTAACAAAAAATAAAGATTACAAATATTCTCTAATAGTCAGTACACACGACCTCAGTTAACAACTCGTAAATTTCTTATGATAAAACATTCATCCTGAAGAATAACACCCTTCTAGCTCCCAATTAATAGTCTGTAACTACTCTGTATTAGTACTTAATATGCTAACATTGTTTCAAATATATCTTACTCGGGATTATTCCTCTATTAACCGACACTCATGTCATCCGCAACACTGACACAGAGTTATGTATAAGCAATCCGCACGCCTAAGCTCCTTGTTTTACCATAATCACTATTTAAACAAAAACGTCTTGCTCACCTATAAGTATATAGTCAACAGCCTGCCAAATATTCTTGCGTATACAGTTGACCAAGGACTTTCCCCAGTTCTACCAAATAAAACAAAAATTATTTAATGAGCCCATGTATCAATAGGATATAGCATTTCCTATTTTGTAAATTTCTAGTATTACTCACCAGGAGTGTCTATGTAATCACTCCGAATAATTCCCCTACATCATCATCACTTTTCCATAAAATCCTCACATCATGTCAAAATTGAAAATCACGAGTATGTGTTCTGTAATATAAGCGATTAGGCTTTATTCACTCTCTCATATGTAATTATCATCATATACAAGCGTCATTACATCACTGCTTGTGCAATAAATATCCAGCGTAACTCACCATTGGTGTCCTAATAAGCACTCCAAGTTATTCCCATAGAAAAGTCCTGGTTGCCAGGATCATTTGATCTATTTAGGAATATGTCTGTGTTCCATTGTGGAAATTTACATCTACAACTAACTCAGCAAGGGAGGAGTAGATGTAGCCACGCTTTGTATTGTACACATCCATCTCTATTCTAATATTACTTAAAAATGGGTCAGATTGGTGAGTGACTTGTGGTAATGTGTGAGTATGTCTCCCCTTTATGAAAGAAGATGAATTGCTGTGTGGCTGCTCATCAACTTGTGAGTACTTTCCCACTATTTGGAGATGGTGTAATTCATCTGTGTGCCCACTGTTTAAGTTCATTGCCACTATTACTTGCACCACAAATGTTGAAGATGTGTTTTTATGCTTGATCATATGAGTGAACATCCATCATCACATCAACAACAGTATTTTGTAAGTGTGTCTGTGTGTTGTAATGTTTGCGTTTACTTCCACTATTACATTATGATTTTGTGGTGTAACGTATCTGTAACAGATGCTGCACAAGCGTACTTCCACTATTACTGAAACAATAGCTGATGTTGCATGTGGCCACTTAGTGTTAAACGTCCATTGGCGAAGAGTCTTAGGGCCCGATTCACAGAAATAACTTAAGACAAAATCCTAAACGTACTCCCATTTTGATATTCACAGAAGGCGCTTACTCATTTCGGTATTCACAGAAGTTAGGAGTCCCAACTTTAGGACTCCTGGATGCCGTCTGCGAATACCAAAAGTTTTAAAGTTAGGATTGTTCTCAGTTTAGGAGTAGTAAAGTTAGGAGTCCTAACTTTACTACTCCTAAACTGAGAAAAATCCTGACTTTAAGACTTTCGGTATTCACAGGAGGCATTTAGGAGTCCTAACTTTACTACTCCTAAACTGAGAACAATCCTAACTTTAAGACTTTCGGTATTCACAGAAGGCATTTAGGAGCCCTAAAGTTAGGACTCCTAACTTCTGTGAATACCGAAATGAGTAAGTGCCTACTGTGAATACCAAAATGAGTAAGTGCCTTCTGTGAATACCAAAATGGTAGTAAGTTTAGGATTTTGTCTAAAGTTAGTTCTGTGAATCGGGCCCTGAGTGACAACCTGCTCCTTTTTTATTGTTGTGGCAGACTCCATATTTTGTCTGGCACATGAGATCTGTGTTGCAAGCCTCCTCACCAGTTCTGCACTCTGCTCACCAGCAGCTAGCACTCTGCTCAGCAGCAGGCTAGCACTCTGCTCACCAGCAGAGTGCTCGCCTTTGTTGGAGTGGTGGTGTTGTATCAACCAACCAGGTACTCCTTTTAGTGTTGATGATTACTGTCTCCTTGGCCAAGCCATGACCCTACTATCAGGTATGGAATGTAGTAGTGGATCCAGGCCTTTTATCTGAACCACAGTTGGGAGATTGCCTCCCCTCTCTGGCAAATCGAGGCCAGTAGCTCATCACTGGGTGTCCTCATTTTCCCTGACTGTATGTGGATTGTGCCTACGTGCGTGGATAACGTGTGTATGTAGCCTGAAACTTGTAGTGTGCTTCCGAGGTTATGTGTTAATCTGAGATAGATATCTCTCCTCTCCCTGCATGGTTCCTGCATTGCAGATCAGATTCCCCCTCTAACTGGAATACAGTGTGGTCACGTTTAGTGTCAGCCTTTTAATAGTGAAGACAAAGGACCCTTTTTACAAATGACTGAAACTAGTTCCAGCGCGTCTAGGTGTGACCTGGCTGAGAGAACTGATTGGACAATGATTGTTGCCTAAAAACATGGCCTTAGATATACCCCAATCGGAAGACCAACGCACCCTGCCCATTCTCAGTAACGTGGGCTTTATGTTGAGAGCGAAAACTTTACACTTGAAAGTGGCAGGTGACCAGGCCTGGGAGAATTTTACAACGTGAAATTCACACAGTTCCTGAATTTTACATTATGTGAAATACTGATTCTCATACGAAATATCTTAACAATAGACATTTCTTGCTTGAACCTGTCTCTTGTTGGTATCTTTCGAGACTTTTTTTGCCTGAAGTGTGCACTTCTGTGAAAAAAGTCACACAAGTTACTGTGAAATCACTTTCATTTCCAAAGTTTATTCTTTTGAATTTTTTTAATGGAATTTCACTAAAATTCACAGGAAAAAAAATGCACGATTTTTCCCACCCTTACAGTTATCCATGCTAATGATGGTCATGGAGTTGAGGCCAATCAAAAGAAAAATGCACTTTACTGTGTTTATTTCCCCCAAAAGTATGGAACCAACTTTGATTGGACACTGGGACTTAGGTAATAGTCCTGATGACTTGATTTCAACTGGCCTCTGCAGCATATCTAGTGTATACGTTTTACTTCCAGGACATCTGTATACCAGTGGAGAGGAAGGTGAGGTCCAGAGAACAATACTTGGTACTCTCTCTTCTAAGCGAAGGACTGTTCCCCGAGGACTGAGATGAATATCTGCAGCTGTGGGACTCAGGAGATACCCTGAGAGGTTTGGTGGCCAGAAACAGCTCCTGGCAAGACAGGGGGTGTACATAACCATTTGGGACAAAGTCCGGAAAGCCAAAAAGGGAACCTTAAATGATTATTTATGGTCGGAATTAGAGCGAAACCCAGCCTCACCAGCCTCTAAGTATCTGAAAGACAGTCTGGCGAATCTCGGCTTGCAACATCTTTGGAATACCCCTACCAACCATATAATGGTTAAACAATTGGTAAAGAAAACTAGTAAACATCTCTCATGGACTGAAGACAAGGCTTCTTTCGCGAAAAGGCGTCATGGATGGATGACCCTAAACTCCTATTCCGCGCAAGCACAACAGAGCTTTCTTGACTTGGGCTACTCAAAAACTACTAAGTTGAAATTCTTAAAGTACAGATTGGGCCTGTTACCCTGTATCTACCATTTTCCACACTGGCTTAAGGATAAGGCGGGATCCCTCTGTCGCTTATGTGGCATGGCGCCTGAGGGTATGTTGCATCTGTTGTGTTCCTGCGACAAATTGCTGGAGGAACAAAAATGTTTGCTAAAATTTCAATTCAACCAGCGAGGAATACGCTCATGAAGACAAGCAGTTCTTGCCTGCTTTTCACCCAATGACCCGCAGTTGAACTGTAGCTTGGTGAAGTTTATGAAGGTGGTGGAAAAGAAAATGTCAAAATCTGACTCTTAATTGTCCCTTAGATAACAATATAACACAAGTTACACCATATTCTAATAATGATCGTCAACAAATTTGCCACTTTATTGATTTTAAAAGGAAAAATTTCAACAGAATATATACCATTTTATGTATACAGATCAATTTTTATTGCTTGTAGTGATGTACGTTCTTGCGTGTAGACAACATTTTAAAGGTTGTATTGCAATGGTTTTAATTAACTATACAAATAAAAAATTACTTACTTACTTCCTGAGAGGCATGGAGAGAGCAGGCCATGCTTAGCCAAAGGATGAGTTCAGGTTGAGCATCTTACTCGCAGGAGGTCAGACCCACCCATCATGCTGAGACAAGGAGCTGTGACATGCTGATCAGACCTTCCTGCATTCTCCGCTGTGTGTGGTCTCAAAAACTGGCACACTTATTCTTGACCTCACAAATTTGAATTCTGGTGCTGAAATTTGCGAATTTACTAAATTCCACATTTTCACAGAATTCTTTACATTTCTCGATGTTTCACTTAATTGTTTTTCCTAAGTGTGCATTTTGAATTACCAGGTCTCAGGAGATGGCAGCGGGAGACTGTTTCAAGTAAAAAATGTGTTGCCGAGAGAAGATTTCTACTCAAACCATTCTCCTGCCTGGATCCCGCTAGACTCTTAATGTGAAGTGTGCACTCTGATAAAAATAAGTGGTGCATTATATATACAAATCAAATTTCACTGAAAAAGCATAATTTCATGACATTTGTACGGAAAGCACGAAATTTAATGAGAAAAAGATTATGCAATTTTACCCAGACTTATCTTCTTCATGTGATCTGAGCAAGAACATCATCCCTATCGCTCAAGGATAGTGAGCTGCTACAGTTGGTTAGGGTTGGTAGATTTATATAGCACGGCTTATCGCCCATGAGGTCATCCAGGCACTGTACATGGGCACAGGGAGATGAAGTGATTTGCCCAGAATTCATGAGAGTTCCTGCACCGGGCATTATCACATCAACAACACCCAATGGTTGTGGGAGGCCAGTGTGTCTGCACCCTGTATATCTCCACACTTTTTTCAAGTGATTGATGACTGGGCGTGGCCTGTTGGCTCTGATCCTCATTTGCTGCAACTTCATAATCCAGCAACAGTTCATCAGTGCAGCGCATGTGCCGCCGTCTTCTACTGCAACTCACTCCTCCCTTCGCTTTTGGATAGCCATCACAGCGAGTGGGCCTGTGTACCCGCTTTCACGTGTCCTTCCACGCTGCTCAGGCTGCAGCAGCTCCTGCCATTGCCACCACTTGAACCCTCCAGCATCTGTGCGAATTCACACTGGAAGTGGTAACTATGTGTGGCCCATAGCATCCTGGAACAACTCTCTCTAGTAGTAGTAGTTCCTGTGATTTCAAGGACAGATGCAATATTTGTGACAAGAATTGCCCAACTGCCCTAAAGTGACCTCTGCTAATATCTCAAAAAATGTATGGAATTGTTTTATCAGGCTGTCACAATATAGGAATATATAGCTGCTAATGCTCAAGATAATCAGGCACTTTTACCTCTGACCACGCCGCATGAGCATACCTCTGCTATCAGCTCAGCCAAGGGTGGTGTAAATGTATACGTGAGTCACATTTTGTGATTGTATTTACACCAGTTCCTTAACTGGGGAAGATATAGGAAACTCTGGGCTGAGAGGATGGTAATTCTGGGAGCATAGGCCTATTGTAGGCATTTGAAGTTTGATGCCACCTGAGTTTTCTTCTGCCCTCTGCGATATTTCTGGAAAACCACTAAATAACAATTTGTAAGAACATAGCCAGACTCTTAAGTCCCCTGCATGTTTGGAACTTCAGACACCCCATTGCACAAGGACTATTGTCATACTCCCCCTTTTAAGAGACTACTGTTAAATCCACATGGCATACTCATTCCTTGGAGTGGGGAACAGTTTCAATTTCACTCTAATTCCAGCAACCAATCATTGACTGGCTTCTCCACAGAGCATGAAGGTGAGCATCCCAATCTAATGCAGACCTGTACATTAGAGTGCAGTCACCTTTTTGACATGCTGTAGCCTATGTCCATCTCCCCCTGCTCGCCTCACGGATAGAGAGCCAGTGCATCAGGTTACTAGACTGTCAAAGTCTTGGACACAGCCCATTTCTCTCTTCCTTCGCCCATATATTTTGTTATCCAGCCCCCGGCTCAAATGAATTTCCATGCATGTTCCTCAGGCCTCCGGGCCTGTGTGGTCCAGGTCTCTTGACCGCATCATATGAGATCTTTGTCGCTGTCACTGGGGACTCCAATGTTACTCCAGATCATTTCCACTCTTACCTCAAAAGTGGAAGGTGAAGCGTGTGCATACGGGTGCCAAAATGTGGGTGCACCCCCACAGCGAGGGTGCAGGCATGTCCCTCCTTTCTGATTCCAGGAGTCAAAGATGCTGTTTGTCTATGTGGCCCACAGGAAAGGCATGTCCCATCACTCTCACAATGAGAAACTATTGTGTGCATATGTATGGCACTCTCTGTGGGAACACCTCCACTTTCATCGAATTAGGATATAGCTCAGATGTGAATGAGTGCACCTTCACTTATCAATCATGGGGGGAGACATTGGGCAACGCTACTGTAAAATGCTGCAGGTGCCCCCTCATCCCTATAAATAAAGGTGCGGTCCTTAGTGCAGGTGCAACCCACACCTATGAGAGCACATCAACGAAAGATGCACCAGCATGTGTAACCTAATGCCCGTCTTTTAATGCAGAGGCCCCTTCCGGGTCAGGTGGCTCAGTGGACTAATGCATCCACTGCAGGGGCCTGTGTTTAACCTCATGGTCACAGGTTCAAATCCCAGCAGGTCCACTCAGCCTTTCATCCATCAAAGGAGTACCATTGAGTTGGGTTACAATAAACATCTGATGTTCAGCGCCAAGATGCCCCACCAGTGGTGAACTTGTACTTTACAAATAAACATGTTATGTTATGCTCACCTGGAAGCTAGCAAAGCTTGTGATTGGATGTTAAAATGGATAATATTACTGGGTTTTCAGTTACAGATGAGCTACTGAGTTCAGAAATGTTTTCTATCTATGGAATGCATACCAGGAAAAGACCTCATTAAGCAGACATGGCTTGTCACTACAGACTCCGGGTTAGCCCATTATAAGATTTCGTTTGTCCCTGAATGCATAAGTTCAATACATTTATCATTAGTGGTAGTACGTTATACCTTGGATTCAATTTATCAGAAATGTTCTGAAATGTTTTACCTGCAGCCTCGTCTCGTTGACCCTTATACTTATATCCGCCAATTTAATAATAAATCCCTTAAGCTGCCAAAGCTTATGAAGCCTTTGGATTTCCTGCTTCTTTTTTATTGCTCTTTATTGAGTTTTTTCCTGTACTTGACACCCACGGCAGTAGTTACAGAACAGTGTATGAGTGGGCACTGGCGATAAAAAAAAAAAATAGAAAAAGGAACAAGCAAAATACGAGATTATTTATTTTATTCATTTATTTGAGTATTATATAGCGCTAGCTGGACCCGAGGGTATCAGAGCGCTTTACGGGTTATGTGAATACGTAAACATGTTTACTAGAGGTACATGAAGGTATTCATACTTACTATTCATCACAATTGCAAGTATGAATATAAGATCAATTGAGTTCGTGTTGCGCTATCTGTTACTGAGAGTGGCATTAAACCCAGTAGGCATGCTCTGGGTGTGAGGATATGTTGTCGACCCCTCAACTGGACGATAAAGTCACGCACAACGCACCAGACAGGTCATAGTGCATCACACGCCCATGTCACGTGGAAAGCATCTTCTTCAGTGTCACATCCCAGGCGCGTGAGGGCGGTCTTAACAAAGAGCAGATGCAGCCCCACTGGGGTGAGGTATGCCTGATGCACATCATTAAACTGCAGAATTTTGAAACACGAGTTTCTAGATACTGCGGGGATGTGACCAAGTGTTGCAGCGCAGTCTGAGGCATTTAAGTCTATTTGGACATGCTGCCTCCATTTTACCCTCAGAGCTGTCAAGGGTTGTTCTCGTGTAGGTTGTTCTGGGTGCTTGACATACATGTGTGACCCTGTGGTGTGTAGAGCTCCATGTCAAGTGTCTGCAACGCTGCTTCAGTCTCCAGTTCCGCTTCTAGTCCCCCCCACAAGTGTACCCCATTGCAACTTTCAGAGCTTCATGCATCAAGAACTGACTGACTGATAGAGCATAAGACGCTAGTAGTTGAGAGACAAACCAGAGCTGTACAAATGTCTGACACATGAGCGATGCATTCACCCATTTCATCTTATCAGGGCTTTAACGCTGGCGGCGCCAGGTGCGGCAATCATTTTTGGCGCCCCCACACCCCATGACTGCCTCCTCAGATTCTCTTACTGCCACTGGGCAAACGTGCACCGCATTTCTCCAATCATAAGTTCTTGCTAAACATAGCCCCCCCCCCCCCCCCCCCACCCCGTGAGGTCAGCGCCTCCTCCACATGTCGGCGGGTGACAAAGATATCCACAACACTTTTTTTTCAACTGAAGGGCTAACTTTAGGTCATTTTATGTCCTCAGCAAGAGAGCATTTAAAGCAAAGTGTGCCTGCTCTTAGGAATATATTGTCACGGCAAGTCCCAAGCAAACACTACTTTAATTTATTGTAGGAGAGTTATTTCTATTATACTAGCCTGATTTCGCGTTGCTACTCCGAAATGTGGCTGGAGAAGAAAGGTCTCTTGGCAAAAGACAATCTGCACGAGTTGTGTCGCACAAGCAACGCTTTCTGTATAACACTCAGAAAATGTGTGGTATTGGACATGAAACTAGGTTGGAGTACAAATGCCTTATTCAAACAGTGAAAAAGGACGCTTATCACGTGAATTGTGTTGTATTATCAACTTCCCCACAGGAAACGGAAAGATGGATGTGTCATTTCCTATTGCCACAAACTTGCTTATTTATCAGATTTCCTACTTTAGGGTAATACATGTGATGTGAACAGAGGGTGAACATCAAGATCTCAAAACTAAAACTTCATAACCGTTCCAATTTCCAAGTGAAAGTCCAATTTCTCCTATTTGGTCTGGTTGCATGTCTCTTGTTGACCTCTGCTGCTTATTTGCACAGATATTCAGAGGTTCTGAAGACACAAAGAACATTCTTGAACTTCAGGGGGAGCGGTACAGCAGTGCATGGTGGGAATCGAGAAACATGGCGGACTCCCGCTGGTTAAGATGTAACCTGGATAAAACTGAAATAACAATGGTTGGTAGCAGCAATGACTTCTGCAACACCGCTTCCTGGTCCCAGTTTTGGACACTTGACCTACATGTGGCAAGGAGGTCCAAAAGGTGCAATCCAAATTAGGCATAAGTTTGACTTTCTTCCCCCAACCTACCCAAGTTAATACTGTGTCATGGGCATACATCTGCTGACACTGAACACAGCTGGTGTCCATCAGCTGTCACAGTGAATATGGGCTCCCACTAAAACATGGGAATGCCTTGTAACGCAGCTATGATGGCTGCAGCTGATACAAAATGCTGCACCATGTGTGAAAGTCATGGGCTCGGCCATCAGCCCCATCTTCAGTTGGATTGCTGTACCCCAGCAGGAGGCGTATGCAAGGCAGCCTGTGAAGCTCATTAAGCAATCGAAGGTACCACTGAGGTGTTCTAGAACCTTAGCTTCATCTTCATCACTATACAAGTAGCCTGAGAACTGGTCACATTTCCTTGTTTTTCCAAGCAGAGGAAAGGGGGTCACACAAGCTTGGTTCTGTCCTTCTGACTTTAGCATAAACTTCAATCATCTTTACAGAAATCATTTTGCCTTCTTATAAGATACTAAATATAGTATTTTGCCATTCCATATTCTCGGTTTCAGCTACTATTTCCATTTCACAGTGTAATGTATGCTTGCCGGTAGGGTGAAGAAACCTCTGGGATGTCACATGTACAACATCATCAGGTCCAGTGAACTAAGGGTACATAGGTTGGTTTAGAGAAATTCTATATGGCCTAACATGAAATTCCTGCAGTGTATTGCTGCATTGTCTTAGGAAGCGTGTGCACAGCTTTGATTAACAAAAGTGAATAGATTTTTTAGAGAATGTAGAAAATTCTTAAATGGTCTTAAATGTCCTTGCCACCATCGGTTTACATCTCTCTACTTTGATGACCCTCCTTAGAGCGCCTAATATTTCTTGTAAACTGTATCAGACATTGAGAGTCCACTTCCCTGAAGTCTTAGACGAGAGGCAGACGGGATGGGCTGTGATAGTTAGACATGGCTCTTGGATTGTTCCATAGTTTGGTAGGATTAGACGCCATTTTTAATTTAATTCACTCAAACCTGGTTTTCGGGACCTCAAACTGACTCTTGGTAGAAGGTTCACCACATATCCATTAGATGGTCTCCCTGTGAATGAATACTTATTTAATTGTTTTGTGAAGTGCTAGCTTTAGTTTATTCTCGTGAAATGTTCAGGAGGACAATCATGAGTGTGGTATCCATGCAGCCCCTCTAATTCCAGATTCAGCAGGAAACTGTTAGCATAGTCAGAATTACACAAATTATGTAATAAAGCCTATTGCATAATAGGGCTTAAAAGTTAGCTTCCAGACAAACGCTGTCAGCTGGACAACATCATTCAAGAATATACGACATTTCTTGACTAACGGAAGTCTTTCAACCCTAGAGGACAGTCCAGCCTCTTTTACACTTCCGGGTCATTTTGTAATGTTTGCCATCGGGCCTTCTCTCTTGATTGCATTCACAATGGGAGCAATAGGGGGACAAGGAGTCAGATGCCCCCCACTCAATCGATTATAAACAATATCGGGTCTGACTCCGGAGAGCAGTGAATCACACTTTTTTTCAGACTTCTGGGGGTTATTAATACTTTTTTTAAAACTCCCAGTGCAGTTCCGGTTAACAATCCATGAACTGATTAGTCGTTACTGCTCAACTTTAAAAAAGATTTGTCAATAACCACATCAAATACACATCCCACCATGGTTGAAATTAATGTGTATACATAACTCTAAATATTAAAGAATTTAGAGAAAATGTGTGAAAAGGCTAGAAAGCACCTAACGTGCCCAACCCACAGGGCTGCTGGATGGTACTCACCAGTATGCCCACGTTATCATCATCGGTCACTTGCTAGCCACAACAAAAAAGTACATAAATCATGAGAGGTGTGTGTGACAATTCTTTCGAGGTGGAAAGTCAAACAACATAAATAAGTGTGTGACAAACAACACTGAAATTCTGTAGATCTCTGTGTTTGCTCAACCCCAACCATACAAAGAGACTACAGTTTTCAAGTTAAAAATGAGGTATCACTCACACACAGCACGTCCTTTATTAATTGTTGTGAGCGTCCTCCGTTTAAAAAGCAGGCATGTCACTGGCCACTTTTAACTGCTCTCTTGACTGCCCACACTTGCACTTATAATTTGACTTGAAAAATGAGAGCACAGCTCAATGATATGTTCACACCCCATGAAGGAAAGACCTGAGCAGAATGAAGAATTAGAAAAAAATTGTCCACTGGCCATCTTAAGTTCCAGTTTGTCGCCATTGACAAGAAGACGCATTCTGCTGATGGAACCTTCAGTTTCATAGTGTAGTTGCTAAAGTTCTAAGATATGCATCCCTCCTGTTGGTGCCCTCAAGAAGGCAGAGGGACAGAAGAAGCAAGGTTTCTGTTGTGCTCTCTTACTTTGTGATGGATTGCGATGAAGCGCCTCTTGCCTGCCGGCTGGGACGCCTTCCAGTAGCTGGAGCGCTTGTAGTGAAACGTAGCTGCTGGGGGTTATCCTTTTTATGGTTTAAGGTGAACGTCAGAGACAAGAGTAGCATTTTTATGGGACATTTAAAGTTTTAGTGCCGCGCTGTGTGCTGAGGGAAGAAATATGTCTTGGCACTTGAGGTTTTTAGAGGCTCTCCAGGCTCGGCAAGATGAAGAAGATGCTGGCAGCACGCTGAGGATGATGACGCCGAGCTGCAAACCACCCTGGACCTTGACATGCGTATCACGTGCTGCCCATGAAGGATGGCCAGGGACCTCCACCACGGTGTGTTATCATGTTGGCATTTGAGTGGAAAATTCAAGGATTTTATTTATTTTGGAGGATTTTATATATCAGTGCCCCGCTAACGGTTGTCGTAGCACTGTACGGTGAACAATAAACAAATAGTGGGAAGAAAAGTGATACAATCCAATATAAGAGCAAACATTGAGAAAGCCAAAATGTCCTTCCTGTGATACTGGGCTTAGAACTATTGGCTTAGCCAACACTTTTATGTTTGTGTGGATGAATGACACCTATCTTTTATTAATGTTTATAAAAAAAATGTTGATGTATGGTGGCATGCTTGTGCAAGCAGGTATGCAAAGGAAGTGTGGCCATTTTAAAGTGCTTTTTATTGCGTTTTAAGAAAAAAACTTTCCAAGAGGGCTGCTATTCATTCAATGCATGGCATCCATCTTGGTTATAATCATAACAAAAGGTACTGCAAGGTTTCCACCTTCTGTTGTCTTGTGTCCCCAAGCACACACATGGGTAGCCATCTTGGAAATGTTTAGAAATCATTCATAGATGGCCTCACAGTGAGATAGTAGTGCCTTGTGTACAGAGCACAGTTTTTGCAGGAATAAGCGTGAGCTACATTTCAAATAAAGAGAATGGGCAAGAATAACTTTAGGGAGACAGAGAGAGGCATACACAATAGTTCCTCATGTACTGCAATGCAACATCCTCATGTCAGCAATGAAATCATAAATTCCCCCTTGTTGGACTTGGCCCTTTTTGCAGGGTCATCCCAGAACTTTTTTGCCTTCCTCCTGTATTTTTTCTGACCTGTTGTTTGTGGTTTTATGACTCTGGGCCCTTTACCACTGCTGATCAGTGCTAAAGTTCATATGCTATCCTTTTTAAATTGTGTTATGGATTCATGTTTCCATGATTGGCTAATTGTTTTACTTGCCAGACCCTAGTACAGTGCACTAAGTGTGCCCAGGACCTGTAAATCAAATGCTGCTGGTGGGCTTGCAGCACTATTTCTAATACTGTATTGTGGATTTTTGTTGTTTGGTCTTTTTTGGTTTAAATAAACATTACGTATTTTTCTAAACTGTTGTGGTGTCCCTTTGTAGTGTTTTCACTGTATTGCTGTATGTGGTCACAAATGCTTTACCCACTGCCTCTGAGATAAGCCTGTCTGCTCGTGCCACGCTACTAAGGTGGTGAGCAGGGGTTATTTTAGGAGTGTATCCCCTTATCCTGACTAGAAGCAAGGGTCCCTATTTGGACAGAGGTACCTACCTCTGCCAACTGTAGACCCCCAATTCTAACACCCCCCAATCAGAAAATGGTAAAACTGGAATGCTCCAGGGGCCGGGCAACCCAAGACTAGGAAGAAAGTCAATTAACTGAGTAGCAGGAAACTGAGACAGACATGAAAGCTACTCTAAGTATATTTTAGATACAATAAGTCTGTTGCCAAAAGACAGCTAAAGATGTCCATAAGTGAGACTTAAAAATGACGAAATATTGGAGAGGAAGAAGAGAAGTGGAAACCTTAAGAACAGCTGATCAAATGTTCAAGGGTAGTTAAACGAGGAGCCTGATTTGTGCTGATGGTTGGAGCCACAGGGACCTGACACTCATTTTGGGGGATTGGGGCTTGTTTTCATCATCACACCTTGACACAGAGCAAGAGAAAGAAAATCAGAAATGGGCAAAAAAGGAAGAGAAAAACATAGGGAAGCAGTAACAAAAGTATAAGTAAAAACCTGCATGAATGAGCTAGAAACAGAGATGGTAGGGTGAAAGAAGAAAAAAGAATGACGTGTAATCAAGGCAGGTGATACAATTGTGTCTTGACTCAATACACCTGAATTGCCTATCATCAGTCTGGTGAAAGGCGTAATCATTTTATTCAATACATGGAACCCTTCCCCCACAGTGCAGAAGGCAGACATCTGGGGCCTCATTTATGAGGCCTTCCGTCAGTTTTGCGCTTCTGATGCGTCACTTTTTGGGATACATCGACGGCTTAAAACATGCCTCCTGTTGCGCACTATTTACAAATGGACTCATCTAAGCAGATGCGTCACTTTGTAAACCCCGGCTCTACATTATACCTGCATCAGGTATACTGTATGCAGGGGGCGTTCCCCCGCAAAAACACTTGTAGAAGTGACGCAGTGAAATCTATGAGATTTCACTGCGTCGCTTCTAGAACACCGTTGCATCAAAATCCTGTGCCTGCCTCACTGCAGGCGTAAGACGGACGCAGGCCCTTTCACATGGGGCTTATCCCATGTGAAAGTACGCATTGCTGGAGTTGCGTCACTTTTGTGACACACTCCAGCAATGCGTCACTTTTGCGCTTACAGATACGTCAGAAATACAGACGTATCTGTAACTCTGTGCGACATGATGCGTCATACATTAAATATGACGCATCAGATATTTTGCAAGGAGTGTGCACTGAGAAGTGACGCATCAGCTTTCCTGGTTCTTGGACTTGTGTGCGCAGGGAACGAAGAGGTGTGCAGTGGCCCCCCCAACAGCACGCTGCAGATTAAGAAGCACTGAGTGGCATCGGGAAACGCCCCCCTACAGCGAAGGGCCCATTTTTGCCCCCATCGTTTTCCTTTCTTTAAACGTTGTCATCTTCACGGTTTGCTAAACTGACAAATGTATATTAAAAAAAATAATGATAAAATAAGATGTCTACCTTTGCACAAAACTAGGGGGCATATTATCAAGGGGGTTTATCTCCTCTTTTTTGGCTTTAAAAGCCAAGAAAGCGGAGATAAAATTATCTCACTATTACCTAGCTGTCGCTAACACCAGTTAGCGACAGCTAGTAGGAGATAGCGACCATCTTGGGCCCCACTTTGCATGTCAGTGATATTTATCACTAATGACATGCAAAGTGGGCGTGCCAAGATGTTAGAGACTGAAAACAGTTGCTAACATCGCTATCTCCTATTACCAACTTTTGGAGATATTCGCGCTAAGCACGAATATCTCCAAAAGCTAACACCTGCCCTGAGCAGTTCTTATTGTTTTATTGGAGTTCTTAGCCATGTTATCCAATGGGAGGTGGATAACGTGGCTAAGAGCATTAGCTCGGTAATGCATGAATATCACTGACTTTTCAGCGATATTCATGCATTGTGGCGATTTTTATTGCATTTGCGATAAACCTTGGTAATACCAAGGTTTATTTGCGGTAAAAATCGCTGCAGCTCAGCGGTAAATTTTTGTCTCTAACCAAGCAATAGCGATAATTATCGCTATTGCTTGGTAATATGCCCCTAGATCTTTTAATATAAATGCACAAGTTCAACTTCATCCGCTGAGCATAAAACATAACATACAAGCTAAAGTGCGTCACCTCTGCTGCAATGTGAAAGCAGCTATTCGAGAAGAGCAAGGGGTTCTCTTGCTTTGACTTGATGGAAGAGTCAGCAAACGGCCCGTGATTGGTCGTTTATCTAAATGAGGCTGCAACAGCGATCCATCCGCAAGTAGGGGGACCTGAAAAACTTTGTGCTTCTAAACTAAATGTGGGTGTTTGGCGCGCGAGTGAGTATGTGTGTGACTGATTGTGAGTGTGTGTGGGTGTGTGTGTGTGTGTGTGTGGATGATTGTGTGTGTGTGCGTGAGCACAGGGGATGAAAACCTAAGTGACTGCTTCCGGGGTATTTGATTCGTTGCCCGGGAGCACCTGGCACTCTGTTTCTGCTGGCAATATGAGGTGCACCAAGAAACAACATGGCGGGTTAAACACTGGTCTGCAACATGATTTACATTTTAAGCCAGCAGGAAGGCCAGAATGCAGACTGAATAATTTTCTTTTCTCATCTATTCCACTGTCGATTAAAACACAGGACTGATCATAATAACCTGTTACTTACAGAGTGTTTAGCCAAAGTGATTTGCTTGGATTATTTTACATAAATTGTTAACCAATCGAACTTGGTGCTCATTCCCCCAAAAAATAAATTGCAGGCCTGACCCTTCCAGGATTCCACACTTCGATGTCATCAGTGAGAACTTAACTCACCGAGCATATCCCTTCTGAGTTCAATCAAGTTCGTTACCAACTGAGAGACACCAAGACCCTCTTGTTTCATGGTTGGTCATTGATATGAAAACATTCCAATAAAAGTATGGCTGCCCTGATGGAGAAGAGCTGTTGCTGTCCATTCAATGTGTGGACGTGCTGTTCATGTGTTGGTGCTGTCCAATAAAATTGCAGTAGGCCTGCAGAGAAGTATTGATGCAGTCCAATAGAAATAAAGTAGGCCTGCTGAGAAGTTTGCTGCTTTCCAACAAATGGATAGTAGGCATGCTTAGAGGTGTTGGTGCTGTCCAATAAAAGTGCATAGGCCAGGGGACAATTTTTGGTGCAGTCCAATAGAAATAAAGTGGGCCTGCTGAGAATTGTTGGTGCAGTTCAACAAATGGATAGTAGGCCCGCATAGAGTTGTTGGTGCTGTCCAATAAAAGTACAAAAGGCCTGATGAGAAGTGTTAGTGCAGTCTAGTAAAAGTACCTAAGTCATGCTGTGAAGCGTTAGGAAGCCCAGCAAATGGCCAGTAGGCCTGCTTAGAAGTGTTAGTGCAGTCCAGTAAAAGTACCTTAGGTCAGCTGAGAAGTGTTGCTGCATTCCAACAATTAGACAGTAGGCCTGCTTAGAAGAGTTGGTGTTGTTCAATACAATTGCAACAGGACTGCTGAGAAGTGTTAGTGCCGTCCAAAATAGGTACAGCAGGCCTGCTAGGAAATGTTGGTGCTATCCAATAGAAATAAAGTAGGCCTGGTGCTGTTCGACAAATGGATAGTTGGCCTGTTTAGAAGTGAAAGTGCTGTCCAGTAAAAGTACCTTTGGCCTACTGAGAAGCGTTGGTGTGGTCCAGTAGAAATAAAGTAGGCCTATTGAGAAACCCAGGTGCTGCCCAATAAAATGACTGTAGGCCTGCTGGGAAGTGTGAGTGTTGACCAATAAATGGATAGTATGGCTGCTCAGAAGGGCTGGAGCTGTCCAGCAAATGAATAGAAGTACTGCTTGGTAGTGTTGATGCTGACCAGTAAAAGTACATTGCGTCTGCTGAGAACTGCTGCTGCTGTCCAGTACAAGTACAGCAGGCTTACTGAGAAGGGTTGTTTAGAACCAATAGAAATAATGCAGGCTTGCTGAGAAGGGCTGTTTAGGACCAATACAAATAATGTAGGCTTACTGAGAAGAGTTGTTTAGGACCAATACAAATAATGCTGGCTCACTGAGAAGGGTTGTTTAGCCCAAAAGTGTGGAAGTGTTGGTGCAGTACAAAAAAGTACAATGGTTCTGCTGAGAAGTGTTGATGCTGTACAAAATAAGTACAGTATACCTCTTGAGAAGTGTTAGTGTTGTCCAATAAAAGTACAGTGTGCCTCCTGAGGAGTGTTGTTGTCCAATAAATGTACAGTTTGTCTGCTGAGAAGTGTTGGTGCTTTACATTTAAAGTATTGCGGGCCTTATGAGGAGTGTTGGTTTTGTCCACTAACAATACAGTGGGCCTGCTGAGATGTGTTGGTGCTGTACAAAAAAGTACAGTTGTTCTGCTGAGAATTGTTGGTGCAGTACAAAAAAATAGAGTGTGCATCCTAAGAAGTGTTGGTGCTGTCCAATAAAAAAAAAGATTGTGCCTCCTGAGGAGTGTTGTTGTTGTCCAATAAAAGTACAGCTTGTCTGCTGAGAAGTATTGGTGTTTTATATTTAAGGTATAGCAGGCCTTGTGAGAAGTGTTGGTGTGGTCCACTAACAGTACAGTGGGCCTGCTTAGATGTGTTGGTACTGTCCAATAGAAATAAAGTAAGCCTGCTTAAAAGTGTTGGTGATGTCTAATAAAAGTACAGTGGGTCTGCTTGAGGGTTTGTGCTGTACATTGAAAGTACAGCGGGCCTTGTGAGAAGTGTTGGTGTTGTCCACCAACAGTACAGTGGGCCTGCTTAGATGTATTGGTACTGTCCAATAGAAATAAAGTAAGCCTGCTTAAAAGTGTTGGTGATGTCTAATAAAAGTACAGTGGGTCTGCTTGAGGGTTTGTGCTGTACATTGAAAGTACAGCGGGCCTTGTGAGAAGTGTTGGTGTTGTCCAATAACAGTATGTGAGCCTGCTGAGATGTGTTGGTGCTGGCCACCTCTGCAGAAGCCAGTGACAGCATCAGCCCTACATCCTGGTTGTATGGGAAGGAGTTACCTGTGCCTTGTGCTGGGTCTGTGTGTCCATGTCTGTGTGGTTATTTCTGTAAAGATGCTTTTAAAGCACATCTTGTTTTCTTTCACGCTTTTACCCCAAAAGATGCTTTTAGAGAAAAGCTCCAAATAGTTATATATATATATATATTTATATACATAATATATATATATATATATTATTCAGTTGTCGCTCATGTTACTCACCAAAAATACTTCAAAGTACATTGACCCTCATACTCTAAAATAAATCTTGGTAGATAACCCTTGTCTCCTTGTAAAGTTGTCTTTAAATCACACCTAGTAGATACTAAGGTTACTGCATTGGTGGTCTAAAAAAATTTGACTTTTTCCTCGAACAGTCTAGCGACTTCCAGGGGAAAACTCTAATTTCCTTTGTATATTTCTACCCATTTTCGACCAATATTCTTAACCTGCTGGGCTATCAAATAAACCACTTTTCTTAAATATAACTAATGTACATTTTGTGTTCACTTCTGTGTTAGCCTGTGTTTTCCCAGTAGCCTAACATCAGTGATGGAACTAGATGTGCTTAACCTAGCTACTCAAGGGGGTACCAAACGTGCTCTTCCTTGTAACTGAGGAGTTACCCTCTCAATGGTTCCTGGCAGTGTCAATGTGCATTTAGTGCTATGGGGACTTTTACTTGTGGCTTTGAGAATAATTGCATGACCCTCTTGATTCCCCAGAATAGAGTCAGCTACTTCTGATACGATCTGCTTCGGGTAGCAACCCTGAGTAGCTTCTCTTTGAACTCGCTTGTTGTTTAACACATGTCTGGCATAGGGAATGGAATACACAATTATGCAGCTCTGATGAGTCCCATTTTGCCTGCCCTTTGCCTCTAAAGAGAGAACCAAGCAAAGAGCCAACCAAACGGACCCTCTGCTCCTGTTGCCTTCCAGCTCCAGATTCACGGGATGGATTTCATTCGACAGCAGACTGGCTTATAATGGCTTTCCTTACTTATGGAGAGTTACAGTGATACAGGAGCCACCACTTGATATCACTAGGGCTTATTAAGACAAGTTTACAGGTCAGTTGTGTGTGCCAGGAGTGGAACTTAGCAGCGTTTAGCTTACAACCATGATGAGTCTAAGGAAAGCCTGAACCTGCATCTGTTTTCCAGATTTGGGAGTTTGCCTCAAGTCTATATCTGACTTTTGTTTGTTACAGTGTCATTGGCTGGACACAATCTCTTTTCGAGCTTGCCACAGATAAGGGTGAGTGTTTCCTGTCGCATTTTATGGTTTGAATCCTTGCAAAGACGACCAATGCCTTTGAGAGTGGCCAATAGTTGGAAGAAAAGCCAATGGAATAACAAAAAGCCACCGAGGCAAGGATGCTTTTTTGAAAACGAGAAGCTGAAGACGACCTGGGACTCTAACCAGCAGGGAGTGGAAGGAAGCCCGAATCCAGGAAGTCAACAAGGACACGCTTGAGACAGACGTAGGATTCAGGAACAAAGAAATGCCCCTTCGAATGGTGAAAACATATCAACTAAAGATACTGGATCTTTGTGGCTCAATGAATGGCAACTCCAGGCTCCTTTTATAAGAAGCAAATAGGAAATGAAGGAAAAAGATCCTGGAAGTGATAGGCAAGAAGATGGTGGACATAATCGATTGGTTAGTAATCATAGTCTTAATGGAAAGAAAGCCATCTTAAATTAGTAAACAAAACACAACTCTCTGCCAGGTAAGCAGGAATAAGTGAAGAACCATTTTAGAGTCTAGCAAGTAAACAGGGGCCCACAACACTCAAAGAGGTGTAAATTAAGAGGGAAACTTTATGTGATAAAGAAAAAGAAGATTGTTCTCCCCACTTCCTCAAAGTCATTCCATGAAGACCTACACGGTAATGATCCTCGTCTCTTGACGCAACAGCCTGCTGCGCTGCCCATGGTTGTTGCCTGGTGCCAGAAAGCTAGAGACCACTAGTCCATCTCCATTGAAAGCATGAAGATGACCAGAGCGTCGCATTCAAAAGAACGAGCCCTGAAGAATGAGGACGACACGCTTGGATCTTTCTACTAGTTTATTTAGGTGGATTACATATATTAGGTAAACCACCTGGTTACACCAAATATATATTCTTTCATAATACTTTATGGGCCCTACCATTTTCTCTACAACTCAGACTACTGTGAATGTTAGAATTGTTTGAATATAATTCAGACAAATTGCTATCTCAAGTTAGCCTGGGTGAGATGTAAATTACGCTGGCGTAATTAAAATAATTTGCGGAATTTCTCATTACTGTTGTGATGAAATTCTGAAAATTACACCATTATGCAATTTAGCATAATTATGCAGTATTCATGGTATAAATGTAGCGTGAGTGCACAGGAACAACAGAACGTGAGCTTCTAAAGTGCTTTTATTTTTTGCACTGTTTTTTTACTACAAAATGTGTCCTTGCGTAAAAAACAAATGCTGCGAGGAAGCTTCTCGCCCTAAAATATAGCACAAAATGATGGATTTGCATTTCACCTAGTTGAGCATAATTTCACACAATTTTGATGAAATTTCACACACTTACGCGAAAGCAAAGTAGGTGAATCTCACCCATTCCTAATCTCTAGTGTCTCGCTTTACACTCCAGCCCTTGCTGCCTCAGATTCCCGCCTCTTGCTTACTGAGCCGCAAGACGTCAAGGGCCACATGATTCATCGTGTCTACAGAGCAAGGCGGGTGCGCCGCCATTATTTTTGTACAGTGCTCTCATGTCGGGCAAATTCGAACACAGTGGAAACAAAAAACAATGTAGCAGGTGTTGTTTATGGTCTTTGTTTTTGTGCTCAGCGCCAGAAAATATTGTGCAGGCCAGACAAAGCGAGTGCAGAGCATAACTATTGTTTTTACAGTCTACTGAAAATCAACAAGCGACAGTTGAGAAATCACCCCCCGCCTGCTCCAGCCAGCAGACAATCTGCGCGGACTCTTCGGCACCATGCCTGTCTGCTTGCCTGCCTGTGTAGAACAGCGTGCATGCTGTCTCACCCCAGGCCGTCAAGCACAGCCTTTCCAGAATTGGGCTTTTCACCTATAGCGGGCGTTAAGTGGGATGAGAAATCTGGGGGGCTCTCGAAGGGGCGCGGCCGATAAAATTAAAGGTGTGGCTTAAAAACATCTAAATTGAAAATCTGTGCTTAGCATAGTGTGCCGCATGATATTGTGCTGTTTCTGTCATTGCATTCAGATATTTAATAGAACAAGTAACATTACACCTACAACAAGCCAGGACTATTGCCTTTGTCAGTGGTTGTCAGGTACATAAGATAAATAAGCAACAACTATGGCTTTGTTGTATAGAATATTGAAAATGCTTTAGTATTGCAATGATAAAACTGTTAAAGAACTATAAGGAATCTCTTTCAAGTTACATCAAAGGCAGTGAAGGGTAGTTCTGCTACAGAGTTAAGATTTATTTTTTTCACCTAGGGTGAAGGCAAAAATGAAGAGCGTTATAGGGACCCGTCTTAGAAGCTGCTTTTTAGAACTGCCGGTGATGAGCACTGGGAGGCCTACTTAAAGCCCGCCACCTACAAATAATTGCTATCAGGTGTGTTAGTACATTTAAGTGAATAGAGTAAGGTTACCATATTAAGCCGTCTCCCCAGAAGAAGAAGGGCTTCCAAATGAGGTTAACAGTCTAATGCATTTTGTTAATTTTAGTTGTAGTTCACTTGCTTTGATCCGATCCAACCAGCAGACACAAAGACATTGATTCGTACAGGGAAGTGTTTAGAGACTTCAGTACCCAGAATGCATTAGGTTATCACACAAAAGGCCAGGACCGAAAGCAGAGGTGTGAGCTAGCCACCTTTCCTCCTGTGCCTTTGTATCAAGGTGGGAGAACAACAATGGCCAATATATTCATGAGAAACTAGTACAGTGGAGGCAGTTTTGTGAAGGCAGCTCTGTCTTTACGGCCAACAAGGAACATCACTAACCAGTTCTAGCGTAGACGTCACTCTACATTACAGTCATTAGTCGAAAACCCTGAAACTGCAAACAAAGCGAGGAGCAAAGGGAATCTTATAGAAAATGATGTTGTGATGACTGGTCTGTGGTCCTGCTCACTCTTTAGCCACTGGGAGACCTTTAATACCCGCCTAAATACCCGCCTTTATGTGTGTCAAATTAACAAGCATCATTAGGGGATCGAAGATATTGACAATGACACAGCTATCAGATGACTCCACGCCACCAGGTACTCCATGTTCCAGTCTTGCTTTTAACCTTAACAAATCATTGTTTTCACTTGGGCTCAGTAGAATTGCCTCGGTTGAAATGAAACCAGACTACAACTCCCAGAAGTCATTCCTTAAAGGGCAGGATATGGAGCCATCAGGTAACTGTACACTTTGGCAGGGTGCCCCTACCACATTTATTTACACATACCCAAGGGATCACCGGTATGACCTTACACACCAGTCCTTCACTGGCAGCCCCATTCAATTTATACAAAGTGATTTTAGAGTGCCTCATATGACTTACAACTTCAAATGTGGTTGGGCAAAGAATCCAGCTCCACCGGCGGAGTTTGCAGACTTTTGCCCGCTACGTACAGAGGTCCGCAAAACTCTGTGAATTGACACGGAGCGGAGATTATTATCTCGAGTGGCTCGGCAATGTTAAGTTGGTGAGCACTCGCGAGAAAAAATCACATGCTAGACCTCCTCCTGGTGAGATTTCTCAATGTTGTCGGTCACAGAAGGTCACGATCGCTCACGTTGATTAATCTGCCGCTTGTGTTGAGAAAGCTGCCACTCTAGTAGAATGTCTACTTGAGTGGCAGAAGGCAGCAGCGCCCTCTTGCGCAATGCATAGTGCCGTTCACACAGATTTTACAGCACCGGTCAAACTCCCAATGGTAAAAGTCAGTGCGAGCAGCGCGACTTAACAGATTTCGCCGCTAGCGGAACTTTGCAGAGCGCAGCAGAGTGTTTTTGGCACTTCGCAGTGTTCCGCGGAGAGAACTCTGTGCACTCTGCCCCGGCCTACTTTCAAATAACTCCAGTTTGCCAAAGCATCCTCGAACCCAAAGTGGGAAAATAAAATGCTTTATTGGCGCTGTGAGGCCAGACCAGTTGTAGAAGGCACATCATATACTTATGTATAGAATAACATATCTTCAAAACAGTTGTATTTGTTTAGCGATTTAAATGGAGGAACTTGCACATACCTAAATGCTTATAAGTAAGACCTGTGAATAACATATAACGAAAAGCTTTTGCTTTCTGAGAATTTATTAGAACTTCTTGTAAGTGAATTGAAATACCCAATTGTACCCACTGGGTTCACTGAACGGTGACGTATTCTGCAGTGGTCTAAAAATTCATCAAGAATGTTTTGGGCCAGTGAGAGGATTTCATTTTTTAAATAAAACTATGTTTAATACACACAAGTAAAACCTGAAGTCTCCTCCTGTATAATCGTTTGTTATGACATCAAGAAGGTAGGGTAGAACTGAAGATCGCGGATGTACTTAATCCAGGTCAGAACTCGAGAAACATTTTATCGACTTACAGTTTTCATTACGAGTCTTGTTTTCCAATAGAGAGTTCTGAAATGGATTAAAAAAGGTCTTTTGAAACTAAAAATCCCTGGCTGGCCTTTTGGAGCTCTTTACTTTGCAAACTGAACAGGAGTTATAATCCACCAAGCAAATGATATAGGTAAAAAAAAAGGAAAAGAGCAAAGAAAAACCAAAACCAAAGCAGTATGCTTTTGAGTATGTGCTGAGAGGCTGCACATCAAGTTCAGGGAACAGAAAACAGGTACTTCTCAGACCTACGAAGGCTGAGAACAGGGAACAGTGATGGACATGTATCCGATTCACCGGCAGAACCACTGGTTGGATACAGGTTGTTAATAGTGTATCCGCTACCAGTGCGGCATGTCAAGCGGAGTAAAGTACTTTAACCCCTTGGCTGCAGGGCGTTTTCCCCTGCTGTGTGGAGGGTGGGGGGGGCGCGCGGGGTGCCGCCGTGCTTGTGACGAGCTCAGCTCGTCATGAGGCACGGTGAGCTGCACTCATGACGAGCTGAGCTCGTCACGACCATACCCGTTTTGGACCGTTCAGCACAGCGGGAAAATTATCCCTGCGTGCGAACGTTCCAACTGCCGTGACGAGTTCAGCTCGTCATGAGTGCAGCTCAACCGTGCCTCATGACGAGCTGAGCTTGCCATGAGCATGCAACGGGTTAATAACAGGCGTGCTTTGTGTCACTCTTAGTTGGTGCTGCCACAGAGGATGAACACAGTGCCCAGTTTATATATGAACGAAAATGCTTCTGTAGGTCTTTTCATACCAGATTGCACTAATTGAGGAAGGGGTGGGAGATTCAGTAGATTATGAAGAGAGATCTAATCCCTCTTCCTTGATTAGATCAGAATGAGGCATTGAAAGCGTTCTTAATCCAGCAGAGCAGCTGAAGACTCTTCTGAGAAACAGTTACAAAAATGTGGGAATTGTCTTGCAGCGGTCTCTAGGATATACCCCTAGTGGGCAGTGAGCTGGGGGAAGGGGTGTTCAAAAACACAAAGGATTCCAGTATCAGACCTGGAGAAGAAGAATGGTAGCTGACTACACAAGTATGGGCTTCATGTATACATTGATATATAGGGAATATGGTTATGGGGCTAGGCCGGCGACCGGAATTCACCCACCGCACCTCTTCAAAGCACACTACTGGCAGAAAATAGAAGAAGAAGAAAAAAATTCTTTTAACACATCACTTAAAAGTAAATTCTTGAATCTTTATGGTGATATACACATTAGTTTGTTTCCATATTTTGTCAAAATTAGCTGGCACGCAGGTCTCAAACACAGTGTGGAATGCCACTAGCAATGACGGCTTCCACCGACCTGGCGTTGGAGATTTCTTGAAAGGGACCTTGTGAAGTTACTCTACTGGCTGGTGGATATGGGAGGCCTGTATCGGAAGCCATCTACACATGTAGAGCAAAGCTTTTGCCTTTCGATACATGGTATGGAATGATACACACCTCAGCATATCTGAGCAGAGTGGAGAGACAAAGTTCAAGTTCAAGTTCAAGTTTAAAATTTGTATAGCGCTCTACTCACCCAGAGGGTCTCAAGGCGCTTGAGGGAGGGAAGGGGGGTACATTACTTATCGAATATCCAGGTTTTTAGTTGTTTTCTGAAGGAGAGGTTGTTCTGTGTAAGGCGGAGGTGGGTGGGGAGAGAATTCCAGGTCTTGGCCGCTAGGTAGGAGAAGGATCTTCCTCCCATGCTTGATCTTTGGATGCGTAGAATTGCGGCGAGGGCTTGGTTGGATGATCGTAGTTGGCGGGTGGGGGTGTAAAAGGACAGGCGCGTGTTGAGGTATTCGGGTCCTAGGTCGTAGAGGGCTTTGTGTGCGTGGGTGAGGAGACGGAACATTATTCTCTTTTTGACGGGGAGCCAGTGGAGGTCTTTCAGGTGACCGGAGATGTGAGCTTGGCGGGGGATGTCTAGGATGAGTCTGGCTGAGGCGTTTTGGATGCGTTGGAGTTTTTTCTGTAGTTTGGCTGTGGTTCTGGCATAAAGGGTGTTTCCGTAGTCTAGTCGGCTTGTGACCAGTGCATGGGTGACCGTCTTTCTAGTTTCGGTGGGGATCCAACTGAAGATTTTTTTGAGCATACGTAGGATGTTAAAGCATGATGATGAGATGGCGTTGACTTGTCTGGTCATCGAGAGGGAGGAGTCCAGGATGAAGCCCAGGTTACGTGCGTGGTCCGTTGGTTTGGGTGCATTTCCCAGGGCCGGTGGCCACCATGAGTTGTCTGAGGCCGAGGTTTTACTATTTGTTTGTGCAGTGCAGCACAGCAACCAATTTTGTTGTGCTGCTTTGTGTCAAATGGAGAGAGCAGAACAGTGCCATATCTCTACAGTGATAAGATGCTGCTGCTCTCTTCCCAAGTACTGGTTCACTTTCTGGCTGCCTAGTGCCATCCACACATTTCCACCCCAGTACAAAGATGTCAGAGGGAGTCTGCAGAGGTTTTCTGTTGGAAGGTTCCAGTAGAAAATACCATGATTAGACTAACTTGTCAACTTTTCCCACTTTGTTCATGTGGTGTACAGTGCACCACACATGTAAAGTTAGAAAGTTTTTAAAAAAAAAGAAAACATTTCTTCTTCATTCCGTCTACCTCAAAGGGATTATCCTTTTTTGGTGCAACCCCTGTACATATGTTAGCAGAAAGGGTTTTGTGTCAAAACCAGGGATGGTTGCATGGGAAAGCCCATGAACCACCCCTGGGATCCCCCCCATGCAAAGTAAAGCAACATAGTGTAACATGTTGTTTATTTATTTATTCATGGCACATTTATACAATGCAAAACATTCAGTAACATGTGGCATCACCATGGTGCTGAAAAATTTGCTTTATGTCACTTTGAAAAATACTTGGAATTGGAAACTAGTTTCCAAATCAGTAGTTAATGCTGGTTTGCATCACTTTTGGTGACTTTTCACAGATGCAAAGTGTTGATACATTTGGTCCCCAGTGCTAAATTTCTAAAAATATGCTTGGAGATTTCATAGCAGCCTTTGGTGGTGCTGACAAATGATAGGTTTACAAATACCAAGCCCCCTAGTTTTTATTCCACTTCACAGCGCATTCCTCCGTCACCCTACACTTCTGCAGTCTTTGTCTGAATGTAGCAGCATTCTTTCATCCCCTTCCCCCCTTTCCTATGTTTTCCTATCTTTCCCTTCCTCTTCTCTCACACTTTTCTGCTTTTCTCTCTCTTGCTCTGAGTCAAAATGTGATGTTGAAAAATAAGCCCAAGCTCCCAGAAAATTCTGCCCACCACCTTCAACCACATTGCTTTTAAAATAGAAAAATAAGAGGCTTCAGTGAGATTTGCTTCCATGGGAAACCCAAATATTCCAGGTCAATGAGACTCATGTTAGAAGAAAGCTGAGGCTGACAGAAAGTGGAAAAGGACCATATTTGTATGCGTGTCTGGCAAGAAGTGTGTTGCTATGACACAGAGCCAAGCGAAAGGCAGGAAGTACTCATATACTGATTAACACTTGGTCTCCAGGGAGGTGCTGGGTGAGGGTAGGGGTGGGGGAGGGTCTTAGTAGCACACCCATGCACCTTAGGTAGCATTCTTTGATAGAATTCCCAAAAAACCCTCAATGGAGGGCATATAATTATATTGTAAACATATAGGCATGTCACTGCACACTCGCCAGTTGACCAACTACCCTCCTGCAATGCACACGGGGAACAACCTTTATAACAAAACTTTTACAATGCACTAGCATTACAACGCAGGCATTACAACGCAAACCATTACAACGCATTGCGCTGGGGGGCGCTCAAGGATAGGGAATAATTTTAATTTTCTATCCAACACCTTCCCTAGTGTCCACGGGGACTGGAGTTGGAATAGAAAATTAAACTTTTCACTATCCAGCACCTCTAAGCGCTATGTGTTGTAAAGGTTTGCGATGTAAAAACCGCGTTGTATAGGCATGCGTGGTAAAAGCATGCGTTGTAACGTCATACATCCAATGCACACTAATCCTCTGCAATCTGGGACTAGGTTTGCAAGTTACAAATACCGACAATAAAATGAAAGCAAATAAAAATGCACCATGTTTAAAGTAATATAATGCCCCAGAACATTTGTTTTCAAAGTAATCTATACAAAATTGTTCACATTTTCGTTTTCTGTAGAGCCATGCTCAATTAATGTATTTCAGTGGCTCAATTGGATATGTTTTTTAAAAAAAAGCAGAGTGATGCAGCAGGTCAGCAACCGGGCACAATTGGTCGAGAGAGCACTCACAGGCAATGCTAAAGGCCAGAGCAGAGCACAAATGCCGGCTAATGCTATAATCACTGGTACTGCGGGGGACTGCGATTGGTTAGCGCGGCACTGACAGGCAGTGCTGCAGGTCAGGAACAGGGCAGGGTAAAAGATGAAAACTGTAATTACAGGTGTTGTGTACATCAGGAACTGGCTCCAATGATTGCTAAATGGTATAATGGCAGGCCTCACCGAGGCTCAGGAACGCGCCAGCATGATTGGTCCATGATTCAATAACCAGCAGCGGTGCGGAAGGTCGGTGGCGGGGCACAATGAAGGATTAAACCCGTAATTTCAGGTGTCACCGTGGACCAAGAGCTCAGCACCTTGATTGCTGAACGTTGTAATCACCGATACAGTGTGCAGGTCACAGGTAGGACAGCATTGGTTAATGTGGCAATTACCATCGCCACTGTGCGGTGCGGAGGGTCAAGAGGTCATGCCTAGCGTATTGCTAACCGCTAACTGCTAAAAGGTCAGTCACGGTTAAAACTTGTTCACTATCCAGTTGAGCAATGTCTTTTTACAGGTTAAACAATTGCAGAGCTGTGTGTCAAAGTTCCTACAATTGCTACTTACTGACAGCTCTAAAAGCCTGAAATTCTCCTAACAGGGAATCATAAATATTATATAGCACTAATTTCGCCTCACAAAGTCCTCAGAGTTCAATTGCTGGAGTGGGAAAGATGCAGAAATGCCAAGATGGAATATGGAGCATTTCAGAGAGGAGATTCATGTGTATGCTATCGGGCCAATGCCAAATCTTGTGTGTGCTATAACCAACAGGTTTATTAATGTACATGCACAGATTGAACCCCATTTCATGGCATATCCTGATCAGAAGTTTTTTCCTCACACTGTTAATCTTCACAGTCAGGGTTCTCCCGGTAATCTTGCTTGTGAGTACCACTTCAGACCTCAAATTGCTCTGAACTTGAGCCTCCTTGGGTTAGTTTGTGTCCTGGGCTTGAATGACGTCCCATCCCCCTTAACTTACTGGGCTCCTCCTTGCTTCTCACTCCCAGTATTTCTCTAATTCCTGACGAGATCCCGTGCCTTTCCCTTTTTTTCTTTATGCAGTTGTATATAGTGCAAACTTGATCCGAAGGTATCAGGTATCAGAGCGCTTTACATGAGCACCAGTTGCTTTACACAAGGACAGATTCATTTTTGTTAGGCACCGGGAGATTAAGTGATTTGCCCAGAATCACAGGATGCTGAGCATCATTGCCGAGACTCGAACCCTGCACCCTGCATTTGAGATCGACTGTCCTAGACTTTAGGCCGCATCCTCTCCTCTCACCTTGGAAAAAGAAGGACTTTTTGCACTAACCTGGAAACAAGAACATATGGTAAGGAAGGGTGTTGTCACATAGCAGCTCTCCATCTCTACTAATGGAAACTTGACTTTTGTAGCTTCAGGGCCCGCCTCTTTCTTACTCTGTCCCCCCCCTTCCATTCTCATTGATGTCCACAAAATTCTTGCCACTTCTTCCCCTTGCACCAAAACTCCTGGCCCTGCTCCCTACTCCTCACCACCAATTCATGGCTTTCCCGGTGTTCTGATATTTTCCTGCTGTAGGGATTATACCCTCTCCCGGGAGCCTGCCTGTTCTCCCTTCTCAGGTCAGTAAGAAAGCTCTCCCTATTCTAGAACAGGTATTCTGGTGAAAAATAGCTATAGCTATGTTGTTTTGGCACTCTCTAATTTAGTGTCCTTTTGTGTTGATGGTGATTTCCTATTCTCCCACTATGGTCCACTGTCTCAACCTCAGAGGTCACCATCTCGGTTGCTACTCCCTACACAGGTTAGTTCTAAGGGTATCCTATATTCCCCTCCTCACCGTGTGTCAAATCCGTAGGAGCAGGGGATCAGGCTGAGTTTTAAGTCATGACTCATGAAGTAAGCTTTGCACGTTAGATGGAGTTGGAGGGAGTTCCATAGAGCGTTGTCTATGAACAGATATTCCCTCGCATCATTTATACTTCATCAGGTGGAGGAAAAGTTGTTTTGGGAAGGGGTGTTGACCTGAGGTGTCTTGTGAGCTCTGATGGTGATATATTTTAGGGTGTTCACATGTATTGCTTTGTGCACCAAGCTGTATGTTTTGACTCTCAGCAGTTGATTGATAAGAACCTAGTGAAGTGAAGTGGTTGCAGGTATGGGTGATGTGGCCATAAAATCACAGGTAAAGAATAAGGCAAGATGATTGGTTAAGGGGTTCTGAGTGGATGATTCAGTCCATGCAAATCCCTTTCCGTGTCTCATCTCAAAATTCAAGTAATTTTAGTTTAAAAAATGCCACACACAAAGCGTGTCACGTCCAGGGGGGTTTTAACTGTCCTGTTGTCTTCCATTTGATAGATGCTGAACGCTCTAAGTCATTTTGCAATTTTTGCTCTGTATTTTGAACCAAGCAGTGGAAAGCTCACCTTCCATTAATGAGAAAAATAAGTCACAAAGGAATTAATCATTGCCCCTTGTGCTCTTGACTGTACCAAGTGATGTCTGTTGTTACAAGCCTTCTCTACCTGAAGGGTGATTATTTGACTATCTTGTTAACTTGGTTTATGAAGCATTTGTCAACAGATCAGCTGTTTCATAGCATTGAACATAAGCATGGCATTTCTACAATGGCCAGCCTACAGATCTGGGTGTTTTACTTTTGAAAACATGATGAAATTATTTTTCATATAATCATTTTCATTGAAACTCTTTGGTTGAAAATGGACCATGTGTATTACCTAAACTGTTAGTTCAGTATTTCTCAATGAAAAGACTTGTTTTGAAATCTACCTAACCAAATACTACTCATGTATCAGCCTTAGAATAATTTGAGACAAGTTGCTTCTTATAAGTCCTTGACATGGTGCTCACTTTGTTGTTTTGGGTTACAGAGAGCTATAGCTGTATGTTGGCAAGACCTATTGTTTCGAACACAAACTATATACTTAGAGTGGCTTCCGTTGGCCCCTTGCTCCTGATTGGATGGCTTTGATTTTTATACTAGTTGTCAGCTCTTGATTAGAAAGTGTTCCCCTATATCTCAGACACTCAAGAAGGAAGCTAGAAAGACCTTCAAAGCATTGAGTCCTTGACACTGAGGAGTGTTAGAACTGGGGGTCTCTAGTTGGCAGAGGTAGGTACCACTGTCCAAATAGGGACCCTTGATTCTAGTCAGGGTAAGGAGGAAACCCACTGAGATAACCCCTGCTCACCCTCTAGGTAGCTTGGCAAGGCTAATCTGAAGGCAATGCGTAAAGTATTAGTACCAACACTCACAGTAACACAGTGAAAACACCACAAACTGACTCCACAACAGTTTAGAAAACTAAAAGTATTTAATCTAAACTACACAAGACCAAAACAACAAAAATCCAACATACACAGTTCAAGAATATGGTTTCAAAAGAGTTCTTAAGGTTGTAATAATTGTTCTTTAGGTTGCGATAAAATAATCCACATTTGCGTGAAAAGCTCACAGTTGCGTCACGTTTCAAACACAGTACCTTTAGTTGCGTCAAAGTTCCAAAAGCAGAAGCTGGTGCGGTGGAAAACAAGCCATGTGTTGCTCCTGAGACCCTGGGAGGCGTTTGCGACAGCCCCACTGCAGCAGCGGGCGTGTTGCAACGAATCCGGTCTGTATGGGGAGGAAGGCCACTTGTATGGATTCCGGTGCGTAGGTTCCGTAGGAAGTTTGTTCTCGCAAAGGCACGATGCGACGATCTTTGGAGTTGCAACGATCTCCGGGGCGACGATGCGAGGACCAGTGGTGATCTTCTCTCTCGTAGCTCCTCGATGCAATGGCTTCGGCGATGACTCTCGCAGTGATGTAATGCGGTCTGCAAGCAGGCGGTGCGGTGATCTCACCCAGCGATGACAGGCTCTGAGACGACACTCGCAGAGATGTTAGACTTCCCGCATCGATCGGGTGCGTCCCGCAAACGAAGGATGCGACGGCTCTGACAGCGGCAACAGGCGCTGCGACGATCTCGACCTTCGTACCGGCGGGAAACTTCTCGCACTGTTGGGGATGCGCTCCGCAGCAAGCGATGCAATAACTTTTCTTTAGCAAAGTCTCTCAAGCTTAGTTTCCAGCTTCCCAACACAGGTACAACTTCCAGAGGCACCACACATGGGCCAAGCACTCCAGGAAGGACAGAACTCTCTCAGTATAGGTCAGGGGAAGCTGGGGGTGAAGTCCTTTTGTTCCTGGGACTTCAGAACAGGGAGCCAGCTCTACTCAGGCCCTTTGAGATTCCTTCGAGCAAGGGGACACATCACAGCAAAATCCTTCCCCTCTCCTTGGCAGCAAAGCAACAGCAGGGCAATCCAGCAGAGCAACAGCTGGACAATCTCCCTTCTTCAGTTTCAGCTTTCTCCTTGGCAGAGGTTCCTTCTTGATACCAGGATGATCACATTTTCTGTTGTCAGGGGTCCTGTACTTATACCCCTAAAAGTCTTTGTTCTCTTTGTGCAAGTGGGCCCTGAGCCCGGTCTGAACCAGTTCTGGTTGTTTCTTGAGCACTTTGTTTTCCTGGCTTCTCATTTCCTTTCAGAGTGAGGGGCAGGGTCGTCAGCCGCCCAGCAGGAGGTGGAGCCAGCATTGTGGAAGGCAGGCACAGCCCTATTCAGGCCCAGGTGCTATCTCCTCCCACCACTCAAGTTGCAAATGCAGTCATTCAGCCTAGGGCTGACTCAGCCAGCCTCCTGGGGAATCCCCAGCCCCTGTCACTCTCAAACCAGACAGTCAATACGCAAACAGGCCAAGGCACCCAGAAGGGTCAGGCAAGAGAACAGCAACTTTAAAAAAGTGCTGTTCTCAAACACAGGATTTAAAAACAACCTTTCCTAAAAGATGTGTTATTAAATTCCGAGATCAGGGATACTAGACTCTTATGTCCTATCTTGTTCCTATGGGAAGAAATGCTGGTAGCCACTGTAGCCAGCATCCCCCATGTTAACCTATGGAGCAAGATAGCCTTACTATAGTGAAAAACGAAAATGGCTGTAATTCACTACCAGAGCATGTCACCTGCACCAGTACATGCTCTACCTTTCACATACACTGTACCCTGCCCAGCGGAGTACCTTGGGCCTTCCATAGGGGTGACCAATGTGCACAAAAAGGGAAGGGTTAGGCCTGGTCAGTGGGGACACTGACCAGAAGGAAATGGCAGTTCACTGACTGCACACATGCACTGCGGTGGAGGCCTGAGACACCATTTTGGGGCTACTCACGTGGGTGGCACAATCAGTGCTGCAGTCCCACTAGTAGCATTTGTCATCACCAGCCCTGGCACACTCGGTGCACTTTACTAGGGACTTCATTGTGATACAAATATTCCAATCATGTAGATCCAATCACAATAACGATTTACACAGAGAACATATGCACATTAGCACTGATCAGCAGTGGTAAAGTTCGCATAGTCCTATTGCCAACAGCCATGGGTCAGGAAAAATAAGGGAGGAGGAAGCAAAAAGTTTGGGGATGACCCTGCAAGGAGGGCCAGTTCCAACAAGGAGCATTTCCTTCTGAGAGTGCTTTAATTGGTTGGGTTGAATCCTTTCACTGCACTCTTTTTTTAACTTTGCCTCGCGCCCAATGCACTCTCTTTTTATTTCTTCTCTTTGATACTCCTCATCTTGCAGCTTAGATTTTCCAATTTTATATTTAAGTGTTTTTCCTGTGAAGGTCTAGCAATTGCAAATCAAATTGCTAATGGGCAGCTTGCTCTATTTCTTCACGTTTCTCTCACTCCTTTTTACTTTTTAATTTACTATTCTATCTTGGCTGTTTGCCATATTAGAATGGTAAATTCAAAATGGCTGCTGCTCGTCACGACTCATCTGCATGGCCTATTCTTGCACAAGCATTACAATTCTGTTTCTTTTTTTCTATTGTTTACTACTAAAAGGCCTTATTTCAGAACTGCAAGCTACTTGCAAAAGATATGGCTCAGTCAGATTCCACAATGATACTTGCATCACTAATATCAAATTAAAGACCTGGCCTTCTGATTTCCTGTCTCAAGATTTGCAAATCCACATGAAGCATGTACACTATACCTGAAACAGCTAAGGATGGCTGCAGTGTTCAATGAATCCATTTGGGCTGTCACCTTTTTACTAGTAGATTATTTTGCCACTTCATACTTTGTTGTGTTGAGTCTATGTGGTGTTTGGCAAAATGCTCACTGCACTGATAATGTCATGGTGGAGTTGATGGTTTCTTTGTTGGTTGCTGGATGGTTGGTGGCTTAATTATTTGTTTATCACAAGACTCTGATGGAAAAACGAAGAAGTGCGATAGCAGAAGGTGAATAAAAATAGATAATAGTATTTGATGCACTAAGGCCTTGTGGATTGATCCAGAGCAGAAACCACCTGGTCGTAGGTTCTAAGCCATAAGGAAACCTTTTGAGGTAATCCTATGCTTAAACCCCATACAGTCTATTGTGTCCAAACTGCCTCTCATCCTTCCACAATCGAAAAAGTGACTTTTCAGCACCAAGAATCCCCTGGGGTTGAACATGCCCTTTGCAAACAAAGGTTATTACGTTAGGGTCAGAGATTCACTTCTTCATTAAAAGGAGGACTCAGTATTATGTGCACATATAATTCTCCCACAGTTTAGCATCTGTGCTGCTCTAGAGGCCAATCATGCTGAGCTACAAGGCCCAAACCTGAACACATTTAAAAACGTACTCCTTTGTACATAATGGTCTTCCCACTAATGCAAGATAGAACAATACAAATAAAAGATACACTCTGAAATTTCTCTAGATTGAAAAATATGCATTTTTGCTTATCAGTATGTGGCAAAAGCTGTAGAAATGTTAGAAGAAATACAAGCCCCTGCACATTACAGCAGCCTCAGCAAACCTGATATCACAAATCTGTGAAGCTGAATGGCCAGTGTTTATCTATGGCTTAATGTTTGTTTCGAAGAACTAACAATGTTTGCAGATAAGGGCACCAAGGCACTGAGAGATAGTGGGTGGACCAAGATGACACATTTTGATCAAGTGAAGAAGCAGGGTTATAAATCAGGCCTTGGAATAATTCCACAGCCCACAGTTTAGGGCTTGGACAACACCTCCCCCTGGCGGAAGCAGACTGGTCTGTGGTGTGTTTCTGTGGGGTGTTTTTGTGTGTCACACCCCCCTTGAAGTGTTAGTTTTAGCAGAGCCTGTCCAGCAGAGTTTAAGAGCGCCATGTATAGCAACTAGGGGTTGGCGTAACTTGTGCAATTTCTCTGTTGCGTAATTATGTGGAATTACCACAAAATCATGTGAGATTCTACTACTCACAAAAAGCAATTCAGCATTTTATTAGTGCAAATTGCTGTCTTCTTGTCCAAAATTGACCCAAGGATGCATTTTGCACTAAGAAATAGTGCTAAATGCGCAATAACATGAAAATTAGCACCCGCTACTTCTCTGTTTCTGTTCTTATTTTACCCTCAAATTACCCTGAATTACAAAAACAGGCACTATTGTTGGTAACTCTGCATCAAAGAGTAACGCACCATTACATAAATTACTCCAAGTACTCCAGTGTAATCAAAAATACTCCCAGGCTTAATAGTAACCAGCTGCCACATATTGAATTTTGCGTGTGCAAAACCGTACTGACTGCTGTAAGGAGAATATTTGTACCAAGCTGTTCTTTGGCACCATATTACATACCATAAGAGTGTACTATTGCTCCTCTTTTAACAGCAGTCAAGGGTGTTTTGCTGAAGCAAAAACTAAGCTTGCTATTTTATGAATATATTGACAAATTAATGCCGCTGCATTTTTTATTTCCATCTCAAAGAAGCAATGACCACTGTAAAAAAGAAATGGAGCTACGCACTCCCTGCAGAACACAGAGCGAACCAAAGTCTATTAAAAAACGAAGTGCCCTACAAGGATGGCTCAGAGAGGAAATATTGTGCATACACAGTTGGGGAAAACGGAAACAGTTGCCTTGCATGGGCGGGGCCACAGGGGCGGTTGCCCCGGGTGCAGAATTCTTAAGGGCATTCTTAGGGGCGCAACATTTTAACCTCTTCCGTGCTCTTGACGAGCTCAGCTCGTCATGAGTCACGGTGCCGCTGTGCTCATGATGAGCTGAGCTCGTCTTGACACGCGCAGCGCTCACTCGTGGGGCTGATTCCCCCGCTGTGCTGAGCGTTCTATTAAAACGGGAGTGGTCATGACGAGCTCAGCTCGTCATGAGCACAGCGCCACCGTGCTGCGTGACGAGCTTAGCTCGTCACGAGCACCGCGGCGCTGCGCGTCCCCTCTCCCCCAGCTCAACGGGGGAATTAGCCAAGCAGGGAAGAGGTTAAAAGGAAAGTGGATTGATACTTGCCTTGCCCCGGGTGCTGGCAACCCACGCTACCCCACTGAAAGAAAACTTCAGCAAATGCATAATAGCCAGGGGGTTCCCAATTTCATCAGCTACGCATGCACTGCCCGTCCTGGCAATTTCCAGCTCAATGAAGGCTGCGACGGGCAATAAACAGCACCTGCAAGGTTTCGGCCTTTCATGGCGTACCGGTAGATTGTGGGGATAGAAGCCGGAACTATGAGCCAATCAGGGTCGGACTGTGGCAGAAAATAGGCCAGGGCACCAACATAGAAGTTGCCCACATTTACAAACCAGGGCACTTTTGAACTTTTAAGAATAAGGGGGCTTATTTATAAGTGCCTTGCACCGTCGGTGCGTCATTTTTCAAATGGGAAAAAGTGAGACACCGGTGGATATTGTGCTTGTAAATAAGCCCCAAGGAGTGTAGGTCTTTTACAAGACATGGCTGACTCCAGTCATTTGTGCTAACTGCAGGTACTGTTTGAGGTAAAGCCAGAGGAAAACGCCAAGCCAGGAGACCAGAAACAGTCATCAAAATGGCCTACCCACAGCATTTAAGGTCAGCCCCACCCTGGGTATATTTTTGCAGTTTTGGGCATGAGGTCTGAGTAGCCGGGAGGGCAGGGGACCCACAGATGGGAAGGGGCTGGGTGGCTGCTGAGCAACACCCGTCATGCTGCTGTTTTGAGCTTCTCCTTATTATGATTTTAAAACTATGAGTAGCTACAAACTTTGAGTAGCTTCTCATAGTTTAATAAATTGCGTGCCGTAGGGTTAGGCTTAGCAACACCTTACCCTATCTACTATGCAGAAAACATGCAAGGAAATTGGTCAGTCATGAACTCTTACGGGCGCATATCTCCGGCTACTTATCTCTCCTGTACTTATTCATTGCACTTAAAGAGGAGTTTTCTGGCCATCAGATTGGGTGTTTGGCGATTCTTAAAAGACCTGCCCACATGGCTGCGCACCTCGAAAGATCTAACATGTAGGGGGTGCAGCAAGACAACTGAAACGCTAGAGCACGTGGTTTGCTTATGCCCCTCACTTATGACTCAACATAGACGCAAACTCAGAGCAGAGTGGAACAGGTTGGGCGTTCAGACTTGTAGACAGGCAATTATCACCCCCCTGTGCCCAGAAAACATAGCTCTGAACATTGCCTTTACAACATATATTCGGGATGCATACCGCATCTTTACAGCAAAGGCGGAAGGAGCAGTAACCCCCCAGTGTGTCCCGCCCAGAGGCCCAACCTAAGCTGCATCTTAGCACTTAGTTTTAAGACAAAGGGAAAAATAAAATGATGAGTTTTAGCTGTCGAATGTCAGTACATCAAAATCTTCTGCTCTTTTACCAAGTGTTATTGTGTCTATCACACAATTGTTTTAAATTTCTAGGTGCTATTTGAGTAACGGGTGTTGATAAATTTTTACTGTTCAATTGTGGTGAAATATGTTTTGAAATATTTTAATTACAATGTACCGATTTGTGAATTCAATTTGTAATGCTTTTAAGGATATTTTCTTTTATCCAAATAAAACATTTTTTTTACATGCAAGGAAATTGAGCGAACACTGAAGGGGCGATGGAAAACGGGCTTAGAATTTGAGTAACTTTGGAAGAAAATAGAGACTGGAAAAAAGAGAAACACAAGGTAGAAAAGTCAAGGGGACAAATATTGCAAATTTGCAGTGGATCCGTGAATCTGTGGTAAAACGTGAAGGAAAAGAAATGCAGACTCCCTTGCAATCAAAAATCACAACCCCCCCCCCCGGGTGTGCAACGACCCGAGGGGGCATGTGAACCCCTCCTCGAGCGTTTAATTGTCTCTGGAACCACATCACCGAGGCCAGCATTGACAAATAAGGGAAGGGGGGCACACACCCCCTCCCTGAGTTTTAAACATGCCCCAGGGACACCATCCCCTAAGGCAAGAAATTTGAAGAAGGGGAGGGTAGTCTGTTTGTTTATATGTTTAACACTTTGATATCTTGCCAATGAGGCAATCTAAAAAATACACAAATATGCATTACAGTAAACTAAAATCACACTTCCTAAAACCTCAGTACATCATAAATGAATTTCATCCCCCTTATAAACATCAACATATTTGATAAGCCGCTCATAGGTGCCCAGTTTTCTAAAAAACACACTCTCAGGAGTCTACCTATAGTAGGACAGTATCTTTATTATGTGTATAAAATACAATTGTTAATTTGCAAAATACGCGAATCTTCGGTACAAAAATATTCTAAATAACCACAAATCGGAATTTACCTATAGTATTACAAAATCCGTATTAGTTGTGCAAAATGCAATTGTTTATGTGCAAAATACAATTATAGCAGGGCTTCAACTTCTGATATAAAAAATAAGTACAGTAAGATACACAACACAGATCCTAAGTACAAAGTATTTAACGGCCACTAACAGGGATTTATCCCTAATTCAGAAAGATCCTTTTATTTTTGCAAAGTACAATGATTTTTGTGCAAAATACAATTATGTCAGCAACAGGCCAACCTCAACTCCCATGGTTGGGCCAGGATCTGAAGGGGCAATAAATATTAATAAATAAGGGGAGGGGCTTGTGTCCCTCTTCCTCAAGCCTTAAATTGGCCCCAGGGACAACATCACCCGGGGTGGAATTGATATATAAGGGGAGGGGGGCGCACAGGCCTTAACCCCCCAGTTTTAAATGTGCCCCAGGGACCCAATCCCCGGGGCCAGTATTTTGAAAAAGGTGCATGGTCCCTCCTCCCCGAGCCTTAAAGAGAACCCAGGTACCCTATTCCATTGGCCAGGGAATTTAGAAAAGGGGAAACGGCATGTATGAGCCGCCCCTGCCTGAGCCGATAATTGGGGACCCCATTCTCCTGGGGACAAATACGCCTGCAATGTCCCGGTACCCCGTGCCCCAGGACACTGCTGTTTTCTGTCTGGGACAGTACTGGCATACGCTGCTCACACTCTCCTGGGTAGAAAACTGAACTTTGATCTTGACCGGTGGGAGCAGCAAAAATGCTGGTCCAACCTGGGCAGGAGCAAAGAAATGGTGCCGGCTCCCTTTCGTCTAGGCAAAGTTATACCTCTCTGATGATGTCTAACTAGAGCGAAACACATGTGACAGGGGTTGCTTGTATTCATTCTAAGTTGGCTTGGGTGTCATTTTGCCATTCAGAAGCTGTGATACTGTGCCTGGAGGGTAAAAGGCTTTTGCCATTTTTCAGCTCAACATGGATGGCACTGTGCTAATCCCATGCTTAAAGACTTTCCTGTAAAAATGTCAAAAGGCTTTGTGTCTTTCTAGCTCTCCGTGGCTGACACTGTGATAATCTTATGCTTAAAGCTCTGCTAGAAAAAAATGATATTTGAGGTGAGAATGTTCCATCTATCGGTGGTGTTGTAGAGCGCTCCATACAGGAGCTGCTCTTCACCTACACTTGGGAACCACCCAGACGTCCCTGGTTCTTTATTTGCATAGTTTATGTGTCACTCTAAGCTTGAAAGTCTACAAATATATATATATATATACATATACACACACACACACACACACACACATATATATATATATATATATATTTATATATATATATATATATATACTAGCAGCCCGTCCCGGCGTTGCCTGGGGCAGAAGGGGGCTGGGGGCAGCATTTTCGGATTCTGTGCACTCCCGCCCGGGCCCCTGCCCGCACCGACATTGCCTAGACCGCCTCCCGCCTCCCGCCTCCCGCCTCCCGCCCGCCTCTGCCTTACCTGAGCCGCGCTCCGGATTTCACCGCCACTCCCGGGCCCCCGCCAGCCCCGACATTGCCCAGATCGCCTCAAGCCTCCCGCCCGCCTCCTGCCTCCCGCCTCGCCTTTGCCTTACCTGAGCCGCCGCTCCTCCCCGCGCTCCGGACTTCACCGCCACTCCTTGCTGCTCGTCACCCCACCTCCCCGCCTGTCGTCATCACGCACGTCTAGGTCGCGGTCAGTGCTACGTCACGGCCGACGCTAGTTTTAGGGGACTACTTTATTTTTACATTTTAATTTGTTAATTTACGTTTTATTTTTATTTTATGTCGCTATGTCCATCTACACACCCTGAGGATTCCAACAATGTATTGGGTGTCTAGATTGGCGCTGTGGTTTCCGAGTTTACCTTGCCAAAAGGTTTCTGTTCTCTCTTTATACTAGTAGTATAGATACCACGCATACATTTACAACGAAATTCGTTGTAAATGCATGAATGGTAAAAGCATGTTTTTTTTTAAATGTTTGGATAAGGTAAGTATGGGTATAGGGGTATATGTTTTTGGGTACTGAGGTATATGTTTTGGGGTGTTTGAGTATTTTAAGGGTTCAGATATAGTTTTGGGTTATGGGGTACAGGGGTAGGTTTAGGGTTTAGGGATAGGTATGGGTTTTGGGTTACATGGGTATTTTTAGGGTTCAGGGCTAGGTTTGGGTTTAGGGGTACAGGGGTATTTTAGGTTTCAGGGGTAGGTTTGGGTTTTGGGGTACAGGGTTATTTTTAGGGTTCAGGGCTAGGTTTGGGTTTTGGGGTACAGGGGTATTTTTAGGGTTCAGGGGTAGGTTTGGGTTTTGGGGTACAGGGGTATTTTAAGGGTTCAGGGCTAGGTTTGGGTTTTGGGGTACAGGGGTATTTTTAGGGTTCAGGGGTAGGTTTGGGTTTAGGGGTACAGGGGTATTTTAGGTTTCAGGGGTAGGTTTGGGTTTTGGGGTACAGGGTTATTTTTAGGGTTCAGGGCTAGGTTTGGGTTTTGGGGTACAGGGGTATTTTTAGGGTTCAGGGGTCGGTTTGGGTTTAGGGGTACAGGGGTATTTTAGGTTTCAGGGGTAGGTTTGGGTTTTGGGGTACAGTGGTATTTTTAGGGTTCAGGGCTAGGTTTGGGTTTTGGGGTACAGGGGTATTTTTAGGGTTCAGGGGTAGGTTTGGGTTTTGGGGTACAGGGGTATTTTAAGGGTTCGGGGCTAGGTTTGGGTTTTGGGGTACAGGGGTATTTTAGGGTTCAGGGGTAGGTTTGGGTTTTGGGGTATAGGGGTATTTTTAGGGTTCAGGGGTAGGTTTGGGGTTTGGGGTACAGGGGTATTTTAAGGGTTCAGGGCTAGGTTTGGGTTTTGGGGTACAGGGGTATTTTTAGCTTTCAGGGGTAGGTTTGGGTTTTGGGGTACAGGGGTATTTTAAGGGTTCAGGGCTAGGTTTGGGTTTTGGGGTACAGGGGTATTTTAGGGTTCAGGGGTAGGTTTGGGTTTTGGGGTACAGTGGTATTTTTAGGGTTCAGGGCTAGGTTTGGGTTTTGGGGTACCGGGGTATTTTTAGAGTTCAGGGGTAGGTTTGGGTTTTGAGGTACAGGGGTATTTATAGGGTTCAGAGCTAGGTTTGGGTTTTGGGGTACAGTGGTATTTTTAGGGTTCAGGGCTAGGTTTGGGTTTTGGGGTACCAGGGCATTTTTAGGGTTCTGGGGTACAGGGGTAGGTTTGGGTTTTGGGGTACAGGGGTATTTTAAGGGTTCAGGGCTAGGTTTGGGTTTTGGGGTACAGGGGTATTTTTAGGGTTCAGGGTAGGTTTGGGTTATGGGGTACAGGGGTATTTTAGGGTTCAGGGATAGGTTTGGGTTTTGGGGTACAGGGTTATTTTTAGGGTTCAGGGCTAGGTTTGGGTTTTGGGGTACAGGGGTATTTTTAGGGTTCAGGAATAGGTTTGGTTTTGGGGTACAGTGGTATTTTTAGGGTTCAGGGCTAGGTTTGGGTTTTGGGGTAGAGGGGTATTTTTAGGGTTCAGGAATAGGTTTGGATTTTGGGGTACAGTGGTATTTTTAGGGTTCAGGGCTAGGTTTGGGTTTTGGGGTACCAGGGTATTTTTAGGGTTCAGGGGTAGGTTTGGGTTTTGAGGTACAGGGGTATTTATAGGGTTCAGGGCTAGGTTTGGGTTTTGGGGTACAAGGGTATTTTTAGGGTTTAGGGATAGGTTTGGGTTTTGGGGTACAGGGTATATTGATAGGGTTAAGATGGGTTAGTGTTTAAGCGTGTTGGGGTATTTTAAGGAGTAAGGGTGGGTTATGATTATGTGGTGCAGGGGTATTTAAAGGGAGCAGGGTGGGATTAGCACACGATAAAAGACATGGCATGAAGGGCGGAACTTACCACACGCCCCCAGCGTTTGTCACGCCCCCAGCACACGCCCACAGCACAACGCAGACACGCCCACAAGGGACTACTTTGCTGGCACCGTTCTTTTACCTTTTAAATGTATATGGTGGGCGTCTGCATAGCCTATGTCCTTCTGCTGCAACTGCCCTTTCGAACGCTGTATTGGGTGTTGTGATTGGTGCTCTACTTTTTGAGTTTACCCGCCTCAAAGGTTTAGGCTGTCTCTTTATATTATTAGTATGGATATACATATACACACACACACACACACACACACACACATATATATATATATATATTCACTGAAAAAACCATAGGTTATAGACCATATATAGTTAGGAATTCGCATTTACAAAACCTTATTTTACTCACACAAAACCATTGAAATTCCATATATAGTTAGTTGCACTAACTATATATCGCGCACCCGCAATCCACTGCTGATGATGTCACATATTACATCATTCATGACATGGTCAGTGACATCACTGATGACATCACTGATGACATCTCAAATGACATCACTGATGACATCTCAAATGACATCACTGATGACATCACTGATGACATCTCATTTGACATTACTGATCACATCACTGATGATATCATTCATGTGATAATACGATGAACCTCTTCAGACTCTAATATAATCTTAGATACAATCAGTGTAAACAGACACTCACAGACTGTCACTCATCCATGGAGTTACTCACACACCTAGTCAGTCATGCAAAGAATCAATCACACCTCCATTTCCTCAACTATACAGTTATACAAACTTTACTTATTCAAACATATACTAACACATATTTACTCTCTTATACAATCCCTGATACAAGTTCACAATGATCCATACAGCCACTCACACATTCACTGGCTCTTATGCACAGTTATTTATATATGTCAACTCTCACATGTACTGTGTTTTACATATGTACTTACTTTGACATGTAGCACTGAGATATCCATTCACTCACCAATACACTCATGCACACAGTCAACCGGCCATACAGCTGTTTCCACATGCACTTTTGAAACCATACATCTAGTGAATCAACTGCTCACACATCTATGCACAGAGTCATACACCTCCCAGCCACCCACACACACACTCAGTCTCCCATACAAATACTTGGGCAACCAATCAATAACCCATATAGTTACTCATTTAGCTACTTATCAACACATGCAACAGTTTACAGAACAACAGACATAATGATGCACAAATTAAGACAGTTTAGTCACTAACCCATGCACTCAGTGAGACACATTTAATCACTCACTCATACAGTCAGTCATGCACCTACTAAATCCTTCATCCAGACACTTATACATCCACTCATTCTTCAATATGTAAGACATATTTTAACTTTACAGAAACATACAGTCACTGGATGTTGTCATCAGTGATGTCATCAGTGATGTCATTTGAGATGTCATCAGTGATGTCATCAGTGATGTCACTGACCATGTCATGAATGATGTAATATGTGACATCATCAGCAGTGGATTGCGGGTGCGCGATATATAGTTAGTGCAACTAACTATATATGGAATTTCAATGGTTTTGTGTGAGTAAAATAAGGTTTTGTAAATGCGAATTCCTAACTATATATGGTCTATAACCTATGGTTTTTTCAGTGAATTTTCAAGGTTTTGTAAATGCTAATTCCTAACTATATATGGTCTATAACCTATGGTTTTTTCAGTGAATTTTCAAGGTTTTGTAAATGCTAATTCCTAACTATATATGGTCTATAACCTATGTTTTTTTCAGTGAATATATATATATATATACATACATATATAAACATATATCATCTGTATATCTATATAAATACAAACATAAATGCATGCATACATATACTTATATGCATAAAGATGCATGTTATTTACATGAAAGTTGAAAAAACACTAATAAAAGCAAAGCTAAAAAGCCACCTCATTACAAACAGAATGGCTTTAACTTAAACGAGGGCGAGATCTATTGCATTTTCAATGCTTGTTTACTTTGGTTCCATCAAGAAGGCATTCAGATGTGTCACACATTTGCCATAAATTCTGAATGTTAGCACTCTAGTTGCACATTAGATCACTGTAGTAAAGCTACTGCTCACCAGGGACGTCTGCTGCTGGTATTCAAAGTGCATGTTTCAGTCTGCATGTCAGAATTTTTTTAATGAAATAGAAGAGGATTTGAGAAGTCACTCAAAATGATCCCTAATTTTTCTTTCTGAAGCACTAATCATACTTTCTATGGCAAAATTAACCCCCTCATGTTGTTCCTTTTTAAATTGAGTATTTTCAGACTTACCACTTCATTCCAATCAAGATGGCTTCTGGTGTGCCATACTTTTGTCATAAGTAAGACTGTTAGCGCTCTAGTTGTTCTTTAGAACACTCTGGGACATTCTGTCATTGGGCTATACTTGGGGTACATCTGGGTGATATTTGGGCTACATTTAGGCTCTTTTGTCTCTGGTGGCCATCTTGGGAGACTGTATGTCAGAATTTTTTATTGAAATTGAAGAGGGTTTGAGAAGTCACTCAAAATGTGCCCTAATTTTTCTTTCTGCAGCACTAATCATAATTCATATGGCAAGATATACCCCCTTACTTTGTTCCTTTTTAAATTAAATGTTTTAAGAGTTACCACTTTATTCCAATCAAGATGGCTTCAGGTGTGCCATATTTATCAAAAAAGAGAGGGGGGGACCCAAGGAGCTTATAAAGGTCCAGTGTCCATGCTCCGAATGTCAATATTTAACCAACAAAGAGGACAAAGTTCCTGTGCCAGGGTGCAAAAAGTCACCCATGCATCGTGGTGCAAAAAGTCACGCATATTTAAAAAAATTGGAAGAAAAAGAAAGGAAAAAGAGAAAAAGAGATTCCTAGGTATAAAGGACCCAAAATTATAAGAGGGAAAGGCATTGTGTTTCCTCTGTTGCCCTCACACACCCCGGAGAGTGTCATGCTTCATCATCGGGCGTTTGCTCCTCGTAGGGCCGGCGCTGCAATTCCCTACGGGTCCCAAGAAGGGTCACTTTATAGGAGATCTTTTGGAGGAATGCCGGATGGTGCATGCGGGTGTGCGGGTTATGAGTCAAGAGGAGGGTAAAGGGAATTCGTGCCAGTGTGATATATTAAAATTGAAACAAGGGTAAACATGCAGCGATATGTTGAAAAATATACCCTTGGCAGTCAATACTGCTAAAAATTATTGACCCAAGAGGCCTATTATGCCTAGGTGTCAATTGTCAAGGTCAACATATTTCGCGCTTCCGTTGCCAAGAGGTCGTTAGCGCTTCGTCAGGACCATCAAGTAAAGAATATGTAAAGTGCACGTGATTTAGTGAGTTTAAAAATTACCCTCTTATCTCAATCAGGGTGGAGTAGAACCTGTGAACCCTTATCATGGTCACGGCTAATAGGTGGAGACCACTCCTGAATGAAGCCAAGCACTGCCTGTAGTAATCCTACGTGGTCAGATTTATGGACGCCCGCAAGTAACCGGGAATTGAGTGCGGGTGCTGCCTTCTTGCAACCTACCCCAGACCACGTTTCTGCCGTAAGGAGACTCACAACGGCAGAACCGCCAGTTTAAATGCATAGGCCGGGTCAGGTGTGAGGCGGTATCCTTTTCCGGGGAGGAAAGGAATCCTAGTGAGAAGCAACTAATTGCGCAGGTGTGCCATACCTTTGTAATAAGAAGGACTGTTAGCGCTCTAGTTGTTCTTTAGAACACTCTGGGACATTCTGTCATTGGGCTATACTTGGGCTACATCTGGGTGATATTTGGGCTACATTTGGGCTCTTTTGTCTCTGGTGGTCATTTTGGGAGACTGCATTTCAGAATTTTTTAATGAAATAGAAGAGGATTTGAAAAGTCACTCAAAATGTGCCCTAATTTTTCTTTCTGCAGCACTAATAATACCTTCTATTGCATAATATACCCCCTCATTTTGTTCCTTTTTAAATTAAATGTTTTAAGAGTTACCACTTTATTCCCATCACGATGGCTCCAGGTGTGCTATACCTTTGTAATAAGTAGGACTGTTAGCGCTCTAGTTGTTCTTTAGAACACTCTGGGACATTCTGTCATTGGGCTATACTTGGGCTACATCTGGGTGATATTTGGGCTACATTTGGGCTCTTTTGTCTCTGGTGGCCATTTTGGGAGACTGCATGTCAGAATGTTTTAATGAAATAGAAAAGGATTTGAGAAGTCACTCAAAATGTGCCCTAATTTTTCATTCTGCAGCACTAATCATACTTTCTATGGCAAAATATACCCCCTCATGTTGTTTCTTTTTAAATTAAATGTTTTAAGAGTTACCACTTTATTCCAATCAAGATGGCTTCAGGTGTGCCATACCTTTGTAATAAGTAGGACTGTTAGCGCTCTAGTTGTTCTTTAGAACACTCTGGGACATAGTGTCATTGGGCTATACTTGGGCTACATCTGGGTGATATTTGGGCTACATTTGGGCTCTTTTGTCTCTGGTGGCCATTTTGGGAGACTGCATGTCAGAATGTTTTAATGAAATAGAAAAGGATTTGAGAGGTCACTCAAAATGTGCCCTAATTTTTCATTCTGCAGCACTAATCATACTTTCTGTGGCAAAATATACCCCCTCATGTTGTTTCTTTTTAAATTAAATGTTTTAAGAGTTACCACTTTATTCCAATCAAGATGGCTTCAGGTGTGCCATACCTTTGTAATAAGTAGGACTGTTAGCGCTCTAGTTGTTCTTTAGAACACTCTAGGAGGCTGCAGTAGAACACAAAGGAATCAACTGACAGTCTCTGTCCTTGTTGGATGTACATGTTTTACTGAGAATGTCAGACTTCATTTTCACATGACTGAGAAAGATAATGTGAATTTACAGAAAATATGCTTTCAGTTTAGCTTATAGATCCCCTTCCAAACCACTGTGGGAAAATCATGAGATATTAGTTTTCTTTCAAACAATATTCATGATATCACAGCAGAAGGTTTTTTCACATGGTAAAATCACCTTAGAACCCACCACAATTCCTAAAACGAGTATGGTACCATCAACAAATGATTTATAATGTAACTAAAGTCCTAAAACCCTCTATTAACTACAATGCTTTTTAATGAGGTGCTATCATGTATATTGGTCCCAAGATGGCTGCCAACACTTCTTGGATGAAGTGCTGACAGCCAATCAGATCAGATGTGTGGTTAGGCTCCGCCCAGATATATATCTTTTTTTTAACCTAAATTACTCAAAATCCACTGGAGCACATATATTGAGACCTAGCAAAGGCACATCGGGCTAACAGTCCCTACAATTTTGCCAAGTTTCGTGCAAATCCATTCAGCCGTTCGAGCTAAAAGTGAGGCCAACCGCCCTATGGAAATTAACATGGGAAAAACGCGTTTTGGGACCCCCCTTTTTTCTCAGCCCCCCCTTGATGAAACCCCCCCAAATTGTCAGGGGCTGCTCAGAAACAAAATGTTCAATTTTCCTGAAAATTTCAGCCAATTCCGTCCACAAACGCCAAAGTTATTAGACATAGAATTTTCAAAAATCCCATAGAGAAAAAATCCTAACTATATATACCTACTGGCGACCGCCAGTAGGTAATATATATATATATATATATATATATATACTAGCAGCCCGCCCCGGCGTTGCCCGGGGCAGAAGGGGGCTGGGGGCAGCATTTTCGGCTTCTGTGCACTCCCGCCCGGGCCCCTGCCTGCACCGACATTGCCTAGACCGCCTCCCGCCCGCCTCTGCCTTACCTGAGCCGCGCTCCAGATTTCACCACCACTCCCGGGCCCCCGCCCGCCCCGACATTGCCCAGATCGCCTCCCGCCTCCCGCCCGCCTCCTGCCTCCCGCCTCGCCTTTGCCTTACCTGAGCCGCCGCTCCTCCCCGCGCTCCGGACTTCACCGCCACTCCTTAGTGCTCGTCACCGCTCCTTCACCGCCACTCCTCGCCGCTCGGCACCCCTCCTCCCCGCCTGTCGTCATCACGCACGTCTAGGTCGCGGTCAGTGCTACGTCGCGGCGGGCGCTAGTTTTAGGGGACTACTTTATTTTTACATTTTAATTTTTTAATTTACGTTTTATTTTTATTTTATGCCGCTATGTCCATCTACACACCCAGAGGATTCCAACAATGTATTGGGTGTCTGGATTGGCGCTGTGGTTCCCGAGTTTACCTTGCCAAAAGGTTTCTGTTCTCTCTTTATACTAGTAGTATAGATACCACGCATACATTTACAACGAAATTCGTTGTAAATGCATGAATGGTAAAAGCATGTTTTTTTTAAATGTTTGGATAAGGTAAGTATGGGTACAGGGGTATATGTTTTGGGGTACTGAGGTATATGTTTTGGGGTGTTTGGGTATTTTAAGGGTTCAGATATAGTTTTGGGTTATGGGGTACAGGGGTAGGTTTAGGGTTTAGGGATAGGTATGGGTTTTGGGTTACATGGGTATTTTTAGGGTTCAGGGCTAGGTTTGGGTTTTGGGGTATAGGGGTATTTTTAGGGTTCAGGGGTAGGTTTGGGGTTTGGGGTACAGGGGTATTTTAAGGGTTCAGGGCTAGGTTTGGGTTTTGGGGTACTGGGGTATTTTTAGGGTTCAGGGGTAGGTTTGGGTTTTGAGGTACAGGGGTCTTTATAGGGTTCAGGGCTAGGTTTGGGTTTTGGGGTACAGGGGTATTTTTAGGGTTTAGGGATAGGTTTGGGTTTTGGGGTACAGGGGTATTTTTGGGGTTCAGGGGTAGTTTTGGGTTTTGGGGTATAGGGGTATTTTAAGGGTTCAGTGCTAGGTTTGGGTTTTGGGGTACAGGGGTATTTTTAGGGTTCAGGGCTAGGTTTGGGTTTTGGGGTATAGGGGTATTTTTAGGGTTCAGGGGTAGGTTTGGGGTTTGGGGTACAGGGGTATTTTAAGGGTTCAGGGCTAGGTTTGGGTTTTGGTGTACAGGGGTATTTTTTAGCTTTCAGGGGTAGGTTTGGGTTTTGGGGTACAGGGGTATTTTAAGGGTTCAGGGCTAGGTTTGGGTTTTGGGGTACAGGGGTATTTTAGGGTTCAGGGGTAGGTTTGGGTTTTGGGGTACAGTGGTATTTTTAGAGTTCAGGGCTAGGTTTGGGTTTTGGGGTACCAGGGTATTTTTAGGGTTCAGGGGTAGGTTTGGGTTTTGAGGTACAGGGGTATTTATAGGGTTCAGAGCTAGGTTTGGGTTTTGGGGTACAGTGGTATTTTTAGGGTTCAGGGCTAGGTTTGGGTTTTGGGGTACCGGGGTATTTGTAGGGTTCTGGGGTACAGGGGTAGGTTTGGGGTACAGGGGTATTTTAAGGGTTCAGGGCTAGGTTAGGGTTTTGGGGTACAGGGGTATTTTCAGGGTTCAGGGTAGGTTTGGGTTATGGGGTACAGGGTTATTTTTAGGGTTCAGGGATAGGTTTGGGTTTTGGGGTACAGGGGTATTTTTAGGGTTCAGGAATAGGTTTGGGTTTTGGGGTACAGTGGTATTTTTAGGGTTCAGGGATAGGTTTGGGTTTTGGGGTACAGGGGTATTTTTAGGGTTCAGGAATAGGTTTGGATTTTGGGGTACAGTGGTATTTTTAGGGTTCGGGGCTAGGTTTGGGTTTGGGGGTACCAGGGTATTTTTAGGGTTCAGGGGTAGGTTTGGGTTTTGAGGTACAGGGGTATTTATAGGGTTCAGGGCTAGGTTTGGGTTTTGGGGTACAAGGGTATTTTTAGGGTTTAGGGATAGGTTTGGGTTTTGGGGTACAGGGTATATTTATAGGGTTAAGATGGGTTAGTGTTTAAGCGTGTTGGGGTATTTTAAGGAGTAAGGGTGGGATATGATTATGTGGTGCAGGGGTATTTAAAGGGAGCAGGGTGGGATTAGCACACGATAAAAGACATGGCATGAAGGGCGGAACTTACCACACGCCCCCAGCGTTTGTCACGCCCCCCAGCACAAGCCCACAGCACAACGCAGACACGCCCACAAGGGACTACTTTGCTGGCACCGTTCTTTTACCTTTTAAATGTATATGGTGGGCGTCTGCATAGCCTATGTCCTTCTGCTGCAACTGCCCTTTCCAACGCTGTATTGGGTGTTGTGATTGGTGCTGTACTTTTTGAGTTTACCCGCCTCAAAGGTTTAGGCTGTCTCTTTATATTATTAGTATGGATATATATATATATATATATATATATATATATATATATATGTATATATATATATATATATATATATATATATATATATATATATATATATATATATATATATTCCTCGATGTGTATCACAAATTAGTAACACAAGCTCTGAAGAAACTTTACAAATCAGTCAACAAAACTCACCATGTAACTAGCAAACTCAATCTATGCTATAGAAATCTTATGAAAACATTGGGGACAAATGCCAACATAATTGTGAGACAAGCAGACAAGGGGGACAATGTGATCCTATGGCCATGACAACTTTATATGATTGAAGCAGATGAAACACAGCTATCAGACTTAGCCTGCTACAGGAAAAGTAATATCCAGGTGGTCAAAGCGGCCTGGAATGACCACTATCTAAAATTCCTTGCTTGGAAGAGTGGGGACTACTAAGTGATGCAGAGTATTGGTTCTTGAAGAAAGAACACCCAGTAATCCCTACCTTCTATCTAATTCCAAAAATACATAAATGCATTGCCAAACCACTGGGCAGACCGATTATATCGGCGATCAACAGCATAATGGAGAACACCTCGAAATATATTGACTATTTCCTCCAGGAATGGGTTCAGGGTCTGAGCTCCTAAGTCCAAGACACTTCTGATTTTTTAAGAAAAGTTGCTAATGTGGAATTGAGTTTGAATTTATTACTGATGACATTGGATGTAAGCTCATTTTACACCTCCATCAGACATAATGATGGTATAAGGGCAGTTGAACATTTTTTGAATAGGAGACCAATGAACTGTGCACCACATAACAAAATGCTGCTGGCCATGGTGAAAGGTTGCCTTGAACAAAATTATTTCTTGTTCAACAACCAGATATATCACCAGGTGAGAGGAGTAGCGATGGGGGCCTGCTTCTCCCCCAGTTACTCATGTTTGCACATGGGGCTGTGGGAGGAGCAGGGCCTGTGGGGTGATCACAGGAAAGTCATGGAAGAACTTGTGGTGATATAACTTTGATATTTCGATGACCTATCCTTCATTTGGAGAGGTGCAGAGCTAAGTGTCATCCAATTTGTGGAAAAATTGAATACCAACTGCCTCAACCTGAATTTTACATCAACTATTGACACACATGCTGTATGTTTTTTAGATGTAGAGGTGTACATAGACAATGATGCATTGGCAACTAGACTATACAGGAAACCCACAGCGGGCAATACTGTGCTGCATGCGTTGAGTCACCATCCGCAGCATCTGATATGCAGCATCCCTTTTGGTGAGATACTGCATATCAGACGCATGTGCAGCTCGGACGTGGAGTTTCTGATTGCCCAGCTAGCCAGCAAAAAGCGCTTTATGGCTAGAGGTTATGCTGCTGGAGTTATTGACAAAGCTATACATAAGACTAAGTCCATTGTAAAAAGTGAAGCATTGATACCTAAGTCACGAAGGGTGGGACAAGTTAAGATTAAACCAGGTTCTCAAACTAGAATCATTCTCACTTTTAACAGACAACATCAAGAATTACGTAAGATCTATACCCACATCTGGAATTTGGTGCAGGGGGATCCTGTGATTGGAGGGTTAGTATCAAATAAACCTGCACTTACCTTCAGAAAATCACAGTCAATGGGCAATAGCCTGGTGAGCAGTATCCCTGAGGTAGTTACTCAGGGGACATGGATGGCGCAGATCAAGGGCTTCAGGAAATGTCCTAGTTGCAAGGCCTGTAGATTTGGCAGCAACAGAACCCAGTTTGTCAGTCCTTTTGAAACAGAGCCTATCATGATTAATAAAAGACTGACATGTAAGACCGAATATGCTATTTATGTGCTGGAGTGTCCCTGTGGGCTGAGATACATCTGCAGTACAAAACTGCCAGCCCACAAACGGATACTCCAGCAAATAAGAACAATTACAGGAAAGGATGAAGCACGTGTACGGGGATCCTTGTCTACAGAGCCCCTGTGCCCTTGGGATCTTTTTTGGATGACCTCCAGGTGGCTTTGTCGGTGCCGTGCCTTAGATCGGAGCACTGCATCCTGCTGGGGGATCTGAATGTCCATATGGAAAATGTAGCTGATCCTGATTCCAATAAACTGCAAGATATTGTTGCTCCTTTGGGGCTGCTTCCTTACATTATTAGCCCCACTCATATCAAGGGCCACACTATCGACCAGATTTTTTCGACCAGGAAGATGGAGGTGTCAATGCCAGAAGTGGCTGACAGCTAGATTTGATGAGCTGGCCCCGAGCAAACCTGCTAAGTCAGTGGCCAGATTTCTCTCGGCCCCATGGTTTACTTCTTCTATGGGAAAAATGCGCCAGGACTGTAAGAAAGCAGAGAGAATGTGGCGGCGTAAATACGACCCAGAGGATAAATCTAAATATCGGGAGGTAGTTAGGAGCTATCGTAAGCATATTCTCGAGGGCAAAAAGGCTTTTTTGGAGCACAGAATCGACGAGGCGGAAAATAGGAGTAAAGAACTCTTCAGGATTGTAAAGGAGTTCATTTCCCCTCTTGCGAGCTCACCCTTCGTTTCTCACTCCGAGGCCTGGATCAGTCAGTTGGGGGACTTTTTCATCAACAAAATCAAGTCCATTCAGGACTCCTTCCCAGACGCCGGCCTAGGCTCTTCTACAAGCTACCGGGCCACTGTCTGTTCTCCACCTGATGATAGGAGTACTGTCCTTTCGGACTTTCCTTCCCTATCCGTAACTTCTTCCCTCGACCTTCTCTCTCGGCTCCAATCTGGATCGCCGCTGGATCCTTGCCCAGCGAAATGTCTTGGAAAAATAGCGCCTGCACTTAACAGTTTGCTTAATTCGCTGCTCAATCTTCCCTTGACTACGGGCGAAGTTCCGCCGGCCTGGAAGCACGCCCTGATCTTGCCGCTACTCAAAAAGCCTACTCTGGATCCTCTTGTCCATGTTAACTACAGGCCAATCTCCCTTCTCCCTGCTCTGGCAAAGGTGATCGAGAAACATGTACAGCTCTCTATTTCCACCTATATAGAGAGCAATAACATCCTACATGACTCCCAATCGGGCTTCCGTGCTAATTACAGCACGGAGACAGCCTTGCTCGAGATCACCGATGCCATCAGGGAGACACTTGATCTGGGGGGGAAGGCAATTCTGGTTATGCTGGACTTGTCGGCGGCGTTTGACACCGTCCCCCACGCCGGTCTCCTTTCTAGACTCTGGGAGATCGGCTTTCGCGGGACGGTGTGGAACTGGTTTAAATCATTTCTGACCGGCCGTCGGCAAGTGGTCTGGGCACCACTGTTCTCCACGGAAATGCCGCCGCTCGAGGTGGGGGTGCCTCGGGGGTCTATCCTGAGCCCCACCCTTTTTAATATCTATATGGCCCCTCTGGCGGCGGTAGCGGAGTCTTTTGGTTCCCGGATCATATCCTACGCTGATGACACCCAGCTCCTTTTTACATCTAAAAAGGGAGAGGCTTTTGATGGTGGCTTGATCAGGGAATGCCTGGGTGCGGTCTTCGATTGGTTTAGGCGGCACAGTCTGAAATGCAACTCCGACAAGTTGGAGCTGCTTTTTGTTGGCTGTCCGCCGGACCCCAATTGGAAGACCTGGTGGCCCCAGGACATGTTTCCGCCCGAGGCGGCCTCTGTGAAGGCTAAAAACCTTGGGGTGCAATGTGACGACAGCCTTTCTTTTGGACCCCAAATCATCGGTCTATCTGGGAAATGCTTTGGCATTTTGAAAATGCTTCGGAAGTTTCTTCCTTTGCTGTCCTTGCAGCATAAAAAAATAATTGTGCAGTCTCTGATCGGCTCGCATTTAGATTACGCGAATGCCCTGTATATCGGGTTGCCGAAATACCTGTTGGCCCGATTGCAAATTGTGCAGAATTCGGCCGCAAGAGCCATTTTTGGTCTCCCGCGCAGGGCGAAAGCCTCGGAACTTTTAAGGAGACTGCATTGGTTGCCCATTGCCAAAAGAATCACCTTTAAGGTACTGACTCTAGCTTTCAAGGCCCTCCATTCAATTGGCCCAAAGTATATGGAGAAGCGTTTGGCCTTTTATGTCCCGAAGAGGTCGCTTCGGTCGGCCTTGTTGGCCAAGGCCGTCGTCCCCGGGATTAAACTTGCCCGGATCAGAGGGCGTTCTTTCCGATACTTGGTCCCGCGTTGCTGGAATGAGCTACCTGTTTCCTTAAGAAAGTTGAACAGTCTCCTTACGTTTAGAAAGGAGCTGAAAACTTCGGTCTTTGTAGCTTGATTTCTCCTGGCGGAACCTTCGTGAGCTGCTGTGTTGTGTTTCTTTTCCGCATCTCTCTTTGCCAAAGCGCCCGGACGCCCCTTGGGGTAGCCGTGCGCTATAAAAGAGACTTAAACATAACATAACATAACATACCCAGTAGCCAGGCACTTTGAGCAGGCCCATAACAGCAATTCCAACCATCTACAGTTTTATCTAATAGATACGGTTCTTCCCATGAAGCGGGGTGGAAATCGGGAGGCCAAGTTACGTCTTCTTGAAACTAGGTATATAATCGAACTTGATACAAAACATCCAGCGGGGCTTAATTCTAGTGAAGATTTCCATACCTGTTTATAATTTGGCGTTTCCTCTATTCACATGTACGCAATTCTGTAGTGTTCTCCAGTATATACTTTTTACATCATTCTATTAATATCAATATGGGCTCATACTGATTATAGGGATGACAACTGAACGAATTATGTTCTGGCTTTTTTAAAATTATGAAACAATTCAGGTACTATTATTATTCATTAGATTGAACACTTTCTCAGGGAGATCTAGCGTCAGTATTTAATAGCACATGTTTTAGGTGCTCTGACGCACTATGGTACAGGGGTTTTTAGGTATGCACCATTTTGCACATATATATTTCTTTGAATACATATTTGTATAAAGTGTTAACATATACAGGATGGATTTATAGAACTATCTAAGTTTCATACAATGATAGCTATATTACATGGATGCAAAGCATTTCTGGCAAACTCAACATGAAGGTTAATAGTGCAGTATGCATGGGATTTGATATTTGGTAGTCCTGCTAAGGAAATATTGCCGGTCATATGTCTGGACTTCCAGGACATTTAGATGTACAGGTCAGAATTAACCTTCAAGGAATAAGAAGGGATTCAAGCCAAATATTTTACCATGCAACTGTTTATGACCAAATGGGGTTATTATTTCATGAAATGGTTTGAGAATTGGCGGTTTTTAAATATTTATATATTTATTCAAGATGCTATATTATACTCCCATTTCATTCTGCATATTATTTTTGCACATTGATCAAGCATTATGCTGCTAGGAGGTCATTATTACTCCCTGTCTTGAATTTTGCACTGAGTTCTGCTTATTTTGCACAGTTCTAAAGTATTATGCTGCTTACTCTTTGCATAGAATTTTGTACTGAGATTTGCTAATTTGCACAGTTCTAATGCATTATGCTGCTATAACTAACTTGTTGCTTTCCATGATGATCTTGACACTGTGTCACTTCCTGTATATGCACTTTAAATTCCTCCCCTTCCTATGACAACGCATCATGTGATCAAGACCAGATTGGGGGTCGAAACGCGTCATGGCGGACTGGCTGGTAGATAAATAAAAGAATTCTTGATTGGCACCATTACCTGGGTCTACTTTTCGTCTTGTTGCCCACCAGAGGCAGTCGCAACGATTTGGATTCATATGTGTATATATATATATATATATATATATATATATATATATATATATATATATATATATATATATATATATATATATATATATATATATATATATATATTAGCTACTGGCCAGTAGGTAGTTACAGGTAGGACTAACTTTTCACATTGACAAAGTGTTTTTTGTTTTGCTAATAACTTGGGTGGTGCTGTATGACAAATTAAAACTAGTACGCCAGTTAGTTCAGCTGCTGTCTGGAAAGTTTTGGGGTGATGCATCAAGCGGTGGCCTTGAAAAATGGGGATCCCGAAATGCTTTTTCCCCATAAAATGTCTTTGGGGATTTTACATTTTTTGAATGCACTACAGCCCGAACCGCTGATCGGATCTGCACCAAATTCAGCAGAAAGCTAGATCTTGGTCCATAAACATTTGTTGTGTTATTTGGTGCAAATCTGTTCAGTAATTCTGAAGTTATTCAAGAAATACAAAATTGTGTATATAGGGACGCGGATCCTTCCAGAGCCAAAAGCAAGGCCAGATTGGCTGGCTGCAACCTTAGAGGAAAATTGTGGTTGCCATTTTGTTTCTCGGCTGGGCCCCCAGGAAGAAAACATAACTTAAAACACACATAAGGGGTCAGGATGGAGGTACCCTGACTCCATGGGACACATGGAGGGGTCTCTGAGAGACACTTAGTGGCCCAAAAATGTCTGATCCACAAATGTACTGTGGCACTCTTTTCAACCCCCAGTGTACTTATATGAATTAACTATATCTTGTGCCGTTAAGTAACTTTAGATCTCAAGTTATAGTTTCCTAACATAAGTATAACTATAACTGCTGAATTATTATGGTTTTGTGGGGGTAAAATGTGTACGCAAGGGTAATGTCCGTACAGCCTTTGTTTTTTTCAGTGAATATGTATATATATATATATATATATATATATATACATATATATATATATATATACATATATATATGTATATCTATACTACTATAATAAAGGAAGAACTTTGCACCTTTGAGGCGGGTAAACTCGGGAACCACAGCGCCAATCCACACACCCGATACAGCATTGTAATCGTCAGGGTGTGCAGATGGACATAGGCTATATAAATAAATAAAATATACGTTATTTAAAAAATTGACGATAAAAAAAGTAGTCCCTTGCAAGTAGCGCCGGCCGCGACCTGCATGGTGACATCAGGAGCGCAGGGAGGAGTGGCGTGCAGGAGCAGGGGAGGAGCGGCGTGCAGGAGCGGAAGAGGAGCGGCGGACATGGCACGGGGGAGGAGCAGTGACGAACGGTGGAATGGCGGTGAAGACCGGCGGACAGGTGGGAGGAGCGGTAAGCAGCAAGGAGCGGCAGAGCGGTGAAATGAGGAGCACGGGGGAGGAGCGGTGGCTGAGATAAGGCTCCGGGCAGGAGGGGGTCGGGGCAGGTGGGGGATGGGGCGGGCAGGAGCCGAGCTGCTTCACAATGTCTGGACGGGCGGGGGGCCGGGCTGCTGCACAATGTCGGGGCAGGCGGGGGTCCGGGAAGCCTGATTGCTCGCGGGGGACGGGGCGGGCAGGGGCCCGAGCTGCTTGACAATGTCAGGGCAGGCGGGGGGCCGGCTGCTGCACAAAGTCGGGGCGGGTGGGGGTTGGGGAAGCCTGATTGCTCCTGGACAAGGTCTATCTATATATATATATATATATATATATATATATATATATATATATATATATATATATTTACATATTCACTGATATATATATATATGTGTTTCGTTATTATGTCAGTCACATTCCACTACAGCATGATGCCGTGAGTGAGCCCACTACACCCATTGGCTAACATTCCTTTAACTGTCAGCTCTTTCATACATATCAAGGATGGATGACCATGTTATTTGCGCTTTCTAGGACCAATAAAAAAAATTATTTTACCCATTTTTTCATATTGGTGAGGTCGCTGCAGCTATCCAGGTGGGACCCGATGATGAAGCATGTCACCAACTAGGTTGGTGATTGAGGGGTCTTCTAACAAAGGATGAATTTGTCCTTTTCTTGTGCACCTCTATCTCTTTGACGGAACCTCCTAATGTTTAGTGATATTGATTAAGGGGACCAGGAGTATTCCCTTGCAGAATACCCTTTCTATCTCATTGTTTTTGCGAGGTCGCTGCAGCTCCATCAGAAATACCGTTTTACAAAACCCATGACAAAACGAAACAAGCTCTGATAAAGGCAAAAGGCTGGTATTCAACATGAGACCTAAAGCTTTGCTTATCCTTGTTCTACTTTCTCATATTGTGTGAACCAAAGGGTCATAGCTGAGCGAAGTCCACTGCTTTTATTGGAAAAAGACAAGTGCTGGGGCTCAAAGTTTTTCTCAGAATACCACGAGCAGTGGTATGCCAGTATTTCGAAATCCAAGGCTTCGTACTCTTGATTCTACATCATGCCACTTTAATGCTCCACAAGTCACAACTTTTCTGACTTTCGTTCTCATTTTTGTCCCTTGTGTGTTTTACCCTCTCTTGGGAGAAGTGTGGCTCAATGAGCGGCAGACCCTGATGCAGAGGTCTAGCCCGGAACCAGGGCTCAATTCCCGCCTCGGCGGGTCTTGGGCTCAAAATCCCACGGACCTGATAATTCTCGCCTCGGTGCCTATTCCAATCATGGAGTCCCACTCTGCAACTCTGAGCAGTAGCTTGCTTAATCTCCACAACGGCCCCCACAACGCTAAGGATGCCTGGCATCCACCTTGGGGGTGCCCAGGAGTGGACACCTCACAGGGAAAGCCAGGATGGGTTCCACAGCGGTATTCGTACAAGCGCCTTGAGACCCTTGCGGGTGAGTAGTGCGCTATACAAGTATCAATTTATTTGTTCTGGGTCAACTCTGATGAGGAAAAATGTACACATTCGTAGTCCACTTATAATAAGAACACTTTTTTTCATTTTTGCATCTCTTTCTTTAGGTGATTTTATGTTCTTTTTAATACACTGCTTAGAAATTGTCTTTAAGAAACACAGCTGACACATACTCTCTCTCAACACCCAGGAGGGAACGAAGAAAAGAAATGCAAGGATTGGGAAAAACACGTTAAAATGGTTATATTTTTCATCTTTCTTGCTAGAGAAGTCTACCATTAGGAAGCAGAAAGGAGACAAAATGTTCCTCCTTTTCAGGCTCTTTTCAGAGGGAAGTGAGTTGGTGCTCTCATAGAATAAATTCAGAGTGATCTCACCCTGGAGTCTGCCGGGGCTCTGATCAGACTTAAAAGGGTAACACGACTATTGCAAGCAGAGAAAAGCGCACAGATAAACCGGTGTCTTCTGGGACCTCGCTATCTTTGCAAAGCTAGGAACAGTTTTAAGGCTTTATGCAGAAATAATAGAAACTGTGTCCTGATCTCTGATGGAGCAGGTTGGCAAAAACAAAAACTTTGTGCTTGTGCTAGCACTAAAAAAAATCTGCTCGTGCGTAAATTTGGGTCACTAAAAACTCTTTGGGGCAGATTTATGATGCCCTTGCGCCGCAATTGCGTCACTTTATTTGACGCAACTGCGGCGCAAACAATGCGCCCTATTTACAACTTGACGCATCTAGGAGATGCGTCACGTTGTAAAGCCTTGCGCCATAAGGAGGCGTTCCTGCGCAGGAACGCCTCCTGAAAGTGGCTGAGTGAAATCTATGAGATTTCACTCAGTCACTTTCAGGACAATGCTGCGTCAAAACCCTGCGCCTGCTTGAAGCAGGCATAGGTCTTAATGCAGCATTGTGTAGATGGGGCACCCCGAGCCTTGCTGGAGCTGCGTCGCGCTTGCGACGCAACTCCAGCAATGCGCCACATTTCCGGCACAGATGCGTCACGCATCTGTGCCGTTTTTGCACTATGGTGCGCCGCATTATATATGCGGCGCACCATGGGTGGCGGAGCTGTGGCGCACTGTGGCGCACATTAACTTGCGCATCCCTGGGGATGCGCCAGTTAACATAAATCTACTCCTTTATACTTGCTAGTTCTGTGCCTAAGAACATGTTAGAGACTGGTGTAGATTTTTCATTGAGTTGATGTCGAGGTTTCCCTTCCTTCCTTTCCACTACACCTCATTTTTTGTTACTAATTAAGATTGTCTCTACTTAAATATATGTTGAAACAGCTGATTTGTTTTTTTCACTTCATTCCATGTACAGCAAATTGTCATTACAAACATGTACCTTATATTTGAACATCACCAATTTAACACATAGAGGGGCAGATTTACAAGCCCCTTGCCCCACTTTTGCGTCACTTTTCCCATGTTAAAAGTGATGCAAAAGTGGCGCAAGGGGCTTGTAAATCTGCCCCAGAAGTGTACTATAAGTAAGACACATTCATGTTTCAAACTCAGTGCCTGCTAACTCTAACAAAGAGTAGCCATTGTAGGGTGTAGGAAAGACAGCCGCAATGAATTTGCAAGAGAACCACTTTTTTCAGGTCATTGTCAATTTGCACTGCCAACTACCACCAAGACCTGTCATGGTTATGGTTAAATCTGTTGAAATCCACAATTTGTATTTTGTTATTAATTTTTTTACCTCTAAAACGTTACATAACTTGCTTGATTCAGTCTTTTGAGAAGAGCCTCAAAGGATTTGAGGTCAGTCTCTATGAATCTGCAAGTCATTTGGCAAAACGCTAGCAATTTGGAAATGGCCACTCGAAGCACAAGTGTCTATTGTGACCAACTCACTGCAGGTCATTACGACACTGTCTTCAGTGCTGAATCATTTCGCTACAAATGATTGTTCTCAGGTGAGTTATTCTACTTGTTTTAGCAATACAAGACTACAACAGCCAGGGCCATATTTACAATCCCCTAACTCCACCGGAGCGTCACTTTTACTGATGCTGCGGTGGTGTTGCTCTCTACCCCATATTTACAGGGTGGCAGTCCACTGCAGCAAAGGGGCATGCAATGGGTGTTGCAGTGGGCGTTCTACCGCAAAACCCATGTTTCTTTAAGCTGTCCCAGATTTACAAGACTGGGGTAGCACCAAAAACCAAGGCCAGGTAAAACCCGGTCTTAGGATATCGATACAGTGCGTTTTGAAAATGTCAAGCTTGGTGTTGCCAAATTTGGCTTTACACTATGCTCCAAAATTTTCTTTTACATATCCCCCACAGAGTGGGGTCGTCACCCTAAAAGGCCCGCTCTTTGGAATTGCCCAGCCCCAATCTCTCTACAACTCCTTTACCTTCAACTTAAGGGATACCTCCAAATCCTCTGAAAGATTTAACCCCTTCGCTGCAGGGGTTAATCCCCCGCTGTGCTGGGGGGAGGGGGCGCGCACAGCGCCCGCATGCTCATGACGAGCTGAGCTCGTCATGAGCTACAGTGCTCCTGTGCTCATGACGAGCTCAGCTCGTCACAGGTGCATTGGCTCTGTGGAACGTTCAGCACAGCGGGGGAATTATCCCCGCGTGTGAGCGTTCAACGGGCCATGACGAGCTGAGCTCGTCATGAGCACCGGAGCGCCATGGCTCATGACGACCTCAGCTCGTCATGATCATTCAAGAGGTTAAAAGGCCAACAGTTCCTGATGGCCTGTATCCCTCGGCCAAGCTGACCATTCTTGGCAAGGATCATTAATTGACTTGCTTCACCTCAGAACAGGAAGCGTGGTACCTCAAATACATGAACATCTGTTGAACCTTGGTTTTATTGCTTTCCCCTTGAATCACCATGATGAGGCTCAAAGGGGACATAAGCTGAAAAAAAAGAAGTAAAACAACAGAATTAATAGACACACATGCCCCCTACTTGTCTATTGTGTGCTTGTTCTTATACTGGTGATGGCACGACCCACCACAAACAGCAGGTGTAGCCCTGATACTGATGAATCACAGAGGAAGAATTCCAGAGGGTCCCCTGTGGCATTATAAACCAGAGAAGCAAACTTTTAAAGTGCTGCTCCATGCAGGTTTGCTTTGGAGCCTGTTGATTTATGCCCATGTCAGAGAACATTAATTATGCTGTTTTTAAACAAGTTATTTCAATCCGCTGCAGCAGTTCTAATGTTCAGCTCATGCAGAGACAGCACAGTAGCTGTCAAGATTCCTCTTGTAAAGGGTCTCACAGTTTTAAAATCCAGTAATTTTCGTTATTTTTCCTCCTTGAAATTTAGGGGCACATTTACAAGCCCCTATCACCGCAGGATCGTCACTTTTATCAATGTTCCCGTGGTGATAGGGGCTTCTCCTTATTTACATAAGTAAGGCCCCCTTTCACGCTACGCTTAGTGTGAAAGGGGTGGGCAATGGGTGTTGCAGTGGGAGTTCAACCGCAAAACCCATTGATTTTGACGCTGCCTGCAATTTATAAGGGTGGCATAACTAGGAGGCAGCACGCACATGGCAAAATGAGAAGAAATGCTTTATTTCTCCTCATTTTGCTGTTTCTATGTGTGCTGCATTTTGTAGCACACATAGACACAGCATAACGCCATGAATGATTGTTTATGTGCAGGAAGGTGTCCCTTCCTGCACATAAACAATTATTCCCTCAACTCAGGTGCCCTTGCACTTTGTTGTAAGAGTGCCTGCGTTGGTGCTAGGCAGCGGGTTTTAGTGCAAGTGCAGAGAGAAATGTAGGGATGAGCCGTATTATTGTAAATACGGTGCCTCCCTGAATTTCTAATATAACAGAGCACAGCGTTAGCAATTTTGGAGCTAAGCAGCACGCCACCACTTTCTTGTAAATATGCCGCTATGTTCTTCTGTCCTTTTCCTGGATTTATTCAGCCCTCCACATTTAGTACAACCTCTGAACAAACCACTTTTTTCAGAAAAAAAACATAGAGTAATCATACCAATGGGAGGATTTGTAAAATGCTACATCTGCCCTAAGTAGCTGTCTCAGAACAGCATACACTGCATATTTGAAAAGTTTTATATTTCTTTTTTAAAGATAAAGATAGAGTGAGCTAGACGGAGATCAGTGAGGAGCATGTTCCAATGTTTGGTTGGCAGGAATGCTCACCATTTCTGGTAGGACAAAATCTAGAAATGCTGAGCAGCTTTGGCCCCAGTCGACCTAAATGCTTTTCCTGAAGAATACTGGTTGTTAAACCTCGCAACCTTAGTGTGGTTCTCCCTTAACGTTTTGCCTTCCTTCTGTTTTGCTGACTTTGTTTTTACTGGCCTTAGTACTTTGCACACGTTACCACTCCTAACCAGTGCCTAAGTGCTTGTGCTCCCTACCAAAAACATGGTAGCATTGGCTTTTACTAAATTGGCATATTTAATTTACTTTTAAGTCCCTAGTAAAGAAGTACTACTTGTGACCAGGGTCTGTAAAATAAATGCTACTTGTGGGCCTGCAAAACTGACTGTGTAACCCAACCAAATAGCCCTTTAGATGTGTCTCAGCTCCAGGGGCTGACGGCACAGCTGGCAGGTGGGGGGCAAGCATGGGGGGTACGGGTACCGGCTGCTTTTTAAATAAATAAATAAAACTTACCTTGCTGCCTGGTCCCGCATCATTCAACTCCTGCTTGCCTGTGTCCAACTCCAGGTCGGAACTGGAAACAGGCAGCCAGGCTCCCACCCCTAAGCCAATCACAATGCTACAATGCAGCGTTGTGATTGGTCTGACCACTGTTACATGGTGCTCAGCCCAGGGCTGGAGGGGTGGGCATGTTCTCCATGCAGACTGTAATGCAGCCTGCATGGAGAAAAGGGAAGTGCGCATGACTGTTTTGGGCGGCCCAAGAGTGCTGACCAAACAGTCATTGCACACAGGAGTGTTCAATGCAGCTCCGCCCTACCCCCTCATGCACTGCCACATTAGGAGGAAAAAAATAAATTATAATAATCTGTTATTATCATTTTATTTTTACCTTTCTTTGCTGCTCCAGGCAGTGGGGTGAGACTCCTCCACCTTAGGGGAGGAGCCTCCACTGTTCAGGTCTGCCATTGCAACCTGTATGAACAGACTTAAACTGCCATTTCAATCTGTCAAAATGAACCTTTTGCCAGGTCCAAGCCTGCCTTTTTAATATATGTAAGCCACCCCATGGGTACGTTCTGGACCGCTTAAAGGTCTGGGTGCAATATATTTAAAATGTAGGACATTCACTTTTAAGTTTTTCATGTCGTGGTATGGAAAAACTCTAAATTGGTTTTTCACTACTACACAGCCTGCCTCTCCCATGGAATAACATTGGTGTTACCTTATTACATCTAATGAGGGATCGTTTCCAAATGGGAAAGGGTAATCAGTTCATGGTGTGTTTGGATTTGCATTGAAAAGTACTTTCTCACAGTGAAGTCAGATTTTGAAAGAGCCACTTTTAGAAAGCTGCCATTTTCCTGCCTTAGCAATTTAGTGCCTGCAACCTGTCACTGTATCACATGACTAGGTGTAGCTGAAAGTTGGGCTTTGTGTATTCCTCCTAGACACCCAAACACCAAAGAGTTTTTAGATGTGTCTCAATGGGCCATCACTATCAGGATGGGAGGGTGGAGCTGGGGATAGATAGCCCTTCTTACTCTTGAATCTGCAGTGACCTGCCTCCAGACAAAGGGCTGCATACCACCTGCAGTTGATCAGGGGCCAAGGCAGAGAAGTCCAGAAATCTGTCCCTTCAAAGAGACGCCTCTACTAGCTTCTCCCACTTCAAAAGAAGATCCAGGTATAAATTGTGGACTTCAGACACTTACTCTTCAAGGGTGGTGTGACTCCTGAACATTGAGTCCAGGATATTGTGGACCTAACAATATGGTAAACATATCAAGGATTAAATATTGAAAGGTAAGTATGCATAGATGTTCTGTACCTAACTGTTCATCTGTGTAGATTGATTATATTGAATACGATATTCTTGTACTCGATAATCAAGTGTACAGTCCCCTAGGATCCTGCTCATGCTTTGTGTAATCTTGGCATTATGATTAGCAGAGTGTATAACTGTTCTTTTGTATGCTTTTGTAAATCTCTCAATTGCACTGTGACACCCCTGGGCTCATGCTAATTAAATTTGACAATAAATTAATCAAATACAAATATGCAAATAAAAATTATAGAAAGGGAAAAAATAAATGGTTTATGTGCCAGGGACTCAAATTATTTCTCCAAGCATTAAGGTTTCTAAGAGATGGGCAATTTTGGGTTTTGAACTATAGGGTTCACCTTTTTGAAGCCCAGTATATTATCCCTCCTTCAATGGGGAGTAAAGGGGTAGGTCGGTAGCCCCTTACTACCCTGTACAGGTGCATTGTCTGGTGAGGTGCTTTGATTAGCGAGGTTCCCTAGGTCCTCTGAATAAAAGAGCCTTGCCCGTCGCAGTGACAACAGCAATTTTCAGATGATTAGCTGTGGGTTTTCAACCCAATGGGCATTGCCCTAGAAATAGCCTTAAGTACCCACTGACTAGGCGCTAGCCATTTCTGACCTTCATATCGATTGCAGGAGCAAGCTGTAGAGTACAGGCAGGTGGAGTGGACAGAACCAGTAAACCTAACGGAAAATATGCAGGTCTGGGGCAGTCTCACTGTAGGTACAGGTCAGAGTGAAAAAGGATGAAAAGGCATATATTGTACATTGATAAAATGCCTCCTCCCGAATACAAACCTATAGCCAAAGCTCTTGCCCATATTTCCGCAGACACACCTGGTGTTACAGCATATCCCTGACAGTCAACATCTGGGTCTGAAATTCACTAGGTGTATATGCAGGACGGTCCCTCGTTGCCTGGAATGCAGACTCACAGCCAGGAATTTCTCTGGGTAGTCCATTGTCAAATTGTAGCTCAAGGTCATGCATCGTGATAACCAGATGGCCGTGCAGTGTATAGGCTTTAGCACAAAAGTGGAACAGGAAAAGGAAGTTACTATTACTGGTGTGAAGATGGCGGTAGTCGTGTTTGTACGTTATTACAAATGTAGAAGGATGGACTGCTGCATGTCTGGGTATTCAATCTATGAAGTATGTTGGCGTTTGGTGGCTGCGGCCAACACTGGGCTAGTGGGAGCAAGACAGAGATAAAATGACATCTTGCTGCTATGTATTGTGATGTGTTTGCCAACTTGCAAATTGTTTTACCCTGCTGCAGAAATGCCTATATGTCATCTTAGGACAACCGTCCATTTCCTGAGAAGTGTGGACTTACACCAACACAACAGGAAGTGCATCAACACAAAACAATGAATGAAAGTGGGATCTAGTGTGACTTTGGTCTCCCAGGAGCTGGGAGGAGGTTGAATCTTTGAATGAAGTACAGCTAAATATGCTAAAATTACAGCTAGAGCCTTCCACTGACTGACCACCTTAACAAAGGTATTGTAGGACTTGACTGCAAAGAGAATATCCGAGTTCACATAAACCAGATCAATAACACTTGGCTCATTAGACAAGGATTTGATTCATCTCTTTCTATCCAATCTCGTCTGCTGACTTGAAGACACAATTAGGCCAAGACATGGACATTAATCAGGGCTGGTTCATAAATACAGGTGGAAACCCTGAAGACTCTGAAACTGCAGGTGAAGCACTCCTCTGTTATTGATGGTGGCAGCCTTGTGTGAGGAAAGTACACTTCATATGAGATGTACTGCTGATGTATTGGGTAAACCAAGGCAGAAAGAAAATACAGAAAGGAACACTGGAGTGGGACATTATGGAGAAAATACAAAATATGAAAATGTAAAAAAAGCCTAAAAATGTCAAAAGTAAGAGCTACATTCCAGTAGTGTCCGGGGTGAGGGAGGCAATGTGAGGGAAAGAGCCGAATGAGCCCAGGCATGCCCTGTTTACTCTCCTGTAAAGGGTATGACAGTACTAAACTGTGTGGAGGAAGAGGCAATGGCCCTTGAGGTACCCCATGCCTGGAATGTGGGGATCAAGTTCACTACATTCATTTGGGGCAGATTTACGAGCCTTTTGCACCACTTTTGCGTCACTTTTCCCATGTTAAAAGTGACACCAAAGTGGTGCAAGGGGCTTGTAAATCTGCCCCATTTATTTCTGATGTAGGTCCAGGAGGGCTGGATCCATGCCGGATTTTTAGGACAGCCACATACTATGTAAATGAATTATGTAAATATATATTTTGTGGACATCTTGGCTCAGATTTACTAAGGCTTTGCACCTTTGCAAAGGGGCACTGAGGGAGACATATGCATTTACTTTCTCAGGCAAAAGGAGCTCTTTCCTCAGGACAACAAATACGTTGCACTGCTTTGCGTCAAGGGGGCGTCCTGGGGCTATATGGGGTGGGTCAGCCATATGGTGCTTTGAGTCAAAATCAAACGCCTCCTTGAAGCAGACATTAGCAGGGGGAACTGTTTTTATTTCTCCAACTTACCTACCCATTGCATATGTGTTCTTGTGCCCAGCACACATCCAGTCTGTGGATCCATCTGAAAAGTGCCAATGCATAGGAATCTGTAGCGGAAGGACATTCCTCCAGTACAAATCCTATGCTAGATTGCACACAATCACCTCTATCCCATGGGGCAAGGCCGTGCGCCGCACATGGCAGCCTAACTGAAGCGCCTGTGGCAGGGGCATGGCAGTGGCAGCGGCCAATCTTAGTAGAAATGTCTCGGTGCTTTCTTTTCCCTCGTGCAGTGCAGGACAGCCAGCTCTTGTTGCTTCATTGCATGAAAAATTGTAACTCTGCCCCATCTTTCTTAAAGTGCCCTCTTGCAAGATGCTAGGGGGTAAAGGTGGATTAATAAGAAATGCCCTCTGCTAAGGAATCCGTGGGGCAAAGACTTCCTCCTCTGGCACAAACTGCACCCACGTCTGGGGATGCAGAATTCAATTTGACTTTGTGTGAATAACATATGATGGAATGGGCACATTCGAATGAACTGATCTGAAGAAAGACATTCTTATGTATTTGATCTGCTCACGACTTGCATCTTTTCTCTTCCCCCCCCTAGGTAAGTGACACATTCCTCTTGATTTATATGAAAAGGTGAGAACGAGTTCTGGAAGGGAATGAAGACTTCTACCAGTGAGTAAGGACCTTCTGTGGTGCAGGCACACCTGACACGTTTACTACCTTGTATATTCTCGACAGTCATATTATTCATTATAAGAAAATGTTCCTGTGCAATGTAATTTGTGTATTACAGTTTATTGTGGTAGTGTGACAGTGTGACAGTGATCCAGAGATTACGATATAGATTTTGGAATGGTCACTACGTATGCTTGCATTACATCGCTTGTACAGTGGATCCTTTCCATACTTCAGGGAGACACTGATTGGTTGACTTTCTGCAGCTTTTCTAAGCATACTGATAAAACTTGGTCATGAGGAGCGAGCCCCATGTGTATCCATGTCTTGTGTGTGTGAATATTTTAATTCATCATGTCAACAAGTAGTGCACGTCGATGTGCAGCGTCTGTGCTTCATCGCAGTATGCACCTATATCAGCATGGTAATGCTGACTGTGGGCCCGATTGACAGAACTAACTTAAGAGAAAATCCTAAACTTACTACTTTTGGTATCCACAGAAGTTAGAATTTTGTCTTAAGTTTGTCTTCAGACAGACTTAAGACAGACTTAAGACAAAATCCTAACTTAAGTCTGTCTTAAGTCTGTCTTAAGACAAATTTAAGACAAAATCCTAACTTCTGGGAATACCAAAAGTAGTTGGTTTAGGATTTTGTCTCAAGTTAGTTCTGTGAATCGGGCCCTGTATCCTTACAGGTCTGGTCAACCATGGTGTGGGTCTGTGGCTCACGATGCTTTGTAAGATGTTTCGTGCTGTGGTCCAAGTGGCTGGTCCACCAGGTTTTTTTTTGTCCTCCGTGTTGAGTTGGTCATTAAAAAGGGCTAGGAATTGAATCTCACCCCTTACAGCCGATTTCCACGCGTCAGGGTCTCAGGTTCAATTTGGCCAATCTCATTGCAGCTGAATCTCAATGGAATGAGTACCCGAGTGCAGGTTGATTTTACTAAAGACATAAGTACCAAATTCACACACTGGGTTAGCTGTACCATCCTGAAGGCAGATCACGGTTCGTGAAGTTTGTCCGTCTCAAGGGTACATTCGATAACATCAAAGTCTGGTTGATTTGGAGAAAGTTCAATAGATTCACTGTGATGTTCTGAGCGTGTTTAGAGTCTTACAGGGCCTGGGTGAAATGGAATGTTTGCATTGAGAATGTGATTCAAGAAACGCTTGGGGACACTGTTGGATGGAGTAAGCAGTGGCGCCCATGACGCAAACGGTGGATCCTGCTCTCGCGAATAAATGTTCTTCTAAACCTTCGTACTGTCCACACCTCCCTGGTGACACATTGAACATTATGTGTTGAGAGCTTTGAAGCTTCATTCTGGTAAATAGTGACCTGTTTTCACAGCCCTCCCACCTCCTTCACGCCGCATCTACTGGGTGCCTGTTTCCAAGTGCTCTCTCCGCTCCTTCACACCACATCCACTGGGTGTCTGCTTCCAAGTGCCCTCTCCACTCCCTTCACTGTACATCTACTGGGTGCCTGTTTCAAAAAGCTCTCCTACTTCCTTCACACCACATCCATCGGGTGCCTGTTTTCAAGTGCCCTCTCCGCTCCTTCACACCACATCCAATGGGTGCCTGTTTACAAGAGCTCTCCCCTTCCTTTACACTACTGCCACTTGGGTTCTTGTTTCCAAGTGCCCCTCTCCCGTCCCTTCACACTACATAATAGGTGCCTGTTTTTAAGAGACCTCCCCCTCCTTCACACCACTTCCACTGGGTGCCTCTTTGAAAGAGTCCACCCTCTCCCTTTGCACCTTCGATGGGTATGAAAAACTTTCAGGATGGAAAAAGTCTTCTTCTTTAATATGATGTACAGGTACCACATTGAACTGAAGAAGCTTATTTGTTCAAAGGCCTGGAAAAAGTAGCCTATTGACTGTTGTTTGTGTCTAAATGCAATCCCAGAGGGATCTCAGTTGAACAGGGCCTTGAGGATATAGTCACCAGACTTCACCTTTATGTCGACGAAATTGAGCCAACCTTGTGGATCCAAGAAAGAGGCTGTCGCAGTGTATGCTATGGAGATGTTGGAGCATCCACATGTGGCAGCCAGACTGAGGATGCTGATATCTCATAAGGAATTGAATGAGACTTATTTTTCAATGCAAGCGATGGGTGTAGCACTTCTGTGTGATAAGATCGCCGCAAACCTTTGGGCAGGTGGCAACAGCTTGAGCTACTTAAGGTAGAGACGCCGTGTGTCGCACTATTACTATGTATAGTGTCATGTTGATTTAGGAATGTTGAGTCCCTAACAAATAGTTTTGTAGAAAAAGTGGTAGGTCGTCTGGACCGGACTGGCTACCGGGCGTTTTTTGTGGGGTGGCAGGGTGGGGTCCAGGTTCACTGCTGAGGGGATAAGTTTGATGCTGGGGAGCTGCCAGCGCTTCTAAATGAACAATGAAAACAAATAGCTTTAAAGCATACTTTTCTAAACATTTGTTTTGCATTGTTTATTAAGGAAAGTCCTGTAGCCAGTCAAGCCCTGTAGGTCATTGAGATGCCTATAAAGTTTGGCAGCATTGCTAATTCGAGGCATGCTACCCACAAACATGGCTACTTCACTCTTCCTCGTCAGCTGCTAGATTTGTGAATTGAGAAAGGCCACGTTAATGCGGCGGGCTAGTGAGAAGAAGGGTCCGCTGATGTGAGACATGCCCCCGACTTCCCAGCCCAACGTTCAGGGATCTGTGCTGAAGCTGAGCATTTTACTAAGAGTCAAGGCACAGAGAGCTGATACTATCAGTAGTTCTGAACAATATTTGTGATTGTCATGACGTAAAACAATCAGATTGGCCCTACTGTGAAAGCGTGTGCATTAGAGTATAATAAATTCTGGCTCTGATTCCAAGTTGGACGATTCAATTCGCTCATGTGCTAACCCCTGCTTACGCATCAGACAGAATTACGCTTTTGGGGGCATATTACCAACAACTAGCGATCATTTTTGTCTCTAACTTGTTTAGAGACAAAAATTATCGCCGCACATCGGCGATTTTTATCGCAGATAAACCTTGCTATTAGCAAGGTTTATCGCAAATGCGATAAAAAACGGCCGCAATGCATGAATATCGCTGAAAAGTCAGCGATATTCATGCATTATCGAGCAAATGCTCTTAGCCATGTTATCAACCTCCCATTGGATAACATGGCTAAGAACTGCTCAGGGCAGGTGTTAGCTTTTGGAGATATTCGCGCTTAGCGCGAATATCTCCAAAAGTTGGTAATAGGAGATAGCGATGTTAGGGACTGTTTCCAGTCGCTAACATCTTGGCACGCCCACTTTGCATGTCATTAGTGATAAATATCACTGACATCCAAAGTGGGGCCCAAGATGGTCGCTATCTCCTTTTAGCTGTCACTAACTGGTGTTAGCGACAGCTTGGTAATAGGGAGATAATTTTATCTCCGCTTTCTTGGCTTTTAAAGCCAAAAAAGCGGAGATAACCCCCCTTGATAATATGCCCCTTGGTTTTAGAAGAAGCCAAGAAAACCTTAGAAGAAATCAATGAAGAAATAGAGGAATTTGACACATACCTCATGAAAAAGAAAATGGACAAACTCAGAAAAGATGTCCGTTGGTTTGCACAGGAAAAAATTTACCCTTATTTAAAACAAGACTTTTATAATCAGCAGCAAGATGATGCAGCTGAAGGAACTAGATCATATGATCAAACGTATTACAATCCCAGATTTAATAAGAGAGTGAGATTTCAAACCTTCTCCAACACTAATTCCTCAGATTCAGAACAGGAAGGAATGATAGAAGAGGACTATGACTATGGCTACTCTAATCAAAATCAAAGAGGGCAATTCTCGGGCAGACCAAATCGAGGCCCACGACAGCCTTTTTTAGTGAGAGGCAGAGGACGAGGAAGACCTTGTTACCCGACAACAAACCCGATCCAATATCAACAACCAAATCAGTACCAACAACCGAACCCTCCACATCCTCAGCCATATGTCCAAACGAGACGGCAACAATATTGGAAACAATAGAAAACCAACACAACACCTCTATACCAATATTTAACCTCTCTTCACACAATTTGTCCTCTGAAGAAGTTAAAATTTTGAGCAAGGGATTATCATATGTTCCAAGCACTGTAGCAAACAAATTTCAAATCCATCAAGACATCTTTTCCTTTTTCAGGAAAATCAGGCTAAGAAAATTCTTTGAAAACCAAGAAATAAGAGAGGAAGAAGAAAATCTATCAGGCTGCCACCCTCCCTCCATTTTTACCCCCACCTTGGACATGCTAGGACCGGAAGTGGCGATATTTGAAAAAAGCGTTTTGAACGAACTAGAGAGAATCCTGAGATATATTCCACTGCCACACACAAACTTAGAAAAAGAGGAAAGATCAGCCTTACAAACGCTACAAAACAACCATGATATCATAATAAAACCTTGTGATAAAGCTGGAGGGATTGTGATTATGGACGCATGCCACTATGCAGATAAAATAAACCAAATGCTTGGAGTAGAAGAACATTACAGAAAAGCAAGCAAACGATCGCTCACTAAGTTAGCAGAAGAAATTAAAATACTAGTATCCAAAGCTTTTGTAGAGGGATTCATATGTCAAAAGGAAATGGACTACCTAATCAACATCCATCCTGTAGTTCCAGCTATTTATGGTGTCCCAAAAACACACAAAAACACCCTGGACCCACCTTTGAGGCCCATAGTAGCCTCTATAAATTCCAGCACGGAACCACTCTCAAAATACCTAGACACCTTCTTATGCCCGCTGACTGCCACTTATGCCTCATACATTAAAGATACTGGGCATATGACCCTATACACGAATATTCCTCAAGATAAAGCAGTGGAATCTGTTGCAGCCCTCTTAGCACGCACACCAGGAACAAGACCTGATACCTTCATATTGGATTGTCTAAAGATGATCCTTCAAAACAACTTTTTCGAATTTGGAGAAGAAGTATACCATCAAGTGAAAGGAGTCAGCATGGGGGCCTCCTGTGCCCCCAGCATTGCTAATATCTATATGGGGGAGTTCGAGCGAAGGAACATCTATAATGAAATTGCGCCGTTTTTTGAGAATATTAGTAGTTGGCACAGATTTATAGATGACGTGTTCTTCATCTGGTCAGGAACAGAAGATCTCCTCAAAGAATTCATGGAATGGCTAAACTTAGCCGATGAAAACTTGAAATTCACTCACAATTTCTCTTCAAACCAAGTAGAATTCCTGGACATATGGATACGCCATACAGATGGCAGTCTGGCAGTAGACTTATATCGTAAGCCCACAGCTAAAAATACAATTCTGGAACACAGCAGTTACCACCCAAACTGCCAAAAAGACTCTATCCCGTTTGGGGAGTTTCTACGGATAAAAAGAAATTGTACATCCATGAGAGATTTTATGAGACATGCAAACCAGCTAACAGAACGTTTAACAGCAAGAGGATATCCCAAACGTCTCATTCGCAACTCCATGAAAAGGGCGAAATACTACAACAGAGACGTTTTGTTAAACCCTGTCCCAAAACCCCAAGACCAGAAACTTGTCTGCGTCTTAAATCACTCTACTATTAACAACAAAATAAGGAAAGTGATTTATAGCAATTGGAAAATTCTAAACACAAATGAACAAGAAAGCAGATTAGACAAACCTATTCTAGCTTTCAGAAGAAACCAAAATCTACGCGACAAGCTAGTACACAGCAGATGGAAGAACAAGGAAAGAGAAAAACAAAAAACCTTGGATGGCAACCCCTTACCAAAAGGCAACCACAGATGTGGAAATTGCCACGCATGTGACCAGGTCATACCAGGCGAAAAATGGACCTATGGACGTAAACAAGGAACCTTAAAGGAAATGACCAACTGTAGAACAAAAAACACCATATACCTGATCACATGCCCATGTGACATAGGATATGTAGGGGAAACATCGAGAGAATTCCGCACTAGACTGTCGGAACACAAATCCGCAATCAGAACTCAAAAAAGCAGTGCCCCGATGGTCCCCCATTTCATCCAATACAATCACAATGAAAAAGACCTACGATGGCAAATTTTGGAACATGTCCACACACCCCCTGGAAAAAACCCTACCACTTTTCGCAAAAAACGCGAAACCTTTTGGATACACTACCTGGACACTGTTCGCCATGGACATAATGAAGAAATTTCATGGATAGTAACACTCCAGTAAAAACACCGTTACCATGCACTGTAAACTATGTCATCTTATACAGTAAGCGCTACTCTTCACTCTGCAAAACGCTCTCCCATGAAGCTAGCGCCAACTGTATTGTCTGCATAGCTCCACTAATAACACCACTCTTCATTCGACAATACGCTCGCTCATGTGGCTAGCGCCAATTGTGTATTCTGCAAACTTCCATAAATAGGTCACGTCTAGCCATTTGGCTTTCTGTATAAGGTCTTTCAAAAAACTTAGACTTTTAGCCAGGACTCGCTATTCCTTGTGAAAGTACCTCAATATGGACGCCACGTATGCCCTAGTTTCGATATTAGTCCTTCATTCACCGTTTCACTTTGCACTAAACTTAGTCCTGCTTTTGTGTCAATGAAATCACAGCTAATCCTCATTAAGGCACTGTGCTTTCCTTCAAAAAGCGCCAATCGCCAGCAATGTCCACAATCAGGAATCTTTGACCAGAACCCCCGGATACGAAATCGGCGCTCGTCTAAACGGTAAGAGACGCTAACTAAATGCACCTCAGCTGTAGGCATAACGGCATTTTAGCTTTTGTAGGACCATGCGCGTAATACCCAGTTTTTATCTATGAGCGTTCCCCTAAGTCCTCATATCTAACTACCGTAAGGAACACTAAGGGCAACAGTAACGCAATTTTTAGCAACCTGCGAATACCTTCCGAACCTCGAGTCGGCAATTACATTATATACAAAAAACAGTACTACTGCTTGCCGAGCGCTCCGCTATTATCACTCGCTACTTGGAACCCACTGTCCAAGTTACCTACAATTAATTGGCGTGTCCTGCTTGCACGCTGAGCCCCCACTAAGCATAATTATCCACCTGAGATCTAACTGTCATAGACTTGCAACGCACCATATCTTATATGCGTGTAGAACACAACTTATATGCGTGTAATACCCTACCTTTTCATTACTAAATAATCTAAGTATACTCCTTAGTAGTGCCGATATTTTAACAAACTTATCACCTCTATTATTTTTAGAGGCTGCAGTTACTGACATCCAAAACTACCCTTACGTAAAGCCACATTTTTTGGGAGGTACTTTCTGTGTTACAAGGAAACCAAAACCTTCAGGTAAGACGCACTGTTAGAAGCTATCACACCGGCTATGCTTTACTAACTAAGCTGTAAACATTATCTCTAGGCGCCGCTACCACAGTCTGTAACTAAGCCATTTTGTGGCAGTTTTTTATATTAGTTACTATATTGCACATAAATCCTAACATATTATTTTGCGGTAGGTTAGCTCCGCAAAAACCTTTCTGACAACATAAATCCAGTTATCTCGATGGGGAGACCTTTCCCTATTTGAATAATCCTCTTGGGTCTTTTACTCATGTAGATGCTCATTGTAATTAATCTCTGTGTAGCACTGACATCTCAGATAGTCATTCTGACATATCACATCTAGCAAGTCCATTGCCTCAGTATATGCTATTTGCTAAATATTGTTCAATATCCTCTTTACCCATGCAGATATAATGGTCACACAGAAGTCCCCCAAATGGCCCATTCTCTAAAAATAACTTACATGAGCTCTCACTGGACACTGAGGTAATTTCATAACATCTTCCTTAGTATTGTCACGTCCTTTATACCATAACCACAACTCCTTACAAATGTAAACAATTCTATGTTTTTCAGCTAATGTCTACAAAAATCTAAAAGTCCCCTTCAGATACTCGCTTAGATCCTTCTCCTAACATAGGTAAAAAAAAAATTTCTTGTTCAGACACTAGTTTATCACCTTAATCTTACAACCACGGTATGTCTATGGCATTTCACCTGGGTGTACTCTAAATGTATTGGACTCCTCTATCTATTTCACTTTGCACCCTCTTGGTCAATTTGTGGATAACTCATCTCTAAGGTCTCACTCTCTCTCAGTCTGATGTGACTGCTATTATGAGCACCCACTATTCCTTCTTAAAACTAAAAAGTCCGTATACATAAGTGATGCCGATGAGAAAAATTACTATACAAAATGAATAAATGAAACCTTTTTTGTACTGTTTTTCAGAAATTTCTGTACCAAGCCCTCATATTTTTAACTATAATACATTTGATAATTGTCTGTTTGCTGTCCTTGGCCCTGAGGAAGGTGACACTCACCGAAACGTACGTCGGCCTACCATCTACTGTCCAGGATACGATCTGGTTAATTCCATCATTACCAGTAGAACCATACCATCTAGGTTCCCATGTGATCCACGTTAAATACACCTCTGAGCCAGCATTTGTGTTAGTCCAATGTCTTGTAAACACATGTCTCTGTGCTTAGTTTGTTAGATTTGTACTTTTTACTCTTTAGCAATAGTATGACTGATGTATGAGTGTGTGCTGCATAATCACTAGGATTAACTGTTATTGGAGGGCATCTTTATGATTGACAGAATGACCTTTACAAAAAAAATGTTAATATTAAGTTGCTTTTGCATAATGATATTGTAATGTACCTTTGCACAAATGTTCATAAATGTTGATAAATGTTGAAAACTAAAAAATAAGTTAAATAAATATACTATGTTTGAATAATAATTTACACTTTCTCATTGGCATCTTTCTATAAAGTGTTTGGATACATTCCGTGCTAAAAGAAATATAGGCCTTCACAGAGGTACTTCTTTCTCTGTTTTGTTTACCTCCCTCCTCTGGGCCTCAAAGTATCTGGGAGAACTCTTTTTCTATAGATTTCTCAACAGTCTTTACTGTAGAGTACTATCCTTTTCTGATTAGCTCTAGAGCTGCTCTTAGCACACATCATTGGACTGTTGTCAGACCACATCCAACATTGACATCACAATAGACTTTTTTCCTTTCACTTCTTCTTGTTTAGATCTTTGTTAAACATACCAGTGGCGCCACCCCTCCCCTTCCCTTATCATAGTTATGGACAACCTAAAAACATTCGGCTTCTCCGATGAAGACTTTCTCACTATGATGGACCAAATCACTGGTGGTAACAAAACCAATACCGCCAGTGCTCCTAGTACCAACACAGATTGGTTAAAACTAGTGAACTTAAAAAAGAAAGCTAAAAGAATGGAATCACATTCTTTCTTTATGGGGGAATATTTAAAAGCAGGAGCCATCCCCATAGGACTTAGAGTCAGAAACATACCTGCCCTGTTTGTGGAAGTTCGCAGCTTTCTAGAACGTTGGTCCCTGATAGCGAATCGCTGCTCACGCGACTGGATGCTGCTCATTATTAACACAGTTAAAGACATGTTAGTAGCATTACAGAAAGAAATCCATGAACTAGAAGAGAAACTAAAAGCAAATCCATCGTTAGAAGAAGCCAAGAAAACCTTAGAAGAAATCAATGAAGAAATAGAGGAATTTGACACATACCTCATGAAAAAGAAAATGGACAAACTCAGAAAAGATGTCCGTTGGTTTGCACAGGAAAAAATTTACCCTTATTTAAAACAAGACTTTTATAATCAGCAGCAAGATGATGCAGCTGAAGGAACTAGATCATATGATCAAACGTATTACAATCCCAGATTTAATAAGAGAGTGAGATTTCAAACCTTCTCCAACACTAATTCCTCAGATTCAGAACAGGAAGGAATGATAGAAGAGGACTATGACTATGGCTACTCTAATCAAAATCAAAGAGGGCAATTCTCGGGCAGACCAAATCGAGGCCCACGACAGCCTTTTTTAGTGAGAGGCAGAGGACGAGGAAGACCTCGTTACCCGACAACAAACCCGATCCAATATCAACAACCAAATCAGTACCAACAACCGAACCCTCCACATCCTCAGCCATATGTCCAAACGAGACGGCAACAATATTGGAAACAATAGAAAACCAACACAACACCTCTATACCAATATTTAACCTCTCTTCACACAATTTGTCCTCTGAAGAAGTTAAAATTTTGAGCAAGGGATTATCATATGTTCCAAGCACTGTAGCAAACAAATTTCAAATCCATCAAGACATCTTTTCCTTTTTCAGGAAAATCAGGCTAAGAAAATTCTTTGAAAACCAAGAAATAAGAGAGGAAGAAGAAAATCTATCAGGCTGCCACCCTCCCTCCATTTTTACCCCCACCTTGGACATGCTAGGACCGGAAGTGGCGATATTTGAAAAAAGCGTTTTGAACGAACTAGAGAGAATCCTGAGATATATTCCACTGCCACACACAAACTTAGAAAAAGAGGAAAGATCAGCCTTACAAACGCTACAAAACAACCATGATATCATAATAAAACCTTGTGATAAAGCTGGAGGGATTGTGATTATGGACGCATGCCACTATGCAGATAAAATAAACCAAATGCTAGGAGTAGAAGAACATTACAGAAAAGCAAGCAAACGATCGCTCACTAAGTTAGCAGAAGAAATTAAAATACTAGTATCCAAAGCTTTTGTAGAGGGATTCATATGTCAAAAGGAAATGGACTACCTAATCAACATCCATCCTGTAGTTCCAGCTATTTATGGTGTCCCAAAAACACACAAAAACACCCTGGACCCACCTTTGAGGCCCATAGTAGCCTCTATAAATTCCAGCACGGAACCACTCTCAAAATCCCTAGACACCTTCTTATGCCCGCTGACTGCCACTTATGCCTCATACATTAAAGATACTGGGCATATGACCCTATACACGAATATTCCTCAAGATAAAACAGTGGAATCTGTTGCAGCCCTCTTAGCACGCACACCAGGAACAAGACCTGATACCTTCATATTGGATTGTCTAAAGATGATCCTTCAAAACAACTTTTTCGAATTTGGAGAAGAAGTATACCATCAAGTGAAAGGAGTCAGCATGGGGGCCTCCTGTGCCCCCAGCATTGCTAATATCTATATGGGGGAGTTCGAGCGAAGGAACATCTATAATGAAATTGCGCCGTTTTTTGAGAATATTAGTAGTTGGCACAGATTTATAGATGACGTGTTCTTCATCTGGTCAGGAACAGAAGATCTCCTCAAAGAATTCATGGAATGGCTAAACTTAGCCGATGAAAACTTGAAATTCACTCACAATTTCTCTTCAAACCAAGTAGAATTCCTGGACATATGGATACGCCATACAGATGGCAGTCTGGCAGTAGACTTATATCGTAAGCCCACAGCTAAAAATACAATTCTGGAACACAGCAGTTACCACCCAAACTGCCAAAAAGACTCTATCCCGTTTGGGGAGTTTCTACGGATAAAAAGAAATTGTACATCCATGAGAGATTTTATGAGACATGCAAACCAGCTAACAGAACGTTTAACAGCAAGAGGATATCCCAAACGTCTCATTCGCAACTCCATGAAAAGGGCGAAATACTACAACAGAGACGTTTTGTTAAACCCTGTCCCAAAACCCCAAGACCAGAAACTTGTCTGCGTCTTAAATCACTCTACTATTAACAACAAAATAAGGAAAGTGATTTATAGCAATTGGAAAATTCTAAACACAAATGAACAAGAAAGCAGATTAGACAAACCTATTCTAGCTTTCAGAAGAAACCAAAATCTACGCGACAAGCTAGTACACAGCAGATGGAAGAACAAGGAAAGAGAAAAACAAAAAACCTTGGATGGCAACCCCTTACCAAAAGGCAACCACAGATGTGGAAATTGCCACGCATGTGACCAGGTCATACCAGGCGAAAAATGGACCTATGGACGTAAACAAGGAACCTTAAAGGAAATGACCAACTGTAGAACAAAAAACACCATATACCTGATCACATGCCCATGTGACATAGGATATGTAGGGGAAACATCGAGAGAATTCCGCACTAGACTGTCGGAACACAAATCCGCAATCAGAACTCAAAAAAGCAGTGCCCCGATGGTCCCCCATTTCATCCAATACAATCACAATGAAAAAGACCTACGATGGCAAATTTTGGAACATGTCCACACACCCCCTGGAAAAAACCCTACCACTTTTCGCAAAAAACGCGAAACCTTTTGGATACACTACCTGGACACTGTTCGCCATGGACATAATGAAGAAATTTCATGGATAGTAACACTCCAGTAAAAACACCGTTACCATGCACTGTAAACTATGTCATCTTATACAGTAAGCGCTACTCTTCACTCTGCAAAACGCTCTCCCATGAAGCTAGCGCCAACTGTATTGTCTGCATAGCTCCACTAATAACACCACTCTTCATTCGACAATACGCTCGCTCATGTGGCTAGCGCCAATTGTGTATTCTGCAAACTTCCATAAATAGGTCACGTCTAGCCATTTGGCTTTCTGTATAAGGTCTTTCAAAAAACTTAGACTTTTAGCCAGGACTCGCTATTCCTTGTGAAAGTACCTCAATATGGACGCCACGTATGCCCTAGTTTCGATATTAGTCCTTCATTCACCGTTTCACTTTGCACTAAACTTAGTCCTGCTTTTGTGTCAATGAAATCACAGCTAATCCTCATTAAGGCACTGTGCTTTCCTTCAAAAAGCGCCAATCGCCAGCAATGTCCACAATCAGGAATCTTTGACCAGAACCCCCGGATACGAAATCGGCGCTCGTCTAAACGGTAAGAGACGCTAACTAAATGCACCTCAGCTGTAGGCATAACGGCATTTTAGCTTTTGTAGGACCATGCGCGTAATACCCAGTTTTTATCTATGAGCGTTCCCCTAAGTCCTCATATCTAACTACCGTAAGGAACACTAAGGGCAACAGTAACGCAATTTTTAGCAACCTGCGAATACCTTCCGAACCTCGAGTCGGCAATTACATTATATACAAAAAACAGTACTACTGCTTGCCGAGCGCTCCGCTATTATCACTCGCTACTTGGAACCCACTGTCCAAGTTACCTACAATTAATTGGCGTGTCCTGCTTGCACGCTGAGCCCCCACTAAGCATAATTATCCACCTGAGATCTAACTGTCATAGACTTGCAACGCACCATATCTTATATGCGTGTAGAACACAACTTATATGCGTGTAATACCCTACCTTTTCATTACTAAATAATCTAAGTATACTCCTTAGTAGTGCCGATATTTTAACAAACTTATCACCTCTATTATTTTTAGAGGCTGCAGTTACTGACATCCAAAACTACCCTTACGTAAAGCCACATTTTTTGGGAGGTACTTTCTGTGTTACAAGGAAACCAAAACCTTCAGGTAAGACGCACTGTTAGAAGCTATCACACCGGCTATGCTTTACTAACTAAGCTGTAAACATTATCTCTAGGCGCCGCTACCACAGTCTGTAACTAAGCCATTTTGTGGCAGTTTTTTATATTAGTTACTATATTGCACATAAATCCTAACATATTATTTTGCGGTAGGTTAGCTCCGCAAAAACCTTTCTGACAACATAAATCCAGTTATCTCGATGGGGAGACCTTTCCCTATTTGAATAATCCTCTTGGGTCTTTTACTCATGTAGATGCTCATTGTAATTAATCTCTGTGTAGCACTGACATCTCAGATAGTCATTCTGACATATCACATCTAGCAAGTCCATTGCCTCAGTATATGCTATTTGCTAAATATTGTTCAATATCCTCTTTACCCATGCAGATATAATGGTCACACAGAAGTCCCCCAAATGGCCCATTCTCTAAAAATAACTTACATGAGCTCTCACTGGACACTGAGGTAATTTCATAACATCTTCCTTAGTATTGTCACGTCCTTTATACCATAACCACAACTCCTTACAAATGTAAACAATTCTATGTTTTTCAGCTAATGTCTACAAAAATCTAAAAGTCCCCTTCAGATACTCGCTTAGATCCTTCTCCTAACATAGGTAAAAAAAAAATTTCTTGTTCAGACACTAGTTTATCACCTTAATCTTACAACCACGGTATGTCTATGGCATTTCACCTGGGTGTACTCTAAATGTATTGGACTCCTCTATCTATTTCACTTTGCACCCTCTTGGTCAATTTGTGGATAACTCATCTCTAAGGTCTCACTCTCTCTCAGTCTGATGTGACTGCTATTATGAGCACCCACTATTCCTTCTTAAAACTAAAAAGTCCGTATACATAAGTGATGCCGATGAGAAAAATTACTATACAAAATGAATAAATGAAACCTTTTTTGTACTGTTTTTCAGAAATTTCTGTACCAAGCCCTCATATTTTTAACTATAATACATTTGATAATTGTCTGTTTGCTGTCCTTGGCCCTGAGGAAGGTGACACTCACCGAAACGTACGTCGGCCTACCATCTACTGTCCAGGATACGATCTGGTTAATTCCATCATTACCAGTAGAACCATACCATCTAGGTTCCCATGTGATCCACGTTAAATACACCTCTGAGCCAGCATTTGTGTTAGTCCAATGTCTTGTAAACACATGTCTCTGTGCTTAGTTTGTTAGATTTGTACTTTTTACTCTTTAGCAATAGTATGACTGATGTATGAGTGTGTGCTGCATAATCACTAGGATTAACTGTTATTGGAGGGCATCTTTATGATTGACAGAATGACCTTTACAAAAAAAATGTTAATATTAAGTTGCTTTTGCATAATGATATTGTAATGTACCTTTGCACAAATGTTCATAAATGTTGATAAATGTTGAAAACTAAAAAATAAGTTAAATAAATATACTATGTTTGAATAATAATTTACACTTTCTCATTGGCATCTTTCTATAAAGTGTTTGGATACATTCCGTGCTAAAAGAAATATAGGCCTTCACAGAGGTACTTCTTTCTCTGTTTTGTTTACCTCCCTCCTCTGGGCCTCAAAGTATCTGGGAGAACTCTTTTTCTATAGATTTCTCAACAGTCTTTACTGTAGAGTACTATCCTTTTCTGATTAGCTCTAGAGCTGCTCTTAGCACACATCATTGGACTGTTGTCAGACCACATCCAACATTGACATCACAATAGACTTTTTTCCTTTCACTTCTTCTTGTTTAGATCTTTGTTAAACATACCAGTGGCGCCACCCCTCCCCTTCCCTTATCATAGTTATGGACAACCTAAAAACATTCGGCTTCTCCGATGAAGACTTTCTCACTATGATGGACCAAATCACTGGTGGTAACAAAACCAATACCGCCAGTGCTCCTAGTACCAACACAGATTGGTTAAAACTAGTGAACTTAAAAAAGAAAGCTAAAAGAATGGAATCACATTCTTTCTTTATGGGGGAATATTTAAAAGCAGGAGCCATCCCCATAGGACTTAGAGTCAGAAACATACCTGCCCTGTTTGTGGAAGTTCGCAGCTTTCTAGAACGTTGGTCCCTGATAGCGAATCGCTGCTCACGCGACTGGATGCTGCTCATTATTAACACAGTTAAAGACATGTTAGTAGCATTACAGAAAGAAATCCATGAACTAGAAGAGAAACTAAAAGCAAATCCATCGTTAGAAGAAGCCAAGAAAACCTTAGAAGAAATCAATGAAGAAATAGAGGAATTTGACACATACCTCATGAAAAAGAAAATGGACAAACTCAGAAAAGATGTCCGTTGGTTTGCACAGGAAAAAATTTACCCTTATTTAAAACAAGACTTTTATAATCAGCAGCAAGATGATGCAGCTGAAGGAACTAGATCATATGATCAAACGTATTACAATCCCAGATTTAATAAGAGAGTGAGATTTCAAACCTTCTCCAACACTAATTCCTCAGATTCAGAACAGGAAGGAATGATAGAAGAGGACTATGACTATGGCTACTCTAATCAAAATCAAAGAGGGCAATTCTCGGGCAGACCAAATCGAGGCCCACGACAGCCTTTTTTAGTGAGAGGCAGAGGACGAGGAAGACCTCGTTACCCGACAACAAACCCGATCCAATATCAACAACCAAATCAGTACCAACAACCGAACCCTCCACATCCTCAGCCATATGTCCAAACGAGACGGCAACAATATTGGAAACAATAGAAAACCAACACAACACCTCTATACCAATATTTAACCTCTCTTCACACAATTTGTCCTCTGAAGAAGTTAAAATTTTGAGCAAGGGATTATCATATGTTCCAAGCACTGTAGCAAACAAATTTCAAATCCATCAAGACATCTTTTCCTTTTTCAGGAAAATCAGGCTAAGAAAATTCTTTGAAAACCAAGAAATAAGAGAGGAAGAAGAAAATCTATCAGGCTGCCACCCTCCCTCCATTTTTACCCCCACCTTGGACATGCTAGGACCGGAAGTGGCGATATTTGAAAAAAGCGTTTTGAACGAACTAGAGAGAATCCTGAGATATATTCCACTGCCACACACAAACTTAGAAAAAGAGGAAAGATCAGCCTTACAAACGCTACAAAACAACCATGATATCATAATAAAACCTTGTGATAAAGCTGGAGGGATTGTGATTATGGACGCATGCCACTATGCAGATAAAATAAACCAAATGCTAGGAGTAGAAGAACATTACAGAAAAGCAAGCAAACGATCGCTCACTAAGTTAGCAGAAGAAATTAAAATACTAGTATCCAAAGCTTTTGTAGAGGGATTCATATGTCAAAAGGAAATGGACTACCTAATCAACATCCATCCTGTAGTTCCAGCTATTTATGGTGTCCCAAAAACACACAAAAACACCCTGGACCCACCTTTGAGGCCCATAGTAGCCTCTATAAATTCCAGCACGGAACCACTCTCAAAATCCCTAGACACCTTCTTATGCCCGCTGACTGCCACTTATGCCTCATACATTAAAGATACTGGGCATATGACCCTATACACGAATATTCCTCAAGATAAAACAGTGGAATCTGTTGCAGCCCTCTTAGCACGCACACCAGGAACAAGACCTGATACCTTCATATTGGATTGTCTAAAGATGATCCTTCAAAACAACTTTTTCGAATTTGGAGAAGAAGTATACCATCAAGTGAAAGGAGTCAGCATGGGGGCCTCCTGTGCCCCCAGCATTGCTAATATCTATATGGGGGAGTTCGAGCGAAGGAACATCTATAATGAAATTGCGCCGTTTTTTGAGAATATTAGTAGTTGGCACAGATTTATAGATGACGTGTTCTTCATCTGGTCAGGAACAGAAGATCTCCTCAAAGAATTCATGGAATGGCTAAACTTAGCCGATGAAAACTTGAAATTCACTCACAATTTCTCTTCAAACCAAGTAGAATTCCTGGACATATGGATACGCCATACAGATGGCAGTCTGGCAGTAGACTTATATCGTAAGCCCACAGCTAAAAATACAATTCTGGAACACAGCAGTTACCACCCAAACTGCCAAAAAGACTCTATCCCGTTTGGGGAGTTTCTACGGATAAAAAGAAATTGTACATCCATGAGAGATTTTATGAGACATGCAAACCAGCTAACAGAACGTTTAACAGCAAGAGGATATCCCAAACGTCTCATTCGCAACTCCATGAAAAGGGCGAAATACTACAACAGAGACGTTTTGTTAAACCCTGTCCCAAAACCCCAAGACCAGAAACTTGTCTGCGTCTTAAATCACTCTACTATTAACAACAAAATAAGGAAAGTGATTTATAGCAATTGGAAAATTCTAAACACAAATGAACAAGAAAGCAGATTAGACAAACCTATTCTAGCTTTCAGAAGAAACCAAAATCTACGCGACAAGCTAGTACACAGCAGATGGAAGAACAAGGAAAGAGAAAAACAAAAAACCTTGGATGGCAACCCCTTACCAAAAGGCAACCACAGATGTGGAAATTGCCACGCATGTGACCAGGTCATACCAGGCGAAAAATGGACCTATGGACGTAAACAAGGAACCTTAAAGGAAATGACCAACTGTAGAACAAAAAACACCATATACCTGATCACATGCCCATGTGACATAGGATATGTAGGGGAAACATCGAGAGAATTCCGCACTAGACTGTCGGAACACAAATCCGCAATCAGAACTCAAAAAAGCAGTGCCCCGATGGTCCCCCATTTCATCCAATACAATCACAATGAAAAAGACCTACGATGGCAAATTTTGGAACATGTCCACACACCCCCTGGAAAAAACCCTACCACTTTTCGCAAAAAACGCGAAACCTTTTGGATACACTACCTGGACACTGTTCGCCATGGACATAATGAAGAAATTTCATGGATAGTAACACTCCAGTAAAAACACCGTTACCATGCACTGTAAACTATGTCATCTTATACAGTAAGCGCTACTCTTCACTCTGCAAAACGCTCTTCCATGAAGCTAGCGCCAACTGTATTGTCTGCATAGCTCCACTAATAACACCACTCTTCATTCGGCAATACGCTCGCTCATGTGGCTAGCGCCAATTGTGTATTCTGCAAACTTCCATAAATAGGTCACGTCTAGCCATTTGGCTTTCTGTATAAGGTCTTTCAAAAAACTTAGACTTTTAGCCAGGACTCGCTATTCCTTGTGAAAGTACCTCAATATGGACGCCACGTATGCCCTAGTTTCGATATTAGTCCTTCATTCACCGTTTCACTTTGCACTAAACTTAGTCCTGCTTTTGTGTCAATGAAATCACAGCTAATCCTCATTAAGGCACTGTGCTTTCCTTCAAAAAGCGCCAATCGCCAGCAATGTCCACAATCAGGAATCTTTGACCAGAACCCCCGGATACGAAATCGGCGCTCGTCTAAACGGTAAGAGACGCTAACTAAATGCACCTCAGCTGTAGGCATAACGGCATTTTAGCTTTTGTAGGACCATGCGCGTAATACCCAGTTTTTATCTATGAGCGTTCCCCTAAGTCCTCATATCTAACTACCGTAAGGAACACTAAGGGCAACAGTAACGCAATTTTTAGCAACCTGCGAATACCTTCCGAACCTCGAGTCGGCAATTACATTATATACAAAAAACAGTACTACTGCTTGCCGAGCGCTCCGCTATTATCACTCGCTACTTGGAACCCACTGTCCAAGTTACCTACAATTAATTGGCGTGTCCTGCTTGCACGCTGAGCCCCCACTAAGCATAATTATCCACCTGAGATCTAACTGTCATAGACTTGCAACGCGCCATATCTTATATGCGTGTAGAACACAACTTATATGCGTGTAATACCCTACCTTTTCATTACTAAATAATCTAAGTATACTCCTTAGTAGTGCCGATATTTTAACGAACTTATCACCTCTATTATTTTTAGAGGCTGCAGTTACTGACATCCAAAACTACCCTTACGTAAAGCCACATTTTTTGGGAGGTACTTTCTGTGTTACAAGGAAACCAAAACCTTCAGGTAAGACGCACTGTTAGAAGCTATCACACCGGCTATGCTTTACTAACTAAGCTGTAAACATTATCTCTAGGCGCCGCTACCACAGTCTGTAACTAAGCCATTTTGTGGCAGTTTTTTATATTAGTTACTATATTGCACATAAATCCTAACATATTATTTTGCGGTAGGTTAGCTCCGCAAAAACCTTTCTGACAACATAAATCCAGTTATCTCGATGGGGAGACCTTTCCCTATTTGAATAATCCTCTTGGGTCTTTTACTCATGTAGATGCTCATTGTAATTAATCTCTGTGTAGCACTGACATCTCAGATAGTCATTCTGACATATCACATCTAGCAAGTCCATTGCCTCAGTATATGCTATTTGCTAAATATTGTTCAATATCCTCTTTACCCATGCAGATATAATGGTCACACAGAAGTCCCCCAAATGGCCCATTCTCTAAAAATAACTTACATGAGCTCTCACTGGACACTGAGGTAATTTCATAACATCTTCCTTAGTATTGTCACGTCCTTTATACCATAACCACAACTCCTTACAAATGTAAACAATTCTATGTTTTTCAGCTAATGTCTACAAAAATCTAAAAGTCCCCTTCAGATACTCGCTTAGATCCTTCTCCTAACATAGGTAAAAAAAAAATTTCTTGTTCAGACACTAGTTTATCACCTTAATCTTACAACCACGGTATGTCTATGGCATTTCACCTGGGTGTACTCTAAATGTATTGGACTCCTCTATCTATTTCACTTTGCACCCTCTTGGTCAATTTGTGGATAACTCATCTCTAAGGTCTCACTCTCTCTCAGTCTGATGTGACTGCTATTATGAGCACCCACTATTCCTTCTTAAAACTAAAAAGTCCGTATACATAAGTGATGCCAATGAGAAAAATTACTATACAAAATGAATAAATGAAACCTTTTTTGTACTGTTTTTCAGAAATTTCTGTACCAAGCCCTCATATTTTTAACTATAATACATTTGATAATTGTCTGTTTGCTGTCCTTGGCCCTGAGGAAGGTGACACTCACCGAAACGTACGTCGGCCTACCATCTACTGTCCAGGATACGATCTGGTTAATTCCATCATTACCAGTAGAACCATACCATCTAGGTTCCCATGTGATCCACGTTAAATACACCTCTGAGCCAGCATTTGTGTTAGTCCAATATCTTGTAAACACATGTCTCTGTGCTTAGTTTGTTAGATTTGTACTTTTTACTCTTTAGCAATAGTATGACTGATGTATGAGTGTGTGCTGCATAATCACTAGGATTAACTGTTATTGGAGGGCATCTTTATGATTGACAGAATGACCTTTACAAAAAAAATGTTAATATTAAGTTGCTTTTGCATAATGATATTGTAATGTACCTTTGCACAAATGTTCATAAATGTTGATAAATGTTGAAAACTAAAAAATAAGTTAAATAAATATACTATGTTTGAATAATAATTTACACTTTCTCATTGGCATCTTTCTATAAAGTGTTTGGATACATTCCGTGCTAAAAGAAATATAGGCCTTCACAGAGGTACTTCTTTCTCTGTTGTGATGTTAGGGACTGTTTCCAGTCGCTAACATCTTGGCACGCCCACTTTGCATGTCATTAGTGATAAATATCACTGACATCCAAAGTGGGGCCCAAGATGGTCGCTATCTCCTTTTAGCTGTCACTAACTGGTGTTAGCGACAGCTTGGTAATAGGGAGATAATTTTATCTCCGCTTTCTTGGCTTTTAAAGCCAAAAAAGCGGAGATAACCCCCCTTGATAATATGCCCCTTGGTTTTATAGAACACATTCAGTATTTAACGGATGCGCTAAATAACTTAACCACTTGAACGCTCATGACGAGCTCAGCTCGTCATGAGCCACGGTGCTCGTGTGCTCCCCCGCCCCCCAGCACAGTGGGGGAATACGCCTGCATACACGGGGTTAAAATTCATTAAACTTCCGCAGGTCAAACCTGCTGAAATTTGACAGGGGAAATGTGTACAGTATTAATCGCACCATAAGGATTTTGGTTTGTAGACACCAAAAACAGCTTGTTATTCACCGACATCTCGTAATAGGTGTTGTTTATCGCACCGGAACCCCAGGGTGTCGTTATTTACCAGGTGTGATAAAGCACCTTTACTTGTAATAAGACCCTGCATCTCTTGTGGTAGTGACCATAGCCGTACGCTTACAAATATCAGTACTAATGTTGCATAACAGGACACACAATGTTAGTTATTCTGTATATTACCAATGAGCAATATGTTTGTCAACATCTTGATGCAATACGACTATGTGTGAAGTAAGAGCAAGAACCATAGTGTGTAACCTGGAGCACTATGACAAGCTTGAGAATATCAATATCGATGATGCATAAAGACACATTGAGTAAGTAATGCTAAATAACACTAATTAACACTATCATTGTCAATGGTGTGATCCAATATATGGGTTCCTGAAGTGATAGTGATTAACTTTAAGTATATTAGTGGCTGCTTATTGTGGAAGTGAACACAGTGTTGTACTTGTAAAGTTAAACTCAATGGGGCATTTTTTGGGGGGAGTTTTTATATAGCTCAAACTAGACCCGAGACATCAGGTATCAAAGCGCTTTACATGAGCACCCGTTTCATTACAGATGGACACATTCGTTTTTGGTTGGCACAGGGAGAGTAACAGGTAGATGCATCAATCATTTTTGAGAGCGCAAACGGTGCGAATCGCAAAATTCGGCCGTTTGCGCCCGCAAAAATGGCATTTGATATGCATCAAGGGTTCATGCACTCGCAATTTAAAATTTCACAAATAATTGCGAGCTCTCAAATTGCGATTGCATTTAAGGAATCGCAATTTGCGATACCTTAAATGCAATGCATGAACCATTCCTAGATTGCGAATTCGCAATCTGGGGCTGCTATTTACCGCGAAGTCAAACTACGTGGTAAATAGCAAAAACTTAGAAAAATGCACTTTAGTACATTTTTCTAAGTTGTATGTTACACACACACATGTCCTTCGGACATGTGTGTGCGCAACACTAGTGAACATTGCCATTTCAGGGGTGCAACAGGCCTTTAGGCCCATAGAAATGAATGGGAAAGCCATTCCTTGTTTGCGATTTGCCTTTACGGCACAGATGCGTCACGCACTGTGCCGTTTTTGCCCCATGGTGCGCCGCATTGTAAATGCGGCGCATCAATGGTGGGGGAGGCATGGCGCACAATAAGTGGCGCATCCCTGCTGATAAGGAGGGATGCACCACTTATTGTAAATCTGCCCCTAGATGTATTAATTTAATCGTTATCACTATTTCATAAGAAGTCATCAGACATTCATAGCTGCAACCTTAAAGGTTGCTGTTTTTTCCCAATAGTATAAACATGCATTGCTTTGCTTACAGGATGGTAACTATCCTCTGGTTCACAGAAAATGTTCTGTGGATCCAAAAATGTGGCAGGCTATTTGTTCAATGGAATGCAAAAAATGAACACATATCAGAGGCCTCTCTCGCAGGAGATTGAGTTAAAACCTTGAGTATTGTTTATCAGGTTATTTATATGAAGGGTCTAATATACTAAATGGATGTGCTCATTTTCTATCGCCCTTCATGATTGTTCCATCTTTGCTTCTCCTACATGAAGGAAGCTCGAGGGAGTTAGACTGGGACTGGTCTTTATTGGCTGTAGCCCTTCATCACTGGAGTCGCCTATCACTCAATTTTTTCCCACTTTGGGCCCGATTCACAGAATGAACTTAAGACTCAATCCTAAACTTACTACTATTTTGGTATTCACAGAATGCACTTACTACTTTTGGCATTCACAGAATGAACTTACTACTTTTGGTATTCACATAAGTTAGGATTTTTTCTTAAGTTTGTCCTAAGACAAACTTAAGACAGACTTAAGACAGACTTAAGTTAGGATTTTGTCTTAAGTCTGTCTTAAGTCTGTATTAAGTGTGTCTTAAGACAAATTTAAGACAAAATCCTAACTTCTGTGAATACCAAAAGTAGTAAGTTCATTCTGTGAATGCCAAAAGTAGTAAGTGCATTTTGTGAATACCAAAATAGTAGTAAGTTTAGGATTTAGTCTTAAGTTCATTCTGTGAATCGGGCCCTGACTATCCAACTCGCCTTCCACAAAGCTTTCAAAACCCATGTTTTCTCTTAAGATATTTTAGTATGGTTCTTAAAATTAATTTCGAGCTGGAAGTCTTGCATCACAAAATCCCAGTACCAGAGGCCAACAGGCAAACGTGCACTACAAATTTATTCATTTAATTTCAAGTTGAGATGGTCCACCTTTTAAAAGTTAGGGGTGGCTGAGAAATCTTACAACTGTGGTTTTGCTCAAGTAAGTTCTTCATGAAGAATCTTGTTTGAGGTCTATTTTCCAGTCAAATGTGGAGATCTTTCTTTTGAAAGTCTCTCTTGCTGTGACAGATGCTCATCTGTAATCTTTCATTATTTTCTGTTGTGTACTTGAGTCCGACTATATTGTGCTTTTCCACCTTGCCACCATAGAGTTTGTTCTTGAACCTTTTGTGTTATGTTGTCACAGTATTCTCATTAACAATGCCTTGTAGTGTTTGGAGTTCAGGTACTTCTTTCCCTTTTCCATAGGATTCTATGTTTGTCACTCCTTGCATTTGATTTCAGTCGCAGACAAAACTGTTCTGTCAACCTATTGTTTACTTTTACTAATGTGAGTGAGTGTATTAATACAGTTCATTTATCAAGTAAATTTGTCTAGCAATCAGGCCCGAAGTACCAAGCAGTTTAAAATGGAGCATTTGTCCTTTCGAAGGTGGGGACAGAGATGGGGCCTTACCTGAGAATGAAGGCCCTGACTATCACCCTGGTACTGGGTTTATATAATAGAGCATTTGGAGAGGCCTTCTGTTATATACCGTGTGTTTGTAGTTGTGGTACCAGTTGTGCAAATCATAGAAACGAGTCTGTCAGGGATGTTTGTAAGGAGATGAATGCTGAATGTCATATTTCTGAAGTAGCTGAGTTCAGATCTGGTGGTAAAATGACCCCAGGAGGGTTGATTAACGTTGATTCACAAGAACCGTAACCATGCCTGATGTTCAGGATATACAAATTACATACATTTGAGCTCCATTCAGTTAATTGGGGGTCATTTATATATGTGTTTTGCTGGCAGAAGGGCTCTGTGAGTATAGTGCTTGCTGCTAACAAATGCAGTGGTCTGTAGGTCACCAGTTGGAGTCTTTGCAAGCCATACTTAGCGTCTCGTCCTTCAGATGTCAGTAACTTCAGTATCATGCATTTGATCATAAAAACACTTGTTAATTAAAGCACCTAGAAACGACAGAAGTGTGTTTTTTAGTGTCATGTAGAAATGTACTGCTAGTAGAAAAAAATTCAATCTATTTAGTATATTAGTTAATAAAAACCATAAACATAGTATTGTACACAATAATAACTTATCTAAACAGTAAAATACAATTATAAAAATCCCAATAGAGTGTGAGCTAAAGTGCAAGTATCAGGCCATAACTACAAATAATGGACAATTCCCTTAAATATTAAGTTGATCGGTGGAAACCAAATGTATAGGTTATCCCGAATAATACAGCAGTTTTAAAACAGTGTACCACAACAATAACAGGAGGTTAACACCTTGTGTGCTCATGACGGCTCCCGGCCAGTCTGAGTCACGATAGTCAGGTGCTCATGATGACCGGGAGCCGTCCAAACATTGCCGCTCCGCCCACGCGCGGTTAATTTCCCACCTGTGCGGGAGAATTAATCAGTGGGCGGAGTTCGGACGGCTCCCAGTGCCCATGAACACACGCCTACTGTGACTCATGACTAAGCATGAGCGGGAAATCCGTTACGCTCGCGGATTTTGCGGATTTTTGGGAAATCCGCAATCCGCGAATTTTGCGGATTTCCCGCAAAATCCGCAAAAAAAAATCCGCGAGCGTAACGGGTTCAAAAGTTGAACCCCCACTCATGCAACTATTTTACAATGGCGCCAGCAAGCTGCCAGCGCCGTTGTAAAATAGTTACAAAGTTAGCTTGCACAGGAACCACTAGATAAAACGAAGCAGGTGCTGCTTTATTTTATCTAAGTGCTTCCTGTGCAAGCTAACTTTGTAACTATTTTTCAACGGCGCTGGCAGCTTGCTGGCGCCATTGTAAAATAGTTACAGGCACAGCCTTACACAGGTCACTCAAGGGACCCCTGCGCCCTTCAGGGCGATTGCATAGTAACACACACATGGTCACTCGAACTAGTTGATGCTCAAATTCAGTGACTCATTCATTAGCCCAAAAACAATCATGAGCGTCTTCGAGGCTGGACAGGTGTGCCTCTTCCCAAATCTACCGTGGAAAATCAGCTGTGATGCTGGGTAGAGGGCGACCTTTGCATGGTCGCTCGAACTAGTTGATGCTCAAAATCAGTGACTCATTCATTAGCCCAAAAACAATCATGAGCGTCTTCGAGGCGGGACAGGTGTGCCTCTTCCCAAATCTACTGTGGAAAATCAGCTGTGATGCTGGGTAGAGGCCTTTGCATCCTTGACTTTCATGAGCGCAATCCCCGTGCTGTTCCTGTGACCAGGAGCTTCTGTCTCTTCATATAATTGTGTTCGCACGGGTTGCTGCAAGTTCGCACGCGTTTTGTACAATTTCGCAATTTGCGAAATTGTACAAAACCCTCGCCAACTTGCAGAAACCCGTGCGAACATAGAAAAAAAAATCTGCAAATTCGCGAGAATTCGCGGATTTTGCGGATTGCGAGTTCGCAAATCCGCAAAATTCGCGAACGCGAGATTCGCAAAATTCGCCCATACTTACTCATGACGGCTAGGAGCTGTCCCCAGTATGGCAGCGCCATGCCCAGCCCGCTCCCTTTCGCACCGAGGGGGAATTTGCCCCACAGCGAAGGGGTTAAAGTGCACTGTGCAGTAGGTCAATATTGATGTCCGCAGTGAGTACAACGCACTAGCAAGTCTCCAAACCTAACAACAATCCTGCGCCCTTTTAAATTTCCTAAACAAGCCATAACACAGTTAACACTAGAGTGGTAAAGTGCAGCAATCAGTACAACAATGCATATTAGGCGCAGAACAAGGATCTGCTTGTACGTATCAAAATTAATTACAAAGCTGAAGCACCACGAAGGGGCAGCATCATCCCAAATGTGACCACAGGTTAATTGAGCAATAAAGTGTGCAGTACAGTGGAGTAATGTTAACTCTAGTCGCACTTTGTACAGGGTGGGGTACATGGGCCACAGGCATCAACAGAAAAACCGGCCGCAAATGAGCAGATTTGCAGATTCTGCCCCTTTGCGACCGGTATCTTTGCATTTCGGATACATCATCCAAAATGCAAAAATAGCAATTTAAGGAACTGCAAAATTGTGATTTCTTAAATGCAATGTATTAAACAAAAAAAAATTGCGATTTCGCAACTATGAATTGCAAATGACAGTCAATCTAAAGTTGATGCTAATTTCTTTGAAAAAAGCACTAAAGTGCATTTTTCAAAGTCCCATGTTGCACACAAATATGCCCTTGTGGCATGTGTGTGTGCGCAACATGTGGATACATTGTAATTTCAGGGGTGCAACAGGGTGTCCTTTTGACACCCTTGCACCCTTGAAATTGCACGCGCAATTTGCGAGTACCTATTGGGCACTCGCAAATTGCGCATGCAATTCCCATACATTCCTATGGGCCTTTAGGCCCATTGAAATGTGTAGGAATCAAACAACTTTTTGCGATTCCTACATGCAATAGCCATTCTTTAATTGAGATTCTTTAAAAATCGCAATTAAAGAATCGCTATTGTCTATTTTGATGCATGTGCACCTCAATCTTTTTATACCTTATGATGCGTAATATTCTTTTGACGCTAAAATTAGATATTTGTTGTCCCCAATCTACGCTACCAGGGCCGGACTGGCTACCGGGCAGTTGTGTGTCCTGCCGAGCAGGGGGATGATTTCGTTGATGGGGACCTGTGTGTGCAAAACGAAATTCGTTTTTCTTTTTTTATTTCAAAGCGCACGCACGTCCCCATCAACGAAATGAGCCCACAACACAGAGAAATTAGCCCCCAGCTCGGTAGCACACACAACTGCCCGGTAGCCAGTCCGGCCCTGTTCGCTACATTGCTGGTCCTCATTAACCAGCATTGGGCTACCGTCGTCCAGAGCCAGGACCTGGTGAAGTATCAGTCCAGGGAAACTGATGTTGTCATACTTAAGTCTTAAATTAGCCACATGGGTAGTCTTGCTCCTAATTTGAAAGCCTTCAGTGTTAATGATGTGTCATAAGTTGTGGTTAACTCTGACGCCAACAGTTGGAAAGTGCAAGAAGAGGTGAAAGATTCCTCAAGTTTCCGAGTATGTTCAAGTTCTGTAATTTGCTGTAAAACATGGTTACTCAATAGCAATCAATCAGAAGACACAGGAACAAGATAGTACAGCAAAATGCCGGCTTAAATTGTGGCCCTGGAGTTTGGCCAAGGCTATTGAAATGGAGTGATTCTCCTATTAAATGACGTTCCTACTGTGGGTAAGGGACCATTTTAAATCCTGTTCATGTCCATTTTAAATCCTGTTCATGGCCCAACAGCAGCAGCGAGAGACAAAACTCCTAGTTACGAAAAATGCAAGGATGGAAATTGTGTATTGAAAAAAGATTGGCTGAACAGAATGGAGATGTTGCTGTTTGTTGGAAAGAACAGCATCCTAATATGTCTGGACTCTGATATGAAGAAAAGATGTCCTATCAAGGTATAGTTGGGACAAACAGATCCTACTTGGTACTAGCTCAGTCTCCTGTAAGAAGTACAAAGACCTCTTTGGAAATTCACTACCACTCAAGTAACATAGATTCCAGCTAGGTGGTTTTCATGACAACAATGTAACTTACAAGGGGACATCTATCAACGCCTTTCTTTCTTGCCATCAGTGCCTCATCACTGTTCTCATAAGCGTACAAACTTCAATGGGTGGGTGACAGTTCCCCTTTCAGTCTTCAATGTACTTTGGAGGTACGCAGCTTGACAGACCCAAATTCATTTATAGATGAGTTGTTGTTCAGCACTCCAAAGGATTGGTAATTTGCATCGCCTTCATTCAGACATCATTGATCAAGACAACATCAGTAGACATTTGAAAGATGTGCACTTGACTGTCTGGGAAGGGGGGTGGAACACTGAAGACAAACTGTTTGATTATCAGAAGTTAGAGACTAATTAAATTCTTCTTGAAGTGCATTGAATGTTAGTGTCTGAAACTAAGATGTGGTTGAGAGAGGTCCAAATATTTGAAGAAAATTATTGTTAGTGGACCTGGAAGGGGTAGAGAGTAGGAGACAACATTTGACAAAGGGGCAAAGTGAGTGTGAAGAACAAGAAGAGAGAGGGAAGATAAGATAGTGTAGAGAAAAGACATGTGGATAGTATAAGAAAAGACCAGACAAAAGAGAAAGTAAGTGAGCGACAGAGAGAGGGTAGGGAGAGACATGAAAAGAGAGAAGAAAAAAGAAGGGCGTGAGTGAGGATATAGCAGGATACAGACCTCTCCCTCGCCTCTCCATTCCTCTCCTCTCTTTTCCTCTCCTCATGGAGGCTGAGAGGACATCCCTGACTGTGAGACATCAGAAACACAGCACAAGTGCTTATGGTGGCTGTGCAGTTAAGAGTTATAAGTGGGATAGCAAAGGAGAAATCTATTAATCTGTGGAAAGTGCACAGGGATGACTTTTATTGACAGCACTAAAGAACATGTTTAATTGTGAGTGGAAGAGAAACTATCAACAAGAATGTCAATACCATTCTATCAGCCAATTGAGAGATGGAAGTGGGCTGTCACTGTGAGAATCAATAATAGTCCATCAACGTATTGATAGTAAGACGGGGTTTTGTTGGTAAACAGTCAATAACACGCCATCTATAGATCAGCAGGGAAGAAAAGTATTGTCTGAGGTAGAGACATTGAACTCTCAAAGATACTTCAGAGTTTGAGGAAAGCGATATCAGAGGGAGTGACAAAGAACCGAATCAATTGGTATTATATGACATCAGAATAGACCATGTGTTCTATGCAAAGTGCGAGAAGAATGCTCTCAAATTACAGCGGAAGAGGTCAACCAATGAAATGTTCTGTTTATAAAGTCTTTGGCAGCTTAATGTCGATTATATTTTTTATTAGGAACTTTTTTTAATGCCGCAGGAGTGTGTCAAACAAGATTTGATTTACAAAGGTATATTATGAGTGTAGTGGGCTCGTGAGAGCAGCTTTACAGAAACTGTCAATTCTCAAGTCGCTATCAATGAGAGAGTACGTTTCAATATGCACATGAAATATGAAAATGTAAAAATAACTTATCAAACATAATGATGTTAGTATGCATTCAAAGGCAAAGTAAAAAAACTGAAGAAGAAATGTGTACAAATAATTCAAAACAAATATTGACTGCAGAAAAATAAGCAGACATATTGGCTCTGTTTCACCAACTGCATTTTGTAGTACGCAAAACAGTGATTCAGTACTTGCTACAAAATCACAATCTATAACTCCTAAACCAAGAGGTGCAGATCACCACTTCTGTCTTGCCTGTCTTTGCTATGATGAGATCTCTGCACGTGTAAGTCTAGTTCTGAGTAATAAATGTGGGAGGGACCATGGGGAGTGGTGGGAAAATGGGGAACATCTACTTCAAATTAACAGGGGCATAAGAAAAGGAGTGATTTAGGGACAGACAAGCCACTCCAAATGTCAACACGCAAAAGAGCAAGGGCCAGATGTAGGAAGCCTAATTCCGGTCGGTAATGGCCGAAATAACCAATTTCGGCCGTTACCGACCGGAATTAAGCCCTTCATATGTAGGTGGCTACATTTCAGATTCAGTAATTTACCGATTCTTAAAAATACCGAATCGGTAAATTACCGAATCTGAAATATAGGGGGCACTCAAATGACTGCTTTTCCCATTTTAGGATTCGTTATTTACCACCAACTATAAGTTGGTGGTAAATAACAAATACCTTTGAAAACACCTTTGAAAATGCAAATCTGTGCATTTTCAAAGGTGCCATGTGGCAGACATGTGCCACATGTGCACCCATACACAATTGAGGGGTGCAACAGGGTGTCAAAGAGACACCCTGCCACCCTTCAATGTTTTCCCCCTTTTACCGATTCGGCAATTGCCATTTATTCCTATGGGCCTCCCCTGTGTCTGAATAAACCTGCACCATTGATAGAGGCCACGGCTCCTGTGTTGTTCCTTTCCAAGACCCATGGAGGGAATACGCCGGTGTGGATGTGTCTGATTTAAGGGGGTGGCTACCCCTGCCATGAGCCCGCCGACACTGAGTCTTGGGAACAGCTACAACTTTGTATATATATATATATATATATATATATATATATATATATATATATCCATACTAATAATATAAAGAGACAGCCTAAACCTTTGAGGCGGGTAAACTCAAAAAGTACAGCACCAATCACAACACCCAATACAGCGTTGGAAAGGGCAGTTGCAGCAGAAGGACATAGGCTATGCAGACGCCCACCATATACATTTAAAAGGTAAAAGAACTGTGCCAGCAAAGTAGTCCCTTGTGGGCGTGTCTGCGTTGTGCTGTGGGCGTGTGCTGGGGGCGTGACAAACGCTGGGGGCGTGTGGTACGTTCCGCCCTTCATGCCATGTCTTTTATCGTGTGCTAATCCCACCCTGCTCCATTTAAATACCCCTGCACCACATAATCATAACCCACCCTTACTCCTTAAAATACCCCAACACGCTTAAACACTAACCCATCTTAACCCTATAAATATACCCTGTACCCCAAAACCCAAACCTATCCCTAAACCCTAAAAATACCCTTGTACCCCAAAACCCAAACCTAGCCCTGAACCCTATAAATACCCCTGTACCTCAAAACCCAAACCTACCCCTGAACCCTAAACATACCCTGGTTCCCCAAAACTCAAACCTAGCCCTGAACCCTAAAAATACTACTGTACCCCAAACCCCAAACCTATTCCTGAACCCTAAAAATACCCCTGTACCCCAAAACCCAAACCTAGCCCTGAACCCTAAAAATACCACTGTACCCCAAAACCCAAACCTATTCCTGAACCCTAAAAATACCCCTGCACCCCAAAACCCAAACCTAGCCCTGAACCCTAAAAATAACCCTGTACCCCAAAACCCAAACCTACCCCTGAACCCTAAAATACCCCTGTACCCCATAACTCAAACCTACCCTGAACCCTAAAAATACCCCTGTACCCCAAAACCCAAACCTAGCCCTGAACCCTTAAAATACCCCTGTAACCCAAAACCCAAACCTACCCCTGTACCCCAGAACCCTAAAAATACCCCGGTACCCCAAAACCCAAACCTAGCCCTGAACCCTAAAAATACCACTGTACCCCAAAACCCAAACCTAGCTCTGAACCCTATAAATACCCGGGTACCCCAAAACCCAAACCTAGCCCTGAACCCTAAAAATACCACTGTACCCCAAAACCCAAACCTACCCCTGAACCCTAAAATACCCCTGTACCCCAAAACCCAAACCTAGCCCTGGACCCTTAAAATACCCCTGTACCCCAAAACCCAAACCTACCCCTGAAAGCTAAAAATACCCCTGTACCCCAAAACCCAAACCTTGCCCTGAACCCTTAAAATACCCCTGTACCCCAAACCCCAAACCCACCCCTGAACCCTAAAAATACCCCTATACCCCAAAACCCAAACCTAGCCCTGAACCCTAAAAATACCCCTGTACCCCAAAACCCAAACCTAGCCCTGAACCCTTAAAATACCCCTGTACCCCAAAACACAAAACTACCCCTGAACCCCGAAAATACCCCTGTACCCCAAAACCCAAACCTATCCCTAAACCCTAAAAATACCCCTGTACCCCAAAACCCAAACCTAGCCTTGAACCCTAATAAGACCCCTGTACCTCAAAACCCAAACCTACCCCTGAACCCTAAAAATACCCCGGTACCCCAAAACCCAAACCTAGCCCTGAACCCTAAAAATACCACTGTACCCCAAAATCCAAACCTACCCCTGAACCCTAAAATACCCCTCTACCCCAAAACCCAAACCTAGCCCTGAACCCTTAAAATACCCCTGTACCCCAAAACCCAAACCTACCCCTGAACCCTAAAAATACCCCTGTACCCCAAAACCCAAACCTAGCGCTGAACCCTAAAAATAACCCTGTACCCCAAAACCCAAACCTACCCCTGAAACCTAAAATACCCCTGTACCCCAAAACCCAAACCTAGCCCTGAACCCTAAAAATACCCCTGTACCCCAACACCCAAACCTAGCCCTGAACCCTTAAAATACCCCTGTACCCCAAACCCCAAACCTACCCCTGAACCCTAAAAATACCCCTATACCCCAAAACCCATACCTATCCCTAAACCCTAAACCTACCCCTGTACCCCATAACCCAAAACTATATCTGAACCCTTAAAATACCCAAACACCCCAAAACATATACCTCAGTACCCCAAAACATATACCCCTATACCCATACTTACCTTATCCAAACATTTTTTTAAAAACATGCTTTTACCATTCATGCATTTACAACGAATTTCGTTGTAAATGTATGCGTGGTATCTATACTACTATTATAAAGAGAGAACAGAAAACTTTTGGCAAGGTAAACTCGGGAACCACAGCGCCAATCCAGACACCCAATACATTGTTGGAATCCTCAGGGTGTGTAGATGGACATAGCGACATAAAATAAAAATAAAACGTAAATTAAAAAATTAAAATTTTAAAACAAAGTAGTACCCTAAAACTAGCGCCGGCCGCGACGTAGCACTGACCGTGACCTAGACGTGCGTGATGACGACAGGCGGGGAGGAGCGGTGACGAGCGGCGAGGAGTGGCGGTGAAGGAGCGGTGACGAGCAGCAAGGAGTGGCGGTGAAGTCCGGAGCGCGGGGAGGAGCCGCGGCTCAGGTAAGGCAAAGGCGAGGCGGGAGGCGGGCGGGAGGCGGGAGGCAATCTGGGCAATGTCGGGGCGGGCGGGGGCCCGGGAGTGCCGGTGAAATCCGGAGCGCGGCTCAGGTAAGGCAGAGGCTGGAGGCGGGCGGGAGGCGGTCTAGGAATGTCGGTGCGGGCAGGGGCCCGGGCGGGAGTGCACAGAAGCCGAAAATGCTGCCCCCAGCCTCCTTCTGCCCCGGGCAACGCCGGGGCGGGCTGCTAGTATATATATATATATATATATATATATGATTGAAAGGGCTCCCGAACAGAGTTTCTTCCTCCCAGGAACCACACAAACGACTCGCACACCAGGGTCCGTGTTCAAAATTGCGTTTATTGGCGGCGCGTTTCGACCAAACGGTCTTCTTCGAAAGCCAACCACACATAAACACAATCACCATTTTATACACATAACAGTGCTCCAAGTGGTAGAGGAAACTGAGGTAGGACTACATTTTAAGTCAAGACTACATTTTTAAATGAACTACAAATGAGGTAAAAGACAGACTGTGTGAAAAAACGGTCTCGAATAATTTGGATAACCATGCTCAAAGGTGTAAATTCAAACACAAGTAAAATGCTTTCAACTTAAATTGAAATTAAATTAAACCAAATGCATGGACATATTTCATACAATTGTTCGAATTGTCATATTAATACATGCACAGTCCATGTAAGTTTCAGGTTCATGCCTGATAATAAATTACAGTTGTGCATAGAGACATATATTTTCTCCAAACGTCTTAGAGACCAATTATTACTGTCACAATTGTCTGTCTTGTTTGTACCAGCCCCAAATCAGGTTGGATAGAGCTGGAATAGGAAAAAGGGGGGGCTTTTACTATTTTAGAATGTGATAATACACTGAATTTAAACATGACATGAAAATAAACATTTAATCATATGTCTTTTTTTACAAAATGTGAAATAATTTAAAATAACCCAATACATAACTTTTAACAAAATGTAATATATAATAAAAACAAATCCAATGTTACTGTGGGTGGTATTGTTTGATTCATGAAGAAGTATTTATAAATTAAAAATAAATATATTTTAAATAGTTCATTACTTTATACACATTAAATATAATTAGTTAATGGACTGTAACATTTTATTGTATTAAGTCTATGTTAACACATATTTTTTCAATTTATATTTTACCCTATTTTAATACCTTTTTTGAAAGAATAATACCTTTTATAAAATCCCTCAGTCTTTTCAATTGGAAGATCTCCATCTGTGTGTGAAAATTTACTAGCAGTAATTTACATTCATAATTAAAATTTTAGATATCTCCTCCTACTGAACTGAGGAGATGGAACCAGTAAACCTACACTTAGGTGCAAATCTCCACTTGAAAATGTCTAGTAGCGCAAAATAGCGAGCCGCAGAAAAAGTGTACTCTTTTCTTAGTTGGAGGAGTAGATTTTCATGTGAGCAGCAACTTCAAACAATAAGCCTGCAACAATCAATACCTGTAACTCAATTTAATCATAGTTTTGTGTTTCTTTTTATATTTTTTTCTGGATATTATTAAAGCATAATAAATGAGACAGCAGATTAATGCTGCTCCGCTCTATAGAGTATGGAGTGAAGGGCTCATATAAGCCTGTAAAAGTTTATGTCTATCTCAGACATTGTGTATATCTGTCGATGTCTTGCCACTTGCTCTCATTTTTGTGCTCATGACTTATTGTATTCATTTGCATAATGTGCTCTCAGTATGCATAGGTAATATCTTTTTATGTGCAATCTTTGGAGTTGTTGAATCTCTGGCTGAGATTCTGTTATTATAAAAAGTCCTGCAGATTGCCCATAGAGTTTATCTGATGAAGTGAAGTCTCATTGGCCAGGAACTCTTTTTTTGTAGTGTAATTATTTTTATTGGTATCAAGAACTCAAAAAAATAACAATGGTGACAATGTCCTATATTTCCATCATGGGTACAGAAAAATGGGTACATCAGTAGCAAGACATATATGCTCAACAACAGGGAGTGCAACAAATCTAACCGTGTGGGAATGACATGGGGGAGAGATGGGAAAGGAACAGAGCAGAACCCAAGAGGGAATGGAGGGGAAAGAGGACGGAGCGAAAAGAGAAGAAAGTGGTGCGAGATCAGTCGAGAGAGGGGCGAGAGGGACAGACAGAGGGTGGCAGGCATTGTCAGCAGGCGGCATCCGGAGGTGTCCTGGTCATGAGGAGATAACCAGTAAGGGAGAGAGACAGTGAGGGAAAAGTTGGGGGGGGGCCCAAATTAACCGAGGGTAGGGCCAGGGCTCCATCAGTCCTCCCGGTGCCCTGGCAGACTGGGAAAGTGTTGGAGAGGAAGTCACTGCACTTAACCTATACGTAGGGAAATTCATAGAGCCAGCGTACTCTGGAAGTTATCACTTGACTAAGGCCAAATCTCCGGAGAGCAGCGGACAGGTAGTCCCATTCTATCCTATCCAAGGCTTTCTCAGCGTTCAACTACAGTGCCAGGGCATCCAACGGCAGGCCCAGACAGCGTAAGCCAGTGTCCGAGGTGATTATGTGTTGATCGGCCTTGGACGAACCCCACCTGCGTGTGGTGGATAAAAGAGGGGAGGACCCACTTGAGAGAAGTCACCAGGTGTTGGACAGGATTTTAACTTCCCCATTAAGCAAGGAAATGGGGTGAAATGCAACTGCACAGGAGGGGGTCTTTCCCCGGATTTGGAGGACAAATGTCAGGGCCCTGTTGGAGAGTAGGCTGAGGGAGCCAGACTGGTCTGCTGCTGCGGGCCCAAGACCTCTGAGATGAAAGTGCATTCCTGAGGAGTGTGGATGGGAAAGTGAAATCCGCAGAGACTGTGGGAAAGGGACTTTAGAAGGAAAAACTGTTTTCGATGAAAGCAAAAAATGTTTTTAAAAAAACACGTATAAAGTTTTTACTTTGCCCAAATACTAAATAAGTGTAGAAGTAGCAAAGACAAGAAAGGAGCTAATGTTTAGGAGCTTTTCATAGGCGAAATAGCAGAAGAAACACTGTTATTAGGGACATTGTGTTCATAAAAATAAAAATATAATCATATTAATCTTCTTTTCCACCCTAATGACTCAAAATAGGTCTAGTGATTTTTTACTGTTTCCTTTATTCTTGTTTTTATCATCATCTTTCTTGTGGATAAAAATCTTGCCTCTACAACTTTAATAGCACCATCTGGCCAGCCTGGTATTTTAACCCTGGAAAGAAAACATTTTGTTAACCCTCATGCAAACGGTGCATGTGAAAATAAGGTTCGCGTGATCAACTCGAGAGTTTGTACCGAATGCCGAATTTTGGTGCAATGGTCCAAAGAAGTTGGATGAAGCTGGAGACGGGGCATGTACATGCTTCAGGTCGTTTACCAAGAGCAGTTATTCGGGCGCCTTGTTTTATTCTATGGAAAGAAACATTTCCATCACAATGAAGGCTGATTTTTTTCCCTTAACAGAAAATACATTTATTTTCAAAGCAAAATACATATGTTACCCATACACCAAATAGAATGCTTTGGAAATATGACATATCACAGTAAATGCGGTAGGTCTTACAAATCAACCAGGAAGTAATAGTTCGATTCTATCACTGACGTTCAAACTATGATTTGAGTTACTCACACTAGCAAAGAGGACAAGTGCTTTTGCTGGCATGTTTAGTCATAGCTATCCTAGTCAATCTGCAGATTCGTGAGTGCTTGCATGATAGTCTTTCAAAGCATTTTGATAGTTGACTTTACTGAAAAGTCAGATTTAAAAAGTAGCAGGTTCAACATTCCTTACACGCTTGTAAGGCCGATGCAGTAAGAAAGGCGAGGCCTGCATCAGTTTAAAAAGACTCTCGCTTTACTTATGGAAGTGATGGGTTGTATATGTGAGTGATTGATCGTCAGTGCTACAGAACTGCAACACATTACTAGATATCTATACACATCCACTTTCATGCCACGCCTGACATCCTGAGCCACTCACGCCTTTTTAGGCAACATCACTTTGTATCCTGAGACTTGCACTTTAGCTCCTCCTGTTAGAAGTCTGGGCTTGAACCTGCAGCACACAAACAGCTGTTTGCCAACAATTCAACCCTGGTGCCACTTGTTCTAGTTCCTACTGCAGACTTGGGTTTGCATGTATTCTTTTTCTTTGCAGTTTTGCTTTCCCTTTAACAAATATAGGATTCCAAATCTCAGAATGCAAACAATAAAACAGGATTTAATTATCTACTCACGACAGACATCAGGCAAGGTGAGAATTTTCCAGACTTCACCAGAGGAGCCACAGTGGGTTCCCGGTGACTAGAGCTTCAGTCTCTCTGTCAAGGAGGGTATCTATGAGAATAAACTCTGGCTATTCTGGCAAAATCTCACTGCCAGGCTTGAGCCTACACCAAAAGACAAAGGGCCTGATTCACAATGGCAAACTTACACTTGTGTGTAAATTTACTACTTTTCGGTTTTCTCAAAGGTAAACTTAGACCAAAAGTTTAACTTTACTACTTTTCATTATTCACAAAGGTAAACTTAGACCAAAAGTCTAACTTTACTACTTTTCTGTAAACTTAGACCAAAATTTCAACTTTACTACTTTTCGGCATTAACAAAGGTAAACTTAGACCAAAAGTTTTACTTTACTACTTTTCGGTATTATCAAAGGTAAACTCAAACTAAAAGTCTAACTTTACTAGTTGCAACTTACTTTGTGAATACCGAAATGAAGTAAAATTAGATTTTTGCTCCAAGTTTACTTTTGTGAATACCGAAAAGTAGTAAACTTACAACAAAATAGTAAGTTTACCTTTGTGAATCGGGCCCGTAGTCTTGCTTCTGGTTCTGCTCCCTTCTGATGGTGAAGTCCGACTGCACTACTGTCTCCCTAAGAAACATTTCAGCTGTCCATCAACATTTTCCACACCTTGCCTCACCCCGTGCCTCAAGGAAAACTCTGTTAATCATCTCCCCTGCTCCAAAGCCAACTGACATCCCTCACTTTCGCCCCCCCCAAAAAAGCATTAGCAAAACCAATAGTTCTTGCATTTTTATGTCTGGCACTGATGAGCTTTAGCAGACTCGTCTGCCTCATGTGATTTTCTAAAAAAACATAGTAAATATACATACATATACAGAGGGTGTTGGTCAGCCCTTTTTATCCATTGGTCTATTAAAGTGCCATTTACATTCTGTTTCCGTCCACCTCAGCATGCAGGAAGAGGCAAAGGGCCAGACTTCTTTAGCCAGCCGCCATTTTCACGGCGGGTACGGCCATTTTGCTTGTGCACATCTGCCTAAAAAGTTCTCTACTTCAGACCCAGCAATGGTACGCCAATCTTTGCTTTCATTTCATGTTTACATAATTTACTTTTACAAAGGATCATTTCTTTTCTTTTTGCACACCTATGTACATTTAGGCTACAACATTTTTTCTTTTTGCACACCTATGTACATTTAGGCTACGACATTTTTCATTTTTATTGACCTTACCATTTTAATGCCTATTGGATATGTTTGCAAAAAAAAATGTAATTTGCAATTTGCAATTTGCCAAAGCCAGACCAATTGGTTTCACAAAAAGTAGTGTAAATGTACAATAGCAAGCAAATAGGTGTGGCTTTGTATTATGGGAAGTGTTTGGTAATAGTTAGCATCTTTCTTTGTGCTGCATCCATCTTTCATAGATGACAATACGATAGAGAAGCAAGCCTTATGAGCTACAACAAAATGGAAGCAATGCCCTCAGAGAAGTTAAAAAAAGGAGGGGAAAGAAGTACATTGTATTAAATGTGGGGAAATAAAAAGGGGCCGCAAATTCTTTTACATTTAATTTACAGTTACAAGATGACAGACATTGTTCTTGAAATGGTATATGTGAAAAAGGAGCAGCCCAGAATAAATGTGTGATGATCTCCACAAAAAACAAAAAAAATAAAAACAACAGGAAGGGGTGCGGCGCTGCTGGGAGCAATCGGGCAAGCAACAGCAGTAATGGTGGGGGCAAGTTCAGAAATAAAAACTAAATTAAAATGCTGGAATAGGTGTGAGAAGCTACAGACAGCAGATGCAGTCCCATGGAGTGTTGATAGAAAAAGAAAAACAAGCACCTTCAATGGAATAGGTCTCGCATTTATGTGAGTTTGATCTATTGGCATTGTAAATGACAATGCCTTTTATTTATGTTTTGGTTTTTAAAACATAAAGAAAAGGCATTGTCATTTACAGCGCCAATAGCTTAAACTCTTGTAAATGCTAGACCTATTGCATTCTTAATTCTGGAAGGCTTCTGTCTCCCATGGCCCCTGAAGAGCTCCCTGTTTGCTTCAAGTTACAAGCCGGTGGTCACAACTGTGCACGAGAGATACTCCTGCAGTAAGAGAAAGTCATAAAAGACAATAGTTGTACAGACTAAAGAAGACGTGCAATGTAACAACCGAAGTAAAAGGGCCAGTCCTCATGGGAGGTTACAAATGAAGACAAGACGGTACTAAGGAGGGACTAACAAGCCTAATAACGAACCAGAAGCCAGCATTTAAGAAGGACAATGACTCAAGCCAATGACAAATATGGGCGGAGAGTGGGCGAGGCTTCAAGTACATACTGCAATACAACATGGTTCGAAGAGCAGCGCATGAGCTGCCCAGGCTCAAACTGAAAAGAATGTCCCTGAATGTAAACATTGAAAGGATAGCAGTCATTCAGTGAAACAAAGCGCAGAAGAAGGAAAACCTTTGAATAACAAGTGAGGAAATGAGACTGACAGTAATTCCAAACAATGGTAAGCTGTGGGCTGACACAAAGCCCACTGTTTTATTGGGATTGTCCATGATATTTCTTTGACAACAGAGAGCTAAAAACTGTCTAAAGGCAGGACTTAGGAAATGAAAGAGCTTGACCATTAGTGAATAGTCCTAGCCTGTCTTAAAGACAAAGTAGTTCCTAAACAAAAAAGCCATAAACCAGTAATTGAAATGTCATCATGGTAGTAAAGTGGTGATATCAATGAATACGCACTGGTAAATTTGCAAGCTACAAGTCATGTTGTTCCCGTATGCCAACATCCCATTACTACAATACAAGGAGAACAAAGATAGGGCAGTGTGATCATCCTTGGGGTTAATAAATTGACCTTGACGGACAGCCCGTCCAAGCAGTAGCAATCCATGACCCAGCCACTACCAGCCAATGGCTGAAGTGGGCTGACACCGAGCCCACTCTCTCGGTACTACTTCCTAGATGTACTTTTTAACCCTTTCGATGCTCATGACGAGCTCAGCTCGTCATGATGCACAGTTGAGCTGTGCTGATGACGAGCTGAGCTCGTCATGAATATAGTAAAATAGTGATTTCCAGCACAGGAGGGGGAAAACGCCTAGCAGCCAAGGTGTTAAAGCATTGGTGACATGAGGCCGGCTGTCTGCAGCAGGCACTGCAGCCGTCCACAGCAGTCATGCTGTGCTGCTGCAGCAGGGAGAGAATGATCATGCGAAGATTACTCCTCAGGGATGCATCTGCGAAATTTGAGAGTTAGGGGAATGCATCTTTTCACAGGAGTCAAAATTATCCAAAGTTTTTAATTCTCTGCGAAATCTGTTATGCTCTGTGATAGAGAGCAGATGGGATGGAAGTTTGTTCCAAAGAGTGGGGGCAAGTAAGGAAAACGATCTCCCGCCATTTTTGCATACGCACTCTGAGTGAAGTGAGAAAGGATTTAGTGCTAGATCTGAGCATGTTGTAGGTGTAATGTTACTTATATTATAGATCTGTATGCAATGACAGAAGCATCAAAATACCAATCTGGTGGCACACTATGCTAAGCACAGATTTCTAGCTTATGTGTTTTTAAGCCACACCCTTAATTATAGTGGCCCCGCCCCTTTGAGAGGCCCCCCTTTTTTTCATCCCACTTAAAGCCTTGTCTATATGCGAACTAAAGAGTCTGCCCACGCCTATTGGCATTTTATTTCACATAGTGAGATAAACATGTCAGCCAATTGCAAGAGGTTTTGCTTTGTGCTCATTCCATTTCGAGGCCTGGAAGTGAGAGTCCCTCTAACGCTGGGGTTAGCAACTGGGTTTATGCTCCCAGGACACGTTACAAAGCCTTGCATCATTTTCAACAAAATCCTACACTCCTTCCGCTCCCTGAAACAATTTGTTTTATCAAATAATTGAAATCTAGCGAATTGTGAATTTATTTGATCGTTTCCGAATTAAAGTATAGACTGGATAACTAGAGCGTATTCAAGCTGGGTTTCAAGGACAATGTTTTTTATTCTCTGTCAGTTTCCGGTTCTGTGATATCAAAATAAAAGCCATGTTCACTGCCTGAGAATTCAATCTGACGCGGATTATATTTTGTATTAAAAAAAAAATAAGATAAAAAGAACATTTTTCCACCAGGTACTTCGAGTGGCACAATTTTCTGTTTTCAGACAGAATGAGAACAGTTCCATTTTGAAGAGAAGAGGTTGTAGGGTGCTTGGTTTGGAGGACTATAATGCCTTCCATTATATACACTGTGTGCTCAGACGTCGAGCCACGCCCACACACGTGTATTACTGTGTGGTGAAACCTTAACGGATGAGAATTGTAGTTCAATGAGGAACCTTGATGTCTGGCCTAAAGCAGAGTTTTCTGCATTTTATATCAAGAATTCCTGCGATTCCTGGATGTAGCTTGAACATCAGCTCAGACATAGTCAGCGGATAAAGTTGCTGAGTTATCTGATCTTCTGTGTCCTGTCTAGTCACTTTCATGTTATAATAATCATCATTGTCATATGTATCATGTGTTTATTCACAACGTTGTACATAGAACATGCTTCTGTACCATTATTTTACCCCATTCAAACTGCTGCTCATTTTACCAACTTCAGAAGGATGAAAGGCTGAGATGACCTTGCAGGGTTCAAATCTGTGATCCGCAGACCACACACAGATCTCAAAAAAGAAAACTCAATTCATTGAGCTATTTTACCAACTTAACGACATATATACTTTATAAAAACAACACGTTGCATGCTGAAACTTGATTCCTACAAGTCCCAGAATGCAAAGTGCCACTAGTTTTAGATCACTGAGGATAGGATATGAAACAGGACCACTTTGGATCTGTGCCTGGTTTTGGGTCCTGTATGTGCATATTTTTTTTCTGAACATATTATTATTATTTTTTTTTTCAGGAAATGTGTTACTTCTGGAAATTTCCCATAATTGCAAAACGTTCCTCACTTTTTCATTTTGGGCCAACTGTTTCAGCCACTTTTTTGGGGCTAATTTGTCAAGCAGATGTGAAAGCACTGTAACCTACCCTTCTTCATCAGTACCTGTTATCATAATCCCCTTGTCGTGTGTGACACATTCGGACACTGCTGACTTTTAGGCCAACCATGTTTCCGGTTTCCGTTTTCGTAGGCATTTTGCGCTGAATATACTTTTTGTGTGATGCAAATTTACATTTGCCGGAGAAAAAGCAGAAATGCACATTAAGGCGTCTGATACATATAGTGTGTGGTTCATTTTCCTCCGACTGCACCTCACCTCTGATCCAGGCCACTTGCATTGGTGCAAAGCAGGCGTAGCCCGCTGCTGTCCTCGGTACTGAAAGGGTGATTCTGTTTTCTTCCCTCCAAGTTGTAAAGTACCTCTCAGCCCCTGATTATGAGTGTCCGTGTTTCTTGACCCATGAACAGAGGTCGAAATCCTGTGTTGTTGGGAATTTACTACACTTAGGGGCAGATTTATGATGCCCTTGCGCCTCTTTGCGCCGCAATTGCGTCACTTTATTTGACGCAACGGCGGCGCAAACAATGCACCCTATTTACAACGTGACGCAGCTAGGAGATGCGTCACGTTGTAAAGCCCTGTGCCATAAGGAGGCGTTCCTGCGCAGGGGGGGGTGTTCCTGCGCAGGAACACCTCCTGAAAGTGGCTGAGTGAAATCTATGAAGCAGGCGTAGGTCTTGACACAGCATTGTTAAAATGGGGCACCCCCGAGCCTTGCTGGAGCTGCGTCGCACTTGTGACGCAACTCCAGCAATGCGCCACATTTCCGGCACAGATGCGTCACGCATCTGTGCCGTTTTTGCACCATGGTGCGCCGCATTGTAAATGCGGCGCACCATGGGTGGCGTAGCTGTGGCGCACTGTGGCACACATTAACTGGTGCATCCCTGGGGATGCGCCAGTCAACATAAATCTTCCCCTTGGTATTACCGGATGCACTAGTAAATTACCTGCCCCGTCATCAAATTTCAGCAGGTCTAATCTGCGGAATTAAATAGGGAAAATAATACAGTACTTACTGTAACATGAAGATCTTGGTGCGTCAAGCGCCCAAATCTGCCTAGCATTCCCCAAAAACTCAGGATAGGTGCTATTTATCACACCCGATAACTTCCAAACTCCATTGTGTTGAGTTGTATCACATTCTATAAATAGTCGCTTCTCCAATGACATACTAGGAATTAGACCCCTAGTACTTCGTATGAAAGAGCAGGCGCTTGTCTTTAACCTGTGACGTGTGCTCGGTCACTGATGCTGCTTCAGTTGCACATCAGCCCCGAAGTGTCCTTCGGTCCTGGAAGTACTCTGGGTTACTGCGCACAATACTTTTAATTGCACCTGGAGCAGCACTGGAAACCTTGGTGGTGCATGACAATCGCTCTTTCTTTACAAGTGCCCCTATGATAGCATTTACGCCTGTCTAGGAGGCAGGGCTGAAGGGGTTAATGCTCATCTTACATCCTTGTGCCTCAGGACCAAACATCATAAAGCTGATACCTCCTTCATGGCCATCACCCGTCCCACCATCCCTGCTAAAGCTGTTCACCTGGCTCCTTGCCTGGGGTGCATCACGGGCAAGAGCCCCACTACCAATGAACATCAAGTTATGAAAATGCTTAAGGGGGTAGCAAAATTTACATAATACATCTTTAATTGCCTTGCTTCCCAAACTGATATCATAGGATCCATCCAGCTACTCAGCAGCATCCTATGTTGTACCAAAGGGCTTGGGTAAGGTCAAACAATGCGAATTAATAGGAACTAAATAGTGTTCTTCGAAGCTTCTTTGCTCCTGCTGCTTCCACCATGATACTAGAGTTCAGGATTACGAGCGGCAAGCCAAGGGTAGCAGCCGCTACTCCTAACGAAGGCCCGCGCAGCAATCCCGCCCACTTTCCACCTTTCGGCACTGTCACCAGCATCCTCCTCCTGACATCCAGGGACCAGTGGTATGTCCAGTTTGTAATCAGCAGATTGAGTGCTTGTCAGCCTTGGCTCATACTCTCAGGTCAAGGAAAGTATTCTTTGTGGTCTCGCCCTGTGTCATGAAACCAATATTTACAAATGTTCCTGTTAGTGTGTGGGAGACTTTTGTATATAATACTTTTTTAAATTGATGGCTCCTTTACCCGGGGCCAATGGAGCACTCTACATAGAACAAGGAAACACAGCAAGGAGAAACTTCAAGGAAATTGTTATGAGCATTATTGGTTCATAGTATTGGATATTGTCATTTTTAGCATTTCCAGGAGAACGAGTGATCACATTTCAAATCATTCTAATCCTCAACTGAGATGCTGTTTCCATTACAATTGCTCTAGGAGCCGAGCTGGAGGGCCTGTGTATGATGCATGGCCTTTAAGAGGATTTTGGCAACTAGTGCCAGCCAGAGGAGACTTTAACCCCTTCCAAGCTGATGACGAGCTGGGCTCGTCATGGTGTAGCCTCCTCGTACACTGATGACGAGCCCAGCTCGTCATAAAATAATGTCAAATAGCAATTCCCAGCACAGGAGGGGAATTGGGTCTGAGTGCCTTTTACTAGAGGAGAGGCTGACCAGAGAGTACATCATTCTGCCATCATGAAGACATTGCTCTATTTCTTCTACAGCGGTTGTGAAGTCTGAGGTAGGCTTAGAGTGTTTCAACTTCCTAAGAAGAGTGTTGGAAAGAAAGAGACAGGTCTGTTGATTGTAGAGATGTGTGGAGTTATACTTACTTTTTATTCACTTATAATAGCAAATTGAGAGTTCATCCAGAAAGTGTAGAGTGGCTAGAAGTGTAGCAAAAGTTTTAAGTTCCTATGAAAGTTGGTGGATGAACATGCATTTTAGAGGTGTCTCCATAACTGCTATTGGCAGCTTCTAGTCTCCTGCATGGCTACCCAGACTTGTTGATGGCATGGCAGAGTGTGCGGGTCAGCCAAGTCAAGCTTAAATGGTTTTTTCCAAGTGAGAAGAGTGGTCAGTGATGATGTTCAGTGTGCTGCCTTTCCTTTTGACTGGGAGGAAGACAAGTTGTGAGGCATCATGTATTGTGCAGATTTCTTTTTGTTTTGCGGTGATAGACTCTATCTTGATGTTTCCAGGGATGTTAAAGTCGCCCAAGTCACCCATGAGATTACAGGGAACTAATTAGTTTACTTAGGTGTTCCTAGAAGGAGGTGTCCTAGCGTGGTGGGGAGATGATCTGATGAATTATGGTATTCCAATGGTTGGTTTTGACAGTTACTTGGTTACTGAGAATAAGTTGAATGAAAAGTTTGATGGCGAGTGACCAATTGACCTAGACCTTTCATTGTGAATGATGCAGAGTCTGCCTCCATTTTGGTGTGATTGGTGCATGTGGGGGCTAGACCTTGAATGACACATTCGAAATTAGAGAATACCATGTTTTGAAGATGAAGAATGGGACTAGAGTAAGATGTGACAATGGCTGCAATTTCTGAACCATTTGTTTAGGCGGTTCATGCATCTATGAACATACAGTTAAGACTAGTCTTTTTAGTGGGTGCAGAATATTATTATTTGTTTTAATTTGAATTAGGCTTACAAGGTTCTGGTCTTGTTGTGGCTTGGTTGTCAGTAGTGCAGTCTTTTTGTGGTTAGAAGAATGGAGGATGAGGTTTGCTAGTGGCCTATTGTACTATGAGTGAAGGGTATGGAAAGGGATAGGACGGCACAAAATAAAGAGGAGAGTAGAGGGTATGGGGAGAGTAGGTGTGAGAGTTTTGTAGCGGGGAAGTTAAAATTTGCAACTATTAAGGAGAAAGGGAAGAGGGGGGAATGAGAAAAGGAGTGGTGAGGGACAGTTGTAGAGTAGAGCATGAATGGAAGAATTTAGATGAGTTTTTATGGAGGAGACCCATGCATGATCAGAGGAGTCGATAGTTGTGCTTGAAGAGGAGAAGACAGTTGTGAATGACCGGCAATAAAATAATCTGTAGGCAAATTAATAAAATATGAAGTGAGGCCTGGGTGAGGTGGTGTATTAAGGAAAAGGAAAATAATTCAAGATAACAGATATAAGACCTGGGGTGGAGAATCTTTGGGCAGAAGGGAGAAGGGAATGAACATGGAGGGAGGATGAGTTAAGAGGAGCTAGAGAAAGGAATACAAAAAGCTAAGTAAATACAGGAGGCGGTATTTAAAGAGGAGCAATGAAAGACTGAGTTGCTTAGAATTTCAGTTATCTGCTGCTGGAAATTGAGTGTAATCATAGTAACAAGCAGAAAGTGAAGGGTCAGCTCTTGGCTGTTTAATTATTGACAATGGTAAAATAGTACTTCCAATATGGCTGCTATAGTGGGATGCTGGAACGAGACTCGATATCGAATGAAGAGAGGGAATATAGAGAAGCTATTCATGTATTAAATCAAGTGCCATTGGATGTGTGCTGTTTCTTTCTAAGGGCCTTACAGGTCAGTAGTGTGAGGTTTAATACCTCACAGTGGAGAAGTGTGGCTCAATGGTTAGAGCGGCAGACCCTGATGCAGAGGTCTGGCCCGGGACCAGGGTTCAATTCCCGACACGGCAGGGTCTTGGACTCATTGTCTGCGGACTCGATAATTCTCGCCTCGACGCCTACTCTAATCATGGGGTCCCACGCTGCAACTCTGGGCAATAGCTTGCTTAATCTCCACAACAGCCCCTCCAACACTGGGATGCCTGGCTTCACCTTGGGGGTGCTCAGGAGGGGCATCTTACAGGGAGAGCCAGGAAGGGTTATACAGCGCCAGGATGCCCCGGTGATGGGCAGCTGTGCGCTTTACAAGTATCCTACATTTACATTTACAATACTAGGTGCACTAGGCCAAGTGAGACTTCTGAAAATGATACCACTGGTCATTACTGCCAGGCCGGACGAAGAACCGATAACTCAAGGACACAATCCCCAGGATGAGGTGAGGCGGTAGGGTGGCATTTGGAATGGTGGGCCAGGATCCTTAGCAAAGGCGCAGCGGGCAGAATACTCCGCACCAAAGAACTCCTGTATTTGTGGTACTTGATGTCGAGTTCTGAAGGGGACTCAACGGAATAAATTGGAGGGTGCGTGCTGCCTCCACCTCTTTTAACTATAGTCAAAATAATCACCTTTCACTCGATATAGGAATACCTTAAATTGCATATTTTGTACAAACATATATTTCAACGACAAAGTAAAAAATAACGCGAAATTTGTGGATTATAAAACCGGTGAAACAGGTAGAAAGTGTGTCTTATGGTGCATCCTATTTAATAGTTTATTGCTTTTGCTCCTTTAGGAATTCTACCCTCTCAGAAATAGAGATTGGATTCCCTTGAGGGAATGTTCATTGGAGGAACACAAACATTTCTGCACAATACGCTTTTCATACATATACGTCCATTTTTTTTTAAATGCACTTTTGACAATTTTATAACATGAAACAAAAGCCTTAAAGAGTTTGTAGAGTTGGTCAGGTTCTAAAAAACGGGGAATGAATCCCTGTCTAAAGTAGGTTAGTGGAGGGGCAAAGCATGCCAACCCTACCTTTGTCTAAGAATTCATCAGCAACCATCTTTGCTAAAGTGAAAGCCTTGCTTCTTTTGTAAAGTTTGTTACCTTTGCAAAACTTTGCATGTCGCATTACAATTTTTAACAAATCTTTTTGATACTAGCTAAAAGTATTTGGATGTACCTTGCTTACTCAGTAGGCCATGTCAGAAAATGTTGGCAGGCAAACTCCTGTTTGTGTTAATTGCCCCATTACTGCATATTTTTGCACGGGCATTGGCAATTGCTCTGCTGCTAAACAATTTTGTAGTGACAGACATATCAACGGACAGGGAATAAATATCCCCTTGCACCAGTCACTCAGCCTACATGTCGGTCCAAACCAAGACCAGAATAAAACTGCTCAGGGGAAGGCAAAATGGCCAAGCAACAATGCAGTTCTACCCAACACTGGGACAGATCACATCAAATGGACCCACATCTTTACCCTAATGTTGGCAGTAGAGATAACAGCAATTTGCTATTAGCTATAGCTTTTACACGTATTTTATCCGTTTGTTCTTTCTGTTTCTGATCATGCCTCTATTGTTTTGGCTTGCCTTTTACACAGTATAATTGCAGCTTTAATGGTTTCCTGCTTTTGCTTTCATTTCGACTTCAATTGTTAATTTGTGAATCTGATTGTCAGACACAGGCTGTGAATACTGCGAGCATCACATGGCAGGTCCTCCTAATTACAGCTTTTAACGCAAGTCTTGACTGAGGCGTCGTGGTTGGGGGTATGTGGATGTCTCAGGGCTCTGGGGTGTTTGTTTCTTTTTCCTATAAGTGCTTTAAACTGGTAACATAGCCTGATAAACCTCGGTTGCATTCATCACAGCCTCGTATGTGCTGGGATAATTCTAGCACCATGAAGCAGGCATCAGGCATCTTGTAGCGCTTTATAAAGATCATGCAACATAGTGAATACACCTGGTGTATAACATGTAACGGTCGCACACTTGGGGCGGCGGTATTATTTGTTGAGCAATGTAGCAGACTTGCAGATGACATTGGATTCTGAACACTTGTTTCTGCTACAAACCAGAACAAGAGTCAGGGGGATAACATGAAACTCGCCTTTCTCTGAACCCCCAAAGCCCTTCCTATTGGTGTGTCCTGATGTCTGTAACATCATCAACTCACATTTCCATTAGAATCCAACTGACAGATTACAAAAGCTGTAAAATTGTCATTCGAATTGCATTTATATAGCACTTACTAACCATGACGAGGCGTCAAAGCGCTTTTCGGCAAGTATCACACTACTCCAAAACCCAAAAAGGAATAGCCGTGAATTAGTATAGGGAAATATGAAACTAATTTGCAAGGTGGACATGTGAGTCTGTTAGTTGGAATGAAACGGACAGTTGGGGGATAGAAGAGGGAAGGGTCCAGAAATATTTTTTGGGGGATCACAGCAGTAGGAGGAGGTTTGGGATGAGTAAAGGAGGGATGGAGGAGGGAAGAGTCTCTAGAAGTTGGGTAGAGAAAGATGAGGTACTGGACTAGTCTAGAATGGATATACAAGAGAAGGGTTTGGAAAGGTTTGCTTTTTTATGGCATTAATACGTGTATGGCAGTGCTTGATAAGCTCAGCACAACACAGTAACCGGAGAGCTTGAAAAACATCAGTTTTATTTTGTTGAAAAACACGAGCAAGCGCCTAACAACTTTTACCCATGTAACTTCTCCTGCAAATGTGCCATCCTTAACAGGTCATGGGGCATTTAATCAACAACCATTTATCGCTAAATGGGCTTAGCGATATTTTTTTTTATCGCTGCGCATTGCCGGATTTTATTGCAGGGATAACGTGCTATTAGCAACGTTTATCTCTCAAGCAATAAAATATCTGCGATAGCGGCAAAATGCGTGAATATCGCTGGGAATCCAGCGATATTCAGGCATTAACGCCAACAGGGTCTTAACCTGAATATCCAACTCTCATTGGTTATACAGGTTAAGAACTGGTCTGAGTACGTTTTAAGCGATATTCGCGCTTCGCATGAATTTTTTTTATCGCTATGCCTGCGTTGATAATAGGCGATAGTGATGTTAGCGACTGCTTTCAGTCGCTAACAGGTTGGGTACGTCCACTTTGCATGTCATTAGCGATAAATATCGCTGACATGCAAAGCAGTCCCCAAACCGTTCGCTATTGCCTCAAAGCTGTTGCTAACTGATGTTAGCGACAGCTTGCTAATAGGGCGATGAAGTTATCGCCGCTTTGCAGCCCAAAACAGCCACAAAAGCAGCGATTATATCATATTGCCCGCCTTGATAATATGCCACCATATTCTTCCTCTCCCAACTCCTGCAACGAGAGCAAATTCTTGGGAAATAAACATCACGCCCCTAAAAATTACAAGGCCTTCTGTAAGGACATGCACGGTTCGCAGTTCTCATTTTAGAAAGGGATGCCCAAAAACAAATACAATAGAACAGTCACCTTTGGATATAGTCTAATAACCCTATTGAACAGGATTAAAATGACCATTTGAACAAATGTTTCCCTTCTGACAGCAAGGTACAAACTGCTAATGTAGCGTACACAAATCAAACACCAACAGATTAAATAGAAAAAAGGCAAGCAGCAGAATGTAACCGCCATAGTGAACCTTGAATTGTGGCAGAATGACAAGTACTGTGCTGGTATGTCTGTACACGATTCAAGAGGCCTTTTCACTGGGGCATATTTGAAATACAAATACTGGACTGGGAAACGCAATCGCGACTCAGCTGAGGTAACTCTTAAAATTCCGAAATAGAAGGATGGATTTCCATGGAGATATGTCCTATGCACAAAAGATATAAACCACTTTTATCAGAAAAGTTGATATTTTGACTAAAGTCTTGCTTGCTCCTTTCTAAAATCATGGAACACAATTCTCTCTCTTCTGACCCCAAATCTCCCTCCTAAATGTGTACCCATCCAACCTTCAGTCCCACAGCTTCATCTCTAGTCGACCTACATGGGCAACTACTTTTATTCTGAAAAAAAAGACATTTTCAAAAACTGTAGCAGTGAGGAAGGAGCCTGGAGATCAAGGGACATATTACCAATTTGGGCGATATGTGATTATCGCCGCTTTAGCGGCCGTTTTCGGCCGCTAAGCGACGATCATTCTATCACCCTATTAGCAAGCTGTCACTAATAGCAGTTAGCAACAGCTTGTAGGCGATAGCGAGCAGTTTGGGGCCCGCTTTGCATGTCAGCAATATTTATCGCTAATGACATGCAAAGCGGGCGTACCCAACCTGTTAACGACTGAAAGCAGTCGCTAACGTCGCTATCGTCTATTAGCAAGGCAGGCGTAGCGATGGAAATATTCGCGCTAAGCGCAAATATCTCCAAAAACTAACGCCTGCTCAGACCAGTTCTTAGCCATTATATCCAATGGGAGTTGGATATTATGGCTAAATCATCATTAGCGATAATGCGTTAATATCGCTGGATTACCAGCAATATTCACGCATTTCGCCGCTAACGTCGGATATTATTGCGCTTTAGAGATAAACGTTGCTAATAGCACGTTATCTCTGCGATAATATCCATTTAGTGATAAATATCGCTAGTTGTTGGTAATATGCCCCCAAATCTTCAGTAATAAGAGCAATTAATCAGGAAGCGCAGGTGCTGCACTTGCGAACACAGTTGAGAAAAATACACAAGTTACATGTTGCTTTTAAGCGAAATCACTTTCACAACAACATGACCGGCGCCAGCTGCACTCACCTTAAATATTAATTTTATATGCAACCTTGTAGACCCCTCTCATATCACTAAGCGTACGAATGCCGAAAGCGGTGCTGTTTCACGGAGTAATGCAGCTCTCAGCGAAAAAGACTCGTAAAGTTGCAACCCCTGACAATAAAAAGAGACGTTTGCCCAGAGCCGTTTCACACCCCTGCCGTGTGCTTTCTCAACTCACCTCCGGCTCCAGGAACACAGCGGTAAATGTATATCCACGATTGCTAAATAATTGCATTTATAGAGGACGCATGCGATGCAGCGAAACCTAAAAAAGAACGTTCTATAAAATGTCAGAAAATAGAATTGCACACAATTGAATCTAACAAGAAATCTAGGGGCATATTACCAAGCAATAGCGATAATTATCGCTATTGCTTGGTTAGAGACAAAAATTTACCGCTGAGCTGCGGCGATTTTTACCGCAAATAAACCTTGATATTACCAAGGTTTATCGCAAATGCGATAAAAATCGCCGCAAATGAATTAATATCTCTGAAAAGTCCGCGATATCCATGCATTACCGAGCTAATGCTCTTAGCCATGTTATCCACCTCCCATTGGATAACATGGCTAAGAACTGCTCAGGGCAGGTGTTAGCTTTTGGAGATATTCGCGCGAATATCTCCAAAAGTTGGTAATAGGAGATAGCGATGTTAGCCACTGTTTTCAGTCGCTAACATCTTGGCACGCCCACTTTGCATGTCATTAGTGATAAATATCACTGACATGCAAAGTGGGGCCCAAGATGGTCGCAATCTCCTACTAGCTGTCGCTAACTGGTGTTAGCGACAGCTAGGTAATAGGGAGATAATGTTATGTCCGCTTTCTTGGCTTTTAAAGCCAAAAAAGCAGAGATAAATCCCTTGATAATATGCCCCCTATATTTTAAGATTTTAAGAAACATCTACGAAGATTGAAAAAGAGGATAAAATGACACTGTGATACGGCATGCAGTAGTGTCTTTTCAGAGTTGTCGGTATCCAAGATTAAAATAATATTACTTGTTATATAGTGAGTAATCTTCCCCTGGCTTGGCATCGCAGCTATTACTAGTTTTACTTCAGGGATGACTTTGTGAACGGGGTCGGGGGAGGACGAAGCAAGACGAAGGGGGACGAGTGGGATTGGAGGCAAGCGACTTGAAAGGGGCGGGGCTGCCAAAGTCCTTACTTGAGTTGCACTAGCGATGCCATGCCGTGTCAGTCACCAGGGCAGCACACAGATGCAACCTTCGAGTGATGGTGAGCGCCCCTTGTGCCCCCACATAGATAAATTGCTGCCTCTACTCTCAGAGGGTCAGTGCCAGGAACAAGCATGGCCGTATTTTATTTATTTTATTTTATTTGAGGAGTTTTATATAGCGCTGGCCTGACCCGAGGGTATCAGAGCGCTTTACAACAGTTTATTGTGCAGGAGTCATACAATAGAGCAGTATTCTACAAATAGGTTCGGGAGTCAACTGTTCCATGGAGTCCTAACGGGGGCTGTGCACACTTGTGCATGAAGAGCTCTGGTGTCCCTGAACGGGGCTCTGTGGATCACTCCAACTGTGTTGTCCCGCCTCCTCCCCAATGTGTTACTTTGGCCCCAACCCATTGGTCTTCCCTGTTGCATCAGCCTCTGTGGTACTTATGACGCGGGTCGGGGAGAGGCCGAAGCAACAGGGAGGGGTAGGGTGGTCTTTGGGGTCAAGCAACACGAGAGGCAGGCGGGCCGCCAAGTAACACGGGGGCCAATGCAACAGGGATGGGTGGACTGATGGGGGGGTGCATTAACACAGACCGTGTGGGGGACAGGTGCAAGTAAAACAAGATGGAAAACAAGTGAACAACACTCACAACAGGTGAGGGTTCTCAAAAAAATAACGTTTAGTATGAGCCGAAGGTAGAAAGATGTGGCGTAATGTTGAGAGTGGCAGAATTTGAAGCTGGGGGACCGGGTTCGATTCTAGGAGGCATGCTCAACATCCTAGAAGCACAGGTGCCGCACTTGCGAACACAGTTGAGAAAAAGATACAAGTAACTTGTTGCTTTTAAGCAAAATCACTGTCACAACAAACACAAAACATGACCTGTCCTCAGTGCACTCACCCTAATTGTTAATAGTTTGCCCAGAGCCGTTTCACACTCCCACCACGTGCTTTCTCAACTCACCTCTGCTTTCAGGAACACATCTGTAAATGTATGTTCAAAATTGGTATATAAATGTATTTATAGAAGAAGCACACTCGAAATGCATGCAGCCAGGGAAAGTGTAAACTGTATGCAGCGTTAACCAAAAGAAAAAAGTTCCAGCAACCAATGCAGATTGGAATGAGTAGTTAAGACCGTGAAACTGATGAGAGCGACACCGAAGGGAGAACCGGCTACAACTAATACCTTATATTGGACCTCTCGCAACAAGATTTGAACTATAGTCTCAGGGATATTATGCTTCTGAGAAGTATGTATATAACCTTGTAATGTATATGTTTTCTATTGGTAGCTACTTCTGTGTACTAGACTCAATCATTTATGTTCTACTATGTTTGTATCTGCTCCTTACATCTTGCTTGCAAAGTGCTCTGATACATGCAAAGTTCTTGTTCGTGCTATAGAAAATACTCAAAATAAATAAAATAAGTAAAATAAACCAATCCAAGTGGAGGAAAATGAACTGGCAAGCATACAGCCCAATAAAAAATGAAGGCGGGATGTAAGTCCCTTTTAAGATATATTAAGAACAATAGATTTCGCAAGCACAGCGCGAGCACTGTGCAGGCAAAACCTAAAAAGGTTTGTGTAATAGGTTTCTATTTCCCTTTTATTGAATTAGTGACTATTTGGCTTAATTAGCTTTTGTTTCAAATTAAAATTAATGACATGTGGTCAGTGTTAACCATTTAATAGGCTGTAGAGAAGTCAGTTTTTTCCTTACTGAAGCACACCCCTCTATTGAAATGTTTTACGCAAATGTGTATGTGTATATAGTTGTATTTAATATTTTAAAAGTGCTCCAGGATTCCACATGTGGGAGGGGCTATTCAGGGTTTATGACTATTGCTGAATATCAATTTCAGATAATGGCAATCTAAAGTCCCCATTCTAAAAGATCTTTCTCATTCACCAAAAACAGGTTGTAAACGTAAAAATCTTATTTCAAAAGCTTCAGTACTCAAGTCTGATTTAACAACAGCATAACCTAACAAAGTACAATGTAGCTTGACTTCTTAGTTTGCATCAAAAGAAACCTCACATGCAATGACAAAATACAGTCAAGAATACAAAAGGACTTGAGGGCTGTATGGTGAGGCTCAAATGCCATAATGGGGTCCTGTAGTAGAACAATAAGGCTAAAAAGCAGAGGGCGCTACAATAGAATATGCATCCAAAATGAATTTGGATCAACTGGCACAAAAACAAGCAACATCAGTAAAGAGATGCAGAAATCAAGGGACATAGGGGAGGAAGGCAGGGATGATATGAAACAAGTAATGTGCTCAGTACCACAAGTAAAGGCAAGGGTGGGAATCTTAAGCACCTGAGCACACCAATAATGCTGCACCTTAAGAGCCCTGCCTTACTCCTTTGCCAACCCAATGATAGGTGCCCAGCATGACCCTACAACCATCACTTTTACGAAATTAGGGCCAGATGTATCAAGGCTTTTTGAGTTCGCAAACGCAACAAATGCTTTGCAGGACTAGCAAAGCATATTTTGTGATTCGGTAACATGTTACCCAATCGAAAAATGGGATTGCGATGCGTTATTAGGAAGAGGAGTGATTAGGGCGTCCCTTCCTAATACCGAATTGCATTGGTATCTATGAAAGTTTTGCAACCTTGAATGCGGTAGGTGTTAACCCTTTCGGAAAGGGGAAGGGATCACCAAGGGACCCCTTTCCCTTTTGTGAATGTTAGTTAAATAGTTTTTTAAGAGCAGGCAGTGGTCCCACGGAACACTGGCTGCTCTAAAAAATTGAAAAGTAAACTTTTCATTTTTTTAAAACGCATCCCGTTTTTCTTTAAGGAAAACGGGCTGCATTGAAAAAAAAATGCTTTATTTAAAAGCAATCACAGCCTTCGTGGTCTGCTGAGCCCTGCAGGCCACCATCCCTCTGATTTTTGCGATTCCTAAGGGGTGGCAAATCAAGACCTACCTCATTATCATTCATGAGGTAGGTCATTTGAAACCCCCTAGGAATCACAGAAAGTGTTAAACTCACTTTCATGCATTCCATTTTGAGATTTCCTAATTGCGAATTGCAAAAATTCAAAATTAGAAAATTGCAAAACAGGGTCTTGATACATCTGGCCCTTAGTGTTTTCCTCCTGAGGTGAAGAGATTACTTGGAGACAATCTTCCCTAAATCACTTCAGCAGCAGTCTCAACCTTACGCTATCACAACACTAACAGCACCTGGTACCCAGGCTACACTCTGACTCACTGGTGGAAGTCGGAGCACAGGTAAAACGTAATATTTTTCCAAAGATCCTTTTTTTTAAAAACTATTTTTATTGGTATTTACAAATAAATGAAATGCACATTTTAATGCAACAAACCAACATGCCAGGTATACATTTTCTAGACTTACAATATCTAATTTTCCAAAGATCCTTAACAGATGTTACGTCGCCCTGTCGTCAAATGTTTTTTATGATTCGGAGGCCATCTTTGGCTGATGGGGCTAGGAACAAAGGGAGAAGATAGAGGCTTAAGGATACATTTTAGTGTTTGGACAAAGATCCCCTTGGAATATTCTTCTACCTTCCAAAGTGTGATCTTGTCAAAGCAGCAGTGAAAGAATCTTACTGGCCCTTGTGGAAAGTACGGAGAACTGCTCACAAAGTCTACTTAGGAAAAGGCTCAAAGTATCTTCACCCACCAGCTGCCCACCAACAAGGGACCTTTACCAGAATGGCAGGGTCTGCACCACGCTGATAACACTCTTTGACATAAATAAGTACATTATTACATAATGGCTATTAAATTGGCTATCTAGTTGAGCTACATCACCTCTGGGTTTGCTTGCCCTATGTAACACCGCCCTTCTATCATTGACCTTCGTCAGGATGATGTGATTGTTGCCCTTTTGGCTTAACTTGTATTATGTAGATTTGCTAAGTTACCCTTCTAGCTTGGCAACTACATCTAGATGCGCTGCTTTATCCTTCAGGCATGGCTTGTGCTATATAGTTGCTCCCAGGAGCAGAAATTCAAAAACTAGCTGTCATGAAATGATGAATTCACCCAAACACATTTGACGATACACGTTAGACTTACCATACCACATACACCCAACACAGTGGCAATATGCTGTATAGCCAGCTATCATGTTGTTCTCATTATCGCTTGCCACCAAGATAATCCATCTACAAACATCAATACAGTAAGCAACAACATGTCTAGATAGTTGTAATTGGTGAGCAGGGACCTATTATCTTCCTATCTTGATGCATAGGACATAGTAAATGCCCTCTGGCAGCTCCAGAATCACTCAAAATCACACACTAACATCTCATTCAGTATAACAATGCTACCCAAGCAGAGACACACCACAACCCAATTGCCATGAAGTATTGTCGTAGGATGACCAAGTTTCTAGTCTTCAATGGAAACCCTCCATTTCCATGGCAAGGCATCCCCAGCAGCAGCTGTGTAACCACAGTAACTCAGACTGTGTGTTATTGAATGGCAAAATAACAACACACACAACACACGCTAATGCATGTCTGCAGCAGACCATCAACACATCTCATAACCTTTAATGAACACTCTTCTTGTTCCCACTCTCCTTTTCACCACTCTGTAAGTTTACAGTACCTGGAAACAGTGGCTTAACATAGGCCATAGTTCCCCTCAGTGCAGGGGGTCCACTGAGCTCCAGGGTGCCCCCTTAGAAAAAGTCATTGGTGGTGGGCCGTGGTTGGTGGCCCTTCCCTGTACTTTAGAAGCATACAAACAAACAAAGAAACACAACACACACATTTCTCATGCTAGGCTAGCACTGGTGTAACGAAAACTGAGGGGGCCTCCCTGCACGGACCTTAGAGGGGCCCCCTCCGAGCTCAATCAGGAGCTCTCGGCCAGAGGGCAGTGCCGAGGCGGCCTCCTGGAGCTTTGGGCCCCCCGCACCGCGGGGGATGCGGGGGCCTGTGTTACGCCCCTGCATGCTAGCTTCCCTTGCGATAATTCTCCGGACCAGCTTCCCCGCAGTCTGATACTCTCTGCTGCCTACCTACCTGCTGCTCTGTGTGTGTGCCTCCTCTGCTCCTATCTTGTTCTGTTTTGCCTTTTCTGTTAATTTTTCTGCTGTTTGTTTTGCCTTTTTCTGCCCTCTGTGTTGCCTTTTCTGCTCGTCTTTCTGCCCACTGTTTTGCCTTTTCTTCAAATTTTTCTGTCCTCTATTTTACCATTTCTGCCCTGTTTTGCTTGATCTGCTAATTTTTCATCCCTCCTTTTTTGCCTTTTCTGATCATTTTTCTGCCCTTCGGTTTGCCTTTCTGCTCATGTTTATGCCCTCCGTATTGCTCTCTTCTGCCCTGTTTTATCTTTTCTGATTGTTTTTCTGCCCTCTGTTTTGACTTTTCTGCTCGCTCATTTTTTTTTTCTCTGGTTTGCCTTTTTTGCACATTCCTCCCCTCTTCCCGTTGTTTTCTCAAGACCTGACTTTTTGACAAAGACTTGGCAGTCCAGCGCCCAGATACCCCAGGTTGATTGATAGACACATGCACATACCATCTATCAGTCAGATACACACACCCACACATCCTCTCTCTTTCTTTAGACGCAGCATCCAATGTGTATCCAACACAAAGTGGATACATCCTACACCAGGCTGATCCCAGTCACACCACTGACAAACATTAACACAGCTGCCAATGCCAAGCCTATTATCTCTAACCATGTTGCAGATTGCTTGTTACATGAGTATGACATGCATAGGCATCTAGGACATGCCATCTCTCAGCAAAGACACACATGAACAGATTATTGAACATGATACTACCACCAAAACAGGGATGGACCAGAACACACACCCAGATCATATCAAGACAGTGTGAATGACGTTGTTGTGTTATAGAAAGTAGGAATGGGTGAACGTTTCTTTAGCCAATGAAACTTGTAGCTAAGGAAGACTGATTTGCGAAGTTATGTCTCGCTTGAGAGACAATTTTTGTTTTAAAATTTTTCTTGCATGAGATTTTCCCACAATACAGGTGCACCCAGTGCTTAATTTGAGCTGGTGGTTTACGGTGCTCGGCACCGGGACGTAATTGTTAACACCAGCACAAAACAGTCTGCCACATGGTGGTGCTGTCTGTCCAATTTAGAAGTGAACAGAACAAAAGTAACTTATTAATCCAAGATACATTAAAAAGGACTAATAGCTGCCGGCACAGCTCTGGTTACAAAGTTGTTTGTCTGGAATAGTCTTGTCACACTTGTAGGAGTGTAATGGTTAATAGTTGTGTTGGTACTGTCTTTATCACTGCTGGCGCGGCAATGGGTGGGGCCAGTTGTAGTAGTCCCCTCACAAGGCCCATGGCACTTATTTTTTTCACAAATTAATCACTGTGTGCATCACGTTTCTTTCCACGTCTCATAACCTTGATAAAAAGGAATTAAATATTGCAGAACACTGATATTTCACACTCTACGAAAAACCCGAAACCTCATATTAAGACAGGCACCATCACACAGAAATATGAGGCGTTAATAATGGCAGAGTGTGCACTATACAATTGCCAAAAACATACCATTTCCTGTAGAAATTGGAGGATTTCCCATACCAACCAACTCAAAATCAGGCCCTATATTCATCCACCATCATTAGCGAGATTGTAAAAGGTGTGTTAAAAAGTCTCACCTAACTTACAAATATAAGTGTGTTGAGGTGTAAAGGGTGGCAGTGAGGACCCATCCCCATATAAAATGTCTGCCTTCCTTCTGTGCCACCTAGTTTAGTTGCTCCTGGGAGCAGGCGATGGGGTTGACAGGACAACAATGAATGGCACATTAGCAAGCAGTGAGTACTTAAACAGTGGCTGCCTTTAAAATGCTAATTGTTTGTGTGCATTACCCTTGCATTGTTCCCCTACAGCAAAAACAGGCGCTGCAGTCTGTGAATTGTGAAGAGGGTGGGGGTGTCCCCCTCTGCATGTAGTTTGTTACTACAGGGGATCTAGGAGGCATATTATCAACAACTAGCAATATTTATCGCAAAATGAGCTTAGCAATATTGTTTTTAGCGCCGCGCATCGTCGGATTTTATCGCAGAGATAAGGTGCTATTAGCAACGTTTCTCTCCAAAGCGATAAAATATCCGTTGATAGCAGAGAAATGCGAGAATATCGCTGGAAATTCAGCGATATTCAGGCATTATCGCTAATAGGGACTTAACCTGAATATCCACCTCCCATTGGATATACAGGCTAAGAAGTGGTCTGAGCAGGCGTTAGGATTTGGCAATATTCGCGCTTAGCGCAAATATTTTAATCTCTACGCCTGCGTTGATAATAGGCGATAGCGACTGCTTTCAGTCGCTAACAGGCTAGGTATGCCCACTTTGCATGTCATTAACGATAAATATTGCTGCCATGCAAAGCGGACCCCAAACTGCTCGCTATCATCTAAAAGCTGTCTCTAACTGATGTTAGAGACAGCTTGCTAATAGGGCGATGATATTATCTCTGCGGCGATAATTTCATTTTGCCTGCCTTGGTAACATGCCCCTAGGTTCGTAAAATGGTGGAATGTCTAGTAGTATAGTGGATGAATGAATGCATAGATGAAGGGCAGGTGCAATTGGGTGCCAAGATTGATGCAATTTCATTGGTGTATAGAGTGTCATTAACCCTTTCGATGCTCATGACGAGCTCAGCTCGTCATGATGCACAGTTGAGCTGTGCTGATGACGAGCTGAGCTCGTCATAAATAAGGTGAAATAGCAATTTCCAGCACAGTCTGGAAATTGCCTTAGCAACCAAGGTGTTAATGATTATGAACAAGAGCTAAGGGTATATAACTGGCCTAGACTTAAGTTAGCACCTAGAACAATAATAACAATAATGATAATCATCATCTGATGGTTCTTGCTTTAGTGCTGTTGCTGTTGTTGTTCTTATAATTACAGTAACAACATTTACAACTTAGAGTATAAGTACAGCTAATATTTTTCTTAAAAAGTTCTTGCATTTTTATTATTTATAGTAGTAGTGTTAGTGAGTAGCATTAGTGCCACCACTAATATTTTGTGGTGACTTGCCAGTCTATTGCCCAAGCTGCTCTGAATTACACACACAGCTGTGAAAGGACTCAGTTTCAGTGTTGGAGATTTCAGAAAGATTGTAATTGTAATTGTAACAGTATTTGTAGAGCGCGATTGCTGCCCGTGGGCGTCCAAGCGCTGAGCTGACCAGAATAGTGGCGGAGGGGGTGCTAGGGTGCGGAGGGTTTGTCAAACAGCCATGTTTTTAGGTGTTTGCGGAATGAGAGAAGATCTGAGTTGGACCGGAGTGAAAGGGGAAGGTCATTCCAGAGCCTGGCGGTATTCAGCGAGAACAGTCTTCCCCCAGCTCTGGCTCGCTTTACTCTGGGAATGACGGCAAGGAAAGCCTCCTTTGATCACAGGTTCCTGTTGGGATGATAGGGGGTGACAAGATTTCTGTTGATCGCTGGGCTTGTGTTCCAGAAGGTGCGATGCGCCAGACATAGTGCTTTGAAGGCTACTCTCTGCCTCACTGGCAGCCAGTGGAGGCTTTTTAGAGCAGGTTTAGCAGACTGAGTGCGCGGGATTTCCAGCAGGGAACGTGCTGCACAGTTTTGGACAACCTGTAGTTTTCGGAGTGTAAACTCAGGTGCCCCCATGTATAGGGCATTGTTCGAGTCAAGACGGGACTGGATTAGCCCTTGGACCGCAACCTTTTTAGCTTCTAGCGGCAGCAGCGGAAGAACCTTCCTCAGGGTTCTCAGTAGGCCAAAGCATGTGGCAGATAGTTTTGTGGCCTGGGTGGAGAAGGAAAGTTTGTTATCCAACCACACTCCCAGGCTCTTCACGCTTTCCTTAGGGGTAGGGGGGGGGACCCAGTGCATTGGGCCACAGGGAGGTGAATGGGACTGGAGAGGGTGGGCCTAGGAGCATGAGCTCCGTCTTATCTCCATTTAATTTGAGGGAGGAGTTGGTCATCCAACCCTTTATGTCCTCTAGGCAGTGTAGCAGATCGGCTGAGGAGTGCTTGCTGTTCTTGGTGGCCAGCGAGACCACCAGCTGGGTGTCGTCGGCGTATGACACGATTTTAATGCCATGCGGTTCGACGACACTTGCCAGCGGCCTCATGTAGACGTTAAACAGCACAGGGCTCAGGGAGGAGCCCTGTGGTACTCCGCAGCTCAGGGGTTTGCTGGTGGATACTGTTACACCGTCGAAGATCTGAAACGACCTCCCAGACAGAAAGGATTCAAACCACCTTAGATGTCATTATAAAGTAGAAATCTTCATATCATTTATTCGGGTGAGTCCCAAGAGGATGATGATCCTGTAACCAGCTCATTTTGAATTCAGTATTCTTATGACCCATCTTCATACTTACAGCTTCTTTGTAACATGTGGCGTATTGTGAGTTGTTCTTGGTATTTTGGATAGCGCCTAGTAGCCACCTTTAGACACTTGAGTTCAGTTAAAACAGACTTAAGTTAGGATTTTGTCTTAAGTTTGTCTTAAGTCTGTCTTAGGGCTGTCTTAAGACAAACTTAAGTCAAAATCCTAACTTCTGTGAATACCAAAAGTAGTAAGTTTAAGATTTTGTCTTAAATTAGTTCTGTGATTCGGCCCCTCTGTCAGTCACACAACTTTATTTTGCATCAATTAAAATACATAGAAATACAGACATAAAAGATCAAATAAAAAATTAAATAGTATAAAAAACGGTAAACAGACAAGAGCACTTATCAGACTGTACAATCGTGTTGAAGCTGCAGCACGTTGTCCAGTGTGATACCTAACATCTTTTAAATCATTTAAGTTTGTGGTGCGTGAGCTTGAAGCAACAATTCTTCCAAGAGAAGAAGAAGTCACGCAACACGAGAAGGCTCAGTGGGGGCTACAGAGGCTTGTTTCCACCCCACCCTGTGACGCGTTTGGAAATGGGAGGGGTTGCACTGGTACGCGGTGTAGTTCCGTTGATTGACAAGCAGCCTCAGTAAACCCAGGGCTTAAGCTTGAAGCGCCCAGGCTGTTTTCAATCAGCGAGGCTGCGCTGCGTCATAGGAGGCAGTGGCCTGGCAGCCTTGCAGGGCACCGAGGATCAGGACTGAAAAGAAGTAAGCCCTGTAAATCCTGCCACGGCAGGCACCTGCGCACAAGTGCAAATGTCCTTCTAAAGAGCCTGCTTTTGCCTGACCTCACACAGAGCGAGGGTCAGACGCTCCAAACAATTCACTACAATCACAGTTTTAACTTCTTTACCGCTGCGCAAATTCCGCTGCGGTGTGGGACTTCTATTTGGTGGGCTGGGCCGCGTTGGCCATCGGACGTGCACAGCACTAAAGAGGTTGTGCTTGTGACGGCTGTTGGCCGACGCGCACATGCAAGTGGTTAAAAACAAGTAACAGGTAATAATTGAGGCAGTAGGAGGGGGTGCATCCCTTTTGCCCAAATAAACCAGCTGCCCCAGCCCACCTGTCTAATGGGATCCCTAAATATAGTAGGCACACCTCTGCTAGGAGAGCAGAGACCATACTCTCCCCAGAACAGGCGGGCAGGTGGGCTGCACACCATACTCTTCACCACGCCCTCTGTCTTATCCTCACAGAGTCCCTGCTCTCTAGAAATAACTTTGGAGATGTTGGGGCATATTAACAAGGGCTTCAAAAGCCAAAGAAGCAGAGATAAAAATATTGATCTATCAACAACAGGGTGCTAACAGGCAAAATTGCATATTAGCACCCTTTTTCACTACGCTTACCTTTGCATCTCTAATGAGATGCAAAGTGGGCGTTCCAGTGCAGAATAATAGGAGAAATGTCGCTAAGCTACATTTCTTCTATTACCAAGCTTCAAGCTAACCCTGTTAGAGAGAAAAAAAGCAGCGCTAACCATGGTTAACGCTGCTTTTAACGCTGCTTTTTTACGTATGCTAATTGTCAGACTTAGCCATGTAATCCAACGGGAGGTGGATTACATGGTTAAGTCCACCATGGGCTATCAACAAGGATATCCCTATCCTTGAAGTTTTATCGCTGCATTACCAGCGATATCCTCCCAAAATGCCGCTATCCCCTGATTTCTTATTGTCTAGGCGGTTAGCGTTGTTAATATCGCGATAACCAGGTGATATTAACCAACGATAGCGGGCGTTAAAAAAAAATTAACGCTAAGCGCCCTTAGCGTTAATTTTCCCTGTTCCATGTTAATATGCCCTGTTGTCAATTGCACATCTTGCAGAATGCCGATTGTTGATTACTAAGTCCCAAATTATGCAGAAATGTATTTATAACTAGCAGCCCGTCCCGACCTTGTCCCGGAGCTGTCAGGCTTCCCCCTACCCCCGCCTGCCCCGACATTGCCCAGCAGCCTGTGCCCCCGCCCGCCCCGTCCCCCGCCTGGCCCGACCCTCGCCTGGCCTGAGTCAATGGAGGTGTTAGTCCCCGTCCCTCGCCTTCCCGGACCCCCACCTGCCCCCGACATTGCCTTTTGTAACTCCCCGTCCCCCGCCTGGCCCGACACCCGCCTGCTTACCTCAGCCGCCGCTCCTGAGTTGGCAGCTCCTCACCACCTGTCCGCTGCCGTTCCTCACCCGCGCCATGTCCGCCTCTCCGCTGGTGGCACCGCTGCTGGCCTGTCCGCTGCTCCTCACGTGACCGCTCCTCCCCCGCGCCATGTCCGCCGCTCCTCTGACGCCGCTCTGACGACGCTCCTCGACGTGAGCACGCACGTCGCGGCCGGCGCTACTTCGGGGGGACTACTTCTTTTTTTTTAAATACATTTTTTAAATAAGGTTTATTTTTAAACTTTATATAGCCTATAACCATCTACACCCCCTGACGATTTCTACGGTGTATCAGGTGTGTAGATTGGCGCAGTGGTTCTGGAGTTTACCCGCCTCAAAGCCTGAAAGTTTCTCCTTTATTATAGTAGTATAGATAGGTAGGGTCAGTTGCAGTAGAGGAATTGAAATATGATAACACTACAGCGCTGTAATAATGGCACACTCACTGTGTGCAGCGCAACTGCAAACAGCATGTTCACCTCACCACCTGCAGTGCTAAATTGACACATCCTGTGCTGATGCAATGACTCGAACTTCTTGATGCTGTTAAGAGGTTGCACATTCCTGCATCTCTTCAGCACTCTAATGTTGAATAGAGGCTTCTCTCCACCCAGGATCCGCCCTGTTAGACTTCTTGCAGAGACCCCCAACCACAGGCTGCTTCCCCAAGCACATCCTTCAATATTTACAGCTGGTGTTCCTAATTCTATTTGCTGTAAAGATGCTTTTTTGTGGTGGCTGTGGTATACACCCTTGTCATTGCCTGCTTCAGCTTTAAAGAGGGCAGGTTTCTTTTAAGCGATGGTGTTATGCAGTGTATTCATAACATGAGCATTTGTTTGAAGTTGCACGTGGCTGCAACATGCAGGGCAGTACACACACATGGCCAACAGCAAGTATCCAGGTACCACCAGCTTCAGACAGTAACTTCCGGCATCAGTTGTACCCATGAGGCCCTCACTGACTGCACATTTCACATCATGAACTTAAACCACTCGGATATTACCTGGAAAGCACTCAAGGACACAACAGATGTCATTCATGGAACCCTTGTGAGCAGAAGACACAAATTGGACACAGCAGGACATTTTGGGATGTCCGTGAGGACTCAAGTTTAGACCTCTTGCATCTCTGACAAACCATTACAGAGCAACAACAGGCTCCAGCCTGCTCAGATTTCAATGGTCTTTTGCCATCTAGGACTTATTCACAGTATTTATTTCTGAAACTGTTGAAATTCTGTCCCCCAGGGCCAGGGGCAGTGGGAATGGTTCTGCCCTTTTCCCTCTAGTTCCTTGGTGTCCTTACTTTTTTGGAACTCTACTGGAGGACAGTTAAATATTGGACCTGCCTTACTACTACTTTATCTGTTTTTTTATTCAATTCTTTCTGTAGTTTTGCTTAATCAGTGCTTAATTTGTTAACAAAAATATGTGCTAAGGCCTTCGTGAGGAGGCCACTTCCTCTTGCACCGCCCACTGCTGCTGTCAGCTCTGCCAATCACAGCACACCTACTAACCATCACACTCCCGCAAGTGTGACAATCCTGATTATTCCCGGCACCCTCGGCCATTAGAATGGTTTTGTTGCCAGGCATTAATTATTTTAATATATATTGAGTTAATAAACAACTGTTGTTGTGCTTGTGCTTGTCTCTCAATTAGACAAACAGCAGCACCATGTGGCAGACTGTTATAAGCGTGCTCAACGAAATTTGTTTTATTTATTTATATGTTTACTTACCTCTAATTGGCCGTAATCCGTAGTTTACTACCCCCCACCTTGGCCCTCCCCTGCCCCACGTCAGCGCCCAGCAGCACTCCCACCATGGGCCACTACTGTTTGTTTGTGAAAATAAGTACAAGCCCACACCAACACACACGTACGCACGCAATCAGCCACCCCCCACGCCGGTGCAACAGTTTTCCAGAATACCTGGTTTGACTGGTGGAGGTCCCCAGCCCCCCACTTAGGAAGCCTTGTCTGCACACACAGCAGGGTTCAAATGACGCCTAATCATGAGTCAATCGCCTGTGTAATGAGGACCGGGGACCCGAGTCCACAACCTGCTGAGCCTCCAGATGGAAGCGTTTATCTCCCTGGTAAGGGGGATCCTCTAACTGCACACAGTGCACTGCGTCTGCCAGGTTTTCAGGTCTGTGACCCCACCCCCACCAGCTCAGTGAAAGGCAAAATTGCAAAGAATGTTGAGACAGGACTAAGCTGCTCATCACTCCAGGCAACATAGAATTTTGCCGAGGGGACAACCCCTCAAACAGTGAAAAATGTGACATGTTTACGCTGCTGCCTTACCACACCTGCGCAGCACCCGGGAAAGAAACCCCCAGCACATGAGCAAAAAGTGTGGACTAGCTTCCTCCTTCCCCATCAAGCTCTTCAAACTCATGGAACGCAGGAAATGACGCAGAGAGTAAAGATACTCGTCTTGTACTAGCACACTTGTGCTCCAGAGGCAGAAGCAGTGTCTTACAAGCACCCTGGTATTTCACAGCACCATAAAGGAGGGATGGGGCAAAGGTGGTGGTCCATCCATGGAGGGAGAGCGCACAGTTCCACCCTCGCACAATCATATATGATGCCCTTACAGTGCAGGCCTGCCTGTTTCTCCTTATGCTATTATTATCTGATTAAAGTAGAGAAAAAAAATGACGATAGTGTCTCGCTTGCATGATTACAGTCAGACTAAATGACTGGGATGTGAACTTTTAAGGACAGAGGCTTATAACAAAATGGCTGCTATTAGGACATCTTGAACGTCATGTATTTCCTCCATAAATTTTGCAACTTGTAGCCAACTCACATGTTCACTAGTAACGCGGTGAATGTTGCTGAAATACCAGTGCTTAATTTGAGCCGGTGGGGGTCACTGGCACTCATTTTTGGGGACCAGCACTTATTTTTCCTCATCGAATATTTACTGAGAAAACTAGAAGAAAAACACACAAATGGAAAGGAGGAGGAAGAGAAATACGAAAAACCATCACAAAGAAAGAAAGCAGGAACATGCAAGAGTGAGATAAGTGGCCTGAGTAGAGGATAAAAGAGGCACAGGGTGGATTCAAGACTACGCAGCCTTGGTATTCGGTGTGCCGATATTTAATAGCACTGGCTGCAGGCTTCTGAGTGGAACTTTGGCAATCTTCACCCTTTCCTTTGCAAATTAAGCCCTGCAATACACATGCAGACACTAATGAACCAATTGTGAAACAATGATTCGATATTGTGTGTATCGACCCCATCCATGCTTTTGGGCACCCTCGTTTGGTGCACCAGATGGAAACTAGAACTGTGCACCTGATTAAACAGTAACTCAATGTAATGTTTGCAAAATAGCTGTGGACGGTGTACTCCTCAGACTTACCAGAAGTCCAGGCGACTCTATTTGTTCCTATCCCAAATTATGCACTTGGGCGATGAGTGTCCCTTACTGCATAGCACCTCTTCGATGTCACATGAATAATGCATTTGCCCATAGTCTGTGAGAACTTGTGTCCGGATCAATAATCAAAATTTGATAAAGTTAGGCAAATTTGGGAACACCCTTCGACAAACATAGGGGACAAAGGTTAACCTGTGCATTTAGTATTACAGAAGAGGCTGCACAAGTATCTATGGTAACTCTTGTGATTTGATAGTGACCTGGCACTTTGGTAATCCAGCCCTGGGATTTCACGGTTCCATGAGCCGTTCCATATTGAAGGTTACAAAACTTGCTCCTCTGAACGGCTCATGGAAGCCATTCTTGGGACTTTTACTAAAAATCTGCCCACTTCTCTCCCTGATGGAAAACCCACGTGTGCCTTAAGCACGTGCTCCTTAGTAGGTGACCTGCTAGGGTTTCGGTGTTTCCTGCTATCAATGAAAGGATCTCTGATTACTTGCAAGAGATTACCTGGCTGTCACCAGATATTAAAATGTACGCCAGTTCTTTCATATGTACCTCTTTAGTTTGAAACAGTCCTCTCTAGAATTCATGCTCTGCACCTGGTCAGGGCCAGGCAGGCTTGCCTGACCTTGAAGGCAGAGGCAGGTCAGTGCAGAGGACAAGGCGCCCCATCCATGCATGTCCAGGGCAAGTGTGGGAGGGACTTGCAAGTGGAAGCTGCAGTTAAGCTAACGAGGCCCTTAATTAGTCCTTTTATTGTCCTCCATTCCTTGCTTAAAGGAATGTAATTATGAGACACGCTGCTTTGATATACAAAACATAATCCATCCCGTCTGAAGTGCCTCGCTCTCCTCCCCCCATCGCAGTAATGTAAGAAAAAAAACTCAAGAGGCAAAGGAATGAAAAAAAATGTAATATCAGTAAAGTGGAACGTTTGACCTGTAAATATTGCATTAGCGTTTTCAAAAGTGCTGTGCGGGCAGAATGCATCTTGCATTGTTATCTCAGAGATGCGCATCAAAGCAGGAGGCAGAGGTGAACTGGTACAGAGAAGTCCTTTGAGATGTGAGAAGGCTCAGCCATGACAGGAGCAGCCATACTCTGGAGGAGGGGAGAGGCCTAAGTGGAGGGCAGATTCCCCCACTAGAGAATGGCTGTGGATCATTAAACCCGGGCACTAACGCCAGCAGCTTAAAATAAAATATGCAAACACACAGGGAAGGACATAAAGAGATTGGTGCCAACCTGGTATGGAGTGGCAAAGTGAGCTGGCATCTCTCTGCCCCGCTGAACTGCCCTATACTATTGTTTTGTGGATACTGTGTAGGGGCTTGTCCTCATGACCCTTCTTTCATGGGCCCCTCTGCTGAGACTCCAGTCAAGGAAGTCAATGCATGGCAGATCTGATGGTATTTTTTCTAGAATGTGAAAGCATTCTTCCTTGACTAAGATGTACAGAGTCTGTTGCACAGATCACCTTAGTGCCCAGAGGCTGAGTGGCACACATGGTAAATGTTTAGATTTCCCAGTCGGATGGAGCCTCTGAAAAGCAAGGAGACCCCCAGAAGAGCCAGTCAAGCTGCCATACAGGTGACTATCTAAACTCCTACTCTACTGGACATGCGGAAGTAGAGGCCTTTGTGCAAACCTGCATCTCCCCCACAGCCACCGGTAACTTATTGCAAATTTGACTCAAGCAAATGCCCTCCTGAATCTGATTTCTATACATGGATGGCAAAGATGCCTTTTAGCACTTGTAATCTTAAACATCCTTATCTCTATGCACGCCCAAGCTATTAGAGAAACTCCTCCATGTCCATCAGGATTAAAAAAAACAGCCACCATGATAACTTTCAAGTGATGGCGCTGGGCGCACAGAAGGAGCTTTGTCAGCAGGTGGAAAGAGGATGCAGGATACCTCAGTGTGAAGCGAGGTTGACAGGCACAAAGGCCTAGTTGTTAACATTTCACGTGTATGACAAAAAAAATCATAATATAATCTTTACAATGTCATCAATGATCACTGAAGATTTCATCTTTTCTCTCATTTTATTGGTACCTTCAAGTACCTTGAAGTGAAAGCCGATCCCCTTATGGGGTGGCATCCTACAGCCGCGGCTCCTGCACTACGGCAGAGGAGCGTCACCCCCCAACCCACCACCTCCCGCCAGCACCCTCAAAAACGTGAAAAATAAAATGATTAAAACAAAGTTTAAAACTTGTTCTATTATTGCTTTCTATTCTTTTGCCGAGTCTTGGGGGTGGGACCAGGGGGGAGGGGGGGTGAGGGGGGGAGGCAGTACTGGAGGGGGTGCAGTGGGCACTGTTATCATGACAGTTTGGCCGGCCACCTCAGGCCAGCCAAGCCGTCATGCGCACTGAAGCTATTCCCAACCTGGGCTGGGTTGCTGGGTTGGAGAGAGCAAGCACAGGCTCCCAGTCGCTGTGGAGGCAGCCACCGTGCCTGGATGTTCAATAAGTGATTACATGTGCTCCAAGGGAGTGTACGGGGGTGCTTATGACATGGTTTTATCCCTTCTGAGTGGTGCACTCTGGGGCACACTGACTGTGCACCACCTCTGTGTGTCAACATATGTTGAGGTGTACTATCCAACCAACAGACATCCATAGCTGAACATTAACCTTAGTTAATTGAGTTTTTTCATTGAATAAACACACACACAAATGGAAATGCAATAAAAAAATAAACATCTCTATCCATTTTATAATTTTATTTATTACACACACGTACATACCGTATTTTCCGGCGTATAAGACGACCTTTTAACCCCTTAAAATTTTCTGGAAAGTCGGGGGTCGTCTTATACGCCGGGTACAAAATTTTATGGTATTTTTTCATGCGCTTTTTCATAGCGAGGACTTCACTCGAAGGTGTCAGACCGCTTCACAATACGAAATAACAAGAAACAACACACCTTATGTTAAAAAATACAGCCACCGACCCTGGCAACGTCCAAAAATACAGCCACCGACCCTGGCAACGTCCACACCCAGGCCCCGCGCCATGAATTGTGCAAGTATCGAAAGCGAGCGTGTTTTTGTCATAGCGAGGACTTCACTCGAAGGTGTCAGACCGCTTCACAATAGGAAATAACAAGAAACAACACACCTTATGTCAAAAAATACAGCCACCGACCCTGGCAACGTCCACACCCAGGCCCCGCGCCATGAAGTATCTAAAGCGAGCGTTTTTTTCATAGCAAGGACTTCACTCGAAGGTGTCAAACCGCTTCACAAGCGAGCAAATGGCGCCATGAGTCTTACCTCGACTGCCGCTGCCGCTGTACACGCGCCTCCAACCGCTTGCACATCCCCAGGCAGACGAGGCAGCAGGACGAGGCAGCAGGACGTCCGAAACACGGTACATGGTAATGGGCAGCCAACGCCGAAGATGGCAGCGCCCGGTGTGTTGACACGTTTGGCACGTTTGGCACGTTTTGGCACGCTCACCTCTCCCCTTGGCATGGGCGTGGCATAGAAAGGGGACTGTACAATGTTCCCGAATGTTCCCGAAGGCAGTAGAGCACTTGCCGTGATTGGCTGGTTGTTGCTAAGAGGAAAAACAGTCTTGTGACCAGATAGCGTATTTGCCGTACCGTGCGTGTGGTGTTGATTTGAAGACAGTCTCTGCACCTGTCCATTCTGTACAGCACCAGTACCGTACATCGAGTGCAAATGGCTGACAGTCAAGAACCCGGCAAGGCTCCAGCAGCACATTCCGTGCAAATGGCAGACAGCGAAGAACCCGGCAAGGCTCCAGCAGCGCATCCAGAGCAAATGGCTGGCAGTCTAGAACTCAGCAAGGCTCCAGCAGTGGCAAGGAGAAGAAAATATGAAGCCAGCTACAAACTCAAAGTTGTGGCTTTTGCCACGGAACATAATAACTGTGCTGCTGCTAGGCAATAGGGAGTGACAGAGAAGATGGTTCGGGCCTGGAGAGCAAAGGAGCAAGCATTGCGGAGTATGCCAAGGGGCAAGTGTGCACTAAGAAGAGGCACCCCACATTGGCCAGAACTGGAAAAGCATGTAGCAGACATGGTGGCCTAGCATCGTCAAAGCGGGTATGTCGTGACCCGAAATAAAATCCGCTTGGTTGCACTTCAGTGGGCCAAATCTAATCCCGATCTCAGCCACAGATTTAAGGCCACTGTGTCCTGGTGTACCAGATTCTTGGGAAGGCATAATCTGGTATTGCGGCAAAAGACAAAAATTGCCCAGAAATTACCAGCGGATCTTGATGCCAAAATGCATAGCTTCCATCGCTACGTCATTAGGCTGCGCAATGAACATGTGTATGCGCTAAGTAGCATCGGAAACATGGATGAAACTCCGATGAATTTTGATATGATCGCCAACAAAACTGTCCATCAAAAAGGCGAAAAGACAATTTTAATAAAAACAACAGGACATGAGAAGTCCAGTTTCACTGTGGTACTTGCATGCACAGCTGATGGTGGCAAACTGAGGCCAATGGTTATTTTTAAAAGGAAAACAATGCCGAAACTCAAGTTTCCTGCTGGTTGTTTTGTGCATGTTAATGAGAAAGGATGGATGGATGAAGAAGGGGTAAAGCTATGGCTTGATAACGTATGGAGCAGGCGACCAGGTGGACTTCTACAAAGGCGTAGTCTACTGGTGTGGGATATGTTCAGGGCTCATTTAACTCCCAGCACCAAGCAAAGGCTGGCAAGACTGAAAACGGATGCTGCTGTTATACCTGGAGGACTGACATCGTTGGTGCAGCCACTGGATGTGTGCCTAAACAAGCCATTTAAAGATCGCATCCGAGAACAGTGGAATGAGTGGATGGTTAGCGGTGAAAAAACATTCACAAAAGGAGGAAACATGCGTGCGCCACAGTTGGATGTTTTGTGCAACTTTGTCATAAAGGCCTGGAACGACATCGATGCAGAAACAGTCATAAAGTCTTTCAAGAAGTGTGGCATATCGAACTCATTAGATGGTATGGAGGACGACTATCTGTGGGAAGGTGAAGAGGATGCCGAAGAAGAGACCACATCATCTGATACGGAATTGGTACAAGATCCATACGATGACTGCCTTACAGATGTACCACAAGATCTCATAGACTTACTTATGAGATCAGATGACGAAGAGGAGGATTTTGAAGGTTTTTAAAGGGAACGTTATAAATCCTGTAGAAATCGCTTGGATTTATGGGAAGTTATGGAACGTTTAATGCACTTGCACTGTTTCATGCACTACGTTATTTATGTTTGCCGTTATTCAGAAGTGACAGTTTTTGATATGGTTTTAAATAAAATGTTTCCGAGTAAAGCAAGATTGTTTCTACAACCAATTTCTTTGCGTTCAGTCTTTCAGTTTGTAAAATAAACGCTTATAGGTACCCACTGCCCACTGATAAAGCCTTACTGCTCACCCACAGGGAGGAGGACTAGACTAATACGGTAAGTTCAAAATACCGGTACATACTCGGAATGGCTATGCTGCGCTGGAAGTGGGGGGTCGTCTTATACGGCGAGTATAGCACTAAACCTAAAATTTTTCTGCCAAAGTCGGGGGTCGTCTTATACGCCGGGTCGTCTTATACGCCGGAAAATACGGTATGTATTTATTATATATGTATGTATTATATATATGTATATATACACACACATATATAGATATATACATACACATATATATGTACATGTAGATATATATATATAGGCGTGTTTGATATAAAATTATAAAATAAAAACGGATCTTTTTTTTTCTATTTCATTTCCATCTGCTATTCAGCTAACAGAGATCAGATAGTACAGTGCCTAAAGTAAACACTAAGGCCCACATGCATCAAAGTATTTAGGAGTAGCAAACGGTGCAAATCGGTAAAATCGGCCATTTGCGATTCCTAAATATCTATTTTGGATGCATCAAACATTTTTTGGAAAATCGCTATTTTTTGCGAATTCCAAAAATGCGATTGCAATGATTATTTAAGTGGGAGAATATACACTTTTGCTAAGAAATATGATCAAATAAGAAGGCAATCCCCCCCTAAACCACAAACAAATGGGGCAAACACAACAGTGGAACAGAGCGAGAATGAATTAAGTTCAGAATATGAAACAGATGGGGAGGCAGGCACTGGCCCTCCACCCACACCCGCACAAGAATTGGCTTTTTTAAGACTGCAGCGCCTCAGAACACTGAGGCCACGTTTCCCATCAAAACAGGATTTGGGAGCAGACAAAGGGAAATCGAACAACAAAAAGCAAAAACAACAACCAAAAGTAGGAGAAGAAAAAACAGACGGTGGAGAAAAACAAGGCCAAAATCAAAAACAGAACAAAACACAAAACAGACGATACAGACGCCGTTAATGGAAGAACAAAATGAAATAGATAACACAGTCATCAATTTAACTAACATGGAATTTAGCTCACAAGAACTTGAAATTTTATCTCTGGGATTGTCTTACTGTTCTAACACTAACTTTGATTATGCCCAAACCCGAATCGATCTGTTTCAATATGTTCGAAAACTGAAACTGCAAAAATACTTCATTAACGCCAAAAAGCGACCGACCCCAACAACCCAGCTGGGCGAGCATGCCCAACAATTGTCAGTGGCAAATATGGAAGCTCTGCAAGACTTAATAGACCTGGAACAAGAGAATATGGGAGAAGGCATAACACCTAGTGGAGCAGCATCCACATCGGAAATTGACATCTGCGCATCAGTCAAAACTAATTTCAAACCCAAATCCCAATTCATGCCAATAATGGGTAAAGACAACCTGGACTTATTCTCAGACAATGTTATTAAAGATCTAAAAAATCTGTCCCTACAAAGTACAAAAGAATATTGGCAAGAAAACCAAGACCACAGAAGAAAATACAACAACCTAATGACAAAGATCAAATCTAGATCAGATGTGGTAGTCAGATGGTCAGACAAGGGGGGCAATGTGGTATTGTGGCCCCTCCAAATGTACAACCATGAAGCCCTAACACAACTCCAAGACAAGGATTGCTACATGAGGGTAAGCCCTACTCACAACGTAGGCGTGCAAGAAAAGTATGCAAAAAAATACAATACCTCAGCACACCCTTCTCATTATTTCAGTAAATAGTAGTCTCAATATTACTTGACACAATTTTGGTAAACTCAGTGCCCTATATGATATAGTCCAGAAAATTAACTAGAGTCTTCAGAGAGATATGATAGTCCAGACAGGTCTCCTTGGATTGAAGTTTATTTATTGTCATGTATCACTGGAAGCAAGCAGCCGACGCGCGTTTCACCCGCAGGGCTTTTTCAAGGCTCGTAGTTTACTTCCTTCTAATGTGAAAGATCCGCGAAAATTATTTCCAGAAATCAGTAATTTCAGAATCCAATCAGTCACACCTTGGGAAAATGGGTCTGCTTTTTGTTAATTCTTCTATATTGCGTTGAAAATATGTCCAATTGGAGGGAATATATTCATTTCCTTTCCGAGTAAGGGAGCCAAAATCCCAATATGTATGGCATCAAATCCCAAGGTATGGGTATGATTTCTTGAATCTTGATAAATCCAAGAAAAACAATCTCTAAGATATCAGCGGGAGCAGTGTAGCGCGCCCAAATCGATCCAGTCCAAACACAGTGTTTGGACTGGATCGATTTGGGCGCTTTGGGCGCGCTACACTGCTCCCGCTGATATCTTAGAGATTGTTTTTCTTGGATTTATCAAGATTCAAGAAATCATACCCATACCTTGGGATTTGATGCCATACATATTGGGATTTTGGCTCCCTTACTCGGAAAGGAAATGAATATATTCCCTCCTATTGGACATATTTTCAACGCAATATAGAAGAATTAACAAAAAGCAGACCCATTTTCCCAAGGTGTGACTGATTGGATTCTGAAATTACTGATTTCTGGAAATAATTTTCGCGGATCTTTCACATTAGAAGGAAGTAAACTACGAGCCTTGAAAAAGCCCTGCGGGCGAAACGAGCGTCGGCTGCTTGCTTCCAGTGATACATGACAATAAATAAACTTCAATCCAAGGAGACCTGTCTGGACTATCATATCTCTCTGAAGACTCTAGTTAATTTTCTGGACTATATCATATAGGGCACTGAGTTTACCAAAATTGTGTCAAGTAATATTGAGACTACTATTTACTGAAATAATGAGAAGGGTGTGCTGAGGTATTGTATTTTTTTGCATATGTGACCCAAGTTTCGCTTTTGGATCTTGGGAGGAAACGACACCTTGGTGGGTAGGTGTTATATACCTTAAGCACCCTCGCCGCAGTAGCAATTGCCTAATGACTGTTTTTCACGATTATATCTGGCATAACAAATTTAAGATGTGCGGCTCAATCTAAGCAAACCCATTCAATTGCTATATAAGTGCAAGAAAAGTATCACAATGAGTTGTATAGATGGAAGGGAATGGGACTCATCAGTAAGGATGAATTTAATTATCTAAAGAACGACTATCCGATGACACCTCAACTTTATTTAATACCTAAGGTTCACAAAAATGAACAAACACCACCTGGAAGGCCGATAATATCAGCAATTGGCAGCCTCTTTGAGAAAACAAGCATTTTCATTGATTCTTTCCTTCAACCAGAGGTCAAAAAACTCCCTGCCTACATCAGAGACACAAGTGACTTTCTGGCAAAGATCTTTGATGTTGACTGGCATGACAATTACAGGTTCATGACACTGGATGTCCAGTCACTCTATACCAGTATTAGACATCGAGACGGCCTCAATGCCATGAAATTCTACCTTGGAAACAGACCCATTGAACTTTATCAGCACACACAAATGTTATTGGAAATGGCTGAGTGGTGTCTGACAAACAACATCTTTATTTTTGACAGACTTCATTATAAACAGCTCCAGGGATCAGCCATGGGTACTTGCTTCTCCCCCAGCTATGCAAATGTACACATGGGCTGGTGGGAGGAGCAGGTCCTAAGAGTCCAACACAGAGACACTATGGTAAACAATGTGGTGATGTACAAAAGGTATATTGACGATATTTTCATTTTATGGCAAGGTAGTGTTGAAGAAGCAGAAAGATTTGCACTGGCTCTAAATGAAAATGTACTGAACCTAAAGTTTACATGTAACACAAATGCTGCCAATATCCAATTCCTTGACTTAGAACTGTATGTGCAAGACAACAAAATACAGACACGCACATATAGAAAACCTACTGCAGGAAATGCCCTGTTACATGCGCACAGCTTCCATCCAACACCATTAAAACAGTCGATTCCCTATGCAGAGTGCCTGAGAATGACACGGAACTGTAGCACCAATGAGGGACTCTCCAATGCCAAACTAGAGTTGTTTAACAGGCTAAGAAAAAGAGGGTACACTAACAGCACTTGCCAAAGGGCCGAAGACAAATGTAGTGGTAAAATTAGGAAAGATCTAATTTTCCCTGTGACTACAACAAAAACCACAACTGAGCCCAACAGTAAAGATCCTCCAAGACTAATAACGGGTTACAATAGATACCATAGTAACCTACGCAAAATCCTGACCAGACACTGGCCGCTAGTTCGGGGAGACCCAAACATAGGTGAATCAGTGGGCACTAGCCCATTAATAACATTCAGGAAAGCAAAATCTATGAGGGAAGAACTGGTATGTAATGCGCCAGCTCTCAAAAAGACCAAAAATTGGTTAGATTCACAAAGGGGCTTTAAAAAGTGTTCAAAATGCAAAGCCTGCACCCATGGTGTGAACACTACCAAAGTACAAGTCCCTTTCAGGATTAAACCATATGTTCTAAGAGACGCATTTACATGCAAAACAGACTTCGCAGTTTATGTGCTATCATGTTCATGCGGTAAAAAATATGTAGGTTCCACGATTCACCCAGCACACGTACGGATCTTACAGCATCTTCGAGCAATCGCCAATAATGATCCTACGTACCCCGTAGCCAGACATATACATGAGAGTCATAACGGTAATGCTAAAAACATCCAGTATTTTGTAATTGATAGCATTCCGAAAAACATGAGAGGAGGCAACCGCCCCCTAGCTTTGCGCCGCTTGGAGTCAAGGTACATTATACTCCTTAATTCCAAGATCCCATTCGGCCTGAATGCGGACGAAGCCTTAAGTGTCCACTTATAACCAGTATACTTGGATACATCTATGTGGTATTCCCCTTTCCCCCAGTACCATTCGTGAAACATCTGCAGTTCATCTACGACACAATTCACGGGTCACATATGGGCACAACTTGAGCACATTTCAGACATAGTATATGTCCAAGTACACAGCACTTATCACCATATTCCACACCTCACGATTCACATTTAGCCACTTTGCTTCATGTACCCCCCGTCCACTAACTCTACTTAGAGAGACACCGTTTGGATGATTTTTCATAAAAGATACACGCGCTAATAAAACACAAAGCCCAACTCCAGACGTGGCACAGTTCACAACACCAAAAACGCTACTGACTTTAAACCAGCAACAGTGATTAACGTACAATCCAGTAACCATTGTCATTCACTGTTATTGCCACGCAATATCGAACAAGTAGTTATGCCCACTCGGGCAACACTACATAGAATTCGGCCGCATAACTACGAGCGGCATCAATGGGCATGTAAATACATGTAAACACAATAGCAGCCTAAGCGCGCGCACTACTTACAGCGGCATTTTCAGTCTGCGGCACGACGCAGCTAACCGGGTTGGCGGACATGTCCAAACAAACATGCTGTCATGTTTTGGGGAAACCGTACGATGTTAACACAGGCAAACCATAGGGCCTACTAAAACAGGACCTTTTATTAGGAACATCCATGGCAAGTACACAGGGAAACAGTAGCAAAGTGTGCTAATCAGTATATTTTTTTTCTCTCACGAGAATCCCATGCAATGCTATTTACCTTAAATGTTAGCTGTGAATATTAACATGCTACATTACAAAAAGGTTGCAAATATTATTTTGAACACATGTTTTGGTGATTTTAAGAATTTAGATCATGTTTGAAAAATATTTCTGATGTAAAACGTGTCAAATGTGTAAAACTGAAAAAAGACCTTTTCAAAATACAGGTGAGCCTCAATGTAACCATGGCAACATCTGGTTTGAACCTGTATGTTAATTGATAGACACGCCCATGACTCTCTTCCTGTATATATGTAGAAACGAAATGTAAATGCAGATGTAGTGAACAAGGCGGCAACGCCGAAACGCGTCTAAGCAGATACTGATCGAATAAATCGAGTTTGGATTCAGATTCATGGTGTCAGCGCCTTCTTCAAAATATACAAGTTTGGCAAGACTGGACATACACATATATATGTACATGTAGATATATATATATAGGCGTGTTTGATATAAAATTATAAAATAAAAACGGATCTTTTTTTTTCTATTTCATTTCCATCTGCTATTCAGCTAACAGAGATCAGATAGTACAGTGCCTAAAGTAAACACTAAGGCCCACATGCATCAAAGTATTTAGGAGTCGCAAACGGTGCGAATCGGTAAAATCGGCCGTTTGCGATTCCTAAATATCTATTTTGGATGCATCAAACATTTTTGGGAAAATCGCTATTTTTAGCGAATTCCAAAAATGCGATTGCTTTTAAGGATTCGCAATTAGGGGGTGCAAATTACCACGAGGTTGAACCTCGTGGTAATTTGCGAAAAAGTTCAAAAATTCTCAAAATTGCCTTTTAAACACTGCAATGTTACAGACACACATGTCCTTAGGACATGTGTGTGTGAAACATGCACTTAAAAATGCATTTCAGGGGTGCAGGGGGGGGGTCATTTGGCCCCCCCTGCACCCATGTAATGCATGAACATTTTGCAAATCGCAAATAGAAATTCGCAAAATGTCAATGCCTTCCCATTGATTCCTATGGGCCTTTTGGCCCATAGGAATCAATGGGAATTGCGAAATCGCAATTTAGAATTCGCATAATCCTTGCGATTCGGTAAAAATTGCGATTTTCACCGAATCGCAAAAATTATGCAAATAAATTAATGCATCCCATTTTGCGATTCCTTATTTGCGATTCCCTATTTTTCGCAAATAAGGAATCGCAAAATGTCCTGATGATGCATGTGGCCCGATAAGTGTAAAGGTGAAATTTAAACAAATGAAAACACAATACTTAAGATTGCTAAAACAATGAAAGAGAGAAAATAAAAATAAATGACCCTGCAAAACCAATACTTCCTAAAAAACAAAAAGCAATGTTTCAAATCGTTGGTGGTCCATTAGAAAATAAAATTAACTCCGTGGATGCGACTCATGTAAATAATATATATAGATTTTGTATAATCCATACCCCCTGTATATATTATTTGCATTGAACAAGTGAAATATACAACATCACCTCCATAGAACCTTTGCAACTTTATCACTTTGTCTACACATTGCTCTCTACGGGGCTATATTTCAATATTAATGGATAAGCACCCTGAATTCCTTGGAGAGCACTTTAATCTCTTCCTCTTTCCAAACTCTGGACGTGCTATTAGAGGCCATCCTTCCATCCATCAGCGAATGTTATGTTATGTTAAGGCATTCATAGAGCACATGATTACCCCGAAGGGTGTCCTGGCGCTAAGTGATACAAGACATTAGTTTGTTAGGCAAATGGTTCTGGAGACAGTCTTACTTAAAAACACATTAGGTTTTATGAAAATGTACTGACGCCTGCATGAAGCTCTGTTATTAGGAAGATGTAACGAAATTGTCATCTGTAATTGTGGTTCTGTACAAAGAAAAGCTTTCTTTGCCTTTGGTCGGTGGGGAAGGCATGCAAAACATTTCTGAAAGGTTTTTCTTCAATGTTTGTATTATACATTTTCATAACTTAGGGGATAGAGCATGCATTATTCTGAAATCACTCTTATTTGTGTGAAGAAATATATGCCTTAGAGGTCTCTCATTAAGTTTGGGCAACATTTCAATATTTTTTTCCAAGTTTTATATAGTGCAAACTTGACCCGAAGGTATCAGAACACTTTAGATTAGCACCAATTGCATTACAGATGGGTACATTATTTTTTATTAGACACAGGGAGATTAAGTGCTTTGACAGAATTACAGGATGAGGGGCATCGGTGCCTAGACTTGATCACAGTTCCCCAGATTCGAGGTCAACCGCCCTAGCTGTTAGGCCACATCCTCTCTCCAGAAACATAATTACTTAATTGTATTGGCTAGAAAGAGGCCTGCTAAATGACTCTACAACAATGACATTGTGCAGTCCAAGGTGACCAGGAAAGATAGGTAAGGTCCTCTGCAATGTTGAAAGATGTTAGGAAGGCACTGCCACAACCCTTGCAGCCATGCTATCTATCTTACAGGTGCCATTCCCCCTTGTATAGGCACCATAGCCCTGCGGGCAGAGTCCCTATGAATATATGGCCCCAGAAGCGGGATCCCGCCTATATGTACAAACACCATCAGACGCTCGGAGCCAGCCCTTCGAAATGGAAACCAGTTTGGGCCGGGGTGGTTCTGCAATAACCCGAGCCACCCAAATTTTCAGGCATTTCAAAATACGGTGAACTTCAGATTTACCAAAAGTTTGAGGGAAACAGCAGAAGCTGCAGCAATTTTTTTGAAGTTTGAGAAAAGTTACCGCAAACAATATAACACAAAGAATGGAAAGTGGATCCTTATTGGTATTCTGCTCAGATTCTTTACTGTGCTCACCTGGACTTTTCTTTAAATTTGCTATCGGTTTCTCAATGAGAGTTTAGAAAATTCAGCTTAACTAAGGTTTTTGGAATAGAGAAAACAGATCACATATTAGAGAGAGAGGGGGGACAAACAAAGAGAAAAAAAGAGAGAGAGAGAGAGAGAGAGGGAAGCAGGGGGCATATTGGGAAAAAAACTTTACAGGCTCTCATCCGGAAATAAATTGTCTCTATAGTTGACTGTAAAATCAGGGTCAACAGGGGAGTTTCAGTGGCATAACGAAACTTGAGGGGGGCCCCCTGCAAACTACATGGCCCCATTCTCCACATCAGTCAAGAGCTCTCAGGCCAGCAACCCTCCATACTGCAAGGGCTCACCCTAGCCATAAAAAATGATTCTGGTTCCTCCATTGGTCACATCCACACTCTTATTGGGCGATTTACATACATCAGTAAATACTGCTGCTGCGGTCTCCTGCAACGTTACATGACAATGCCTCCAGCCGGCCCACCAAACACATCCTCCTACTTGATGACCCACCTTCAAGCGAAGCCCGCTCAGTTAACCACTTCCAAACACTGACCACTGCATTTCTGCCTGCTACTAATGCATCCATTACACTCTACTCTCACCCGTACGAAACCCGCAGTTATGCTTTTCCGCCTGCCTTTAAAACCACCCCACGGATGTCACTGCGAACCTGTGACCACCGCCCACTGCTTTCCTGTCCACCACCGACAGAAAGAATGATGGCCGGCCCCCATCTGACCACTGCCACCAGTAAAGACAGTCCTTGTATGGCTGTAAGCAATTTTATACGGGCAGATCTGAAAATCAGAAAAGGTTATGGAAATGATATTTGTATATGCACTCACTGAGGAAGGAAAACATTTTTGCGAATATTTGATTGCTGTTCTTTACATTTTAAACACCTGCTTGTGTTATTTTTATATTGTTGTACTTTTATTGCTCATCCATAGCAGAATAAAGGATTCTATTGAATTGAATACCACAGTTTCTTTTTTGCACGCATGCAATTAAACAAATAATTGGACAATAAAATGACTTTCCTCGTTTAGTCTGATTTAAGTGCTGTGGCTTTCAGATTGCTATTGAATCTTGTATTGTATTGTATTGTATTGTAAGGGGTGCTTGTAAAGTGCACTGACACCATGGGTTTCCTTAGCAAAACTGAATGAAATCATCACACGTGTAAAAGAATATCAAGGCAGATACAAACTTGGTAATATATGTGAAGAAGGGCCAAGGCTTAGGAGGATGTCTCTACAGCCTTACTGTGAAAACGTCCTCAGTAGAGTAGAGCTGGAGAATGAGGGACTGCCTGCATCCGGTTGTAAAGGAAGAAGGTCATTGACACTGCCTACATCTGACCCTAAACCATAGCACCACAAAGCAAACCATCATGAATGCAGTCTTCCCACCCCGGTAAAAGCCAGCTTGAAAACCATCAGATATATGATTGACGTCAATGAACAGTTATTACGACACAGCCTTAAATGCACTAGATAAGGAGCATTTCAAACCCAGAGAATTCCTCAGGGTCTAAGCCTAGTTTCTTGAAAAGTGGAGACAGCACTGTCAAATTAAAGCCCTCCACTCTTCCATCTGAATCAACAGTGGAATTTATCAATGCTTGATGTACTGGTGCTTAGAAAGGCAAGCTGGATTTCTAAAGATTAATCTAGGACATTGCCCTGGCTGCTATATTATAGGGAGAAGGAATTAGGAAGAGAGGGGGCCTAGAAGCAGACAATCAGCATTATTATAGTTCATTTAGTCAAGGAATATTAGAAGTCAACAGCCTTCAATGGAATAATGATGCGAGATATTGGACGCATTAGCTGCACATTGTTAGTGAAGCATCCTACAAGATGGTCACAGAGTAACGTTCAGGGTACTCTGGTGGCTCCAATATGATTTGTTAGTTCATCAAGAGACCTAATGAAATTTTGTGAGAGATAAGGTCTGGACTATTTTTAGAGTCCTTCGTCCTAATGCTCAGTTGCTTCATGAATGTCTGTTGTTAACCACTTTGCTGCGGGGTGTTTCCCCCCCTGCGCGCGGCGCCGCTGTGCTTGTGACGAGCTCGGCTCGTCATGAGGCACAGTGCAGCTGCACTCATGACGAGCCGAGCTCGTCACAACCGCACCCGTTTTGGAACGTTCAGCACAGCGGGGGAAATTATCCCTGCGTGTGAATGTTCCAACGGTCATGACGAGCTCAGCTCGTCATGAGTGCAGCTCGTCATGAGGCACAGTGCTGCTGCACTCATGACGAGCCGAGCTCGTCACAACCACACCCGTTTTGGAACGTTCAGCACAGCGGGGGAAATTATCCCTGCGTGTGAACGTTCCAACGGTCATGACAAGCTCAGCTCGTCATGAGTGCAGCTCAACCGTGCCTCATGACGAGCTGAGCTCGTCATGAGCATGGAAGAGGTTCAGTCAACGATAATAGCACGGTTATCCATAGTGTCGGAATGCTCTGCTGTTACCTGTGGTTTGAGTGTGTTATTTTCACAGGAGTTTTTCTTTAGTGACAATAGTTTTCTTTGGGATGGTTGCAGTAGTTTCCCCACCATCGTCTTGCTGGTTCCTAATTAATCATGGTCCGGTTTTATCGGGAATCGAGGGCGTGGCTCCATCTTTGGAGGAAGTCTACGGGCATTTTCCACTGGACTGCTACATTTTTTCTAGTGCAGTACCTCTGAGAAGCTTCCAAACACAAGAACAGATTCGACTGCACTTCTTTTGCCGCTTAAAACATTGTCCAGCCAATAGTGTCCATACTAGGTCTGCTTTTCGCTGTACAGAACACAAGTAGCGATTGTGTGATGGTAAAACGAGCATGATTTCAAGGCAGAGTGCTTCAGAGAGGTCAGGCTGCTGAAAGGCAGGGACCTTGAGGTTTTTTTTCAAACTTGAGTCCACAGCATTTTCAGGGCTGGACTGGGAACCAAAACTGGCCCTGGCAAAGAGCTCGGCTGGCCCACCGGGGAGCGACCAAGCTGTTTTCCAGGGCCGGTTTCAGCTGATTTTGTTACAGGTTCTGATTTTGCAGCTATGCTGCAAAAACGGCACTGTAACAAAAACGGCCCCCAGGGCCCCCAGTAGTAAGTGCATTCTGTGAATACCAAAATAGTAATAAGTTTAGGATTGAGTCTTAAGTTCATTCTGTGAATCGGGTCCACTATCACTGCAATACCCTGTGTGACCTTGGGACGTAGCTCGGGTTGAGCTGTGGACAGGCCCTGGTAGCACTCTAACCTATGAGCTAGTACCCAGGTCCTACCTGCACCAAGTCCCCTTAACAATCAGTGAAACTAGGCTGCGGCACCTGGTGTCCAGCCCGCCTCTCCCCCACACCTGCCTCGGCCCTTCTCTCCCTTGCGTTGCCCGCGCGTCACTTTTAATATGGGAAATAGTGACATATCGGCGGCACAAGGGACTTGTAAATAAGCCCCTTCGTCTGTTCCCCACCCTCCCTCATCTGCAGCACGACCCACGGGTACGGCCCTAGCCGTCCCGGGAACAACAGAGCACAAACAGGAGTTGTACAACGGAACAGAGAATAAAATCCCTGCTGGACTGTGCACTTAATCAGTAAATGAGACAAATGTCCCTGTAGATACGCTGCCGAATAAATGACGCTGAGAACACTATATTGTGCACAAGGAGCATCTCTGTGTCACCGCACCCCTATGCAAGCAACGTAATATTTGACCTCGCAGGCGCGCTACACATTCAAATCACAAAGATGCATTCTTTATACTTTGAAATTGCATTCATTTAAATTCTTTCACGCCTTGTGATGGCTCCACCTATCACAATCGTCTAAAAAGGCCACAGTAGGTTTCATAACCCAATCTGACGTAATGCAACCAGGGGACTTTGTCGCGTCCTCCCGTTGGTGGGTTTTTATATGGCGGGGTTAGTTCACAAGAAAAATATGTTTTTGTAGGCTGGCCAGAGCACAAGTAATGAACACGAATATAAACCTGGAGCCCACGCACAGGTTGCGCCCAGCTGTCCCATTCTCAGACTCTAGGCCCTAGCTACAAATAGTGCAGCAGGTGCAGTTGCACCGTGGAGCTCCGAGGGGCTACTGAAACCCAAGTAACGCTGTTATCTTCTACCCAATGAGGACCTGTGTTTCCTCGCTTGGGCCCCTGGCATCCTTGGTAGCCAATGCTAACCCCCTCCCTCGCCCCCCTTATGATTGACGAGTCAGGCATCAGCCTCAAGCCTGGCGCCTCACACAGGCACCTGACAGCAGCAGCCGGTGCAGACAGGCACAGAGCCGGCAGGGACAAGGGAGGGAAAGCGATTTAATCACAGAAAGACTTCCAGGCACCGGCTTAGCGTAATAGCATCTAATTCGTGTTTAAGAATTCCTCTCACCTAAATACTGTCATTAAACAACCTGAAATAACTAATTAAACGGAGCACCTGAACGTGGTAATACATTCAGGCTAACTCCAGGGACAAGCAACAGACAGCGCTATAAATTTATTTTTAAAAAGCGCCTTACCCTTCCACAATATAGAGCAATAATGTATTTGTAATTTGCAAGAATGAAGGACTCGTCTCTGCAGTGTCTTATTAAAAATAACCGTATATGACAGAAGACAAAACAATTACAAATAGTCCTTGCAATGACATCGTTGGAGAGAAATAAAACTCACGCCATCAACTGGCAGTCTAATGTCTGCCTGACTGTACTTCTCTGTAATTGTCCATTCATCTGCCTGTCTAGGCACCTATATATGCAAATGACCGAGTGCATGCATGAATCAGTTCAACCATATTGCACAAACTGAGTGGCATCGAGGCACATTGGGGTCTGGTGCGTTGACAATACATAAAAGGCGAGTTACAACTGAAGGAGAGCTAGCTAGCTTCAATTGACTGTTTCAGGAACTATTTTCGGAGACCAAGGTCTTCGGATTACTAAAGGTCTACTACCTTTTGGCCTGTACCACTATCAGCGAAGAGGGTTTAGAGGCAGTGTATTCTCAAATAACTTATCGACCTGGTTTGTGTTGCTAAAGAAGTCCTCACAAGCAGGGCACAAGTCCTAAAAGAAGAAGTGGGGATACGCTAACGTCACAACAGGAAGTGACATCACAAAAGTTGGCTTGCACTCAGTTGCAGTTTATAGCTATCGAGCTCCCGGTAAAATAAGTAGGTGGACGACGTCCACCCGCGTGGTACCCCGACTCGAGATTTGCTCACATGTACGCGCCAGGGTGCCGTAGGTGGTCTGGGCGTTGCTGGAGAGATGAACCTAGGTTCATAGAAAAGAATGCAAGAACTTCTCTCTAGCTACCATCATGGTACAGTCCTCAGTATCCCACGGGGGGTAGGAGATTTGCCCCTACACAGGAAGTGGACAGAGTCACTGGCGTTGCTGATGGTGGCGACCAACAATTACGACATCACCTCTGAGATGGCTGAATGGCACCAGGCCCTGGGCTAGACAGATGCACAGGTGGGATATGTGTAGTGAGCCGAAGTTGGCTTCAGGCGTGGATCTGGGCGCTGCAGTGATTTATTGGTCATGGCAGTGAGTGAATTTCCATCTTTTGAAGATTGGTGGTTTGTTTAGCTGTGGGACGCAGTAGATTGGTTGTGTAGTCACTGGAGCGCCGGGTGCTTTTGGACTATTAACAACTGAGGAACTTATTCCTTTTGTTGATGGACTTGCTAGAAGTTGGTCATCAAGTGCAAATTAGCACAAGAGGGTCTTTATTAATATATCTGTTTGGAGAAAACATTTAGGGAAAACATCAGTTTTTCAAGATATTGGAGGTTCAACAAGTATTAGAATTCATTTCTCAATCATTAGTAGAAAAGAGCACTAAAACCTCCAGACTAGGCACAGAATCTATGAATACCTGTCCATAATTCTATGCTGCAAGATACTTGTCAACAGTGTATTCACTATGCGCGAGCCTCATGTTTCCTATTATTATATCGACAGCGACTCCTCTGTGGCAGATTGTCATTAGACCAACGAGTGTGGGGGAATGATACCGGTTCGTTTTTACTGGTGGGAGACTTCAGGGACAACCTTGGGGTACAGGGGGCTTTAACAACTGGAAACAGATGTTCATATGAATCCTGAAGTTTAAACCTTATCTTGGGATAATTCAATGAGAATTCAGTCGAAGGGTATATTATATGCTACAATTAGAAACCTATGGGCAAAAAATGTCTTACAATTCTTTATTTTAAAAGTGATATGACCCATACAACGTTGACAATATTTAAAATTAAGGTTAGTTCTCATTGCGTTTTTTAGAATTTGCAAGTATCCAATCAAAGTTATTAGAGATTGTGTGTGTATTGTTTTGCAGTGTGAGCAGACACAAATATTCTATAATTTTTTTACTGGTAAAATTCAGAACAAAGCTAGAAAACTGCATTTGAGGAAATGTTTGAAATTTGAAATTTGTGTACATAAGTAGAATCCATATTACTCATAAGCGAAAATGGGTTAAAAATATCCATGCCACTTTTTGTTCTGAAAAAAAAAAATATCCATGCCACTTAGGGAGTAGAAATCGACCATACTATAGAAACTTTGTGCAGGTTTGTACCACAAAAAACTGCAAAAAACATAAAGAGACTTGCAACCACCTTCATGGCCAATGCCATTGCCAAGTAGTCATAGGTCTGGGAGAGAGGAGAGCGCACGCAAAAGCTTAATATGTTTTACTCTTGGTCCAACATCACCAGGTCTAAGCTATTTCTATACTCATATAAACATAGACCCCTAACCAACCACACCACTAAATCGCAGGACCAAGCTCACCACTGAATCACTTGGCCAAGCTCACCATGGAATTGCTTGGCCAAGCTCACCACTGAATCACTTGGCCAAGCTCACCATGGAACCGCTTGGCCCAGCTCACAATGGAATCACTTGGCCAAGCTCACCATAGAATCGCTTGGCCAAGCTCACCACTGAATCGCATGGCCAAGCTCACCATGAAATCGTTTGACCAAGCTCACCATGGAATCGCTTGGCCAAGCTCACCACTGAATCGCATTGCCAAGCTCACCATGAAATTGCTTGGCCAAGCTCACCGCTGAATAGAATGGCCAAGCTCACCATGGCTCACCATAAAATCGCTAGGCCAAGCTCACCACTGAATCGCATGGCCAAGCTCACCATGGAATCACTTGGCCAAGCTCACCATGAAATCGCTTGGCCAAGCTCACCATGGAATCGCTTGGCCAAGCTCACCATGAAATTGCTTGACCAAGCGCACCATGAAATCGCTGGAATTCTTGATGCATATATCTCTCAAGTTTGGTCACAAATGGAGTCAGTAGAAGCATCGGCATGCATTTCCAAAAGGTTTCTTAATTAAATCAATTTGTACGTTGTTGTTTATTTTTCGGTAATGTGGTTGTGAAAAGGATCTCTGCAGTCCTGTAACATCTCTAGTTTCTGCGTAGTAAATCTCCACTAATTTCCTTAGAGGAAACCAGAGAGGCACGAGTACTAGGTGCCCACACAGAAGATACACAATGGAATCTCTAGAGAGGAGCCAGGTGAGACCCGCAGCCCAGCTCCGTTTGTTCTAGCCTCCCTCCTTGCCACACACATTAACTGGTCCATCCACCTTACACTGCAAAATGGCAATGTTTTTAGCTTTGAGCTTGTATGAAATATGTACATGTCCCTCTCTCTCTATATATATATATATTTGTGTGTGTATATATATATATATATATATCCCACAAAGCCTCTCTGGAACAGAAAGGAAGATATATATATATATATATATATATATATATATATATATATATATATATACTCCAACCTCCGATCTCCTCCCGCAATCGCTTTCGCCCTCGATCGCGCTGGAAACAGACACGGACCAAACGTGAGATGCTGGTTTCAGATTTTATTCAGCTGTCGCCATAACGTTTCGGCACAAAGCCTTGATCACATGACAGCGTAACCACATTTTCGATGAGTATTTAAAGTGCACAGTGCTGTTACGTGATTGGTTCATTTAAAATTACCCTCATTGGCATTGACATGGTGGACAGACTATACATTTCGGATTCTTAACATCTCACCGTACGGAATACTCCGTATCAGATGTCCTGGGTGAGTGTACTGGCATGTAGGATTGTGTTTCCTGCAGTAGTTTTACGGAATAACCTGCTCGCTAACTTGTTGTCGTGGGTATATATCTCAATATCCAAAAAGGGGACCTGTGTCTGGCTCATTGTGAACGTAAAATTGATGTTAAGATTATTTTTGTTCAGGTTCCCAATGAAATTTTCCGCCCCCCCCTGTGTACCTCTCCACACCACAAACAAATCGTCGATGAAACGATACCATGCTACAACATTTTCATTCATCTCTTTCTCAAAGTTGGTTTTGAGGACCAGTTCTTTCCAAGCCCCCATGTGTAAACATGCTACGCTTGGTGAAAAACTGGCCCCCATTGCCACTCCCTGACGTTGACGATATATGAGATTATTGAATATGAAGACATTATGTTCCAAACAGTAGGTTAGCATTTTTATCAACATTTTATTATGCTCATTAAATTCATCAGATCTCCGTGATAAATAATGTTTGACCGCAGTTATACAATCCAAATGTCTTATACTTGTATAAAGGGCACTTACATCTAATGCTAGCAACCAATCTCCCGGTTGCCATTCAATGCTGCGCATTTTGCAAAGAAAGTCACTGGAGTCACGGACATATGAATCCAAGGTCCTCACAAAAGTCTGTAGAAATTGATCAATGTATACTGAAGTGTTCTCCAAAAGTCCCCCTATTGCATTGATAATGGGTCTGCCCGGGGGATTTTTTTGATCTTTGTGTACTTTTGGGATAAAATATATGCAGGGCATTATCGGATGGTCGACCTTTAGATATTGGAATTCTGACTCAGATATCAGTTTTTTTCCTTTCCACTTGGTTAACCAGGTATGATATTCTGATTGCCATCCTTTTACTGTTGCCGCACTGACTCTTTCGTAGTGTTCACGATTGTTCAGTTGCATATATGCTTCTTTTTCATACATTTCCTTTGTGAGTAAGACCACATTGCCTCCCTTGTCACTTGGTCGTACTATGGTATTTTTGTCCTTATTCAATTTTGTTACCAAGTTTTCATATTCCATTGTTTGTTGGTTATTTTTATAGTGTCCTTTGCTTATACGTTTTTGTAATTCTTTCAAATCGTTCGTTACATTTTCGTGAAAAATGTCAATACCATCACGTGGCATAATGGGGCAAAACGTTGATGGTGGTTTCAGTGTTGTAAGTCTTGTTCCACCTTGTGTTTTACTTTTTAGACCAGATGTATTTGGCATAAGTGGCCTCGGTTATATATATATATATCCCACAAAGCCTCTCTGGAACAGAAAGGAAGATATATATATATATATATATTTATATATATATATATATATATATATATATATATATATATATATTAAATCACTTTGCAAGAGGGTTAGTCTCCGGGATCCGAATCCCGTAGTCAGGTGGCGTGTTCCACTCGGCCAACCCCACCGCCGAGTAATGTCAATAGTTCCAAGGTTTTGCCACGATAAACAATACACGCACTCAGAGAAGGTACAGCTAGTGGGCGTTTATTTCCAAGGTAACGTACCTTGGAAATAAACGCCCACTAGCTGTACCTTCTCTGAGTGAGTGTAGTGCTTATCGTGGCAAAACCTTGGAACTATATATATATATATATATATATATATATATATATATATATATATATATATATATATATATATATATATATATATATACATATATATATATATATATATATATATATATAAATTAATATATATGTATATACACACACGCACAAGCGCACACACTATTTACTGAATGACCTTTAATTGATGGCTCAACCAGTTACATCTGTGGCCCATTGGCCATTTGCCACAAAAATTAACTTATAGAGATGCCACTGTAGCACAACTCGAGTCTCTGTCCATGGGACATGCTGTCTCTCTGCTCTTAAACAAACCTATGCTTCCGTCAGCTGTTTTATATGCAGTAATTCAAAGGCAGTGCCAAGGACCAGTGCTTGACAGTGAGAGGAAATCAATATGTCTTTATTTAGTGTCTTGGCAGCACCGTGGGTCAAGGAGGAGTGGTAGGGGAGCTGATAGGAGGGCAGGGACAGAAAAAGGAGAGATAACATAAGGTCACAGGGACATGGAGTTCTCAGGCACAAGAACGCCCTCTATTGGACCTGTGTGTTATCAGTACTGCACCCCCCTAAATCACATTATAGAAGAGAGTGGTTGTAAGAAATTTGGTTACTGGTTGACTGGGGTGTGAGCCCTGGTCAAGCAGCTACCACAATTCTTGTCTGGGTAAGACACAAGCCAACCCTAAATTAACCTGTGCTCATATCCCTGGTAGCTTGGACCAGAGCAGTCAGGCTTAATTTAGAGGCAATGTCTAAAGTATTTGTCAACACTTCAAACAGCAAAACAGTGAAAACACCACACAAAAATACACCACAAAAAGTTTGGAAAATAAAGCACAATGTAATAAATAAAACAAGTACAAAACAATAAAAATCAAACAGTAGACCCAGAGTTATGACTTTTTTAAGAATAAAGATTAAAACAGTGCCTAAAAGCTTAAAGCATCAATCGAGGCTATATGGTCGCTCTGGACCGGGTCAAAATCAAATGCTCAGGTTTAACAAAATGGAGCGTAGGTTAGCTACTGTCCCAGATTAGTTAAGCTGAAGTTTTACTTTCTCACGTTTTGTGCCAAGAGTCACATTCACGTTGGAGAGAGTCGCGAGGAGCAAGGAGAGAGTTGCAGGCTGTAATCAGCAGTGCGAGGAGAGCAGACCGGATGTCATGGACAGACAGGCTGAAGCTTTGCATTTGTGGTCCGGCGTGAACTGTCAATGCGGCTGTGTGATGAGATGGGCTGGTGGCGAATCGCCATGAATTTCAGTGTGAGGAGCACAGCGTTGCTGCAAACGGGCCCGTCGGTGATCAGTAAGAGTCCAATAGCTTTATTTTTGGAACGTTGAACCACCCAAGCTTCCAGAACCTCAGGGGCACCTCGTGAGGGTCAGGAACTCTCAGCAGCTGGATCCTGGAGCAAGTTTGGGAGCCTATTATGTCCTCGAGGCTCAGATAAGGAGGCCAGCAAACTACTCCTTTGAAGCACTCGGTAGTCCTGAGTTCAAGATAAACTTGCAGGTCCAGTTCTTCTTCTTCAGACAAAAGGGCAGTAGGCAGCAGGTCAGCACAACAGTCAGGCACTTCTTTCAGTGCATCAGTCCAGCAGAGTGGCAGCACTTGTAGCAGCACAGCAGCCCTCTTCCTGGTAGAGTATCCACAGGTCCAGGGGTGTACTGAAGACTTTGTGTCTGAGGGCCAGTATTTATGCCCAGTTGTTGCATTGCTTTGAAGTGGGGAGAAGCTTCTAGAGGCATGCCTTTGAACTGCTTTGATGCCCTATCTCCCTGATCCTGAGTCCAGTCTAACTACAGAGGGTATGTAGCCCTTTGTGTGGAGGTAGGACAAGCCTATTCAAGTGTAAGCAGGGTTGTGTTCAGCTCCTCCCTTCAGTCCTGCCAGTGATGATCCATCCGGTTCCACCTAAGCTCCCCATTGTGTGTAGCTGTCTAGGAGGAATACACAAATCCAAACTGTCTGCTACACTCAGCCATGTGGCCAGAGACAGACTGTGTGCACTAAATGGCTAAGGCAAAACATGGCAACTTTCTTAAAGTGCAATTTGCAGAATTGCAATTTAAAATCTAACTACACCATAAGTTAGGATTTTAAATTGTGATTCCAGAGACACTAACCATGAACTGGTTGGTAGAAATTAGTGTCTCTAGTTGGCAGACTGCAAGTTCACACCAGATAGGTGACATCACTCTTGCGCCCCAACACCTTAAAGGGCTCAGTTCACTTGTCCTGGAGAGCACAAGGCTCTACTGGAGCCATGACTTACACTTTCTGGCTAGGTTGAAACTCAACCGGAGTGGCATTCTGGTCAACCAAATGTTTCACCTCTTCCTGGCTGGCTTCCAGGTTTGCCTGAGCGAGCTTCAGTAGGCACGCAGACTGGTTTCTAAAAGCCTGCAAGTAGCTAAATACATCCTGGGGGGGCTTCCTTTGAGCTTTCTCCCAGACTTCTTTCACCAGAATAGGAGGTCCTCTTACTTGGTGCCCACCAGAAGCTCAAAAAGACTGCACCCCAAGGCCTTCTGCAGTACGTTCCTGTAAGCAAAGAGAAGGCATGGCAAGAGAACCTCCCACTTATGCCTCAGTAAGTCTGGCAGGCCCCTAATCTTGCCCATCAGGGTTCGGTTGAACCTCTCAATCAACTTATTACTTTGAGGGTGGGAAGGTGTGGTGAACTTGTATGCTACACCACACTGGTTACCTGTTCCCATTTGGAAATTACACTTACCTCCAGAACACGTAAAACTGGGTAGATCCTGAACAGCCTCTAAGCTTTCCAATCACTAGCCTAGAGGTGACTTAAATGCATCAAAATGTAAGACTTGGGAATGGGAAAATATTTACGTTACCAGGTCGAAATGGCAGTTTAAACCTGCGCAGAAAGGCTCTGCAATAGCAGTCCTGAGGCATGTTAAAGTGCTATTCAGATGGGTGGCACAATCAGTGCTGCTGGCCCACTCGTAGCATTTAATTTACAGTAGCATTTAATTTAACTGGTAACATTTAATTGACATTTAATTTACTCATGCTCCTGCAATGCACATTTGTCTCTTCAATAGTTTTTTTGTAAATGTTGCAGTGATAATATCAATGATGCCATGGAAAATGTCATCAATGATGTACATATGTGCGGTAATTAGCTGTGCATGATGACGGCGTGAGTTAAAGTTACCTTAAGGCACAAGTTATACTTATTTGAAATCACTGTAACTATAACAGCTGAATATCTATAGTTTTGTGTGTGTAAATTCAGAACCTAACTGTAACATTCCTGTTACCTTTGTTTTTTGAGTGAATTTCTAACTTTAAAAAAAATGCTAGTTCTTAACTACAACGTTCCTGTAACATTTGAATTTCTACGGTTTTTTAATGCAACGGGCATTGGTCGCATGACCTTGTCTGTGGCAAGGCCCTACAGCTAACCCCCCACATGCTGCCAAACCCATGCGGGGTTGGTTGAGTGAGTGTGTGCAAATTTCTTTTTTCATTCGGCTCTGGATTTACTGGTTTGCCTCAGATTTACACTGGGGGGGGGGTCGCGCTTATCCCTGAGGTGGATCCGTGGATCGGCCGAAAAACAAATTTTGGCTAATTTTTTGATCATGAGGTGTCCCTCAGGGACCCCTCCCTCTATCGTATGGGGTTAGCATAACCTTATCCTGACCCAATAATGTTATACTGTTTTGTAAAGCGCGCAGCTACTCAGCAGAGTGTCCCGGCGCTAGGCAGTGGGAGACCAACCAGGCAACTAGATTAGCTGTTAAAGAGCCAGGTGTTTAGTTTCCTCTCAAGATATCCGGGCTGTGTGCTAGGCAAAGGTCTAGTGGGAGTTTGTGGCAATAATGTAGTCCCAGGTAGGAAAAGGATCTCCCACCTATTCCAAGGCGATTGACGCCCCGATCTCATGCAAGGCCTTGCGCATTAGGACCATAGCCTTAAAGACTGCCCTCTATTTTACTGGGAGCTAATGAAGGACCCTCAAATGAGGGGTCATGTGGGACCTAGGTGGGAGTCTGTGTAGCAGTCTTGCCGATGAGTTATGCACCACCTGCAGTCTGTTAATAAGATAGCCTGGGAGACCGAGGCACAGAGTGTTCCCATATTTGAGTCTCAACGTAACCAGGGCCTGCACGACCTTCTAACATTAGACTCAGACTTCCCACTTTTATTTTTCCCCTCTGCACCGTGCCGTTAAACAAAATGTTGGCAGCAACTTTTCTCTGAGGTTGCGGCCAGCCAATTAGTGCTTTGCTTGGGTGTGCATATATATGTGTGTGTATGTGTGTGTGTGTGTGTGTGTGTGAGTGTATGTGTGTATATATATATATATATATATATATATATTCACTGACAAAAACATAGGTTAGAGACCATATATAGTTAGCTGGACATTTTATTGATATAAAACCAATGAAATTCCATATATAGTTAGTTGCACTAACTATATATCGCGCACCCGCAATCCACTGCTGATGATGTCACATATTACATCATTCATGACATGGTCAGTGACATCACTGATGACATCACTGATGACATCACTGATGACAACTCAAATGACATCACTGATGCCATTATCCAATGACTGTATGTTTCTGTAAAGTTAAAATATGTCTTACATATTGAAGAATGAGTGGATGTATAAGTGTCTGGATGAAGAATTTAGTAGGTGCATGACTGACTGTATGAGAGAGTGATTAAATGTGTCTCACTGAGTGCATGGGTTAGTGACTAAACTGTCTTAATTTGTGCATCATTATGTCTGTTGTTCTGTAAACTGCTGAATGTGTTAATCAGTAGCTATATGAGTAACTATATGGGATATTCATTGGTTGCGCAAGTATTTGTATGGGAGACTGAGTATGTGTATCAGTGGCTGGGAGGTGTATGACTCTGTGCACAGATGTGTGAGCAGTTGATTCACTAGATGTATGGGTTCAAAAGTGCATGTGGAAACAGCTGCATGGGCGGTTGACTGTGTGCATGAGTGTATTGGTGAGTGAATGGATATCTCAGTGCAACATGTCAAAGTAAGTACATATGTAAAACACAGTGCATGTGAGAGTTGACATATATAACCATGCATAAGAGCCAGTGAATGTATGAGTGGCTGTATGGATCATTGTGAACTTGTTTTAGGGATCGCATAGGAGATTAAATATGTGTTAGAATATGTTTGAATTAGTAAGGTGTGTATAACTGTATAGTTGAGGAAATGGAGGTGTGATTGATTCTTTGCATGACTGAGTAGATGTATGAGTAACTGCATGGATGAGTGACAGTCTGTGAGTGTCTGTTTACACTGATTGTATCTAAGGTTATATTAGAGTCTGAAGAGGTTCATCGTATTATCACATGAATGATATTATCAGTGATGTTGTCAGTGATGTCATTTGAGTTGTCATCAGTGATGTCATCAGTGATGTCACTGACCATGTCATGAATGATGTAATATGTGACATCATCAGCAGTGGATTGCGGGTGCGCGATATATAGTTAGTGCAACTAACTATATATGGAATTTCATTGGTGTTATATCAATAAAATGTCCAGCTAACTATATATGGTCTCTAACCTATGGTTTTTTCAGTGAATTTTCAAGGTTTTGTAAATGCAAATTCCTAACTATATATGGTCTATAACCTATGGTTTTTTCAGTGAATTTCATTGTTTTTTTAAAAGCTCATATCTATAGCTGTAAAATATATTCTTTATTACGTGACATATCACGTAGCCACGTGAGACGCCTCATGACGCGTCGCATAACCGTGACGTATCGGCTCTGCAGCGCAAACAAAACCTGTAACGTAAGCGCGCCGGAGCACGCTTACAGATATATATATTTTTTTTAACCTTAATTAGACAAAATCCACACGTGCACATATCTTGAGGCCTTGCAAAGGCGCATCAAACAAACAGTCCCTACAATTTTGCCAAGTTTGGTGGAAATCTATTCCTTTAAATTTTATTTTACTGTTTCTCTTGGTTTTCCCCTTGTTACGCTTACCGGAACGCTACCCGGTACGCAAACCGGACGCTCCAAAAACACAAGATGGCGGACTCCTGTTACGCTGCCGGTTAGCTGCCCGGTTCGCGTACCGGGAAGAGCCTCTACCGCGAAAAATCGCAAAATTTTTATTTTTTATTTTTTGCCCCGCGGGGCACTTTAATATCCCCCTCATCAATCCTAGGGGGTCAGGAGGGGTCTACCTTGCCCCCTTTCCTGCATTTCCCTCTTCGTTTTTCACCACTTCTTGTCTCTCGATCCTACCGAGAGACAAGATGGCGGCCGCTCCGGACTGTTTAGAATGTTGACACACACCGGAGAGCCAATGAGCTTCTCTTCGTAAAGTTCCGTTACGCGAAAAGTACGCGAACCGGAGCGCTACCCGGGACGCTGTCACAGATATATCTGTTTTTTCAAACGTTAATTTCTCAAAATCCACTGGAGCACATATATTGATACCTAGCAAAGGCACATCGGGCCAACAGTCCCTACAATTTTGCCAAGTTTCGTGCAAATCCATTGAGCTGTTCGAGCTAAAAGTGAGGCCAACCGCCCTATAGAAAAATGAATGGGAAAAACGCGTTTTGGGACCCCCCTTTTTTCTTGGCCCCCCCCTTGACGAAACCCCCCCATATTTTCAGAGGCTGCTCAGAAACAAAATGTGCCATTTTCCTGAAAATTTCAGCCGATTCCGTCCACAAACCCCAAAGTTATTAGACATAGAATTTTCAAAAGTCCCATAGAGAAAAAATCCGGTAAACAGTCAAAATATCGAGTTTTTAATTTCGACCTACACTTATATCGAGTTGCTAATATCGATGGGACAGAATATCGATGTCCAGAATATCGATGGCCAGAATATCGACCCTAAGGTAAGTAATATCGAAATTACTAATATCGATAGCATATATATCGATGTAAGTAATTTCGATTTACTAATATGTGTTAGAAATATTAGTTAAGTATTTAAATTAATTGTTATAATATGTGTTTAATATGTTTTTATAATTTAAAAATATATAAGAGTAAATAATATGTTTTACTACCACAGCGGGTTGTGGGTTTATAGGGGAATAGGGTGGGAAGTAATTTATTTGTAATTAAATAATTATTTTTCAATGATTAATTTATTTTGCAATAAAATATTAATTGGCAATTATTTATTTTAATTGATTAATTGATTAATTAATTGATAATTTATGTATATTTTTAACTAAATTATGTTTTACTACCACAGCGGGTTTTGGGTTTAAAGGGGAATAGGGTGGGAAGTAATTTATTTGTAATTAAATAATTATTTTTCAATGATTAATTTATTTTGCAATTAAATATTAATTGGCAATGATTTATTTTAATTGATTAATTGATTAATTACTTGATAATTTATGTATATTTTTAACTAAATTATATGTTTTACTACTGGAGCGGGTTGTGGGTTTATAGGGGAATAGGGTGGGAAGTAATTTATTTGTAATATTAATTAATTTTGGGTAAAGGGGTATTTTTAGGGTTCAGGGTCAGTTTTCAGTTTTTGGGTAAAGGGGTATTTTTAGGGTTCAGGGTCAGTTTTCAGTTTTTGGGTAAAGGGTTTTTTTTAGGGTTCAGGGTCAGTTTTCAGTTTTTGGGTAAAGGGGTATTTTTAGGGTTCAGGGTCAGTTTTCATTTTTTGGGTAAAGGGGTATTTTTAGGGTTCAGGGTCAGTTTTCAGTTTTTGGGTAAAGGGGTATTTTTAGGGTTCTGGGTCAGTTTTCAGTTTTTGGGTAAAGGAGTATTTTTTGGGTTCAGGGTCAGTTTTCAGTTCTTTGGTAAAGGGGTATTTTTAGGGTTCAGGGTCAGTTTTCAGTTCTTTGGTAAAGGGGTATTTTTAGGGTTCAGGGTCAGTTTTCAGTTTATGGGTAAAGGGGTATTTTTAGGGTTCAGGGTCAGTTTTTGGGTAAAGGGGTATTTTTAGGGTTCAGGGTCAGTTTTCAGTTTTTTGGTAAAGGGGTATTTTTAGGGTTCAGGGTCAGTTTTCAGTTCTTTGGTAAAGGGGTATTTTTAGGGTTCAGGGTCAGTTTTCAGTTTATGGGTAAAGGGGTATTTTTAGGGTTCAGGGTCAGTTTTAGGTTTTTGGGTAAAGGGGTATTTTTAGTGTTCAGGGTCAGTTTTCCCTACTGTTGCACCCACTGGAGTGGGAATAGTAATTATTGTTAAGTAATTATATATTATATATGATTTATTATTTTTTATTATTATTAAATATGTATTATTATTTTTTTAACAATTATTACATATATTTAAATATGTTTAAGTAATTATTAAGTATTATTTACAGTTTTTTTATGTTATTTTAAATTAAAAAAAAATCGATATATTTAACAACGATATTTTTTACATCGATATTAATTTTTCGATATTTTGGTACTTACCATGTTGTACATAGGGCATCGATATTTTTGCTATCGATATAATTACGCCGATATTTGTGTAGGTCGAAATTCTGTCTGTCGAAATTCATAGATCCAAAAAATCCTAACTATATATACCTACTGGCGACCGCCAGTTGGTAATATATGTAAATATACATATATATGTATGTATATATATATATGTATATAAATATATATGTATGTATATATGTTTTTTACAGCAGTTAAATACCACTTCCTTCTCTGCTATTTTCAGTACTTCTGACTAAACCCAAAGCTCTTCTTACTCTCCAACACAAAAAGTCCATTTGGCGGTGAGTGGATTATGGAAATGCAGGCTGTAAAAGTGTGGGAAGGTTTAGCGAACACTTGTATAATACCAAATCACTCTGCATGTGTCATATTTGTGGTCTGTGTTGTCTTTTCCATAATTTATTTGAAACACAGAAGCTCCATGAGGTTCATGCTTTTTCAATGACTGTATAATAAGTGTATGGATCCGTGACAGTTGGATTTCGATGTAGATCTATTGAGATATTGTAGATCAGGAATCACAACATGGAATAGTACAGAATTGGATGTAGAGTAGGTCTTCTCTACAGAGCCCCACCAGGAGTAGGTGACATAACCACACAAGTGAATGTCACATAGCCAGTAGGCTATTACAATGCATAACGTATAAGGTGATGTATCCACATAAGTGAATGTCACATAACGAGTAGACTACTACAATGCATAACTTAAATAAGGTGACGTATCCACGCACAAGTGGAGGTCACATAGCCGGTTGGCTATTTCCACATAAACCTTGTAGAACAATGTAGGTGACAAATCCACATACCAGTGGAAAGTCACAAAGCCAGTGTTACAACATGAACTTTTAACTAATCAACGAACAGTAAAAATCCAGGGAGTCAAGTTTCTTTAAAATCCATAGCTTAAAGTTTCTGTAGGTTGTTATAGTTACCTTGTAGTTTCTTCAGATTTTGTAAATTTGTAATCCATGACTAGGTACACGTAGATTTTTTCCAGATCGTCGCCAAATATAATAAGTGAATGGAACCGAGACCAGTTGGATTTCCATGTAGATTTATTGTAGATATTGTAGATCAGGAAACACAACATGGAGTTGTACAGAATTGAATGTAGAGTAGGTCTTCTCTACAGAGCCCCACCAGGAGCAGCCTCCTTACTGCTCAGTCTGTACTCCCAACAGACACTCTCTCCACACAAAGGCATCCCAACATTCGATAACCTCACCACACACCCAACGTTCCACAGAACATCCACACTGGCTGAGCATCAAGGCAGAGAGGCATGAAAGGTTATTACATTGGGGATTCGTAACATTTGTAGCGCTAACACTGGAAAGTAAATTGCCGCTAGGCGCTTCTCACACGTTACTGGAACATGGCCATTGTTTACCGGCTGGCTTGTAGCGAAATCCGTTGGGGGAAATCTCAGTTTGTAGTGAGACAAAGCCTTCCAGATACTTGAAAGAACATACATGTCAGGTGCTCTCGGCAACAGAAGCCGCGAGCAAGAGAGGAACTGGCAGTTTAGGGAGTCAGGGAGTGGGGGGAGAGTCGTTACTCTGCAACATCAATCACTAAAAGTCCTCGGGTGAGTAAATAATTAGGCGCTGTTAATTTCAGATGCGAAGTCTGCTTGTATGAAATATGCCAGTTTCCATCGCTGGTCCTGTCAGCGGTAGAACATCATAACTCAGCCTTCATCCCGCTGTCAGCCCAGAAGTGCGCGCACTGCTGATATAATTATCCCAATGATCGCACAGAGTGAAGATTTTTTTTCTGTGAAAAAGGTTCGGAGCAAGAGAGTTAAAGGCGAGCCCTGCCTGACTGTCATAGGCGCTCATCAGGATGGTCGGCCATTTTAGGCTTTGTCTTGAATCTTGGGTTCTTAAAGGGACATGTAGTCCAGGAAATAATAAAGAAAACATCTATTCATTCCTGCATCTTTAATAGTTTCAGCAATGAGCATTCTAGAATTTTTGTTTTATGATGTCTGCTTCGTTTTTGAGCTCTATTGTGACATCATTCACCGGGTGCCCCCTTTAATTCGCAGACATGGCGTAAAAATGAGAAATGCAAAAAGAACAATTGATGGACAGAATGTTGATCAATGTCAAACATTCACCTTAGTACAGAGATCGGGCCTAAATCTATTGCTTTTTTGCTCCCCATGCCTTTCCAGTTTAGACCCAGCCACGTGCAAATCAGTCTTGAACCTGTTCTCCATGGGAACAGTCCAGGTCGAACTGCCAGGCCAGGTCCTCCCTGGACTGGAAACAAGCATCCTGGGACCAGTTTCGGGGCATCACCCCTCATCAGCCAGGCTAGCTTGATTCCAGGGGCATGGAGAGCACAGGACCCACGTATGGGCATACCCGTCCAACTCGGGGTGACAAATGCACAAAGAACAATTGATGGACAGAATGCTGATCAATGTCAAACATTCGCCCCAGTACCTAAATCCATCGTAAAAATTAGATACAGGGTTGTACATTGCAGTTGGATATGTAACAGCAATGCGGAGTGCCATGAATGCCCTGGGCCATAATACAGACAGGGAAATGTCCCATTCTGCCCAGTTGGCCATAATAGGGCTGCAGAGGGCCCCTCCCATTTCTGGCCCAAATGCTGTTTCACTTCCTACTGTAATGATATCTAAACCGTTACAAGACAGACGTAGGTACAGTTTACATTCTTCATCCAAAGGGCTAGCTGATATAGCTCAAGACCTTCCTTATTTGAACTAATCATCAACATTTTTGCAGCTTTCTGTTTTCAGTTACATTACCAAGCACTCATTCATTTTTGGGACAATCTACTTCTCATCATAAAATGTAAAGCCACTAACTCTCTGCTGATCCCAACTGCTGCTTGGCTCGTTGAAATATTTTTTTTACTTCAATATTTAGAAGCAACTGATGCAACACATAATGGGAATTTCAATGAGCCTTAGGAAGAGGTGATTACTGCAAGCAATAAGTAGAGGTCGTTGCATTCAACCTTTTTTAGTGGTCAATGCACGCAAGCCTTAAGTGGAATCTATTGCTGCTGGTGTATGTAGAGGCCATCGCTGTGAGCCTTTTCTAGAGGCCACTTTTTTGAGCCTTAAGTAGAGGCACTTGCTGGTTCCCTTAGGCTGAGGCTATTCTAGCAAGCTTTGGGTAAATATCATTGCTTCAGATAATGAAGAAGACGTCTATGCTACAAGCCTTGGGGCGAGGCCACTGCTCTAAGCCCTAAGTAAAGGTCATTGATGCAAGTGCTGAGTGGAGGTCACTGCGGATGTATGACGTTACAACGCATGCTTTTAACACGCATGCCTTTACAACGCGGTTTTTACAACGCATAGTGCTTTGGGGCGCTGGATAGTGAATAGTTTAATTTACTATTCCAACTCCAGTCCCCGTGGATAGTAGGGAAGGTGTTGGATAGTACATTAAACCTATTCCCTATCCTAGAGCGCCCCCCAGTGCAATGCGTTGTAATGGTTTGCGTTGTAAAAGTTGCGTCATAATGGTAGTGCGTTGTAAAAGTTTTGTTGTAAAGGTTGTTTACCGTCACTGCTGCAGGCCTTAAGTAGAGGCCACTGCTCGATACTAAACGAAAGCCGACGACACCATTCTGGATGTGAAGAGGGTTCCTTTTCCACAGGTCTTGGAGATGTTGCTGTTCATGGTAGCTGTCCTTGCAGAAGAGATAGTTCAGCAGGGATGAGAGAAGGACCTGTCAGACCTGCCTGTGTAGGAAGTCAGTGCTTAAATCAGCCAAGGTTAGTTTCGAAGCATCCCCCGTGGGGCTTCTCTCTGGGGAACCGTGACTTGTGCCATCCGTGCATTAATCACACCCCAGCAAATCAGGAGCAAGAGCGGCACAGGCAGCCGGTCCGCCACCGATGCTCTTTTCAGAGCTCAGTTTGTGACAGCGCGGCTGCAGCCAGTTAGCGGTACATGGAGTGTGCTCTAGAAATATTGTCTGCAGTTAGAGGGTGGAAAACTAGGTAACAGCATGTAGGCTGTGGATGTATTTAATGGTTTTTTGAAGTTAAATCGCTTGCCTTTACAATGCATTTCGCCTTTACCATGCATTCTTTACCACACAATGCCTTTACAACTCAAAGTCTTTGCCACGCATGCCTTTATCACAAATATTCCTTTACCACACATGCCTTTAAAATGAAAGGTAAGTATATTTAGGTAAGTATATTTAAGCTAAGTGAAACCTATAGATGTATAGGTTTCATCTAGCTTGACTATACATACCTAAAAACACTTACCGTTCATATATATGTGTATATATATATATATATATATATATATATATATATATATATATATATATATATATATATATATATATATATATATATATATAAATACATATATATTATACATAGATATGTATATATATATATATATATATATATAGCAATATATGTAATGGAGGTATCTTTTTTAAATTATTACATTTTTCTTAATAGTGGGGAACCCCTGTTTTAATTACTCTTACCACCATATACCTCTACCAATCCCTAAACCTTTAAAACACACGTAACACCCTGTACACTGAACAACCTCAACATCTAAAAACACCCTAAAATACCCTTACCATCCTACACCCTTACCCACTCCTAAAACCTAAAAACACCCTTACCACTGATACCTTTACCCACCCCTAAGCTTTAAACACACACCTAAACACCCTATATACACTTACCACCCTACCCTGTACCCAACCCTAAACTCTAACAACACCCTTACTACCCTATACCCTAAATCTACCCACCCATAAAAATGCCCTCACCACCCTATACCCTTTCTCACCCCTAAACCCTAAAAACACCCTTACCACCTTATACCCTTACCCACCCTAAAACCCTAAAACCCCATTACCATACTATGTCCCTACCCACACTTGACCCTAAAGGCACCCTTACCCTATACCCTTTTGTACCCCAAAACCCCAAAATACCCTTACCACCCTATGCCCCTATCCACCCCCTAAACGGTAACAACACCCTTACCACATCATGCCCCTACCTATCCCTAAACCTTAAAAACACCCTCATGACTTTATACTCTTTCCCACCATAAATGCTAAAAACACCCTTACCATGCTATAGCCTTACCCAAATGTTATATATACACACTTATACCTGTGTGTGTGTCTATATATATATGTAAATATGTGTGTGTATACATATAAATGGATTTATATATATACACACACACAGTCACACACACTTACCTTCGAGGTAAAGGAATGTGTGGTAAAGGCATTGCATTGTAAATGCATTGCGTGGTAACGGTTGTATGGGAAAAGCATTGCATTGTAAACACGCTGGGGCAGATTTATGATAACTGGCGCATCCCCATGGATGCGCCTGTTATTTTGCGCCGCTGCTTCGCCACTCATGGTGCGCCGCATTTACAATGCGCCGCACCATGGGGCAAAAACGGCACAGATGCGTGACGCATCTGTGCCGTAAAGGTGGCGCATTGCTGGAGTTGCGTCGCAAGCGCGACGCAGCTCCAGCAAGGCTCGGGGGTGCCCCATCTTTACAATGCTGCATCAAGACCTACGCCTGCCTCAAGCAGGCGCCCGGTTTTGACGAAGCATTGGCCTGAAAGTGACTGAGTGAAATCTTATAGATTTCACTCAGCCACTTTTGCGAGGCGCACCTGCCCCGGAACGCCCACCCTGCGCCAGAACGCCCACAAGTGGCGCAGGGCTTTACAACGTGACGCATCTGCCTTTATGTGTCACGTTGTAAATGGGTCGTAGGGATGCGCCACGTTTATGCCGCAGTTGCGTGACGCAAACGTGGCGCATTCCCAACATAAATCTGCCCCATTGTTGTAAAGACTGTCTCTCATATTTTATAACATTATGATTAGAGCTCAGTCAATTCATATCTTGCACTGACTCCACCAACATGAAGTAACATGACTCTAGGGGCCTCATTTATGAGGCTGTGCGTCACTTTTACGCCGCTGGTGCGTCACTTTTTGTGACGCACCAGTGGCGTAAAAAATGCGCCTTGTTGCGCCATATTTACAAAGTGACGCATCTATGTAGATGCGTCACTTTTTAAACCCCTGCGCCACATTATACCTGCGCCAGGTATAATGTATGCAAGGGGGGCATATTGACGCAAGGAAGGGTCCTAGAAGTGACGCAGTGAAATCTATGAGATTTCACTGCGTCACTTTTAGGACGCTGTTGCGTCAAAATCTTGCGCCTGCCTCACAGCAGGCGTAAGACTGAAGCAGGCCCTTTCACAAGAGGCTTGCCCCATGTGAAAGGACGCCTTGTTGGAGTTGCAGCACTTTTGTGACACACTCCAGCAATGCATCACTTTTGTGCCATACAGATACGTCAGAAATACTGACGTATCTTTAACTCCTTGCGACATGATGCGTCATACATTTATTTATTTATTTATTTATTTAACGATTTGTAGAGTGCCTGGTGACCCAGAGGCATCCCCGCGCTGTAAGAACTTGCGTTGGCCAAAAGTGGAAAGATGGTCCTATTTGGGGAAGGGAAGGGTTTTTAGCTGTTTGCGGAAGCGTAGGTAGCAGGGTTCCAGCCGCAGACAGCGTGGGAGCGAGTTCCAGCCTGAGGATGCTTTTACTGAAAAGCGTCGACCACCGGTGCGAACCCTCCTGAAGTTGGGGACATTAGCCAGACACTCATTGTCCGAGCGCAGGGATCTCGGTGCTTTATACGGGGTGACCATGTCTCTCAGGATGGAAGGGCCTTGACCGTTGAGGAGTTTGTGGGCGGTGCACATTGCCATAAACTCTATCCTCTCTCGCACTGGAAGCCAGTGGAGAGCCTTGAGCGCTGGTCTGGCAGAGGCTCTAGAGGGAAGACTCATCAGCATCCGAGCAGCTGCATTTTGGGTGCATTGTAGCTTGGCCAGGGTAGTTTTGGGGGCTCCAAAATAGACGGCGTTACTGTAGTCCAATCGTGCAAGGATCAGACCTTGAACCAGGAGTTTCCTAGATGGAGGAGGGAGCAGCGGAAGGATCTTGCGGATTGATCGCATGAGTCTGAAGCAAGTTCCCGCTGTTTTGGTTGCCTGGGTTTTCATGGACAGATCTGGTTCGAGCCAGACCCCCAAAGTCTTGATTTCCTTCTTCGAGGCGGGCACCTCACCCAAAGCATCGGGCCAGACAGATGGTGGAATTGCTGACCCTTTCTTGCCCATCAGCATGACTTCGGTTTTAGACCCGTTGAGTTTGAGTGAGGACTCGCACATCCAGAGGTGGATTTCCTGGAGGCAGTTCAACAAATTGTCTGGGCAGTGGTTGAGATGTGAGAGCGAGACGACCAGTTGCGTGTCGTCCGCATAGCTTACAATCTTGATGCCGAAGGGGACAACTATGTCCTCTAAAGGGGCCATATAGGCGTTAAACAAGGTGGGACTTAGTGAGGACCCCTGGGGTCAGGTGCATCAGGTATGTCGCAAGGAGTGCGCACTGAGAAGTGACGCATCGCTGCTTTCATGCAGCGATGCGTCATTTCTAATAAATGAGGCCCTAGGTAACTAGAAATGCCTCTATTACTCTTGTCGCCATACACATTATAATTCAATTTCTGCCAATAAACTGCAGAACAAAAAAATGGCATTACCTTGAATGTTTGAAACATAGGGCGATATTTTCTCTATACGAAGTTACAATTTGCTCCAAACTGCCAAAAAACAGCTGTCCATTAGAAAGTAGTGACTCAGCAATCAATGGCTCCTCTGTGATACTGGCAACCTCTAGTCGGCCATCAGCTGGTGGTACAATGTTTCTATTGGCTGTGCATTTGCTGCAGAGATAGGTGCACATTGTCCAGTCTGGATGAAAGATTTGCATCTCAATCAGTTTTTCAACCTTCTTGTTTGGGTAAAAGGAGCACAATGGAGTTGGGTTAAACCAGCATTTATTAATTTTTAAGCCCAGACTTTTGTTGTGTTTTTGGTGCGCTTATATCTAAGTGGCTGCTATGCCACACCTTCCACCAAAGTGAGTGAGGAATATTTAACTGTGAAAAACCAGGGAATCTGGAAAAGCAGGAATAAGAAATAGAGTAACGTTTAATACATTATTTGAGATAAAAATGACAAAAATTCAATCAGCGGAACCGGTAATGGAAACTAGCTAGGGGAACGTAAACTATATGGGTTTGTCTCTAGGAGCAAGGTTTGCTACGTTCACAGTCACATAGACTTTAATGTAAAATTAGAATAACCAGATGTTTATTTTTTTCCTAAATCATAACAGGCAAATTAACCTCCTTACCTACAAGGAATATTTTAGCAAACAATTTCTCACTGTAGACAGAGCATCTCTTAACCTTTCTTTGCATTTGCACACAGTTGTAAACGTCATTTGCTGCACAACACTGTTGAAAACGGGGGGGGCATATTATCAAGGGGGTTTATCTCCGCTTTTTTGGCTTTAAAAGCCAAGAAAGCGGAGATAAAATTATCTCCCTATTACCTAGCTGTCGCTAACACCAGTTAGCGGCAGCTAGTAGGAGATAGCGACCATCTTGGGCCCCACTTTGCATGTCAGTGATATTTATCACTAATGACATGCAAAGTGGGCGTGCCAAGATGTTAGCGACTGAAAACAGTCACTAACATCGCTATCTCCTATTACCAACTTTTGGAGATATTCGCGCTAAGTGAGAATATCTCCAAAAGCTAACACCTGCCCTGAGCAGTTCTTAGCCATGTTATCCAATGGGAGGTGGATAACATGGCTAAGAGCATTAGCTCGGTAATGCATGAATATCGCTGACTTTTCAGCGATATTCATGCATTGCGGCGATTTTTATCACATTTGCGATATTCCTTGGTAATACCAAGGTTTATTTGCGGTAAAAATCGCCGCAGCTCAGCGGTAAATTTTTCTCGCTAACCAAGCAATAGCGATAATTATCGCTATTGCTTGGTTATATGCCCTGGGGTTACTGGTTGAGGGAAGGGAAAGCCTACTCAAGCAGCAACCGCAAACACCATCAGGGTGACACACAAGCAACCCCCAACCTAACCTGTGCTTAGCCCTCTGGTAGCTTGCTGCCTAAGCAGTCAGGTTTAACTTGGAGGCAATGTGGAAAATATTAATGCAGCACTACAAACAGTAATAAAGTGAATGACCACACAAGAAACATCAGACACCAACTTAAAATAACGTGTAAAATGTAATACATTATTTGAGATAAAAATTAGAAAAATTCAATCAGTAAAACCGGAGATATGCAAATTTAAATTTAAATATTTATGTAAAAATTGTGCTTTGAAGCTCAAAGTGCCAACTGTCAAGTCAAGTCAAAAGATTTATATAGCGTACTACATACCCGGAGGGTCTCAAGGGGCTTGAAGAAGGGTGGGGAATTACTTGTCGAATATCCAAGTTTTAAGTTGCTTTCTGAATGCTAGGTGGTTCTGAGTGAGATGAAGGTGAGTGGGGAGTGAGTTCCAGGTTTTAGCTGTGAGGTAGGAGAAGGATCTACCTCCCATGGTGGTTTTGTTGATGCGACGTACGGTAGCAAGGGCTTGGTTGGAGGATCGTAGCTGGCGGGAGGGGGTGTAGAAGGAAAGTTGTGTGTTGAGGCATTCGGGTCCAAGTTCGTAAAGTGCTTTGTGAGCGTGGGTTAGGAGGCGGAAAGTAATCCTCTTATTGACGGGGAGCCAGTGGAGGTTTTTCAGGTGACTAGAGATGTGGTCTTTACGCGGGATGTCTAGTATGAGTCTGGCTGATGCGTTCTGGATGCGTTGGAGTTTTTTCTGGAGTTTTGCGGTGATACCGGCGTATAGGGTGTTTCCGTAGTCCAGGCGGCTTGTAACCAGTGCATGGGTGACCGTTTTTCTGGTTTCGGTGGGGATCCAGCGAAATGTTTTTTTGAGCATGCGAAGAATGTTGAAGCAAGATGATGAAATGGCGTTGACTTGTCTGTTCATAGAGAGTGAGGAGTCCAGGATGACGCCCAGGTTCCGTGCGTGGTCCGTCGGGATGGGTGCTTTTCCAAGGGCCTCTTGCCACCAAGAGTCATCCCAGGCGGAGGAGGAGGTACCTAAGATAAGGACTTCTGTTTTGTCTGAGTTCAATTTCAGACGGCTGTGCTTCATCCACTCGGCTACTTCTTTCATTCCTTCATGTAGGTTGGTGTTGGGGTCTTTGGTGAGTGAGAGGATCAGTTGAGTGTCGTCGGCGTAGGAGATGATGTTGAAGTTGTGTTGGCGTGCGTTGGCCGCGAGGGGGCTCATGTATACGTTGAAGAGGGTGGGGCTGAGTGAGGATCCTTGTGGTACGCCGCAGATGACTTCAGTGGCCTCTGACTTGAATGGTGGGAGGCGGACTCTCTGGGTTCTTCCGGTGAGGAACGAGGTGATCCATTCCAGTGCTTTTCCTTGGATTCCGATGTTTCTGAGGCGCTGTAGAAGGGTGCTATGGCAGACTGTGTCGAAGGCTGCGGAGAGGTCGAGGAGGATGAGGGCGACTGTGTCTCCATTGTCCAGTAGAGTTCGAATGTCGTCTGTTGCTGCGATGAGGGCGTCTCCGTGCTGTGTTTGGCTCGGAAGCCGGACTGTGAGGAGTCGAGGGATTCGTTGGTTTAGAGGAAGGCGACGAGCTGGTTGTTGATGGCTTTCTCGATGACTTTGGCCGGGAATGGAAGGAGCGAGATGGGGCGGTAGTTTTTGAGTTGGTAGGGGGCCGCGGTGGGTTTTTTCAGAAGGGCGCTAAGTTCTGCGTGTTTCCAGCTTTCCGGGAAGGTGGCGGAGTTGAGGGAGCAGTTGATGACGTCTCGGAGGTGTGGTGCTATGATGGAGTCTGCTTTGTTGAAGATGTGGTGAGGGCAAGGGTCTGTGGTTATCTGGACTTTCCGGACTTGGGTAAAGTCACAGACTCATGCTGACAACGATGGAGCAGTGGCCGGCTATTGGGCCCAAGGTAGGCCCGCTGAACAAAAGTACCTTAAATCCTGGCTGTGGAGAGTTTTGAGGTTCTATGTCAAGGATTCTTTGTGCAGTCGAGGTGATGCAAGTTCATGGTGTGGAGATGCGTTGCGCAGTGGCAGCTTAGAGGAACTGCAAAGCACCAGCAGACACCAAATCATTACAACAAGAATAAAAAAAACTTTCTAAAAAATTGTTTGCTTTGCATTTGTCACCCCAAGTGGTACAGGTAAGCCCGGACATGGGTCCTCTGCTCGCCATGCCACTGGATTCAAGCAATTCTGGCTGATAAGGGGTGATCCCTGAAACTAGTCCTAGGATGCTTGTTTCCGGTCCATTAATGACCTGGCTTGGCAGTTCTGGCTGGACTGTTCCCATGGGAAACAGGGTAAAGAATGGTTTGCATGTGGCTGGGTCCAAACTGGAATGGCATGGTGAGAAAAAACAATGGATTTAGGCCCAGATTTATGTACCAGGGGTGACTTTTTGACATTGTTCAGCATTCCGTCCATCAATTGTTCTTTTTGCCACTTTCTAAAAGTGAAATTTCAGTATTGTGACATAAAATCCAACTTTACCATGATAGAGGGCTTTTAATTACAAATTTTTAGACATCAAACTTGAGCTGTGTACCTGCTCCCAACTGAAAGTTATCACTTATTAAGTGTAATAAGGAATCCTAATGGTATTCTAAAGGAAATGTATGCCCTGCAATAGTGAAAAATTAATTTAAATGTTTTTCACTACCAGGACATATATAACTTAAAAGTACACACCCATCTTTTCACATCCACTGCTGTCTGCCATATGAGTTAACTAAGAGTCCACCCCAGGGTTGACATATATTAAAAAGAAAAGTTTAGGCCCGGCAAAAGGTTTATTTTGCAGGTCAAAATGGCAGTGTAAAACTGCTCACATAGGCATTAAGTGGGTGGCACAATCAGTACCTGCAGACCCACTAGTAGCATTTAATCTACAGGCCTTGGGCACATGTAGTGCCCTTTACTTGGGACTTACAAGCAAATTATATATGCCTATTGGTTATAAGTCAATTGTACAAGTTTTAAGGAGACATCACAAGCAGTTTTGCACAAGTTAGCAGTGGTAAAGTATGCAGAGTCCTAAAGCCAACAAAAAAAAACAAAGTCAGTAAAACAGGATGGTTGTAGGCAAAGAGTTTGTGGGGAAACCTGGCTAAGGATGCCAGATCTAACAGGCACACTCTTTTATAATTGAGAAATATGAAGAATAACATTTGTTTCTTATTTTAATATGATTACAAATCACTAATACCTGCTGCTAAAGACTTTCTTATAGTTTTAGGGGCCAGGAATAGTCAGAATTGTCACACTTGCAGGAGTGTGATGGTTAGTAGTTAGGTCAGTACTACCATTGGGGAACAACGTTTACAACGCAACTTTTACAACACACTACCTTTACAACGAAACTTTTAAAACGCAACATCCATTACAACGCATGCCATTACAACGCAACCATTAAAACGCATGTCACTACAACGCATACCACTCCAAAGCATGTCATTACAACGCAGTCATTACAACGCATACCATTACAACGCATACACATAGTACCCTTACACTATCCAACACTTACTCTACTGTTGCACCCCCTGGAGTTAGAATAGTGATTTTTACCCCTACACTATCCAACACTTAACCTACTGTTGCACCCCCTGGAGTTAGAATAGTAATTTGTACCCCTACACTATCCAACACTTACCCTACTGTTGCACCCCCTGGAGTACGAATAGTAAATATTACCCCTACACTATCCAATACTTACCATACATGCAATGTAATGGTATGCGTTGTAATGGTATACGTTGTAAAGGTAGTATGCGTTGTAGTGGAATGCGTTGTAAAGGTAGTTTTTAGAGATGCGTTGTAATGGCATGCGTTGTAATGGAATGCGTTGTAATGGATATTGCATTGTAAATAATGCTTTGTAAAGGTATGCGTTGTAAAAGTATGCGTTGTAATAACATACATCCCTACCATTGGCAACCACAACAGGGGCAATGGGTGGTGCAAGCAAAGTGGCCTCTTGACGAAGGCCCTGACTTATAATTTATTAAAAATTGAGCGCAGTTTCAACCTGAGCGTTGGCTCTGCATAAAGACAAGGGCAGTACATGCAACATAATAGCCTGCACCCAATTCCCATGGTGGATTCACAATTTAGAAAATCAAAGAAAGCTGCCTTCCCTCCAGCCCGCGGTGGTGATCGCTGGTGCTAGTTAGCGGGTCTGGGACACGAGCGGCACCTGTCTTATAATTCACAGATCATCCACTGGAGGAGAAGTTGAACTTAGCTGCAGTCCTCTCAGGTGATCTTTCATTATGAGTTATGATAAAGTGACACCTTCTTCCAAGGAAATGTCACCACTCTATGGAAAAACGATATTTAACCAAGCCTTCCTGTCTTTTTCATTTCTCTTTCTAAGGAAATATTGACGTAGAAATAGGCTGCAGCATTTCCCTCCATGCAGCATGGAAGGGGTAATATATTGTGATGCCATGAGCTACTGGTTCACTAGAATAATTGTAAAGCCCCTTTATGCATAACAGATTTTTCTTCACACTGCATTTTAAGTTAAGTGGAGAAGTGTGGCTCAGGGGTTAGAGGCGGCAGACCCGGAAGCTGAGATCGGCCCTGGACCAGGGTTCAATTCCCCGCCTCGGCGGGTCTTGGGCTCAAAATTTCCACGGACTCGATAATTCTCGCTCCGGTGCCTTCTCAACTCACGGGTTCACACTCTGCGACTCTGGGCAATAGCTTGCTTAATCTCCACAACGGCCCCTCGCGGCGGGATGCCTGGCTTTCACCTTGTGGATACCCTGCCGGGGTTATCTCACAGGGGAATACCAGGACGGGTTCCCTAAGCAAGCGCCGGGAAACCCTTTGTGGGTAGCTGTGCGCTATATAAGCTCAAATACATTTACATTTACACATTTACTGTAGATTTCTTTTCATGTTAGGAACTGGCTCGGGGAGAGAGAAAGAGCTCAAAAACACCCCAATATTCCAACTTTTGTTGCATTGTGTTGAGTTCACTGAAGATTTGGGGCTAGAAGTTCATGACTGCTGCAGACTACTGAAAGACCCTGCCAGTTTCTGTAGCTACTGGGGTACAAAGGCAAGAGCACTTCCTGTTCACTGCTATTGTCTGCAATAATATTGTTGTGAATACACAATAAACAGAACATTCTCTCCAGGACAGGGGTATGTGTGCACGAGTGATATATTAGTGCAGTGAAGATTTCTTGCAGACACAAATGTGTGCATTTTCTTAGGTCCGACAAATGCTTCACTTGTAAAATAAGTGTCATGGCCCAAAGTTTTTTCCAAGAAGCGCGCCCCCGTCCCCCCCCCCCCCCCCCTGTAGTTCTGTGCTGGAGTTGCCGAATCCCAATGCTCCTTAGCTTTGACTCCAACTTTTGGTTTTTTCCCCCTAATGTTTCCTGTCCTTTTACTACAATCTTGTGGGTTCTTTTTCATCCCTGCTTTTTTCTTTGTCACTTTATTTCACGTCTATGCCACCCCCCTTTTATCCCCAATTCCCACCATTTTCTCTATTGTTCTCAGTCAAAGTTTGATCATGAAAAGTACGTCCTGGTCCCCAAATAGTGAGTGCCAGTGGAACCCACCTGCAAACACCAGCTCAAATTAAGCACTGCACAAGCCGTGTGGCTCACTACGTATATAGGACCAATTGCTTTCAAATGCTAAGGCAGTTTTTCTCGGAGAGAAGAAAAAAGTATCTTCCTTGCCATTTTTTGCAAAAAAAACATCTTTAAAACAAAGGATCACTGCGTTGGTCCCAGTCCATGCCATTTAGTCCTTTGAGTGTAGCCAGCAATGCTTTCTATTCGGGAACTTGTCAAATAATTTCTACTATTATAGGTACATGCTTATCAGTGCTAGGAAAGGAAATTGCACAGTTACCAACCTTATTGTATTGACAGGGGTTACCCACTGATTTCTGTTTTATTGTATTGACATCATGAAAATGAAATGTCATCCACGTTCAAACCTATGTTATGAGGGTCACCCCAGATATTGTAAGTGCAATAACCCACTGAAAAGTCTTACTTTAGGACAGAAGGAGCCTGTACCTTATTAGAAGCTTTGCACAGTTTTCATTAACTCATTATTCAATATGTAAAATGAATGTTTACAGAACAGATAGGGATGGAATAGAACAACATTTTCAAAGACTAGGGGCCCGATTCACAGAACTAACAAGACAAAATCCTAAACTTACTACTTTTGGTATTCACAGAAGTTAGGATTTTGTCTTAAGACAAACTTAAGACAGACTTAAGTTAGGATTTTGTCTTAAGTCTGTCTTAAGTTTGTCTTAAGACAAAATCCTAACTTCTGTGAATACCAAAAGTAGTAAGTTTAGGATTTTGTCTTAAGTTAGTTCTGTGAATTGGGCCCTAGGTTCATAGATCAAATATATGCTTAAAAAACATTGTCCATTAGTCTTGTTCTCTTAGTTCCTTGATTTCGACCATTACACAGTTGGTAATGACTTAACATTTCTTGTTCGAAAGAATCACCCAATCACAGCATTTTACCTACTCCACTGGGATACCAATATGCAGCTTTAAGAAATCCTGGAACAGAACATTTAAGGCATCAGCTGTATGTTTATTAAGGTCACAATTACATCTATGCATACATTGGCAAAAGGCCATTGTAAGAAAGTGAATTATTATTTTATAGTGGGCATTGTCCACCTCAAGGTATAGTAATCCTAACTTGTAAGGGTGTAGCCAAAAAGTCACTAAATTACCCTGAGCCCAACCCCAAGGTGGCTACGGCACAGAGCAGCCGGGCTTAACGTAGGGCACTATGTAAAGTATTTATGCAGTACCAAAACAGTAATGAAGTCAAAATACCAAACAATAAAAATCCCAAACCAAATTCGAAATATAAAGTACATTTTAATGTAAGAAAAATGACACCAAAACAACAAGAATCCAATAAGGGAGATCATAGAAATTAATTTTTTAAAGTTGAAAAGATAAACAGAGCCAAAATGCACTAAGAATTAACAACTAGAGGTCACTTACTAAGTTGTTTGGTTCATGTAGTGAGCATGGAATTAGAACATAAAATTAGATGATTTAGGAAGAACTTATAGAATCATTTATTTCTCTATTTATAGGACAAAATGTCGACAGTCATGGTTTTTCATTTTAAAGAGTTCATTGCAGAAGTTGAGTTTTTGGTTCACTTCAATAATTGAGCTAGTCTAAAAGACTACAATGATTTGCAAAAACTGAACAAAGAGACAATCCCTTGATTCAAACTAAGGGGACTATTAGGATGGTAGTTGGAAAATCTCTCCGACCACCATGGTAGCGGGAAAACACCTCCTGCTAGGACCACAGGATAACCGCCGGTCCAATTAGTATGCTCCACAGTCGAAATCCGACCTGGTACAGGGACATGTAGGGGGTACCATAGGTACCCCCCCAGTGCAACCACACACACCCCCAACACATTGTGGGCCCAGCAATGGGCCCCCGGAGACATTCTTGGCATGCTTTTCCATGTCAGTCCCACTGCCGCGGAAAGAGTGGCTATCGCCGGCATCATAATCATGCTGGCGGAGCCTGGCCCTATACGGGTGCCATTGGTGCGGTCCAATTCCGCTCGCTAGGCAGGTGTGCGGACTGCAACCTGTGGAAAAGTGGCGGGTGGTAAATCTCACCACTGTGGTTGTCACCGCCATGCTAATGGGACCGGGGATTTTCCGGGTTGCGATGGCGGGTGGATGTCCGCCGCCAGTCCGGCAGTTAGTACCGCCGGACCGGCGGCGGCCATCCGATCGCTATCCTAATAGACCCCTAAGATACTCAGGCAGTTTGGGACAGACTGGGATGTTGCATTGGGGCATTTGGGAAAAGACACTGTATGTCACTTCTTTGTGCTGGAGTTTTTTCTTTTAAAAAATGCACGAGAAATGATGGGCATTAGCTAAGTGTGGAATCTTCTATTTCTCTTGTTAGTTAGTGCAGTAGAACTTTATTAGGTAGAAGCCTTGCCATTGGTCAAGCATAGATTCTCTTTTAGAATACTTATGTGCTATGATGTAATTGTATGTGAATTCCAGAAAGGTCCTGGGCCCTTGTGTATGTAGGAAGCTGTGAGTAAGTTTATAGTCAATTAACTTCTTCAAGACTTCTTGGATTTGAGTCTGCTTCGACTCCTCGAAATTGGTGACGTGGATGGTAAGTCTAGTAGATTGTTGAAGAAACAATGAATATTGACCTTCAATAGCATGATCTGAGTTAAAACAAATGACATTTATAGACTGAAAATCTACAAAAAATGTAAAAATAGACAACGCATTTAGCAATTTCCAAAGAAAAGGAATGAGCTTGATGCAATCATTATAACACTAAAAAATCAAATTCCAATCAATGCAGATAACCACAACTGGAGATCCTACTAAATATTTTCGTTCGAAAGTAGTCAAAAGTCACTTTGCAGATGCTCGTAAACAAACCCTGCTTGCAAGTGATGCGGCATACATTTCTTTCAATGAGAGTTGCAGATGGCATCTGAACTAAGCAGGTATCAAAGTGATTGTTCTAGCTTGTTTTCCAGTTCCGAAGAATCATGGGTGTGAATGCCATCAAAGTATTTAGTAACTGCACATTATTGTCAATGCTGTTATTGAGAAGAAAAAAAATAACGAAAAGGTAAAAGTGGCAAGCAGTGGCCCTACATAGAGAAAGAAAGAGTTAATGTTATGAAAGGATAAAAAAAATGCATAGTTAGCTGTGTGCATAAGTGGACTAATAATGCGTGTGTGTTCTTGTTCCAAGCATCCGGGATTACGATTTGCACACCTGCCCTTTGTGCCCTCCCCCCGCAGAGCGCGCGGTGAATTAGAACAATCTAATTAGAGTTAATGGGAAGGAATAATGGAGGCGAGGTGTCCATCTCTTTTATGCTTACGCTGCCTTTGCATCCCCTCATTATCATTGCATTCCTGAGCTTTGGAGGAGGTTAATGTCCTGGTGCAGTGAACGGAGAAGGTGAGTCTCACATGGCCCTTGCATCCGCGGGTGTGCGGAGGGGGATACAGAGTATAGAGTGAGCGAGCTAGCTACTGTGACCCTAGCTTCATGGACCGTGCTCTGCAGGAGTGCGGAGGGGGATACAGAGTATAACGTGGGAGAGCTAGATACTGTGACCCTAGCTTCATGGACCGTGCTTTGCAGGAGCGGGGAGGCAGGATACAGAGTATAGAGGGAGAGAGCTAGCTAGTGACCCTAGCTTCATGGGCCGTGCTTTGCAGGAGCGGGGAGGCAGGATACAGAGTACAGAGTGAGAGAGCTAGCTACTGTGACCCTAGCTTCATGGACCTTGCGTTGCAGGAGCGGGAAGCAGGATACAGAGTATAGAGTGAGCAAGCCAACTACTGTGACCCTAGCTTCATGGACCGTGCTTTGCAGGAGCGGGCAGGCGGGATACAGAGTATAGAGGGAGAGAGACAGCTACTGTGACCCTAGCTTCATGGATCGTGCTTTGCAGGAGTGGGGAGGTGGGATACACAGGATAGAGGAGGCGAGCTAGCTACTGTGACCCTACCTTCATGGACCTTGCTTTGCAGGAGTGGGGAGGTGGGATACACAGGATAGAGGAGGCGAGCTAGCTACTGTGACCCTAGCTTCATGGACCTTGCTTTGCAGGAGCAGGGAGGCAGGATACAGAGTATAGAGTGAGAGAGCTAGCTACTGTGACCCTAGCTTCATGGACCTTGCGTTGCAGGAGTGGGGAGGTGGGATACACAGGATAGAGGAGGCGAGCTAGCTACTGTGACCCTAGCTTCATGGACCGTGCTTTGCAGGAGCGGGCAGGCGGGATACAGAGTATAGAGGGAGAGAGACAGCTACTGTGACCCTAGCTTCATGGACCGTGCTTTGCAAGAGTGGGGAGGTGGGATACACAGGATAGAGGAGGCGAGCTAGCTACTGTGACCCTAGCTTCATGGACCTTGCTTTGCAGGAGTGGGGAGGTGGGATACACAGGATAGAGGAGGCGAGCTAGCTACTGTGACCCTAGCTTCATGGACCTTGCTTTGCAGGAGCGGGGAGGCAGGATACAGAGTATAGAGTGAGAGAGCTAGCTACTGTGACCCTAGCTTCATGGACCTTGCGTTGCAGGAGTGGGGTAGGTGGGATACACAGGATAGAGGAGGCGAGCTAGCTACTGTGACCCTAGCTTCATGGACCGTGCTTTGCAGGAGCGGGCAGGCGGGACACAGAGTATAGAGGGAGAGAGACAGCTACTGTGACCCTAGCTTCATGGACCGTGCTTTGCAGGAGTGGGGAGGTGGGATACACAGGATAGAGGAGGCGAGCTAGCTACTGTGACCCTAGCTTCATGGACCTTGCTTTGCAGGAGTGGGGAGGTGGGATACACAGGCTAGAGGAGGCGAGCTAGCTACTGTGACTTTAACTTCATGGACCTTGCTTTGCAGGAGTGGGGAGGTGGGATACACAGGATAGAGGAGGCGAGCTAGCTACTGTGACCCTAGCTTCATGGACCTTGCTTTGCAGGAGCGGGGAGGCAGGATACAGAGTATAGAGTGAGAGAGCTAGCTACTGTGACCCTAGCTTCATGGACCTTGCGTTGCAGGAGCGGGAAGCAGGCTACAGAGTATAGAGTGAGCAAGCCAACTACTGTGACCCTAGCTTCATGGACCGTGCTTTGCAGGAGCGGGCAGGCGGGATACAGAGTATAGAGGGAGAGAGACAGCTACTGTGACCCTAGCTTCATGGACCGTGCTTTGCAGGAGTAGGGAGGTGGGATACACAGGATAGAGTAGGCGAGCTAGCTACTGTGACTTTAACTTCATGGACCTTGCCTTGCAGGAACGAGAGGTGGGATGCACTGGGTAGAGGGGGCTAGCTAACTACTGTGACCTAGCTTCATGGACATTACTTTGCAGAAGTGGGGTGAAAAGATACACAGGATAGAGGGGGCAATCCAGCCATTGTGGCCCTAACTCTATGGTCCGTGCTTTAAAGGAGCAGGTAGGCAGGATAGACAGGGTAGAGGAGGGGAGCTAGCTACTGTGAGCCTAGCTTCATGGGCCGAGCTTTGCAGGAGTGGGGAGGTGGGATACACAGGATAGAGGAGGCGAGCTAGCTACCGTGACCCTAGCTTCATGGACCTTGCTTTGCCGGAGTGGGGAGGTGGGATACACAGGATAGAGGAGGCGAGCTAGCTACTGTGACCCTAGCTTCATGGACCTTGCTGTGCAGGAGCGGGGAGGCAGGATACAGAGTATAGAGTGAGAGAGCTAGCTACTGTGACCCTAGCTTCATGGACCGTGCTTTGCAGGAGTGGGGAGGTGGGATACACAGGATAGAGGAGGCGAGCTAGCTACTGTGACCCTAGCTTCATGGACCTTGCTTTGCAGGAGTGGGGAGGTGGGATACACAGGATAGAGGAGGCGAGCTAGCTACTGTGACCCTAGCTTCATGGACCTTGCTTTGCAGGAGTGGGGAGGTGGGATACACAGCATAGAGGAGGCGAGCTAGCTACTGTGACTTTAACTTCATGGACCTTGCTTTGCAGGAGTGGGGAGGTGGGATACACAGGATAGAGGAGGCGAGCTAGCTACTGTGACCCTAGCTTCATGGACCTTGCTTTGCAGGAGCGGGGAGGCAGGATACAGAGTGTAGAGTGAGAGAGCTAGCTACTGTGACCCTAGCTTCATGGACCTTGCGTTGCAGGAGCGGGAAGCAGGATACAGAGTATAGAGTGAGCAAGCCAACTACTGTGACCCTAGCTTCATGGACCGTGCTTTGCAGGAGCGGGCAGGCGGGATACAGAGTATAGAGGGAGAGAGACAGCTACTGTGACCCTAGCTTCATGGACCGTGCTTTGCAGGAGTGGGGAGCTGGGATACACATGATAGAGGAGGCGAGCTAGCTACTGTGACTTGAACTTCATGGACCTTGCCTTGCAGGAACGAGAGGTGGGATGCACTGGGTAGAGGGGGCTAGCTAACTACTGTGACCTAGCTTCATGGACATTACTTTGCAGAAGTGGGGTGAAAAGATACACAGGATAGAGGGGGCAATCCAGCCATTGTGGCCCTAACTCTATGGTCCGTGCTTTAAAGGAGCAGGTAGGCAGGATAGACAGGGTAGAGGAGGGGACCTAGCTACTGTGAGCCTAGCTTCATGGGCCGAGCTTTGCAGAAGAGGGGAGATGAGATACAGAGGGTAGAGGATGGAGCCAGCTACTGTGACCCTAACTTCATGGACCGTGCCTCGCAGGAGGGAGATGAGATACAGAGGGTAGAGGATGGAGCCAGCTACTGTGACCCTAACTTCATGGACCGTGCCTCGCAGGAGGGAGATGAGATACAGAGGGTAGAGGATGGAGCCAGCTACTGTGACCCTAGCTTCATGGACCGTGCTTTGCAGGAGCGGGGAGGTGAGATACAGAGGGTAGAGGATGGAGCCAGCTACTGTGACCCTAGCTTCATGGACCGTGCCTCGCAGGAGGGAGATGAGATACAGAGGGTAGAGGATGGAGCCAGCTACTGTGACCCTAACTTCATGGACCGTGCCTCGCCGGAGGGAGATGAGATACAGAGGGTAGAGGATGGAGCCAGCTACTGTGACCCTAACTTCATGGACCGTGCCTCTCAGGAGGGAGATGAGATACAGAGGGTAGAGGATGGAGCCAGCTACTGTGTCCCTAACTTTCTAGAGACATCAATGGCTGACAATGGAGCAAAGACAGAGGCCTCCCTTTAAATGTTGCTTTCTTAGTGAATCCAGAAAATGCACCATGCTCCATTACATATCAGAATACTGTAAAAACAAATATGGTGCAACACAAATATAATTCCCTAAATATCGTTTACAAAAAACCTGTCCCTTTGGATATAGACTTTCTATTATTAACTCAGAAAGGCGATATTTGTAGATAATATTTCGGACACCGTATTTACATCAGTCAATGTTCTAATAATTATATTTTGGTTCCACGCTACTACGCCCACTGCCATTGCTGGCTTAGATTTAGTTGTTTCATCTTTGGTGTGTTGTGTTGTGTTAAAGATATAATATGTCACTAGCATCGCAGACACACTTTGTGCCCTTTCTCGCTCGCTAATGTCCAGGATAAGGAGATAGCCCTAGAGGATAAATTTGCATAGAATACAGATATATGGATGCCATTTTCATGGCCACTGGTTTGCATGAGAATCTGGCATAATCTTGTCCTTTCGAGACATATGTTGGACACATCTGTACTATCAAAATGAGTTGTCATGAACTCATGGGGACGGTGAATAAGTGAATCAATGAGGAAAGAGCAAACACAGCTCTTATAATAGTAAAGTCGGACCCTTTGGGCCCGATTCAAAGAATGAATTTAAGGCTCAATCCTAAACTTACAACTATTTTGGTATTCACAGAATGCACTTACTACTTTTGGCATTCACAGAATGAATTTACTACTTTTCGTATTCACAGAAGTTAGGATTTTGTCTTAAGTTTGTCATAAGACAGACTTAAGACAGACTTAAGACAAAATCCTAACTTAAGTCTGTCTTAAGTTTGTCTTAAGACAAATTTAAGACAAAATCCTAACTTCTGTGAATGCCAAAAGTAGTACGTGCATTCTGTGAATACCAAAATAGTAGTAAGTTTAGGATTGAGTATTAAATTCATTCTGTGAATCGGGCCCTTTATCCTCAGTCATCAAAACTATTGGCTCTGGGCCGAATGACTCATGAAAACACTGTTGCCTGAAGTGTCATTTATTTCTGAATTTGCCAAATCCTCTGAGGTTTGAGAGATTTGAGCCAAAGGTTGGTGGGAATGGGAATTTAAAAAATAAGTCAAAGGATTGCTCTTGAATAGATGTTACCTGAGACAAAGGACCTGTCACCATACAAACTAACTTTTATTTTGTGTTTACAGCCTGTGTCACCGCTTGTCTGTCTATTATTTTTTCCTTTACATCCTAGCCTTCCTGCTTCGATGTACGACGCTCTGATACCCTGGCGGTCTTGTTTGCGTGATATTAAACTTTTCAAAATAAAAAAAAAGTCATGCCAGTCTTAAAAAGGCAGTGAATCAAAAAGTTGCAAAAATTAACTGGGGTGGGGGGAGTGGATTAGTGAGAAAGAATTATTGGAATAATTCAGTGAAATGTGTACACGTCACAGATCTGGTGTGTAGCCCTTTGGGCACTGTCTGATTGCCCTATCGACTAGCCCATCCCTGCTGTGTCCCTAATTCTACTCGGACTCGGCGATTCATGACTTTGGAGGAGGCGCCCTAGAATTACCAGTTTTAGGGATGTGCAAAAATGTGAATTTGTTTGTGCAAAATTTTACTAAAGTGAAGCAAATTTTTGAAAAATGTCATAACTCCTGTTCGTATGTCTGGCGATATACATTCAGAAGACTGCTTCTCGAAAAAAATGTCTCCCATAAAACATTTGCTGCATGAGGCACCATCATACTGGCAAAAAATATGCAACACTTTGCTTTCTAGGAAATATAGCAACATTTAGTGAATTGTGTGTAATGCACAATTGACAAATGCCAGGAGATTTCCTAGGTGTAAAAACGATTTGCCCAGATGTCACAAGTGATCCAATAATAAAGCACTATTTAAGCATACAAGTTTCATCAGATAAAACCTGGAGGGATTTGCACAGAAAAAATGCTACACATTGCGAGCTAGGGTTCAATATGTTATTACTGTGGTTTCCCCGCTCCAAGGTGCAGAACATGAAACTATGGGGGTAATGCCAAAACCGGCATATACCGCACGCCAATATATCGGAATGTATTGTTTATCGAGAACAATGGGGCATATTATCGAGGGGGTTTATCTCCACTTTTTTGCCTTTAAAAGCCAAGAAAGCAGAGATAAAATAATCTCCCTATTACCTAGCTGTCGCTAACACCAATTAGCGACAGCTAGTAGGAGATAGCGACCATCTTGGGCCCCGCTTTGCATGTCAGTGATATTTATCACTAATGACATGCTAAGTTGGTGTGCCAAGATGTTAGCGACTGGAAACAGTCGCTAACATCGCTATCTCCTATTACCAACTTTTGGAGCTATTCGCGCTAAGCGGGAATATCTCCAAAAGCTAACACCTGCCCTGAGCAGTTCTTAGCCCTGTTATCCAATGGGAGGTGGATAGCATGGCTAAGAGTATTAGCTCGTTAATGCATGAATATCGCTGACTTTTCAGCGATATTCATGCATTTCGGCCGATTTTTATCGCTTAGGAGATAAACCTTGATAATAGCAAGGTTCCTAAGTGATAAAAATCGCCGCAGCTCGGCGATAAAAATATTGCCGCTAAGCCAACATAGCGATAATTATCGCTAGTTGTTGGTAATATGCCCCAATATTACTTCCTAAAATACTGGTGCATTAAGAATGAGTCCCTGTGTTGTTAAAGCTCGAGACAGCTCCCCGGCTGGAGGCATGCAAGGGTGAGTTTGTACATTGACTACCCACATCTGCATGTGTCAGCTAATCCACGTAATTCTGCTTGACTGAAGTTACTTACCCCACCTATGTACAAGTTCATGCCCCATGTCTTTAGTTAGAGTTCACGAATGTTACAACGTCGGCATCGCTGAGTTGGTCCACGCAGAATCACCAGCGAGATGAAGGAAATGAAATTCAATTAGCTTCTTTTGTGTCAATCAAACTACTTTCCGCGTGGGAAGGCACACGACGTAAGCTATATAAAACTTTATCTGACAGTGTTTTTTCTAGCTAATCTTCTCGTCTTTGACTCTAAAACTAAACTTTTTTCTTCAGATTGTCGGATTGCGTGTCCTTCCTTTTCCAGTAATTATCGCCTGTCTTCTCTTACTGTGATAATATTGACAGTCTCAATGTACACTTCCTTCCACAAATGATTTCCTTCACTTTCTGTATCCAGTGCTGTACTCTCCTCTGCCTCGAGCTTCTCGTCGCCAATTATATAGGACTGCGTTCTAACTATCGCTTCCCTCCATCTAAGCCCAGATCTCGCTGTGATAAGCATTTCTCTCTCGCTACCTACCACATTCCTGGTGCAATTTTCATTTTAAGGCTATTTTAATTATGAAGCAATTTCAATCCATTAAAGAAAGGATTCGGTGCTGGTGTCCTCCATCTGTTCTCTGATGACACAATTGCACGCATTTATGAAAAGTGACACATCACTGCGAGAAAACAGCGATGCGTCACTTTTAATTTGCGCCATCCATGCAACACCATTGATGCGTCATATTTACGGTATGACACATCTTGTCGCAAAGAGTTACAGATACATCAGCATTTTTGACGTATCTGTAGACGCAAAAATGAAGCATTGCTGTAGTGTGTCACAAAAGTGACGCAACTCCAGCAATGGGTCATTACACATGAGAAATTCCCATGTTAAATGTGCCTGCGTCAGTCTTACGCCTGCCTCGTGGCAGGAGTAAGATATTGACACATTTGTGCCCTAGAAGTGGCGCAGTGAATTCTTATAGATTTCACGGCTTCACTTCTACGAGGCTTTGGAACGCATATATTGTACCTGGCGCAGGTATAATGTGGAGCAGGGAGGTTACAAAGTGACCCATCTACCTAGAAGCGTCACTTTGTAAATATGGCGCAACATGGCACATTTTTTACACCGCTTGTGCGTGACAACAAGTGACGCATTGGCAGCGCAAAAGTGACACAAGGGCCCATAAATAAGGCCCGTTATTTTTAAAGAGAAGCCCTTTTTAAACTTTGGTGACACGAGGAAACTCGTGCTCTGATTATCACACATCCAACACTTCTTGGCTTTGTCGTGAACTAATTGAAATGGGGACCATGTGGGTAAAATGGTTTTACAGCCACATTTCAGAAATGTTCTGTGTCATCTGAAAATAATGAAATATGTATTTGGCTGACACAAAAACAACAATCGCTAAACATAAAGGTCGACTTTTTGCATCCGAGGAAAAAACGAAAGTAAACTTTCCTCTCAGTGCTGTTTTATAAAAACACTCTGGAAAAATTATTTCATTTTCTTCTACTTTTTTCAGAAATCAGCCTTATGCAGGTCTCCTGATTTATGGTACTTTATTAAGAGACCACCAGTAAGCGTAAGATTGCAACAACTTTATTCAAAATGGCCCTTGATGCTAGGGAAGCAGAAGCACTCAAACGGCAAAATATAATTTTGCCAGTAGCTCTGAATATCTTTGCACCAGAGCTTCCCATATGATGCATTATTTTAGTCAAAAGGGGCTGAAGAATTTCAGTGCTGCATTATGGGAGGAGTGAGCCTCTTGACATTAACACTCATGCTCTGCATGGCCGGTGGTGTACAGGGGTGCTGAGTGGAGGAAGGGTCTTCTGGGTAATGCACCTGCCCCAGGGATATGTGCTTGAATCATGGTCACAGGTTCAAATTCCGTCAGTTCTATACAACCTTTCATCAATTAAATGATCACTATTAAGTTGGGTACCATTAAACATCTGTTATCTGTCAGTTCAGCCAAGAGGTCTAGTTTAGCAGTAGTGCACTCTACAAACATGCCTTTCGTGTTCTTTGTTCCCAGTCTGCATTAGCTATTGCACACAGAGAAGGGGAGGCCATGTAAAGCACAGACCGCAATACAGTCCATTTTGACTGGCGGAGAGTCTTAGGGGCAGATTTACAAGCCCCTTGCATAATTTTTGCGCTGCTATAGCATCACTTTTTGTGACGCAGCAGCAGCATAAAAATGCGGCACATTTACAACGTGACGCTTGTAGGGAGATGCATCAGCCCTGCGTCACATTATACCTGCGTCAGATATAATGTATGCCGGGTGGGCGTTCCAGTGAAAAAAAATCCTCGGAGAAATGACGCAGTGAAATCTACAAGATTTCACTGCGCCACTTCTAGGACGCCACTGTGTCAAATTCTTACACCTGCTTGAAGCAGGTGTAAGGAGTGACGCAGTGCAATGAGGAAAGGCCTCCCCCTGCATTGCTGGAGTTGTGCCATGCTTGGGACACAACTCCAGCAATGCGTGACTTTTGTGTCAACAGATGCGTCACAATTTCTGATGCATCTGTCAATCCTTGCGCCATGGATGCGCTGTATTGTAAATACGGTGCATCCATAGTGGCGCAAGGGCTTCTAATGTTGGCGCAGAGAAAGTGACGCATCTATACAGATGCGTCACTTTCTTGTAAATCTGCCCCTTGGGTCTTTGCTGGGCATATCCCTTGTGATGTAGCCTGCATCTTTGAAAACTATGTCCTCACTTGAGAAACCACCTGCTCAATGGTTAAGTTCTAATCTAAAGCTCTGTCAAGGCAGCGGCAAGGACGACTCTGTAATTAAAGCTTGACTGATAAGCAGTTCCACAAAATTTCCTTTTTCAGTCTTTAAAGAAAGACGTTCCTGCAGACAGGACATCTTACTTAATATTCTGAGAGGATGCTATTGGCTGAAATACTATTATCGGATACGGAAAGTCATTTCAGGTTCATTTCTGACTTATCTTGTATGGTGACCCTCACTCAGTGTATACTTTCACCTCTTTCACAGTTATTTTTGTCTCCTTCATTGGTGGAATCTGTGATATCTATCTACCTATATATTCACTGAAAAAAACATAGGTTTGACACCAGTTATAGTTAGCTGGAAATTTTACTGACATAAAACCATTGAAATTCCCACGTTATAGTTAGTTGGACTCACTATAACGTGCGCGCCTGCAATGCACTCCTGATGACGTCACATATTACATCACTCATGACATGGTCAGTGACATCACTCATGACATCACTGATGACACCATCCAGGGAATGTGTGTCTTTCTGAAAAATCAATATGTTTTATATTTTAGTTTCTATTTTTGAATATGTGTTTCAAGGGTTACATTACACTGAAAGGAGGTCTGTCACTCGGTCACAAGGATGGTGTCACTGTTTTTTTTATTCTTTTTTGTTGTTTTATATTTTTTAGTATCAGTATGAGTGTCTGTATGATTTGGTGGGGATATTACTTAGCACATAGATGCATCAATGACTGACTCACTGTTTGTATGTGTTTTGAAGATCCAATATGTGCAGGACTGTATGGGTGGATGAGTGTGTATATGCGTGTGTTAGTGAGTGAATGACTGTCTCACTAGTGTCTTAATGAGTAACTACATAAGTTTTAATCTAGTATATGTGAGTATTGATGTATATAAGTGAGTATATGTGAGAGTGAGAGATTGTAAGAGTTCCTATTTAAATAAGTATGTGTTTCTATAAGTGATTGTTTAAGAGAGTAAGTATGTGTAAGTTTCCTTAGAAGTAAGGTGGTAGTAATATTATTATTATTAGTGTGTGTATAGCTGTATATGCAAATACATGGATGATCAATAGTTTATTTGCATGTGTGATTATGTGCGTGAGTAACTTTTGGATGACTGTCGGTGTGTAACAGGATGTATAGGTGTTTCACTAAATATGATGAGTGAATATATGTATGAGTGACTATATAGAACTGTTGGTGAATGAGTGGATGTGTATATAGATGGTGGTATTACTGAATTGGTTGTTGAAACTGGTATGGGTATCTCTATTTTTTTGAAAGTTTTAGTTTCTATTTTTGAATATGTGTTTCAAGGGTTACATTACACTGAAAGGAGGTCTGTCACTCTGTCACAAGGATGGTGTCATCAGTGATGTCATGAGTAATGTCACTGGACCATGTCATGAGTGATGTAATATGTGACGTCATCAACAGTGCATTGCAGGCGCGCAAGTTATAGTGAGTCCAACTAACTATAACGTGGGAATTTCAATGGTTTTATGTCAGTAAAATTTCCAGGTAACTATAACTGGTGTGAAACCTATGGTTTTTTCAGTGAGTTTAATAGGTTTTTTAAATGCTAATTCCTAACTATAACGTGTGTGAAACATATGGTTTTTTCAGTGAATTTCAAAGTTTTTTTAAAAGCGAATTCCTAACTGTAACGTGTGTGAAACCTATGGTTTTTTCATTGAATTTCATAGGTTTTTAATAGCAAATTGTTGGGCTACATCTGGCTGATATTTGGGCTACATTTGGTTTTTTTTGTCTCTGGTGGCCATCTTTGGGCTACATTGGGCTACATTGGGCTACATTTGGGCTCTAACATATATATTGCCCAATGTAGCCCAATATATATTTTTTCAAAGTTAATTTTCATAAAAACCACTGGAGCATATATCTTGAGACATAGCAAAGGCACATCGGGGTACCAGTCCCTATAATTTTGCCAAGTTTGGTGGAAATCCATTCAGCCTTTCGGGCTAAAACTGAGTTCGACCGCCCTATGGAAATTAACATGGGGAAAACACGTTTTGGGACTCCCCTTTTATCTCGGCCCCCGCTTGACGAATCCCCCCCCACACACATTTTCAGGGAAGGAGCGGGCCACGAACTTTGAGAAATTTGCGAAGATTCGTCCACCGGCGCCAACGTTATTCCCAATAGAATGTTGCGGATTTCCTATGGAAAGTAGATCCTAACTATAACTACCTACTGGCGACCGCCAGTAGGTAATATATAGATAGATAGATAGATAGATAGATAGATAGATAGATAGATAGATAGATAGATAGATAGATAGATAGATAGATAGATAGATAGATAGATAGATAGATAGATAGATAGATAGATAGATAGATAGATAGATAGATAGATAGATAGATAGATAGATAGATATGTGTAAAAACACACCAAAGATCATCCTTAGGTACTTGCAGTTATGTAACCATCTTCTTAGGAAGAGCGGTTTTTGGTTGGCTAATAACTTTTAGCACTGTTTGACGGATCTGGAGGAAACTTTAAAAATACATTTCATCCCCTTCTGCACCTTCATGGAAAGTTTTGTACCATCTCCTGGAGGACAAGAAAAGGGGAGTTTCACTAGCTTATACACAGTGGGGAGTGCACGTCTCTCTCTCTCTCTCTCTCTCTCTCTCTCTCTCTCTCTCTCTCTCTCTCTCTCTCTCTCTCTCTATCTATCTCTAAATAGATATAGATCTATCTATCTATAGCTATATATATAGATATAGATCTATCTTGCTATCTATATATATAGACAGGTAGATAGATAGATAGATAGATAGATAGATAGATAGATAGATAGATAGATAGATAGATAGATAGATAGATAGATGATAGATAGATAGATAGATACATAGATAGATAGATAGATAGATAGATAGATAGATAGATAGATAGATAGATAGATAGATAGCTTTTATATGCAAAGAGAAAGCCCCAACTCTCATAGTACTGAGGAGCACTGTGAGTATGATTGCATCCCAAAAGGTTCACATTGCGGGTCAGAGAGCACCGCAAGTAAAAGGGCGTGACCAGAGGGTGGTTCCTATTACCTTGTATCAATCTTTTACAGCTGAAGCATCGCACTCTAAGGAGACCTAGGGGCATATTACCAAGGGCCTTATCGCCGCTTTAACGGGAATTTTTCACACTAAAGCGGCGATAATTTTATCGCCCTATTACCTAGCTGTCGCTAACACCAGTTAACAACAGCTAGTAGGTGATAGCGATCATCTTGGGGCCCACTTTGCCTGTCAGCGATATTTATCGCTAATGACATGCCAAGTGGGCGTGCCAAGATGTTAGCGACTGGAAACAGTCGCTAACATCGCTATCTCCTATTACCTACTTTTGGAAATATTCGTGCGAATATCTCCAAAAGCTAACACCTGCCCAGAGCAGTTCTTAGCCATGTTATCCAATGGGAGGTGGATAACATGGCTAAGAGCATTAGATCGGTAATGCATGAATATCGCTGACTTTTCAGCGATATTCATGCATTGCGGCCGATTTTTATCGCTTTTGAGATAAAACTTGATAATAGCAAGGTTTCTCTGCGATAAAAATCGGCGGAGCTCGGTGATAATAATATTGCGGCTAAGCCAACATAGCGATAATTATCGCTAGTTGTTGGTAATTTGCCCCCTTCTGACTCTCCTTGTCAGATAGCAGCCATTTGCAGGGTGGAAGTCAGGTAGCAGGAAACGCGCGGGCTCTGAGAAGGCGTTGGATAGACAAGAACCGGCCCCTCCTCGCGAGATAAGCGCGTCTCCTTTTCCCAGGCGTCAACCTATGCGCTGAGCTAACAAAGAGCTAACTACAACACCTGACAATACCAGACCTTTTCCTCAGGAAACATAAATGAAAGGATGTCCATGTTTCATCCTTAATAATGCCACTTTTCAAGTAAATCACGTTTTATGGATCTAAGCTCAGCCTCAGTGGATAGCAAAGGCTGGGTGTTGGGATGATTAATACCAGGTGCCAGCGCGCGAGCAGTGGGTCCTGATTAATAGCAATGACATCATGGTTTTTAAACATTCTATTAATGCCGCGTTTTGACAAACGACATGCCAGGCGGAAACTTCAGTGGCATTTACATTGTTGGTTGGGAACTTTAAGCAGAGCCTTTCTGCTAAGAGAAAGGGAGTCGGCGCTTCTGCCAGAGACAGAGTGACCCCTGAGGCCTGGCAATCTCTTCTAGACCAGCAGAACCTCTGGTGGTTTCCGTCATTTTGGGTTACACTTCTTATGCAAAATTCCAACAATGGTGCTATAGTGTCAAGTTAGGTAATTATGTGCCATTTATTGAAAAAAAATGTGCACAATTGATGAAGAACAATGTGAAAGACCAAATCTCAAGCAGCTGTTGTTTGTTGCACTTGTGTTTTGTGTTATTTTTTAAGCGCAAAGTGCTTCCTAACGGACGATGTGTTTTGCACTAAAATATAGCTCCAAATAACTGGTTTTGCATTTTACACAATTGAATGTCATTTTCTTAAAATTTCATGTAAATGCACAAATCCAAATTATAAAAATTTCACGCACCTTCTTCCTTTTTGCCCAGCCACTGCCCGTGCAGATGTAATGTAATGCAATGTAAATAAGAATTGTAACGCGCAGCTAATGCCCGAAGACGGTGGGGCAATGGAGCCCGTGGTGATTTCGATGAACGATGACGAGGGAAAATTAATAAAGGAAAATCAAATAAATACCGTAGGATTGCCCCGGTGCATTCTGGGTTGTCAGAGCTCTGCTCCGGTAGGGGCAGCCTCAGAAGTGATCACTTCTGTTCGCCTCTGTAGTCCGGGCAGTTTTTCCTGTGTGATTGGAAGGCAGCATTACTGATGTCTGGCGCTAATTCTGCCCCGGTGGCTTGACAAGGCGGCATAAGGCAGGTGAAGGGTGTTGGCAATGTCTGGCATTGAGCAGCGCTGGTAAAGTTTAGTAGAAGACACATGGTGGATTTCGGATGCCGGTGGTTTCTGGGCATTAACCCTATTGAATATAACAATTGCATTCAAGAGTGGTAAAGATGCCACCCTATTTGACTGGTGCCTCAATAAATGTGGTTCTGGAAGGGGGCATAAGAACTAGGGGCCTCGGGGCTTATCTATGAGCCCTTGCATCACTTTTGCGCTTCCGGTGCATCCCTTTTTGTGACGCAGCAGGGGTGTAAAAAAATGCACCATGTAGCGGCATATTTTCAAAGTGACGCATCTAGGTAGATGCGACTCTTTGTTAACCCCTGTGCCACATTATACCTGTGCCAGGTATAATGTATGCAGGGTGGGCGTACCGACACAAGTAAGCCTCGTAGAAGTGACGCAGTGAAATCTATGACATTTCACTGCGCCCCTTCTAGGACACAAATGCATCAATATCTTACGCCTGCCTCATAGAAGGCATAAGACTGATGCAGGCACATTTGAAATGGGACTGACCCATGTGAAATGACCCATTTGTGACACACTCCAGCAATGCATCATTTTTGCACCTACAGATACATCAGAATTACTGACGTATCTATAACTTCTTGTGACATGATGCATCATACTGTAAATATGACGCTTCCAGCATGTTGCAAGGAGGGTGCAGAAAAGTGACTCATCGCTGTTTTACACAGCGATGCGTCTCATAGATTTCACTGCGTCACTTCTATGAGGCTTACCTGTGTCGGAACGACCACCCTAAATACATTATACCTGCTACAGGTATAATGTGGCGCAGGGGTTTACAAAGTGACGCATCTACCTAGATGTGTCACTTTCTAAATATGACGCAACATCAGGCATTTTTTCTGCCGCTGGTGCGTCACAAAAAAAGCCACACTGGAGGCGCAAAAGTGACGCAATGGCTCCTAAATGTATATGATAATATCATATGTCAGCAGAGGTAAGGTAATGATTGGAGATCGTGTACAACGGGAAGGGACCTTTCCCCAGCTTGTATCCTAACATTATCCTTTCATAGCGCCAGGAATACCTCTGGGCACTACAGCGCCTAGAATTGTGTTTAACATCATACAGACACATTGAAACGTGAGCGAACGCTACAAAGAAGCACGCGCCTGTGGTCCCAGAGGCCCTGCTAATACACTGATTCTGAGAGAAAACTCTGTGCAAATAAGCAAATGTGAAGGTCGCCATCGCACGTTGTGTTGGAAGAAAGCAGCCACCCCTACAGAATGCTAATGGCCGCCTTAAGTAAAACACACGCTCTGGGTCAAATCAAAAGAGATGAAAAACAGGCGCAGTACACAGGTGCGTTGGAGCTATTTTTACTCGATCTCTGTTGGGGAGGTTCACCCAAACACACTCTGGAAGCAGGCTGCGCCTGGAAACCAGGGCAGAGGGCAGCTCTCTTCGCCCCAGGTGGGGCATGCGGAGGTTCACTCATCCCAGGCTCCTCTTAAAACCACTGGAGAAGCCCCAGCCCACGCCGACACCCCTAAAACTCACTCCGAACAGCCCCTATGCGCCTCGTTAACCAAGTTACTATTGTTGGAGAAAGGCTACCAAACTTATTACACGCAGTTGGAGTACCACAGCCGTCCTTAGAGTACCACAGCTGCCCTTAGAGCACCACAGCTGCCCTTAGCGCATCTCAGCTGCCCCTTAGAGTACCACAGCTGTGCCACTGGTCTGGTCGTTTTCCAGCCACAGCGCTATCACCACACGTGCTCTAGCGGCTGCCAATTTTGTGCAAAAAAATCAAATCTACTACTGCAATCCTCGTTAGGTCGGTCACTCTAACCATTTTCTGTTGGGTAAAAGTCAGGCTTTGCTCCCCCAGGTTCACGATGGAAAGGGAGGCTTCATATGATTCTGTCATATGCTGTTGGTCTCAAGATTGCCCTATGCACCTTTTCTGTGGATCCATGAAGGAAAAGAGAGTAGCATATCCGGTGGCGTGATTCAACATAGACTCTCAGATCCTACAAAGAGATGCATCCCAACATTGTATGAGCAGGATCATGAGATCTCGCTGCTGAAGTACCACGGTGATGTAGGGATCCCCTAGGAAGTCATACTTAACTCAGTGGTGTACAACACCAAATATAATGTATACTGAATAGTGTGCCAAGCAGCCTACCTGTCTCAAAGGGAATCCTGACAGGTGTGAATCCAATTGTGAGTTCCAAGTCACAAGCATGGGTGTTACAACATGTGGTACACTTGTAAGTTTGTGAATGCCCACAAATATGCACATTTGTGGAAGAGACCCTACACATGCATCTCTGTGGGTGTTTACAAACTCTTCTTATACCCTTTTCCACCTGGGAAAGAGTCAGACTTTTAACTGAGGCATGGACTGGCATAATCATTTGCAGTCAGTTTGAGAAGGTGATTGGTCACCCTCAGTTTGGGTGGAGTGTAGGGGAAGGGCTTTCTCCACAGGGAAAACTGTTTCCCCCACAAAGAAGCAAATGTGTGTTCAATCAATCAGTCAAGTGACTTGTAAAGCAAGACTACTCACCCGTACGGGTCTCAAGCTGCTGGGGGTGGGGCTTGTTAAGGGGGATCTGCTGATTCGCTGAAGGCACTGTGGTTCCGTCAAAGAGCCAGGTCTTGAGGTCCTTCCTGAATTAATGCAAAAAGAACAATTCTTGGACAGAAAGCTGAACAATGTCATACATTCACCCCAGTGCAGAGATCTGGGCCTAAATACATAATTGTTTTGCTCACCATGACATTCCATTTTGGACCCAGCAATATGCAAATCAGTCTTGACCCTTCATCCAATGGGAACAGTCCATCCCGAATTGCCAGACCAGGTCCGCCCTGGACTGGAAACAAGCATCCTAGGCCCTCATCAGCCAGGCTATCTTGACTCCAGTAGCATGAAGAGCACGAGACCCATGTCTGGGCATACCCGCCCCACTCGGGGTGGGTATGCTGATGGATTCAACCCAGATATGTGACTGGGGGTGAGTGTCTGAAAAGTTTCCCCGCTCCGTCCATTATCTCCTTGTGTTTGCTTCCTGAATTAAGGCAGTGACAGTGATAGCCTGAGGTGGAGAGGCAGGGTGTTACAGGGTTTTGATGCAAGGTTTGAGAAGGATCTTCCTTCAGGCATGATCTTGCGAGAAAAAAAGTGGGACGGTGGCCAAGGCAAGATGGGCGGAGTTGAGGTCTCTGGTGGGTGCATGGAATGAGAGGTACTGGTTTAGGTATGCAGGTCTCGAGTCATGTAGGACTTTGTAGGCGTGTGTGAGGAGCTTGAAGGTGATTCTTTTTTTGACTGGGAGCTAGTGGAGGCCTCTCAGATGGCTGGTGATGTGGCTGCAGTGGGAGATGTTGAGGAAGAGTCTGGCGGAGGCGTTCTGTATGTTCTGCAGTTTGTTTGCCCAAGCAATCCTAGTCTCCCTGAGTGGAGTTCTCCACTTCCAAAGCATAGAATCCAGATTCCCATTGGAATGTCATATGACCTTCCCGGGAGTATAGCTAGAAACATGTGCCTAATTTCGAGAGGATCAAGCTGGCTGGCTGCACTTTCTATCCATTAGTGAATCATCACAAACCGCAGTGCCTAACTTGAGCCGGTGGTTGCCGGTGGTCAACGGCTCTCATCTTTGAGGACTGCACCTATTTTTTCTCATCAGACATTTCTCAAGAGCAAGAGAGGGAAAAACACACCAAGAGAAAAGACAGGAGAAGAGAAAGTCAGAAAAAACATCACAAAGGGAGAAAGCATGAACCTGCAAGAGTAAGATAAAGGGATGGAGAGTGTCTGGTACTGGATGAAGGATGCATGAGGTGGATTGAAGACTACTCTGGTATATGATAGCGCTGGCTGTGGGCTTCTCAGCAGAGCTTTGGGTACCGGCACTCCTCCTTTTACAAATTAGGCACTGTCAAAAGGTTATATCACACAAGGTGCAGCATGGTAAGGCATTGTGTTGTCTCTTACAACATGAAGGTTGGAGCATATGGACCTGTCCCTTTAATAAGCGTTTGCCCCAGTAATATGCGCAGTCCTCAGCAAAAAAGCAAAACACATTTTAAATATTGCCCAGAATGTTTTGTTGACATTAACTGCAATGTGGGCTAGGCGGATTCTTTTGAAAACACCAACTTTTCAATTGAGAACTAGATCAATAAAATCAATCAAGGTTGTTGCATAGAAATTGTTAATATTCAGGTAATAACAACCAAGTCCAGGTAATCATACTTTTACAATTTCTGCTGTAACTGAAAACATTATTTTGCTTCTAGCTCTGAATGTGCTCTTGCACCATAATGACTTCCATGCTTCTAGGCAGACTGATTGCATGTAAATATTCTGCACATGGATATGCTCAATAAATGTCATAGTCTGCTGTCATGGACATAGGAGGAGGTGGCAATGCAAAGACAAAAGACCAAACGAGAGTGCTGCTTTGGAGCACTACCAGCAGGTGGCGCCAAATTAGTATAAAAGGCCAAATAACCCTTTCACTGGGTAAGGGAAGCATTCCTCCAAGGCAAAATGCTATTTTGCCTGGAGTACCTAAAATCCTAACGCAGTTCCTGAGGCCAGCCACTACTGCTTCATGCCCTTTAGGGATGTCATTGGTCACGTGACAAAGCATTAAGAACAAACTGGGCCCCAAAATAAGTCATGAAATCGACAGTCTGATTTTAAAGTCAATTTTCGAAGGTTAAAGTGAAGTCACGTGACCTTGATTATGACGCGTTGAGCCTGCGTGACCTACCGTAAACCCCCTTTGCAGCTCCTGCTGGCACTTACCAAGAGCACTCTTAGCTTCAGTGGAAGCGCTGAGATTTCCTCTGAGTGCAGAAGGGAAAAAAGCCGCGATAATGAAGTCAGGCAGTAAGCACAGCTGTCAACCCTCCAGTCCCGGCCGCCGGTTCTCTTCCTAGACGAAAATGCCTCTTCAACGCATTAAAAGGATTTTAGGGACTATTATGAACTTTTCAAAATTGAGCATTTTACCATCCAAAGTGCAATCTTCCTTCCTTCAGAGCAATTACATGCTTGGTGCATTTTAAACCAGCATTTTCACAAACTTCAGGGAGATTGCGAGGTTCCAATTATTGCAGCATAAAAAAGGGAAATAGGCAATAGATCTGCACTGATGTATTGTGCACAGCACTCAAATGCTGTTCTCCTGCTTATCCAAGGCAGAGATGAAAAAAAGTAAACAAAGCCCTCTGTGCAATATTTGCATTGTTTTATGTTGTGTAGTGGGTGTTGTGCTATGCTACAAAGCAAACACAAGGAGATGATGGACGGAGCGCTGAAACTTTTCAGACATTCACCCCCAATCACAGATCTGGGTTGAATCCATCATCGTTCTTTAGCTCACTGTGCCACCCCAGTTCAGACCCAGCCATATGCAAATCAATCTGGACCCTGTGCCTCATGGGAACAGTCCAGCCCGAACTGCCAAGCCAGGTCTTGTGCTATGCTACATGCTTAGATATAGGGAGTGGGTTCTTTCCATGTTTAGGCACCAGAACGCGTGTTAAGGTGAGCACCACACCCGGAGGCCACGTGGCTGTCCATTGAGGATTTAATCCTTCAGTCTTTGAATGATCCTGCTGTGAATCATTCACTATAGCAGCGACACAGATTCTTGGTTTCTTTAGCAACTGAGGGTTAGATTTTCACACATTTAACCCCTTCGGTGCCGATGACGGCTCCCGGTCGTCATCAGTTACGGTGGGCGTGTGCTGATGACGGCCAGGAGCCGTCATGACCACACCCGCGATCGGAATGTGCGGCACAGGCACAGAATTCCGGCCGCGGCAGAGGGGTTAAGGTGTGTGCGTGGCGCACAGCAGCTGAAATTACGCCCGCGCTAGGGAAAGTGGAGGAGAGCGCCCTAGCTCTGTAGCTATGGCATTCTCCTGCTCCCTCCACGTCGTGCATAGCAAAGCCTCTTTGGGGGCTGTATTGCGTGTATTAAAAAAAACTGGCCCTAAAGGTCCTCTCCAATTGTGTCCTGTAAGGTAGTTTTTAGGTTTTGCCTCGCCAAAAAGATGCGCTCTGCGCATCTTTTTCGGCGCAGGCGAAAACCTGATGAGAACTGTAGTGTGCTTTGGCTCGGCCCTCGTCATTCATTGGCTGGCTCCGTAAATGGAGCCTTGCCATTGGACGAGGGGCCTGTCCGTCAATGCCGGACCAGACACGGGGGCGTTCCCGACATTCTTTGGCTTTTGCCGACGTCACGCGACGCCGGGAACGCCCCCGAGTCTGGTCCGGCATTGCCGGCACTTCTGCGTCTCTCCTCCCCCGTTTCCCGCCCCGTGACTGGCCGGCCGGCCAATCCTAGCGCGGCCGGCTGGAAGTGCCCGCCCCCCGCAGCCCGGGGGAAGAAGGAAGACGGCAAGAGTATACGGAGCTCGCCTGGCCGGGACCCTCAGCAGAGGCTTTGATTGTAAATCCAAAAAAAGACTGGAAAAGAGCCACTTTGGTGCCACTGCCAGGGTTGTAGGTTTTCTGTCCTAGCAGCAGTGTCTTGAAGCAGCCACGGGGAGGCACGCATTCAAAGAGAGACGGGAAGCTGGCTAGGACGTGCCTCTGTCTGGTGGTGCATCCGCTGCCAGTAGCAGTCCGCAGTAGCCCCCCAAAGTACGTCGTTTTTAGTGGGGCGCCCCTTTAGTGCTCTAACCTGCCACCTGCAGTACGGGGAGAACCCTCCTGCGAGTATCCCCGGAACAGTCTCTGAAACGCCGCCTGGCTCGCGCCAGGTGCACTCGGCTGCAGGTTGTCAAGTGACAGGTGACGGGGCTGTAGTCGGAGAGACCTAAAGCACAAAGGGGCAGGGCCACGGAGCTCGCGCTCCGCAGCCACGCAGGCGTCCACACGGGAAGGCAGGGGAGTCGAGGCGGCGAGATAGCTCAGTGGGTTAAGTCTTTGACGGTTACGGGCGAGTGTACACTGCAGCCAGGTAGGGTGTGGAGTTCACGAAGGCAGACCCATTCTTGCATCTTGACGAATACACCAAAGGCCAGGACCTCTGTGGCGCAGCAGGACGAAAGAGCAAGACCTGCAGGAGCGCGTAAGCAGCAGGTTGTGCTCATAGTGCTGCTTACCAGAAGCAAGGCCGGTCGTAACAGAGGCGCAGTATCCACGATGCACATGTCCATATTTGATACTCTCACGCACTGTTGCTTTAAGCCCCGAGTCGTCGGAAGACGCTCTGCTTCGTGGGATAAAACACACGACATCCACCCTGCCCCCGTCTGCAGACGCCAGAAGCGTGCCGGGCTCCGGTCGCAAACACTGATAAGTCACCCTGCCTAAGCTCGCTCCTTCTGTCGTTTGAGGTGCACCTGGGGTGATCCCCAGAGCTGGGGTCCCCTGCGGGGAGGATTTTATGTTCAGTGCTGCAGTGAACAGCTCGCGCCCTTCCCCCGTCCCCTCCTCTTTGATAATAGTTAACCCCTTCGGTGGCACAACAGGTAGGTGCAACACTAGATCACTAGAATACTGCAAGGGTGGCGGTAAGTGGTCAGTGGCTTGTAATGGACGTCAGTCCTTCGGCACACAAACCCTCCTCCGGTATTTCAAAGCACGTCTGCGGGAGCACGACCTGACCCCCTGAGCACAGCAGCTGACCCCTGCACAGCAGAGCTAAGCAGGAGGGGCACAAGGCCGAGCATTCGATCTCACTACCTCTGTTCCCACATAAGTCTGCGGGGCGCCACTGGAGCACTGGCCCCTTCAGCCAGCAACTACAACCTGCACAGAAGCTAACCCATGCACTGCGCAGCAGAGCGAGGCAGCAGGTGCTGCGCACAGCCGGGGCACGAGTTTCCACCTCTGTTTCCACACTACACACTAGTCTGCACAGTACTATTAGCGCCCTGGTGCCATTAACACAGCAGCTCACCCCTGTACAGAAGAGCGAGACAGGTGCAACGCTAGACCGAGCACTCGTTTCCCCCACCTGTGCTTCCACACAAGTCCACAGAGCACAACTAGCGCCCATCTGGCGTTAGCGTAGCAGCTAAACCCTGCGCAGCAGCTACCCCCTGCACACTAGAGCGAGGCAGGTGCAACGCAAGAGCGGAGCCCTTGTTTTCACCACCTCTGTTTCTAGGGCACTCGTATCCACACAAACACCCCATCCATTTCTACACACGTGTGCCGTGCACTGCCGTCTCCCTATCCCTATCTGACAGCAGCACAGCATCACTCCACCATCAATAGCTCACCCCACACTCTGGAGGCAGCCGGCTACAAGGCTGATTAGTGCTTTATGGTGGTCGACGCTAGCCCCACACAAACACGCCTCCAATGTGTCCACGGACATACCCCAGCCCTTATGACAGTGCACGTCGCGGATGGGCGGGGAAAACTGCAGCTGGTGCAGAAATAGTTCATCAGAGTCCCAGGAGCTCTGGTGATAAGATGGTCCGTGCTTAATAGTGAGCATTGCTGCAAAAGACGGCATCACGGGACCCTTAGAGTAGCAGTTAACCCCTTCAGTACACAGGGAGGCTTGGGCGGAGAGCCCGTGCTGGTACATCCGTGCTTGGGGTGGGTAAGGTGGGTTTATGGTGATCGGCACTGTTTTCACACCAGCACGCGCATATAATGTATGGCTACCTCGGGACCACACACACAAGTTAACCCCTTCAACACACAGCAAGGCTCTGCTGGAGAGCCCCTGCTGGTGCCTCACTAGTTTACCAGATCCCCAGGGGGCTGGCGACACGGTGGTCAGTGGCTGAGAGAGGCCGGCGATGCCCTCATAAACACGCCCCCAACGTTTCCCCACTAGCAGCTTTTCACTCAGCTCTTCGCAGACGCACAAATAATACATGATGGGAAAATGAACCGGGCAGCTGAGCCAAGGGCGCTGCTCGCCAGACAGCAGCCCGCTGGCTACTCAGGAACAGGTAGGACTTTTTTTTTACAAATTAAGCGCTGACTCCACCTCTTGTAGACTCCTGCAGTTTTAACACAGGAATCTAAGGATCTGCACATGTTTTAATAGAGAACACCCATATTTTGCTTCCAATGTTCCAGAGATGCACGTTTTCCTCCTTTGTCGTTTGCTATATCTCCTAAGAATATGTGGTAGTGAGAATTGTACGGTGACATAAGTTCAGTGTGTTCTTTCAAGGCACGTGCGCCTGTAGCACCTCTGTTTCTAGGGCACTCGTATCCACACAAACACCCCATCCATTTCTACACACGTGTGCCGTGCACTGCCGTCTCCCTATCCCTATCTGACAGCAGCACAGCATCACTCCACCATCAATAGCTCACCCCACACTCTGGAGGCAGCCGGCTACAAGGCTGATTAGTGCTTTATGGTGGTCGACGCTAGCCCCACACAAACACGCCTCCAATGTGTCCACGGACATACCCCAGCCCTTATGACAGTGCACGTCGCGGATGGGCGGGGAAAACTGCAGCTGGTGCAGAAATAGTTCATCAGAGTCCCAGGAGCTCTGGTGATAAGATGGTCCGTGCTTAATAGTGAGCATTGCTGCAAAAGACGGCATCACGGGACCCTTAGAGTAGCAGTTAACCCCTTCAGTACACAGGGAGGCTTGGGCGGAGAGCCCGTGCTGGTACATCCGTGCTTGGGGTGGGTAAGGTGGGTTTATGGTGATCGGCACTGTTTTCACACCAGCACGCGCATATAATGTATGGCTACCTCGGGACCACACACACAAGTTAACCCCTTCAACACACAGCAAGGCTCTGCTGGAGAGCCCCTGCTGGTGCCTCACTAGTTTACCAGATCCCCAGGGGGCTGGCGACACGGTGGTCAGTGGCTGAGAGAGGCCGGTGATGCCCTCATAAACACGCCCCCAACGTTTCCCCACTAGCAGCTTTTCACTCAGCTCTTCGCAGACGCACAAATAATACATGATGGGAAAATGAACCGGGCAGCTGAGCCCAGGGCGCTGCTCGCCAGACAGCAGCCCGCTGGCTACTCAGGAACAGGTAGGACTTTTTTTTTACAAATTAAGCGCTGACTCCACCTCTTGTAGACTCCTGCAGTTTTAACACAGGAATCTAAGGATCTGCACATGTTTTAATAGAGAACACCCATATTTTGCTTCCAATGTTCCAGAGATGCACGTTTTCCTCCTTTGTCGTTTGCTATATCTCCTAAGAATATGTGGTAGTGAGAATTGTACGGTGACATAAGTTCAGTGTGTTCTTTCAAGGCACGTGCGCCTGTAGCGCAACACTTTCTGTCCTAGCAGCAGTGTCTTGAAGCAGCCACGGGGAGGCACGCATTCAAAGAGAGACGGGAAGCTGGCTAGGACGTGCCTCTCTCTGGTGGTGCATCCCCTGCCAGTAGCAGTCCGCAGTAGCCCCCCAAAGTACGTCGTTTTTAGTGGGGCGCCCCTTTAGTGCTCTAACCTGCCACCTGCAGTACGGGGAGAACCCTCCTGCGAGTATCCCCGGAACAGTCTCTGAAACGCCGCCTGGCCAGGTGCACGCGGCCGCTCGGCTGCAGGTTGTCAAGTGACAGGTGACGGGGCTGTAGTCGGAGAGACCTAAAGCACAAAGGGGCGGGGCCACGGAGCTCGCGCTCCGCAGCCACGCAGGCGTCCACACGGGAAGGCAGGGGAGTCGAGGCGGCGAGATAGCTCAGTGGGTTAAGTCTTTGACGGTTACGGGCGAGTGTACACTGCAGCCAGGTAGGGTGTGGAGTTCACGAAGGCAGACCCATTCTTGCATCTTGACGAATACACCAAAGGCCAGGACCTCTGTGGCGCAGCAGGACGAAAGAGGAAGACATGCAGGAGCGCGTAAGCAGCAGGTTGTGCTCATAGTGCTGCTTACCAGAAGCAAGGCCGGTCGTAACAGAGGCGCAGTTTCCACGATGCACATGTCCATATTTGATACTCTCACTCACTGTTGCTTTAAGCCCCGAGTCGTCGGAATACGCTCTGCTTCGTGGGATAAAACACACGGCATCCACCCTGCCCCCGTCTGCAGACGCCAGAAGCGTGCCGGGCTCCGGTCGCAAACACTGATAAGTCACCCTGCCTAAGCTCGCTCCTTCTGTCGTTTGAGGTGCACCTGGGGTGATCCCCAGAGCTGGGGTCCCCTGCGGGGAGGATTTTATGTTCAGTGCTTCAGTGAACAGCTCGCGCCCTTCCCCCGTCCCCTCCTCTTTGATAATAGTTAACCCCTTCGGTGGCACAACAGGTAGGTGCAACACTAGATCACTAGAATACTGCAAGGGTGGCGGTAAGTGGTCAGTGGCTTGTAATGGACGTCAGTCCTTCGGCACACAAACCCTCCTCCGGTATTTCAAAGCACGTCTGCGGGAGCACGACCTGACCCCCTGAGCACAGCAGCTGACCCCTGCACAGCAGAGCTAAGCAGGAGGGGCACAAGGCCGAGCATTCGATCTCACTACCTCTGTTCCCACATAAGTCTGCGGGGCGCCACTGGAGCACTGGCCCCTTCAGCCAGCAACTACAACCTGCACAGAAGCTAACCCATGCACTGCGCAGCAGAGCGAGGCAGCAGGTGCTGCGCACAGCCGGGGCACGAGTTTCCACCTCTGTTTCCACACTACACACTAGTCTGCACAGTACTATTAGCGCCCTGGTGCCATTAACACAGCAGCTCACCCCTGTACAGAAGAGCGAGACAGGTGCAACGCTATACCGAGCACTCGTTTCCCCCACCTGTGCTTCCACACAAGTCCACAGAGCACAACTAGCGCCCATCTGGCGTTAGCGTAGCAGCTAAACCCTGCGCAGCAGCTACCCCCTGCACACTAGAGCGAGGCAGGTGCAACGCAAGAGCGGAGCCCTTGTTTTCACCACCTCTGTTTCTAGGGCACTCGTATCCACACAAACACCCCATCCATTTCTACACACGTGTGCCGTGCACTGCCGTCTCCCTATCCCTATCTGACAGCAGCACAGCATCACTCCACCATCAATAGCTCACCCCACACTCTGGAGGCAGCCGGCTACAAGGCTGATTAGTGCTTTATGGTGGTCGACGCTAGCCCCACACAAACACGCCTCCAATGTGTCCACGGACATACCCCAGCCCTTATGACAGTGCACGTCGCGGATGGGCGGGGAAAACTGCAGCTGGTGCAGAAATAGTTCATCAGAGTCCCAGGAGCTCTGGTGATAAGATGGTCCGTGCTTAATAGTGAGCATTGCTGCAAAAGACGGCATCACGGGACCCTTAGAGTAGCAGTTAACCCCTTCAGTACACAGGGAGGCTTGGGCGGAGAGCCCGTGCTGGTACATCCGTGCTTGGGGTGGGTAAGGTGGGTTTATGGTGATCGGCACTGTTTTCACACCAGCACGCGCATATAATGTATGGCTACCTCGGGACCACACACACAAGTTAACCCCTTCAACACACAGCAAGGCTCTGCTGGAGAGCCCCTGCTGGTGCCTCACTAGTTTACCAGATCCCCAGGGGGCTGGCGACACGGTGGTCAGTGGCTGAGAGAGGCCGGCGATGTCCTCATAAACACGCCCCCAACGTTTCCCCACTAGCAGCTTTTCACTCAGCTCTTCGCAGACGCACAAATAATACATGATGGGAAAATGAACCGGGCAGCTGAGCCCAGGGCGCTGCTCGCCAGACAGCAGCCCGCTGGCTACTCAGGAACAGGTAGGACTTTTTTTTTTTACAAATTAAGCGCTGACTCCACCTCTTGTAGACTCCTGCAGTTTTAACACAGGAATCTAAGGATCTGCACATGTTTTAATAGAGAACACCCATATTTTGCTTCCAATGTTCCAGAGATGCACGTTTTCCTCCTTTGTCGTTTGCTATATCTCCTAAGAATATGTGGTAGTGAGAATTGTACGGTGACATAAGTTCAGTGTGTTCTTTCAAGGCACGTGCGCCTGTAGCGCAACACTACCTGGTGCTTTACTTTTGGGGCTTGAGAGCTGATTGTTGGTAAACTTGGATGAGTGGGCGGATGGATGAGTGGGCGGATGGATGAGTGGGTGGAAGGATGAGCGGATGGATGAGTGGGTAGATGGATGGATGAGTAGGTGGAAGGATGAGTGGATGGATGAGTAGGTGGAAGGATGAGCGGGCGGATGGGTGGGTGGAAGGATGAGCATATGGATGAGTGAGAGGATGGATGAGCGGGTGGAAGGATGAGCAGATTGATGAGTGGGCGGATGGATGTGTGAGCGGATGGACGAATAGGTGGAAGGATGAGTGGATGGATGAGTAAGTGGGCAGCTGGAGGGAGGGACGAGGGAGCGGATGTATGATGAGGTCGGCGGGCGCCTGCTTTGATAGATGAGTGGGTACCAGAATGGACAAGTGGGCAGCTGGGTGGGTGAATGAAGAGATTGGCAAGTGCATGCGTAGATAGATGAGCGGATGGATCAGTGGCTGGGTGTTCAGATGGGTTAGATGATTGGTTGAAGTTGCTATTGTAAATGACAATGCCATTTATTTATGTTAAAAAAAAAAAACCAAATAAAAATAATGTCAAGAGCAATGCCAATAGCTCTAACTTTAACAAAGGCAAAACCATTGCATTGTAAATGCTTGTTTATGATTGCTATGAACTGGTGATTGGCTATATTTGGAGTTATGTAGAGCTCCAAGCTATCTTGCTGTTTGCTTGTGTGACTGTCGAGACAGTGTCCTGAAGATGGTCTCCTGTACATAAGACTCTGGAGACTAAAACATTGATGCTTATTCCGCATCAATTCCTGAACTATTTAAAGTGCTAACTGTTTGTAATGTAAGATACTCTTTTTGGTACAGTACATCAGAGTTTTGAAGAATTTTATCCACAAAAGTCACAGACATTTTCTCTTATGGTTTTGAACAATTCTGGACATATGTGTTTATGTGCATTTTATATTAACTCTTTATTGGAAAATGACCCTCTCTGAAGGGTCACCCGAAACTTTTGTGCCTTTCTCCTGTTTTCTGCACTTCGTTTTGCTGGCTTTAGGACTCTTGGCACTTTACAGTGCTGCAATGCAAGTGCTACCTTCCCTAACTATGGTAATATGGGTTCATCCCCAATAGGCATCCTTAACCCGTTTACCGCGGCCGTTATTTTGGCGCATAGCAGGTGTTCTTAAGAGTGGGCGGGGCCGCATCGGCCGTTGGCCGTTCGCAGCACCAGCCAGGTAGTGCCCGCGACGGCTGACGGGAGCACGGAAAGGGTTAATTTACTTATACGCCCCTAGTAAAGTGCATTCCATGTGCCAAGGGTCTGTAATTTAATGCTACTAATGTGCTTGCACCACTGATTGTCCACCCACATAAGTATCCTCATAACCATGTTTCAGGCCTGCCACTGCAGAGTCTGTGTGTGTACTTTTACCCTGCCCTGTCCTGGAGCCTTGGAAGTGGGCTTAGGGGTTTGCTCCAGCAAAACCGATGCATCCTCTGCAGCAAGAGCAGAACCAATGCATTGTTGCTGTTGCGGGAACCAGACTGCTGCATCGCACTCGGAACTACCACATCACACTTGGAACCACAGCTTCAGAACCAATGCATCTCCGCCACTGTATGAAGAATATTGACACCTCGCCTCTACAGCAGAGAAACCCAGCGCATCGCATTCGGAACCACCACACTTTGAGCTGACACATCACTGACGGAAAAGAAGCATTGCCGCAGTTGCATGGAGAAATTCAGTGCCTCAACTGCGTGGAAATCACTGATGGCTCTCGCTGTTGCGACAAGGATCAAGGTACTGTTGCTCAGCAGGCCCCGAGTGGGTCATGTATCCAGCCCGTGCTCCATCGCAGCCAGCCTGAACTCTTGACTTTGTCCTGGTCTAGGTAGATAAATTAACGCTTTAGGTGCTACTTGCTTCTAAGCACTATTTTAGCATTTTTTTTTTAAATTAATATCTCAACTTCTACAAATTGGATTTTTTCTTTTTGGTCTTGTTTTATTTATAAAATTATAATATATTATCTTACCTGATGTGGAGTCATTTGCGGTGTTTCCACTGTTATTGCATCAAGTTTTGCACTAATGCTTTACGCATTGCCTCTTAAGTTCAGCCTGACTGTTCAGTGCCAAGCTACCAGAGGGTGAGTGCAGGATAATTTAGGTTGTGTTGTGACCTATTTGACTAGGCATGTCGTTCCTGCCTGAACAGGGTACATACCTCTGCAAACCAGATGCCCAATTTCTAACACCCTTTTATTGAGAACTGAATTAAAATAGGCTGAAAAAGACAATGAATCACTGTAAAATTGAAAAAAATGAATACAAATCAAAATGCTAAGTATATTTACACGCATAGATAATAGGTAAAGGTCTATAGATGAGTTAGTCAAACTATTGACAGAATCAATTCTAGGTCAAAAAACCTCAAATGAGAGCCCCCCACTTGATTTGCCAAAATTATAACCCAAAAACCAGTGTTGTAGAGCCAAAATATGCAAAATTCATATCATTTTATTTAGTTATAATATTTGCAATATTTTCTTTGTTTTGGATTTTATATTTAAGTCAGATAATATTTATCATGATTGAGGGATCATAAAAAAGCATTTGTATTCAATCAAATATTCATTATACAAAAATTATAGTGAACAGTACAAACAAAACATAGACAGAAGTAGATGGAGCCAAGGCGGTAGATAGGACTACGCGCGTTTCGGCATTATCGCCTTCATCAGGTCACCGTCTTATTGCACTGAAGAACTGATCAAGTTAAGAATATCTAATCCAGATATCAGGTACTGATGGGATGGCAGTCAACAGCATGTGAATAGATTTGGGTCTCCAAATAAATTGAGGTAGTTCACTATGTACGAGCTGAATACAGCATAGAATATCCCAGGTACGGTAAAGATGAAGAACTTATGAAAACATTAGCATCTTAGAGATGGGCTTGAACGTGCATACTGATTGTCTCGATAGGAAATAACTATGTCGACTTCTAATGCTTCAAACGTAGAAAGCTTCAAAAGCCTGAATTATTTTGGCAATGAAGAAATGACCTCATTAAGTTCGGTAAACATCGATGTAAATCAATTCAAGGTTTTCCAAATATTCCGTGACACATTATCCGATGGATGCAAAGAGGCGTATCCCCAAGAAGGAGAATTTGCATGTGGATGAAGGGTTCCGATATGTGTCGGCAATATGCGTTTTGACAAACGACTGCCATGGACCAATGGCGGTCGTTTGTCAATACGCATATGTGTGATGTCATTTCAACTACTCGTTACATTTTGGTGAAACCACTGCAATACATATAAAACCTACGTTATCCAAGCCCTTTGTTCTATTCGTAATATCTTATTGTATTGCATTGTAATTGCATTACATAGCACTTTCTACCAATGGTATTTGTTGTGCGTGGGTCTGACGGCATTAGATGTGTTTTTTTTAGGGTTTGCCTCCAGGCAGATATTAGCTGCGTACTGTCAAAGACCTACTGTGGACAATACTATTGTGCTGTGGGCCAGTCCAGTGTGTACCATTGGCTGGATTTGTCAGTCAATAACAAACTATCCTAACATTTTTTGTTCACTAATTTCCATTTCATTGTCCCTACAACATTCTTCCAAAATCAGAATAGAAGAGCAATTGAAAAATTCACTCAGGATATATATATCTTATATATATATATATATATATATATATATATATATATATATATATATATATATCCTATATATATCCTCCAAGCCTTGATCGTCATGTGATCAATGCTTGGAGAAGCCGAAACGCGTCATGTCGGACTGGTGTTGGGTTTCTAAATAAATAGAAATTCTGCACTACCTATGGGTCTTGCCTCGTCTTTCCAGGTGCTGGTGTTTGGACGTCTTCTACATAATATATATATATATATATATATATATATATATATATATATATATATATATATATATATATATATATATATATATTTTATTTATTTATAGGACATGCACATATCTGCATGTGGGTGTGGCTCTGGTTCCTTTTCGTGTGGGTGTGGTTCCTGTGGGTGTGGGTGTGGTTGCTTTGCGTGTGGGTGTGGTTCCTGTGGGTGAGGGTGTGGTTGCTTTGCATGTGTGTGTGGTTCCTGTGGGTGTGGTTCCTTTGCGCCTGTGCCATAAGATGGAAATGCATATAACAAAGAAAAGTACCTGGTTTATGTTTTTCACCACTATTTATTTTATGCGGAGAAGAAACAACGACCTTTAGGTTCATATGTTCCTGGTATTTGATTTACATTGTTTTCATGATAAATATTTACACTGGACAGTCATTTCATGCCTGAGAAGCAATACAATTCACCCCTGAAAATTTTAGAATTTAGATACGTCTGTCATGTGAATATATAGTTAACACAATACAACAATTTTGACACAAACAAAATAAATTCAACAAAACTACAAAAATACACAAAATTACAACAGCATAACACGTTCAGTACAAGTCCCCATTTGACCATTCAATAAGCACATTTTGGTGGAGAAACTTGGACCACATGGGAAAATATCTCTTAACTCCTGCGGGATGCATAGTACATTGTACATCCTTATTATGGAGCATAGGAGTTAACCCCTTCACTTCGGCGGCTATTCCGCCGCAGTGCTAAGGGGGCGGGCGGCCGCGCGGTGGGCTCATGCTGGTGACGGAACCGCTCCGTCACCAGCTGCGGTTGCGCTGTGCTCATAACGGAGCGGTTCCGTCACGGCCCGCCTGCTCAATAGAACGTTCAGCGCAGGCGTGGAATCCGTGCCACACAGGTGTTCCGAGCGGGCCGTGACGGAACCGCTTCGTCATCAGCACAGCGCGACCACGGCTGATGACGGAGTGATTCCGTCACCAGCGTAGGAGGGGTTAATAATTGCCCTATGTGGTGGATAAACTGGAAAAGGCCCAAAAGCACTGGAGATGCATAGTCACTGTACCCCAGAGGACCCCTTGGAAGAAAGGTACTATGGACTCATAGGTACCTCAGGTCCCCATGTGCAACTCAGGACAGGTTGGCACCTGCAAGAAAGGCATACCATGCCTTCAACAGTCAGTCTGGCTTTCACTAATGCACAGTTCAGAGTTGAACAGCTTATTCACTAAAAAACGATGCACTCTCCTGGTTTGTGGCACAGCGCCCCAGCAAGCGATGCACGCGACGCAAAGTCAGACAGCGCCCCCTATCTGTAATGCGGGCTCTCGTTAAATAAAAGTGCCTCCCGAGTCTCGAAAAGCACGTGAATTGAAGCAAAACAGTGGCGCTGTGTGCCCAGGGTCATGTTAGTGGCACTGTGTACCCAGTAGCACGTTAGTATACAAATATAAAAGGAACAACCGCTGTTTATGTCATTGTGATGGCTGCCTGCCTCTTGAAACGGCAAGCTTTGTCCACATTGCTCGACAACCAGCTATTCAAAACACAGTTGCATATAAATGGTGAACTACTTTTCAGTTATCAAAGTGCATGCACTATATTTATTTTATTTCAGTTTAACTGTGAATTAATTAACTTGAGAAAGCTTTGTTTTCTTTTCACTTTTCCAACAGTTTGCTTAATGCTGCAAAGCATATTTGTCTTTCTGGCATGGCCTACATTGACTTTTAAATTCGATTCACTGAATGAATCTTCTTCATTTCCAAACTGTTTACTCGCTGTCTGCATCAAAAATGTGATAGGAAGGGAGGGAAATGGATCCCTTCTCAGCTTTTGAGATTGGTGAGGGAAGGAGAGTCGAGGACGAGAAATTTTTATTTTGCTGAAAATGATCAAAGGTGAGTTATTCACTATGCATACACATGCGTCATCCTTCCCTCATACGCTCTGTTCCTATAAGGGTCTTTATTTATGGGGGCTCCGGTTTTAACGCTAGGCGTGGGCGTAACAATTTTTTGCAATTCTGTAAAGTGTAATCACATGGAATTGGCTAAAATTACGCTAGATTACGGGTATTTATGCAAAGGGAGTAATTTAGCATTTAACGCATTTTTCTTAGTGCAAAAATGCGCCCTTGTATCTAAAATGGTCCAGAGGATTCATTTTACGCTAAGAACTAGCGCTAAATGTAACAGAATGCTTACAGCAGCACGAGGCAGCCTTCACACTCACTCAGGGGCATATTACCAATGATTAGCGATATTTATCGCTAACTAGGCTTAGCAACGATTTTTTTATCGCTAAGCATCGCCAGAAATTATCACTGAAATAACGTGCTATTAGCTACGTTTATCTCCAAAGCGATAATTTTTCCGGCGATGGCATGAATATCGCTGAGAATACAGCGATATTCACGCATTAGCGACTAAATATTCTTACCCATTGGATAACATGGCTGGTCTGGGCAGGTGTTAGTTTTTGGCGATATTCGCGCTTAGCGCAAATATTACCATCGCTAAGCCTGCCTTGCTAGTAGGCGTTAGCGACGTTAGCTAACAGAGCTCGGGTGGAAAGGCGTGTTTTAAGGTGCACCTGCCAAGGCAACCATTTAGGAACGACAACAGAGCTAAACGTATTTGTTTGCTACTTTGCCTTCCATTAACAAAATGGTGTGTAATTGTTGCAATTGACAACAATTAAACGTATTATGTTCTATCGAATTGTAGCCCAGACCTAGTTAAGATAATTCTCCACAGGGAATTTGTTCATGAACCTGCATTCATTCTTACATATCTAATGGATTTACATGGAAATTAGTTACATTTGTTGAAGTTCAGTAGAAGAGATCCTTGGAGGACCTAAGAAGACAACCACAGGGGTCACTTGGGAGCTACATTGTACATGTTCGGTGGAAAGTGATAGGGTGAGAGTGTGGAGAGAAGAAGGGGTGGACAGAAGCAAGAGTGGTGCCTCATTAGAATGTCCACAGGGCTTGCTCACTAATAGTATATTGTTCCCTCTTTAGGTCTTGCTTTACAGCCCAACTGTATGCAGGCCTTTTAATACAAATTCTTCCCTATATAGAGTGGACTTTGGCTCCAAGCAGAGGAGCACTTCTCTCACCTCATACTATTGGGTGTTTCGTGTGTCATTCAGACCCCTATGGAGAGCTTGCATTACAATGTATGAGGGACTATTTTACATCTCTGAGAGTGCTGGATTATCACATACCAAAAATTTGCTAATAAATGCATTACTCACAGAAAACATAACGTGTATTTGTAAAGTGCACGTTCACCACGAAGGGTATCTTGGCACTGAATCACAGGTGTTTATTGTTACCCAACTTAATGGTATTCATGTTATCGACCTCAGAAGAATGAAAAGCTGAACGGACCTGCCTGGATTTGGACCTGTGACCATGAGGCTAAACACAGGCCCCCAAAGTGGACGAATTAGTCCACTAAGCCACCAGACTCAGCAGAAAAACAATCTTGTATTTCAAACCATCTGTCCTTAAAATTTTAACCTGACACAGCGTGATGCCCGCATTAAAAAGTAATGTGAATGTATACACATTATCATATGTTGGGATGAAATAATTGCTTGCACTGAAGTTGTTAATACTGTAACTCATGGTTTATTTGGGATGGAAATATGTTTTACGTACCCTCCTTAGTAGATTATTCAGGGTGCTTATTCACATTAAGAGTGCAGTTCACACTATTTAAAAGTAAAAAAAAGAAAAACAAATATAATTATCGGTGGTACAGCTTTGAAGAAAAGCTGAAAAAAGTATACCCTGGCCAAGGTATGAACCTACATAATTTAGATAATTTTATAAAAATCTTTTTCATGCTTAATTAGCATTTTTTCTCGACACAATTATTAATGAAACATAAATCTTAGCTGTGCCACAAAAACTTCTCCACTATATTGATGACAGATGTTATTTCTATCACCACTGCTTACCTGCAAGTGAAGTGAAATTAGTAAATAGATATATGTATATATATATATATATATATATATATATATATATATATATATATATATATATACATATATATATATATATATATATATATATATATATATATATATATATATATATATATATATTACTAAATATATATCTGTATATGTGTGTGTGTATGCATATATAGATATACATATGTAGATATATGCGTGTGTGTGTATATATATATATATATATATATATATATATACATATATATATATATATATATATATATATATATATATATATATATATATATGTTGGTGTGTGTGTGTGTGTGTGTGTTTTAAGATAATGTGTGCAGATAGTGTCTCCTCTGCTTTGCAGCTCATCCGTGCTTTGCATTCATTGGATAAAGGAGATGCAGCTACCTCCCCTGGGTCTGGGCCCTTATGAAAGCATCATGCACTCTAATAATAATATGCAATGTTAATAGGTTTAACAATCTGGTTAAGTGGAATATATTTGTCACACTAAGCACCTTGAATGCCAATGCAAATTTTCTTCAACACCACTCTCCGCTCCTTTGGAAAATCATGAGCTTACATTTCCACAGCAGAAAACTTCATCTAAATGTTGGTGTAACTTAAATCTACGCGTTGAGTGATTCTAGCATGGGGTTTGGTGGGCAGAGAGTTGAGGTAAAGATTAAAGGTATTGGAAAACAGGATGTTGGTAGCTCTCTGTTCCTTAAGTGGTGTGACCCAGAGCTTTGTATAACCCTGTTTAATGCTATAGGTTCAACTGGGTCCTTGAAAGTTGCCTAAGATGCCATTTTAACCTGGTGATTCTTTTTCTACATGGATCTCAATGATGACCATGTCTTCAAGCATAGGGTTACGTGTTAATGGGCCAAGGTTAACAGCCTCACGCCTCTCTTTCCTACTGTTAGGCCTTCGTCGTGGGGTGTAATCCCATATCTACGTGGATTCTTATTTCCTTCTTTTTGTGTCAGTAGATAAAGTTCTGGCACTCGTTACTTTGGCCTTCATTACGATACCGGGAGGACCCCCACTGGCCTGTTGGTGGCAGACCGCCTGATATCTAGGGCAGGGATCCGACTACTGGGTTATGATACCGGCAGTCGGAGCACAGAGGGCGGGAGGGAGGCAGCCGCCTGTGACAGACTCAAGGAGACTGGCGGGGCGACGGTCAAACAGTATTCCCTACAATGTAGGTGGTGCCTGTGCAGGCACCATCGAAGGGATTATGATGTCCATTTCCGACAGCCGTTCAATGGTGGTTAGACAACTATATGGCCAGGGAGGGTCATGTGGTGCCCCCCCAAACATCTATGCACCATGTGGCAGACACCACATGGCGCCCGGCACACGGTGCATGGCTGTTTAAAAACATCCCTTTATCTAATGCGGCTTGTGCTGCTACCTTTTTCTGGACCGCCACAGAAGCCGAAAAAGTAACAGGCATGTTTCCGACCACCTTTACAGCGGTCGTATCATAGTAGGGTGGGTGGGACTGCCGACTACTTGTCGGGTTATCCCCATCCCACTCTGATGGCAGTCAGGTGCTCTTCCAAACACCATCGTAATAAGGCCCTATGTCTTTGACCAATTTTGGTGGGGTTTCGGTAAGTATCTCAAGCTGTATTTATGGAAAGAAGATAGTCATAGAGATTCTTGGTGCTAGTATATAATGAAAACCCTGCAAATTAACTAAAAACATGCATATTGTGGCATTGACATTACGAAGAACCACAGTGCCACAAAAGTTCCATGAATGGTGCAAAAGCACTTAATTAAATTCTTCCAGTTTTAAATGAAGGAAAACATGCACAATATTACCATTATTTTTTGTACTTTTCAAGCACCTTTCTCTTTACGCATTTCACCAGGTGAAGTCCAGAATTACATATTGTGCGTGGAAACTGAATCAGTGACACTTCACCCAGATTTACCAATAGCATTAGGAACAGGAATTATGGGTTGCAGTGATAACACCCCAAAATGGGCTTTCACCTAGGGAAAAGTGATTAATCATAGAAATCCATGGTTACGCTTTGATATTTTAGGTTTTCCCCACATTGTGGTACCCCTTTCCTCCAGATTTTCACTGGTGAAATGTGTCCATAGAACACTTGAAGAAGCTGGGTTATTGAAGCCCTCATAGTTAAGATTTAGTTGAGAACTCCAGTAGCCTCCAACTCAAGATTACCTTGAAAAGTAGAACCAAAACGTGTACATTGAAAAGCACCTGATGTTCGTGTTTTCACTTCCATCTTGAACCAGAAGAAAACAAGATGGATTTCATCAGGCCTCAGAATCAATCTTTCACTCTATCTATCGATCTATCTGTCCGTCCGTCCGTCCGTCCGTCCGTCCGTCCGTCCGTCCATCCATCCATCCATCCATCCCTCCATCCATCCATCCATCCATCCATCCATCCATCCATCCATCCATCCATTGTCTGTCTGTCTGTCTGTCCATCCGTCTGTCGGTCTGTCTGTCTGTCTTGCTGTCTTCCTGTCTGGTTGCGTTTTTCTAAAACATGGAAAGACAGACACATGTTAGTAAGGCTTCCATCTCAAGGTGGTACAGTTAAATAGAAAACATCTCGCACATAATTTGCAAACCTCTGCACTTTTGAACACACCAAATCATCATTCTCCTCCACCCCCACACACAAAACACATACAGGCCCATTTAATCTCCTTCCATGGTAATCATGAAAAACTTAGCATTTCTGCAGCTCCCTCCATCTTGCCACCCTGGCAGAACGCTGAGCAGCTGATTGCTACAGACCCAGGCTGATTAAGATGTCATCTCTGCTCTAACTTTGTATTTATTATACGAGGCTTGCTTTGTTTTTCTATATATACTCTTTTTTTTTCAAAGGTTATGAATCATTCTTGGATGTACATGGCTGTCCCAGGGGACAAAGGCAGTTCTAATGAGGTAGCAGCAGCCGGCAAATGTAATTAATATCCCCAGGTCTTCACACTCTATTAATGTGCAGGCGGCTTTCTGCTGAGTGGGGAGGGGCGAGAGCCCGACCCCCGCCATTTCAAGGGTGTTCGCCCCAGTGAGACACCTTCAACAATTTTGTAAATTTGATAATAAGATGCAAAGAGCTAAGATGAGCAAGGAAATGGAAATGAAATCAACCACAAAGCCATGGCCCTCCAGAACCCTGAGACAGCAACATAGGTCATATTACAAGTTACCCATTGTGTATTATTTTAATGTCACTTGTTTATTTTGGGGACCGTTAGCTTAAGAAATGGGTTATTTCGAACAGGGATAAAAATGTTTACTGTAAATAGCAGGCGAGATACTGGAATACACTGCTTTGATGTCTGTAGGATCAAAATACTGGAAATCTATTTACTGATGTAGTTAACATTGTAGAAGCTGAGTTGTAAAGCCCTTTGGGTTGTTGAGCTGTTGTAGTAATTTAACAGTTTTGTATATCACCCAGTCCCTGGAAAAGTATACCTGCACTTTACATTTCAACAACTTGTACAAAAGTATCTTACATAATGAACGATTTAAACCATAGAACACAAGAGGTTCTGGTGCTATAGCAAGAGTACCGAATGCCTGAGGCAAGGTAAGTAGACAGAGGGCCTGATTAGGGGTTTGAGGGGGCGGGATCAGGACCGCCCACTCCCACACCTCCAAACCTGGGGTTGAACCGTCCGCCAGATTATTAGTTTTCTCCTGGTCTGGTGGGCGGTTCTTTGGCGTTCCCACAGCAGTGCCTATGAAATAGGCACCGGAATGGGAACATCAAAATCAGTACCTGCATGGCATGGATTGCTACAGTCCAGGCAGTGCAGGTGCTGTGGTGCATGCACATGGGGGAGGGGGGGGGGGCGGGGGGGGGAGCATAACATGCCCCAGAGCTCTTTGGTTAGCTAAATATTGAAAATTAGATTTTTAGATGGGAAAACAAAACATACATTGCACTATTCACAGCAAATAGAGATCAAATTCCAAATTAACATGGGTGTATGCAGAAGCAGCTGTTTGAACAGAGTCACTCTTAACCCTTTCGCTGCGGCGACTATTCCGCCGCAGCACTAACGGGGCGGGGCGGCCGCATGCTGGTGACAAAACCGCTCCGTCACCAGCCGCGGTTGAGCTGTGCTCGTGATGGATCGGTTCCGTCATGGCCCGCCCCGCTCAATAGAACGCGCCACGCAGGCGCGAAATTAGCACCGCGCAGGCGCGGCGGCTGGGCCATGACGGAACTGCTCCGTCATCAGCATAGCCCAACCGTAGCTGATGACGGAGCGGTTCCGTCATCAGCAGGGTAGGGGTTAAAGAGCAACATAGAAGACAAGAATGCAGATTGCTGAGTTCATGGGGACAGAAAGTATTTAGTAAGTCAGCAGATATTTTGATGCCTGAGTGTAAGAGGCAAAGTCTGATGTGTGAGAGAACTTTTAGTGCTACTGAGTTAGGTAAAGCCTGCAACGTCAGGCCTCCATCATTTACTGGAAGAGTAGGAACAAGTGTTTGGTATATAGTTTCACTGGCAGTAAATTCCAGAATAGAGTGGCAGCTCCAGAGAATGTCTGGTCGGGTCATGTGACATATTGAATCTGGGATTTCCAGTAGAATGTTATTGCTACTTGTTAGAAATTGAGGTTTCTGGTTGGCAGAGTATACACCCTGTCGAAGCAGGAGCCACAATCCTAGTCAGGGTAGGTCAGATACACAACCTAAATTAACTGGTGCTCACCCTCTGGTAGCTTGGCACAGAGAGGTCAAGCTTAATTTAAGAGGCAGTTTGTAAAGTATTTTTGCAAACTTTAATTACAGTAACAGAGTGTAAACACCACAAAAGAGTCCACTCCTATTTAGAAAAATATAGATTATTTATCTGAGTAAAACTAGACCAAAATCAGTAGAATTGGAGACATGAATTAAAAAAAGGAATAAAAAAACAATGCTTAAAAGTCAGTGGTGCTAAAAGGTTACTTGTTGTCGTGCTAGGCTGGGATAAATCCAAAGTTCAAGCCAACCATGATGAAGGGCAGGCCGGCTACAGAACCCAAGCAGGGCCCGCTAAAAAAGAACCTCACATGGGGCAAGTGTTGGTGTCGAGGACTCCCTGCATCCATTCTGGTTCACACAGTCATATCGATTCATTAAACCCGAGCCTCACAGTCGGTGTCGAAGGGTCGGGCTGCATCTGAGTCGATATCCCCAGCGGCGTATTAGGATTGGCCCCGCTTTTTCATCAAACCTTGCAGTCAAGACCAGCATTGTCATCAAATTAGCATTACGTCAGAGGGCACTGTGTTGGTTCCGATTGGCGCAAAGGCGTCACTGTGTCGATCATTGCAGAAAATAGCTATAGAATGCACTTTTCAGGCCCAGGACTGGAGGGGCACCTCAGGTGAGGGTAGGACTCACAGATGGCAGAGTCCAGCAGCACCAGCAGAGTTGCTAGAATTCTTTTGTGACTCCGAGACTTCAGAGAAGAGAAGGGATGCCAATATTCCTTTGGAGAAACTTGGGTCCAAGGATGTAAAGAACATGTTCAGTTTTTCTCACTCCCAGGCAAAAAACAGCAGGCAGAAAGCAAACACAGCACAGCAGGTAGTAAAGTGGCAGTCCCTCTTACAGCACAGCAGCTCTTCTTCCAGGCAGAATGTCCTTGGTTCCAGCAAAGTTCTGATTTGGTCATGTCAGGAGTCTAGCACGTATACCCAAATATGCCTTTGAAATGGGGGAGCCTTCAAAGAGGCCTTTTTAAGATCACAAGGACCCTGCATTTCCTGGCGTGACTCTAGAGTCACAGCTGTGGTATCCTGCTTAAGAATCTCATGGACACAAAGACTTCTTCATCTGCAGCTTCCTTGAACTCCACTGCTAGGAGTTCTGACCTGCCTTGTGGTGCCAAATCCAGATCTGGGCCATTGGAGGCTATTCCTGCTGTAAAGGACTACAAGCGGTACAAAAGGGGGTGGTAATGGACGGAGCATCTGAACCAATCAAACACTCACACCCAGTCAAAAGATCTGGGTTTAATCCATCACCGTTCTTTAGCCCATTCTGCCACCCCAGTTCAGAAATGTCTATATGCAAATCAGTCTGTCCCTGTGCCTCATGGGAATAGTCCAGCCCGAACTGCCAAGCCATGCCTTCCCTGGACCGGAAACAAGCCACCGAGGACCGGTTTCTGGCATTCCAGCCGTCTTCAGCCCGGCTTGCTTGAATCCAGTGGCAAAGTGAGCAAGGGACTCACATCTGAGCATACCCTGCAGACTTATGGCGGCCAAAAGCGGTACAAAAGGGGGTGGTAATGGATGGAGCATCTGAACCAATCAAACACTCACACCCAGTCAAAAGATCTGGGTTTAATCCATCACCGTTCTTTAGCCCATTCTGCCACCCCAGTTCAGACATGGCTATATGCAAATCAGTCTGTCCCTGTGCCTCATGGGAGTAGTCCAGCCCGAACTGCCAAGCCATGCCTTCCCTGGACCGGAAACAAGCTTCCGAGGACCGGTTTCTGGCATTCCAGCCGTCTTCAGCCCGGCTTGCTTGAATCCAGTGGCAAAGTGAGCAAGGGACTCACATCTGAGCATACCCTGCCACACTTATGGCGGCCAAAAGTGGTATTAAAGGGGGTGGTAATGGACGGAGCATCTGAACCAATCAAACACTCACACCCAGTCAAAAGATCTGGGTTAATCCATCACCGTTCTTTAGCCCACTCTGCCACCCCAGTTCAGAAATGTCTATATGCAAATCAGTCTGACCCTGTGCCTCATGGGAACAGTCCAGCCCGAACTGCCAAGCCATGCCTTCCCTGGACCAGAAACAAGCTTCCGAGGACCGGTTTCTGGCATTCCAGCCGTCTTCAGCCTGGCTTGCTTGAATCCCGTGGCAAAGTGAGCAAGGGACTCACGTCTGAGCATACCCTGCCAAACTTATGGCAGCCAAAAGCGGTACAAAAGGGGGTGGTAATGGACGGAGCATCTGAACCAATCAAACACTCACACCCAGTCAAAAGATCTGGGTTTATTCCATCACCGTTCTTTAGCCCATTCTGCCACCCCAGTTCAGACATGGCTATATGCAAATCAGTCTGTCCCTGTGCCTCATGGGAATAGTCCAGCCCGAACTGCCAAGCCATGCCTTCCCTGGACCAGAAACAAGCTTCCGAGGACCGGTTTCTGGCATTCCAGCCGTCTTCAGCCCGGCTTGCTTGAATCCAGTGGCAAAGTGAGCAAGGGACTCACATCTGAGCATACCCTGCCACACTTATGGCGGCCAAAAGTGGTACTAAAGGGGGTGGTAATGGACGGAGCATCTGAACCAATCAAACACTCACACCCAGTCAAAAGATCTGGGTTTAATCCATCACCGTTCTTTAGCCCACTCTGCCACCCCAGTTCAGACATGGCTATATGCAAATCAGTCTGACCCTGTGCCTCATGGGAACAGTCCAGCCCGAAATGCCAAGCCATGCCTTTCCTAGACCGGAAACAAGCTTCCGAGGACCGGTTTCTGGCATTCCAGCCGTCTTCAGCCCGGCTTGCTTGAATCCAGTGGCAAAGTGAGCAAGGGACTCACGTCTGAGCATACTCTGCCACACTTATGGCGGCCAAAAGCGGTACAAAAGGGTGTGGTAATGGACGGAGCATCTGAACCAATCAAACACTCACACCCAGTCAAAATATCTGGGTTTAATCCATCACCGTTCTTTAGCCCACTCTACCACCCCAGTTCAGACATGGCTATATGCAAATCAGTCTGACCCTGTGCCTCATGGGAACAGTCCAGCCCGAACTGCCAAGCCAAGCCTTCCCTGGACCAGAAACAAGCTTCCGAGGACCAGTTTCTGGCATTCCAACCGTCTTCAGCCCGGCTTGCTTGAATCCAGTGGCAAAGTGAGCAAGGGACTCACGTCTGAGCGTTCCCTGACACACTTATGGCGGCCAAAAGCGGTACAAAAGGGGGTGGTAATGGACGGAGCATCTGAACCAATCAAACACTAACACCCAGTCAAAAGATCTGGGTTTAATCCATCACCGTTTTTTAGCCCACTCTGCCACCCCAGTTCAGACATGGCTATATGCAAATCAGTCTGACCCTGTGCCTCATGGGAACAGTCCAGCCCGAACTGCCAAGCCATGCCTTCCCTGGACCGGAAACAAGCTTCCGAGGACCGGTTTCTGGCATTCCAGCCGTCTTCAGCCCGGCTTGCTTGAATCCAGTTGCAAAGGACTACAAGACACTGACTAAACTACAAAATCAACGCTTTGTCCTTCTTGCGGCTGAATTTTCCAATGCAGCGGCGCCATGTGGGAGCGATTCTCGCTGTACAGCTCCATGCAGCTGAAGAAATCCACGCAGCTTTACTCAGGAAGAATGTAAGCAAAGTGTCAAATAGTCACCCATTTCCTCTGTTGAATTATCCATTGAACTGCAAAGGAGAGGGTTCTCATACTGATATTTCTTTCCCTCTGCAGTTCCACATAGTAACAAACAGAGGAGAGGACATACAGTGCCTTTGGGTCTCTTTTGCTTTGCTTCACTTTTAGAAGAAAATAGTCTCACAGGGGCGACTTCCATAAACTGTGTAATGCTAATAATGAAAAAAAACAATAATATTAACTTTATTTTATGATGTGCTTCATGCCTCACTGCTACCATTTCTAAGTGTTGCAGGAAACATGTGTTATTGTTACTCAGTTAAATTGTATTCACTTTACCAGCCAACTGATTTCATCCCCCTTGTGCTTTACTTATTAAGGCACAGAAAGGAAAAGGACAGATATTTATGTCTTGCCTCAGCTGGTACCTGAAGGTAAAGTGAAGAAGGGAAAGGCCACATGTTAACTACTTTCTCTGCTGGAAAGGACATGCATCTCCTTCTTGTCCATGCTGCTTTGGTAAGTGAGGTGCAGAGGTAAGCGTCCACTTACCTCTTGCATCTGTCCCTATTAGGGAGGTGCAGGAGCATCAAGCGACAGTGTGCGTTAATGGTCCTCCTCCTTCATTTGGTACAGCGGTGACTCCTCCGCTAAAGAGGGGTAGCGTCTCCACACTGCTTTGAAGCAGTGAAAGAAAGGAAAAATAAAATGTTAATAACATAACGTGATCGTTTTATTTTGTCCTGCTTTGGCAGCGTTGGGTGATGGGGCGTTGCTGTTCTTCTCGCAAGGCAGGGGAGGAGTGGTCGAACCCTCCTAAGTGTGCAATGACTATTTGGCAGATTCACTTGGGCTGGCCGAACAGTCATGGGTACTTTGCATGTTCTCCATGCAGGCTGCATTACAGCCTGCGTGGAGAACTTGCCCAGGACCCCCAGTCCCTGGCTGAGCACCGAACAACGGTGCTCAGACCAATTACAATTGGTTGGTCAGGGGAGCCTGGTTGCTTACAAATCACAATGCTGTAGCGTTGTGATTGGTCAGGGGAGCCTGACCGCCTGCATCTTGGTCCATTCCTGAGGAGAGATGTGGCGGTAAGGTAAGTATAATCCCCTTACTCCCACTTTGCCCTCCCGCCATGATCTGTCTTGGCTGCCTCTGATTTGGTATGGGAGCAAAACAAAATCTATGAGGTGGCCGATTTGACCATTGCTTCTGATGTTACACTGCTATTCACTTTCCTAAAGTACAGCGAGGCCTTGTCCATGCCTCTCTGGCCAACCTTAGTACAATGGAACAACAGCGCTACCATGACGGTCCGCTATTTTGGTGTTGCACTTAATAATTTCCGTTCACACATATATGCAGCACTATAACTTTGTTTTTTCAGTGAATACGTATTATATATATTAATACCCGTACACACACATATATATATGTGTGTCAATCAATCAAACATTTGTAGAGTGCGTTACTCACCCATGAGGGTCTCAAGGCGCTGAGGGGGAAAGGCGGGTGCTGCTACTGTTCGAACAACCAGGTCTTGAGAAGTTTCCTGAAGGTCATCAGGTCCTGGGTCTGTCGCAGGTGGATGGAGAGGGTGCTCCATGTCTTGGCGGCGAATTGAGAGAAGGATCTGCCTCGGATGTACGTCGTTACAACGCATGCTTTTACAACTCATGCCTTTAAAACGCAACTTTTACAACGCAAGTCATTACAACGACTTGCACTGGGGGGCGCTGGATAGTGAATAGTTTAATTTACTATTCCAACTCCAGACCCCCGTGGATAGTAGGGAAGGTGTTGGATAGTAAATTAAAACTATTCCCTATCCTAGAGCGCCCCCCGCGCAAGTCGTTGTATTGACTTGCATTGTGAGGAGCTTGAAGGTGATCCTCTTGTTGACAAGGAGCCAGTGCAGGTCCCTCAGGTTGGTGGTGATATGGCTGTGGTGGGGGGTGGTGGGGAAGAGGCGTGCGGAGGCGTTCTGTATGCTTTGAAATCTCTTCTGGAATTTAGCCGTGGTTCCTGCGTAGAGGGCGTTGCCGTAGTTCAGCCTGCTGGTGACGAGGGCCTGGGTGAACGTCCTTCTGGTTCCAATGGGGATCCATCTGTAGATCTTGTGAAGCATGCGGAGGGTGTTGAAGCAGAAGGAGACGGTGTTGACTTGCTGGGTCATTGACAGAGATGAGTCCAGGATGAACCCTAGGTTGCGTGCATGGTTGGTGGGTGTCGGTGCAGCTCCCAGTGAAACCGGCCACCAGGAGTAGTCCCAGGTGGAGGGGGTGGAGCCGGGGATGAGGCCCTCCGTCTTCTTAGAGTTCAGTTTCAGGTGGCTGCTCTTAAATATTTGCCACGGCTCCATTCCTTTCTGGAAGTTGGATTTGGCGGTGGTGGGGTCTTTGGTGAGGGAGAGGATCAGCTGAGTGTCGTCAGCATATGAGATGATGTTGAGGTTGTACGATCGGGTGATGTTGGTGAGCGGTGTCAGGTAGACGCTGAAGAGGGTCGGACTGAGGGATGATCCTTGGGGTACGCCACAGGTTATTTTGGTGGCTTTGGATCGAAATGGAGAGAGGTGGACTCTATGGGTTCTGTCGGTGAGGAAGGAGGTGATCCAGTTCAGGGCTTTGTCGATGATCCCTGCGTTGTAGAGGCGTGTGCATAGGGTGTGGTGGCAGACGGTGTCGGAGGTGGCAGAGAGGTCCAGGAGGATGAGGGCTGCAGTTTTGCTATTGTCCAGCAGGGTCCTGATGTCATCTGGTGCAGCAATGAGGACGGTTTCGGTGCTGTGGTTGCTGCGGAATCTGGATTGGGACGAGTCCAAGGTGTTGTTCTCTTTGATGAAGCGGGTCAGTTGTCTGTTGATGATTTTCTCGATGACTTTTGCCGGGAACGGGAGCAAGGAGATGGGCCAGAAGTTCTTGAGGTCCTTTAGGTCTGCCTTGGGTTTCTTGAGTAGGGCGTTGATCTCTGCATGTTTCCAGCTTTCCGGGAAGGTGGCGGTCTTGAATGAGTTGTTGAAGATCTTTCGGAGTTTGGGTGCGATAATGGGGCTTGCGGGTGTGCTTGTGTGTGTGTAGGTGTATGGATATATATATATATATATATATATATATATATATATATATATATATATATATATATATATACATACATACATACATACATACATACATACATACATACATATATATATATATATATACATACATATATATATATATATATATATATATATATATATATATATATATATATATATATATATATATATATATATATGTATTCACTGAAAAAGCAAAGTTATAGTGCTACCTTTAGTGGGTGGCAAAATGAGTGCTGCAGCCCACTATCAGTATTTAAATTAAAGGCCCTGGGTACATGAAGTTCCATATACTATGGGCTTATGAGTAAAATAAATGTGCTATTTCGGTATATGTCCAGCTTATCACAAGCACTTTGCCACTGGTTAGCCATAGTAAAGTGCACACAGACCTTATTCCAACAAAAACAAGTTCAAATATAGAAGGCAAAAATCTGCAGCAAGAGCAAATTTTCAACAATATATACATTATTTTCACTGGCATTCCATACATGTGTGGGCTTAAATGCTCTACAATTCAATAACATGTTTCAATGGGCTGCTGTTGCCAGTCATTGGGCCTCTTTAAGATTTATTTCGGTTTATTTGGGAGAGAGATGTTTGCATTTTTTCCATTTACTGCAACCTTCTTTTGTGCCATTTTAACAGGTACGGATGTGCACAATGGCTCCACAGGACACCGTGCGATGTAACCTTTAAAATGAATCTAGAGTATGCTTGAATCCCATATTTCTGGCAGCTCTGATCTTTACCATTTTGGATGGTTAATAGATATAAATCTACAACACTAAAAATTGAATTGATCATTATTAAATCTTTTATAAAAAAAGATACATGTTTTCTAAAAGGTTAAAAACTGCTATTTTACTGTAGCCACTCAGAATACACATTCCTCTGACTAAAGCAGTAGCTATGAAATCTAACCTGTACTGTTTTGGGGTTCTTTGTGGGATCCTTTTGCTTAGCAGATCAATGGCAAGTCCTATCACATGATAGCTAATTCCAGATAACAATGAATATTGTTGTTTGGGGTAGAAAAAGAAACTACACAGATACTGAAAAAACCCAGTTTGGACCAGGTGTCAATCAGAAATTGAATGCATGTGTAAGGAAGTACCAAAGGGACATAATGGGTTCAGTACGGTACTGAAGAAAGCCTGAAACCCCATAGGGGGCCAGATCAGGGCTGAAACATGTCGACCTAGTGGACAATTAGACTATAACAGGGTGCTGCATAAGTTTTTACTGCCTGTAAAGCGCTCTGATATCCGCAAGGATCTGGTTCACGCTCTATAAAACTTTCAAAATAAATAAATAAATAAACGGCAGGTGGTAGGGAATTTTACCTGAACCCCCCCCCCTTTTTTCCTTTTCTTTTTCACCTTAGTTTCCTACTAATATTGGAACTACAGCCCTAATGTGGGCTCGTTAGCCATTAGAGTATTCTTTGGCGACTGTGGGATGGCCGATGACGAATTCTGACACCTACAGGTGTGTGAGCCCATCCTATATACTCTTAGCACGCTAGTGTGCTGACCCAAAATATTGGAGTGTGTTAGTAGCCATAACTATTGATGGGCCCTTTCGTTTTTTGGTGGAAATGTAAAAAACATAAAAGACAATAGGTACCAACGTAAGCGAGTGACCCTCCCTCTCTGTATGACACCTCTCTACACCTTGGTCTCGCAGAGCAGAGAATGGGGCACTTTCACATCAAATGAAGCCAGGAGGCGTGTGCCAGGAAGTGTGCAATTTCAACTCAGCAGGCTCTAGCCAAATCCCTTGAGATTTTGGGAATACCATATTGTGCAGACCAGCTAAGCAACTGGCTTGTGTTTGTGTTCTAAAGTCTTGAAAAATAGAACAATTGATTGTGGTTTCTTTTTAGAAAGCGTGCCGGGTGTCAACAAATCTTGGAGCAACGTTTGAAGGAGGAACTCCAGGCTACCTGACCACGAAGTAGAAAAGGTGTCCTCACTTATGCCGCGGTCCAAATTAGACTGAATTACATGCCCACCAGATCTGGTGAATCAGCATTCCTTGATTTCTCTCAGGTGCAAAAGCCTATGCCAACTTATATGAGGTTCCTGGCTCCCTGAAGCACAGAGTGCCAAGAAGCCAATCTTCTTGAGCTGTGGAGTCAGGAGGCAGATCTCTGAACTGATGACCGTCCCAACTGATATACCATTACTAATTGGGTAAAGAAGGAAGGAGACAAAGTGTGACAATCTTGAGTCCACTTTTCACAGTGTTGTCTGATAGTTAGTCATGGAGTTAGCGACCCCCTGTACCCAGGCAGCAGAGAAGGCAATTGGCCATGGCAATATTTCCCTACAGGGGCATCTACAAAAACACTGACAGGGACCGGTGTTGAGCGCATCTAACAAAGATATGTGTTGGACAGGTGGCTATAAACTTATACTTGCACTACTTCCATGTAAAATCCACGTAAGTGTGCCTAAGTTTGTGTTAGAGCCAATTAATGGTATATAATTCAAATAAGAGGAACATCCACAAGGAAGTGGTTATATGGTCATCCATCTTGCAAATCCATAACTCACACGCACCAGGGTGTCACACTTTCACCTAAATAATGCATGCGTTAGAGCCCTGTAAAGAGTGGTTGAAGTGGGCGGGATCAGAGGGGCATGACATTCCCATACTTTTTAATTTAAGGAAAACAGCAACCCTACTTTCTGTGAGAACACAATCATCCCGGGATGGTTAATTCCAACAGCTGAAAAGCTTCAGCTGAAGTGTAAGGCAGGGAGTCTCCTGTGCTGTGAAGCAGAAGGCTGGCAGACAGCTAAAGAAGCCTTCCTGCCAAGGTGCCTGCCTACCTGAAAGAAATGTAAATGTACACAACAGGTCAATCTGCAAATGTAAAGGGAGCTCGGAACCCGATAGTGGCTTTAAACAATGGAATCACTTGAAGCTTTATGATAAATCAGATGTATTCGTTTTGAGTGTTATTGGAAATCAGTTACCAACTGAGCTGCGAACTGAGTTCTTTTCAAAGGGGAAACAGTTGGGAAACCATGGTCTAAACCACAAGTGTTCCAACTCTGCAAGCCCTACCATGCATGCGTTAACCACATATATGCCTTAACCACGCATGTGTGTGGTTAAGGGAATGCGCGGTAGGGCTTCCGGATGGACGGAAGCAGGAAGCAGTGAGAAATCTGCAGTGAGGTAAGTGGGGTTGGGGGGTGGGTCGGGGTACTTTTGTAGGATGGGGTTGGGTTGTTTTGTGGGCTGGGGGTGGTCGGGGTTGTTTTAGGTGGGGCAGGGGATGGGCTGGGATACTTTTGTGGACTGGGAGTTGGGTTGTTTTGTGGGCTGGGGGTGGTTCGGGGTAGTTTTGGGGGTTGGGGTGAGTTGGGGCAGTCTAGCTTCGGATGGATGGAAGCAGGAAGCAGGGAGAGATCTGCAGTGAGGTAAGTGGGGCTGGAGAGTGGGTCGGGGCACTTTTGTGTGATTGGGGGGTTGGGTTTGTTTTGTGGGCTGGGGGTGAGTCGGGTTGTTTCCAGTGGGGATGGGGGTGGGTCTGGTAATTTTGTGGGCTGAGGGTCAGGGGTAGTTTAATGGCTGGGGATTGGTCAGGGGTAGTTTTGTGGGCGGGGAGATCGGGGTAGTTTTCTGGGCTGGGTTTGGGTTGGGGGTAGTTTTCTGGGCTGGGGTTTGGGGCTAATCTTCAGGGCTGGGCGATTGGAGGTAGTTTTCAGGGCTAGGGGGATTGGAGCACGTTTTCAGGGCTGGGGGTGGGGATAGTTTTCAGGGCTGGGGTGGGGCAAGTTTTTAGGGCTGGGGGTCAGGGGGAGTTTTCAGGGCTGGGGGCTCGGGTCGTTATTAGGGCTGGGGGAGTGTTGGATTTGTTTTTTAATTAGGGGTTAGAGTATTATTCCTCTGGGCACGGGGAGTGGAATGGGTAGTGAGGGTAGGTTTTAGGGCTTAGGGGAGGGCGGGCAGTTCTTAGGGCTCCATCTGGGCTGGCCAGGGTCAGGTTAAGGGACAGGGTTAAAGGAATGGTTTTAGGCATTAGGGCAGGGGGAGGGCACAGCATGGGGGCTTGAAGGGGGTGGGGGTATTTGCACCTCAGTGATGGAGCGAGGTGGGGTGTTTCTGCCTTAGGACAGAGGGGAGGTGGGTGGCGACCTTAGCCACGCATACCCCTTACCATGCATGCCTTTTTCCATGAAAATTTGTGGTAAAGGCATGCGTGGAAAAGCAATGCATGGTTAAGAAGACTCAGTCGTTATTCAGACCTCGTTGTTTAGGTATGCGGGGTTAGGGATTTTGTTGTTCCATCATACAACCGTAACACAGGCAGGTGTTACGCTCCAAACTATTCTCCACTGCTCCAATCAGGATTCAATTCCGTGACTATCTAGTTGCAGACACAGACCTCTGCAGTGCATTAACTAATTGAGGTTTCATAATGTACAATAGTGCATCTCCCACTGATTAAATTAGCTTATTTTACATTAAAACTGTTTGTTATTTTATATGTAAATAGCTGAAGGTGAAAGACTGAAAAAAGTTAAGAATATTTAGTTTTTTTAGCCACGCCTTTGACCCCACCCCCATTGTGCACAGCACCATAGTTCCCAAACTTTTTTATGCACTTTGACAGCTGCCTGTAAGTGGACATTTTCAACGACATGATGTGGGATGGGATGCGTGCTACATAGAGTATGAATAATCAGAAATAAGTCTTATGATAAGAAAAAGACATTTAAAGAATTTAGCTAACCCCACTTACACATAGGGACTCTATTTTAGAGCATGCATTAGGAAAATATAGGGCAATAGAAATGAGTGCTGCCTTTCTCTAATTTTCCTATTTTAATATGGGTGTGACATCAGGGCCGGACTGGCCGCAGCGGGCACCGGGCATTTCCCTGGTGGGCGCGCGATGGTGGGGGCCGGTTTTAGGACCCTGGGGAACCCTTTTTGTTACCGGGGCTGACAATATCGGCCTCCTGTAACAAAATCGGCTGAAACCGGCCCTAGCATCCAGCTCGGCCACACCCCCTCTCCTCCCAGGGGGGCCGACCGAGCAGTTTACCGGGTCCGGTTTCGGTTCCTAGTCCGGCCCTGTGTGACATCACTAGTCACCTGTACTAAGAAAATGATGCAGGAACTTAACTGTTAACAGTTATTAAAGTCAGTAGCGGCCGGCATGGATCAGGAGTGGCGGGGTGAGCAGGGGAGGGGGATGGGTGGGGTGGGGTGTTTGGATAGAGGGGGGGATGTAAAAAAAAAAAGGAAAAAAAGAAAGAAATGTACCTCATTATCGATCTCCCACTCTCTCCCACTTTGTCTTTGTGGGTCGGAACAGGAAGCAACCAGGCTCCCTCCCCTAAGCCATTCCCTGACTGATCGGTGCTCAGTCAAGGAATGGGGGCCCGGGGATGTTCTCCACACAGGCTGTAATGCAGCATGCATGGAGAACCTGGAGGTATTATCATTGCGTTTGTTCTTTCTTTCACTGCTCTGCAGCAGTGGGGCAACGCTCCTCCGCCTTAGAGGACGAACTGCCACTGATTAAAGTTGAGGCAGCACTCAGTTTAAAGGGCTGTTCAGGGGATTGACTTACAACCGATACTGACACATTGAAAATGATTACAACCTTTTCATCCCTTCTGGAATGTTTTCCTAAAATTAACATTCATAAGCAGAAAGGGATATTGATTACAGGATATGCTTTTTGTACAGTTATAGTTCATTAGAAGAAAGTCGGGGCCAGTCTGCATGATGCCACGCATTATGTGCCATACCTGTTTTTGAAAAGTCACATTTAGTACATTAAAGGAATTTTGCAAATCGCCTCGTTGTTCCAGGACCTTATATACGAACTTGGCCTTCAGCCTTGTTAGTCAAGTACCTTCTCATTGACTTGCAGGTCTCTTATAATGAAAGGCAGGGGGCACTTTATCTCATATAATGCACAACAGCTACATACTTCCAGAACACAAAAAGCAGAATGTGGGTGCGGGCGTATTTTACTAATAACAAGTGTCACACAGGTATCATTTTCTTTGTGAATCTGCGTCTTTGTTTTCACGGTTGAGTTCTAGAAATTCATTAAAGATTAATTTCACTGTGGCAAAACATGACGAGCAAACAGTATTTTCCTCAGATGTAAGACATGCCATTTTCGCTTTATGTTCAGTGATTAGAAATATGTAAAAGTGTTTTTGCAGGATATTTCGTAGGATTATGTACTCGGGTTTCGCCCGCTCAGAGAAAATGCTAAAATACTCAAGTATACCAATGCATGCAAATGTGTTATTTGCTGAATATAAACCGGTAAATATTTCTCATAATTTTGAACTTTTCTGCACCAAGCTGCCATGGAGAATTACAGTCTAAGATGTGTTTTTTATTTTATTTTATTATTATTATAATTTTTTGAATATGAGGGAAGATTTCTATACTGGAGTAATGGAAAATGTGTATCCTTTTCCACCAGAAGTCCTCAGCGTTTTGGGAGGAGAGCTGTACCACCAGAATACCAAGTGGTATACAGGGCCGGCTTTAGTGCTGTGCGACCGGTGCGGCCACACTAGGTGCTGACCTGAGCACCTCACGAAAGCGCTGTGTTTAGCAATATCTTATGATTGGAGAGATGAGGGGCTCTTTTTCCCGGTGGTAGTGAGAGTATCCGAGGAGGCGGTATTGCGTGGTGGGGGGGGGGGGGGCAAAAGTTATTGTTGAACCAGGCACCACCAGCCCTAAAGCTGACCCTGGTGGTACACCGTTGGCTGTCTCAGTGAGCAAAATGCTCATATTCAAACACAAGGTCACAAGTTCAAAAAAACCCAGGAAAGCTGACTCAGATCTCTAAGAATGGGTGGATATCCTGTCGGTGGAGCAGGTGCAAGTCTGTGATTCTAAGAACAGGTGGATATCCTGTAGGTGGTACACAGACAAAATATCGATTTTTAAATATCGATATGCAAAAATATCGAAGTTTAAATATCGAAATACAAAAATATCGAAGGTAAGTAATATCGACAGTCTAAATATCGATATTGGTATGATATCAGTAATATCGAAGTTGTAAATATCGATGTTAATAATATCGAAATTAATAACTTTGATGTTACTAATATCAATTTTTAAATAAATTTAGTGTATATTATATTGTAATTATTATGTTTTATTATTTATTTTTAATGTTATTTTATTAAATATTGTCTTTTACTACTGTAGCGGGTTGTGGGTTTATAGGGGAATAGGGTGGGAAGTAATTTAATTATGTTAAATAATTATTAATTAGTAAGAATTATTAATTAATTAATTGAGAATTAATTTTTAATCATTTTTAATTAATTTATTAATTGATAAATATGTTCTGTAGCGGGTTATGGGTTTATAGGGGAATAGGGTGGGAAGTAATTTAATAATAATTAATTAATTGATATATGTTTGTACATATTTTAATTAATAATTAATTGGTAATTAATTTCTATTAATTAGTTAAATAATTATTATAATTTTTTACATATTTATAATTATTAATTAGTTGGTAATTAATTATTATTAATTATTTAATTACATTAAATAATATAATTTATTGTTATTCTTAATTAATTAATTGTGCAAAATAATATTAATTATTAAATTAAATTAATTACAGCAAATGTGCTAATATATTTACTTTATTGTTATTGTTAATTAATAATTAATTGGTAATTAAATAATATTAATTAATTTTGGGTACAGGGGTATTTTTAGGGTTCAGGGTCAGTTTTCAGTTCATGAGTACAGGGGTATTTTTAGGCTTCAGGATCAGTTTTCAGTTTTTGGGTAAAGGGGTATTTTAAGCGTTCAGGGTCAGTTTTCAGTTCATGGGTACAGGGGTATTTTTAGGGTTCAGGGTCAGTTTTCAGTTTTTGGGTAAAGGGGTATTGTTAGGGTTCAGGGTCAGTTTTCAGTTCATGGGTACAGGGGTATTTTTAGGGTTCAGGGTCAGTTTTCAGTTCATGGGTAAAGGGGTATTTTTAGGGTTCAGGCTCAGTTTTCAGTTTTTGAGTAAAGGGGTATTTTTAGGGTTCAGGGTCAGTTTTCAGTTCATGGGTAAAGGGGTATTTTTAGGGTGCAGGGTCAGTTTTCAGTTTTTGGGTAAAGGGGTATTTTTAGGGTTCAGGGTCAGTTTTCAGTTTTTGGGTAAAGGGGTATTTTTAGGGTTTAGGGTCAGTTTTGGGTTTTTGGGGTACAGGGATATTTTTAGGGTTCAGGGTCAGTTTTGGGTTTTTGGGTAAAGGGGTATTTTTAGGGTTCAGGGTCAGTTTTGTGTTTTTGGGGTACAGTCGTACAGGGTAAAAATAAAATACATTTAAATTAAATCAATTAAATGAAATAAAAAAATATAAAATTACATTAAATTATTACGTTTTTAATTTATTTTAAATGTATATGTATTAGTTTTAATTTTTTTATTATGTTTTAATATTTTTATTTAATATTTGTAACATTATATGTATTTTATAATTATTTTTACATCATTATTAATACATTTAAAAAAACGATATTTTTAATTTCGATATTTTTGTACTATGATATTATTTTTTCGATATTTTTGTACTTACCTTGTTAGGGATAGGATTCCTATATTTTTGACTTCGATATTTTTGTTCCGATATTTTTGTATTTCGATATTTTTGATTTCGATATTTTGTCAGACATTCCCTGTAGGTGGAACAGGTGCAAGTCTGCTACTCTAAGAACAGGTGGATATCCTGTAGGTGGAACAGGAGCAAGTCTGTGATAGATCTCTAAGAACAGGTGGCTATCCTGTAGGTGGAACAGGTGCAAGTCTGCTACTTTAAGAACAGGTGGATATCCTGTAGGTGGAACAGGAGCAAGTCTGTGATAGATCTCTAAGAACAGGTGGCTATCCTGTAGGTGGATCAGGAGCAAGTCTGTGATAGATCTCTAAGAACAGGTGGATATCCTGTAGGTGGAGCAAGTGCAAGTCTCAGATAGATCACTGAGAATGTGAGGATATCTTGTCGTTGGGACAGGTGCAAGTTAGTATTATTGCCCACAAGGACAGTGTCAACAATGATGCCCAGAATCTTAGGTTTTGTGAGAGAAGGGTGGTGCACCCAAATGGCATGGCCGCTCACGAGAAGTGGCTGTTGCATCAGTGCAGACCACCAGCATTATCGCTTTTGTGTCTTGACCATTCAGAAAAGTATGTTTCTTTTATATAGAAATAGACCTGGTCGGCACACTCTTTGAGATTTGTCTAGTTCTCTGATTCTTTTCCTGGGTTTTGCTAGCCTACATGTTAAATAGAAGCTGTTGTTGATTAACATCCAGTGCTGGTGCTATGTGTGGATACTGATTGGTTGCCATGATGGGAGAATCTTGTTGTACACCACATAGCGTCTTGAGCTAGGATCATTCAAGTCATCCATTCACTAAAGTTCTGTAGAAGTTACCTAAGGTTTAGTGGGGATGTTGCACACCTTAACCTTCTCTGTGATATTTCTAATTTAATCTGCCTTGGGTTCTATAGTCCCCATTCTGTACTCAATATTTTGAGGCAGAGTGTGTAGGAGATGATTAGAGATTACTTATTAAGACATTGTATATTTTTGCAATGCTTGCTCTGAAGAACAAACATATGTCGTCATGGTGTTGTTGAGTCAAGTGCATTGCTTAATTTGTAATCAATTAAGTCCCAGGTCCCAAAGTACTTGTCAGGAGTCCACTGCCCCTGGCACCACCAACAGCGTTCTTCCGCAGCTGCAAATTGCTAGCAGTACCTATGTGCTAGTTTTATCAGGTTTTAAAAAGTATATTACATTATCCACTGATGATTTCTGCTAAAACGTAAACACACAGTGCCACCATGTGGTACAGAAATACATGTAAGTGTTTATAGACAAGTCCCAATGCTGAGCACCGGCACAAATTAAGCACTGGTCAACTGTAGATAGTTTTCAGCACTTCTAGAATTGTTAGTTCATGGAAGTTTCAAAGCGTTGTTCACACAAGTTTGGATGCTTCATTGTTGTGCTTTATTCACATCAGGCCTTTTGGGTCCTCTGACTGTTCCGTACCAGCTTACTTTGGCCTTTTGACCATTCTATAACAGCTTCCACAATTAATTTTACAGAAGATGTTGGAACATCATCATAGGTATTCCAGCTTCCCACCTTCTCTGTTCATATTGGCACACTAAAAGTATTGCATTCATCATGATGTGGGCTCGGAGCACTCAGACTGCTACAAAGAACATGGACATCCAGGGCACACCGGAGCAAGAACACTCACAACACACTGGATGCTGGACGCACATAGGACATGACACATTGGGTTGTAGGCACCTTCACAGAATGTCTTTGGGTCATTCACGACAATGTTGAGTGGAGGGTTTTAGGTTCACATAAGTCATATCTGGATATGACGTATTTATTTTTTAAATAAGTTAGTGACTTTATGAGTGTTCTTCATCTATGCAAAGGCCACTCTCATGGTACTCATAGTGACACATCCAATACCCTGGTCCCTAACTTACACTTATGGCTACACCCATCTTTGCATAATTTGTATTTAACATTCTCATCCGGTCTTACTTGTTTGCAGGATATTTTATCAGTTTGATAGGTTCTTTCAAGGAGCTTGCATCTAAGGTCTGTGGTTTGATGGTGAAGTTGTCATATAGACGTATTACATACACAAAGCAGACTTTGACTCTGTCCCTTTTAGTAATTGGCTTTTTTACAAACTTCTTTCAGTCATTGTCTTCCAATTCAGGCATTAAAAACAAGAAGAGTCCACTCAGAATGTATAAAATAAAGTGCTGGACAGAGCCACGGGCAGGCATTGTTCTATGGGGTGAGAGAGATGCTTTGACGAATGTTTGACTATACGCGTTCCTCCCCTCCTGTATTGATGCTCATGGGGTCCAATTAGGAAACCTATAATATTGTCAAAATCAAGAAATTGTATATTCACTCTATTTAAGAATAGTTCCAAGTAGGTATTGAACGAATGTCTTGCACGGAAGTATATTAATCCGAAACACCTAATAGGCTAACAGCACTAGGCATTAGTCAGAGTGGTAACGGGGATCATTTTCTTTGGCCCTGAAATAAGAAAGCTTAGGGGTAGGTTTCGAAACATGTCGACCAGCGAGGGAGCTGCTCATTAAAGCTTTTTTCCCTCCATTTTATTCCCCATTTTTTATCAATACCAGCTATAAGGGAGCATTAAAGTATAGTTTTTCCATAAAATCAGGTCTTTTTTCAACTCACTCATTCCTGACCCTTCCACTCTCACACCAATGTGCACATAGTTTACTTCACTCCAAAGTGCTCCCACGTATTCGTCGGTCGTAGCACGCCCTGTCCCGCAGCGGTGCGGGAAGAACCCGATGATGAAGCATGCCACAAAGGGACCTTTTGTTGGGGGAGTGTTATTTTTAAAAACGTTGCTTTCCCATGCTAGTAACAAAACGGTTCACTTCGGTTTAGTCACTTTTTGGAAGGTTAGCACTTTATTTTGTACATTCTGAGTGGACTCTTTTTGTTTTTTCATAACTTTACAGAGGAGATTGAGTCCATGACTGATATATCTCTTCACTCCATTCTTTGTTTTTTGGTTCCAATTTAGGCAATCATATCTTGGCACAGTCCAGTGGATCATTCATCTCTCAGTGAATACAACTGCCTGTTTGGGTGTATATTCTCAAGTGCTTGCATTGAACTGCATACAACTAAAGCCAGCAGTGTCCACTCCTGGTGGCTCCTATAATATGCTCACTTGGCATTCGGCAGCATTAGCAAATTGAACCCAGGCCTTTTGGCTTTGCCACTGTGCGTTTTAGTAGTTCTGTGGTCTATTAGCTCCTACATAAGTATTAGCATTGGTTGGGTACTACCATATTTCCATTGAAATAACAAGAGGTTGCAAAACTAGGTCTGATGGCTTCAGTAGACTGATGCATTCCCTCTAGAAACCTGTGTTGATCCTCATGGTCGCAGGTTTGAATCCCGTTATTTTCTCCTATTGCTCTACTTTCATCTCTTTAGAGATTCCCCTATTACCTAGTGGTTGAATCCCTTTAGGTCCTTTCAGCCTTTCATCCTTCTTAGGTCAATAAAGTTAGTGTCATTCAGTTGGGTATAATAAACATCTGTCACTCAGGGCCAAAGTGCTTGAATGGGTGTATGTGTGCTTTACTAATGCTTATGGTTTTGATGGTTCTATCAACATTTTTCACTCTTGTAAAAATATTTTCCAAGGCTGTCACGTCATGAACATGAAAAGTTGGAGAACTTGGAAGTAATTCTAGTAATCTCATTTTATTTTTAAATGTAAGATGTTTATATGTTAATAGAGCACACTGCTACACCAAAGGAATTCAGAATGCTAAATTTTAAAATGAAAAAAGAGTCTTCGATGGAACATGAAGAAACATTGTAAAGAAGCAGGTTTTAGGTAAACTCTTTAAAGAGAGAACTGAATGTAGAGTAGCATGTGTCAAAGGGAGTGGAAAGTGATTCCGAATTTTAACCACTAGATAGAACACACATCTTTCACCTTATCTCGCCTTCCTGATTCTAGAACCATGACCATTGCCAAAGTGGTAGATTTGAGTGTTTGTAGAGGTGAATAAAACAAACCCTGGATCATGACCATTAGTCCATAGGTTGACCTGGATCGCCTTGTGAAGGACAGCAGTGGGTAATCATCTGTCCATAGGTAACCAGAAGTACTCCACTGTGAACAACATATGTTCTCAACGAGGAGTTCACATATTGAGTTTAAGAGGGTTGCATGACATCTAAGTAGCAATGGATGTTTTGCAGATTTAAGAGCGAGTGTCAACCACATCCTGGTCGCCAATGATGTGGAAATAATCTAGGTATCATTGGTATATGTGTAGGAAGTAAACCCAAAAGCTAGACTTAAGGTCCCCTATCAGAAGTTGAAAGTTTTGGAGAAAAAAAAATAAGAATGAATGAAGACCCCTGTGTCTTCATTATGCGCTACATTGCTTGTAAACTATGTCGTTTGAAACTTGTAGGTTTTGAAGGAATACTTTAAATGACAAAAATAAGTTTAAAAACATACCTTTTATTGAAGAGTAAGCTTTCTAAGACTATAGCAGATGGGAATGCAAATCATTCATACCAAGCAGTGGGCCTTAGGGGAGGAACAAGTACAAAACCGTGTAGGTTGCCAAAAGTGATTGGGCGAACTCTTTGTCAAGGAATGTTGAGGTGACTGTCTTGGGAATTACTTTCAGAGGGCCTCAAACTCCTCCCAAGGGAAGTAAAGGTTACTCACCCCTGTGTCTGTGGCGACTAAAGGCCAACATATACCTCTGCTAGTGCTTCAAGATCCATACGGCGGCCATGGCAGAGGCGTTGGTCCCACACTTTGTATGGTGATCCTGTTGGCAATTCAAAGACTGCAAATGGATCAAAAAAATGAACAAATGAACAAATATACAAATGTGAATCTTAATTTCTTGGAACATACAAGTGGGCAACAGAAGGCTTATAGGATATGGCGGGGTATCTCTTAGCACGCCAGGAATCGGGATTGTAGTTGTTTCTCATTATCCCAGTTATGCTAAAACTGGAAGTTAATAACCTGGAGTGAATCAAAATAAAGTGCTAAAAATATTTATAGTTCGTCTCATCTGAAATGCCTCGAGAGCGTGCCTTGGAGGGAATGCATGAGTGGGCCATCCAGCATAAAGAAACATATCTGGGGCAGGGGTGGTGAATTCTGGGAACGCGCTGCTCCTAATCAGCCGCTGAGCCTGTTGAGTAATGGAGCCCTGAATACAGGCCAAGGTGGAGGGGTGCGCGTAACATGGCTGCCTTGATGGGTAGAGCACCGGCTTGGAAGCTCCCCCATCAGCTAGCGACAGCGATTCCCAGGCCTGGTCCGCTAACCCGAGCCAGCGAAGGAAGAAGGCAGGGACTGACTGACCGCCACCGTCCGGTGCGCATGTGCTGCTGAACCGACACTTTGTAGCGGTAATTATTCCGGATGCCCTGGCTTGATGGATTGTTTCTGTTTAACTGAAGCCAAATAAAGCGGACTTGGTAATTACTCAGCCTAGCTGGCGCGTAGGTTAATGCTCTGTTTCCTAATATGTTTTCGAAAGCAGGACATAAAATGTCGCACTGTCCCGCTTTTTTGCACACGTGCTTAATCACGTCTATGGCTTAAAGCCGGCGCAAACATCCAATTTAAAGGGAAATGTCGAGGTGCCGGCGTACACTGAAGGCCTATCCATCAGCCTCCTTTATTCTGTAGGCAAGCAAGAGATGGGGAAGCTGGCCAGCCTTCTGAGCACACTGCTAACATGATGATCCTGGGAGAGGCGAACAGCCTTTCCAGGGTCAGGCTTGGACTGAAAATAGTCCCGGCACCAAAATAAAAGTGGACCCCATTAGTGAATCAGATAGCTAAAAAAAAGTGGCCCATTTTTGCACATTGGGTTCTGTTTAACTTCTAGAGACCCACTGTGCAAGTGTTCTTGAATGTAAAAAAGTCTGCACGGATTTGAGATTGCTGCAGGCAATGCTTGTTTTAATATCAGAGAAATCAACAGTAAAAATCGGTCCACTGAACTGTCAAACTAGCCCGTCGGGCACTGCTTGATTGCCCTATAGGTCAGTCTGACCCCGAGCCTTACCTTCCATCTCCCACCCCTCCTCATAGCTACCAAATTTACTTATGACTACGGTGGACCACATAATTTAATAACAAAAGCTGCATTTTTTCAACCTTTGCAAAAGTATTCCTGAAGCTCGTGAAGGTTGTAAAGTTGCCCGCTTTGCCATATTTGAGTAAAAATCAACTCTATATAACAAAAGGCCCCACTGTACAAACGATCATTCTTCAAAAGGTAAAAGTGCAGAGAAAAAGTTTGCAAAAGTGTTTTACCCCGGTTCAGTTAAATCGGAGAGAAAGGATCTTCCAATGCCTAAAAAAAATTTCATAAGCCAAGACGAATTAAAACCAGAAATCATGTATTTGTGTCCACGTATTTATAGATATAGCCCGGTCTTATTTGCTTAATGAATTGTTCTGCACTGACATCTGGCTGGACGTGCAGTCAAGGATTAAAGGTCTGAAACCAACTCTGTCTTTGCTTTCTTTTGGAGGACTCGGGAGTTATCTATCAAATCAGAGCTCTGTAGGGGAGCTTTAGGTATGTAAAACCTACTCAGATCCCAAGTGCCTCCTTTTCTATTTCCGCTTCCTTTGTTCAAAGGTCACTGCCTGTCTTCACTATCACACCCTAAGTGCTTGATGCCAAAGACTATCAGGAGCCCCTGGACATGCCAGGCTGTGCACACTGATCACAGTGCATAGGCCCTTGCACTGTCATCCTGGTGAATTCACAAACACAGAAAAACCATAATCCAAGTAATAAACATTCACACAGACCTGGGGAGTCCGGTGGAAAGAAGGACCAATGCAAAGATCTGTGTTTGACGTCACAGGCTCACCTACAGGTGAATCCACTCAGACTGTCATCCTCCCAAGGTCGATAAATGGTACCATTGGGTTGTTAACAATAAACACCCGTCATCTTTCAAGGGCATCATCAGAGCCCCAGGAGTGAGACTGTGCTCTGCATCATACAGGGGAACATCACTTACAACGCATTTATTACAACACACTACCATTACAACGCAACCATTACAACGCAAACCCTTACAACGCATTGCGCTGGGGGGCGCTCTAGGATAGGGAATATATTTAATTTACTATCCAACACCTTCCCTACTATCCACGGGGACTGGAGTTGGAATAGTAAATTAAATAAATCACTATCCAGCGCTTAAAAGCACTATGCGTTGTAGTGGTATGCGATGTAAAAACCGCGTTGTAACAGCAGGCGTTGTAATAGCCTGCGTTGTAGTGACACCAATCCATCATACATGTTATGTTAACGAAAAAAGGCTTTCCGAATTTCTAAAGCACTCCCCTTCTCGATTCACTTGCTAAATTTGAAAACATGCACAGCAGGGATGAGGTAAGGTTGCAGTGAGCCTCAATTCAAGGACAATGAAAATGAGTCACTGTGCCTCTCGGTGGCTAGTTAAAAATAGCTACAGTTGGGATGCAGTGGTTGGTTCTCTTACAGCACTGATCCCAGTACAGCTGTGCAGTGCTTCATTTGTGCAACATTAAGTGCCAGGGCTCTCGTCAGGAACTCACTGCCGCTAGGGTGACCAACTGGCATGGGTACAAATCCAGGATTGTGAGTCTAAAAATTCAGGACAAAGGGTCACAATTCAGGACAGAAATTCAGGACAGGAGGTCGAAATTCAGGGCAAAAGTTAAGTTTTAAAGACACATCAGAGGAGGTTGTGCAATAGTATATAAGTAAATAAATAGACAACCACTTAAGTACAACTAAAAATAAGTTTATATTAGGTTGAGCAAATTGTCCACTTGGTTTTTCAGTATGCACGCAGCTTTGAGCAAATGTGCAGTTCTTTTTGTGGTAACAAACCGCCGCCACCCCACCTTTCCAGCCTCCCAGGAAAACGCCTGATATCCAGTTCAGCCAGTTTGGCCTTGCAACCACCCCCCAATGGTGCCCCTCATCATCACAAAGACCCTCTCTCGTGTGTTTTTAATTTCTTTTATAGTGCTACTCATACCAAGTAAGTAGGACAAGGTGTTGGGGTGCGTTACATCACACACATCTTATATAGAGACAATGACCCATATACATGTGAAAGATAATGTATAGGAAATGTTACTTAAGATAATGGGGATTACAAGGTGTAATCATTCTTTCATCCATCATTCAATCTTTTGCCATTCATTCTGTCCTTCTATCTGTGTGCCATCCTTAATAATATTCAACCATTTGCAAACCTATATTTCATCTATCCTTCCATCCATCCATCATTCAACTCATCTATCCCTCCATCCACCATTTCACTCATCCATCACTCCATTCATCATTTCACCCTACCCATTCATCCACTCATCCATCCACTCTTTCATTCATCCATCCATTCACTCATCCATCCAGCCATTTAACCTTTCACTGATCCAGCCATCCTTTCACTTACTCATTCATCCACGCAGTCACTCATCCTTCCACCCTTTCATTCATCCAGCCTACCTTTCGCTCACCATCCCCCTTACACTTTGTCATCCATCCTTCCTTCCATCCACCCATCCATCTACTCATCCACTCATGATGCCATCCATTGACCCTATCACTCATTCATCCTCTCACTCATCCGTCTATCCTTTCTCCCATCCATCCACCCTTTCACTCTGTCACTCATCCATCCATCCTTTCTCTCATCCATCTACCCTTTTACCCCTTCAGTCACCTATCCACCCTTTTGTCCATTTACCCTTCCTTTCACTCACTAATCTAGCCTATCATCCACCCTTTCAGTCATCCATCCATCCACTCATCCATCCATTTACCCGTCCATCTACCCTTCCACTCTTACATCAATGTATTTAACTACAATGTATTTACCTTCTCTCATCCATCCGTCCCCTCACTCACCCGTCCATATTTTCTCTCATTTTTCATCCAGTCACTCTTTCATTCATCCATTCACCCTTTTACTAATCCATCCAGCCATCCACCCATTCCTTCACTTACTCAATTTTTCACATTAATTATGATCTGAGCTGAGCCTTTGTCTACAGACTTGCAGACAGAAGAGGCCCATCAAGGACTTCACCCCTGCTATAGTTCCTAAAGCAAGAGGTGGGGCGGGGGAGGGCTCACTATGCCCCTGTAGATAGGAAATCTGAAAAAGTAGAAGTCATGAGTCATGCATGAAGCACTGTGCCACTGTGACATGGTGTTGTTTCCAGGGTTTTAAGTGGGATGAAAAAACTGGGGGGCGGGGGGACTCTCCAAAGTGGGTGTCCGATGTAATTAAGGGCATACCTAAGGTAAAAGTCTGTGCTCAGCACTGGTAATTTGCTGCTTCTTTCATTGCATCCAAATATATAACACAACAAGTAGTGTTACACCTACAAGCCAGAACTATTGGCTTTGTCAATGGTTGTCAGTTGCATAAAATAAAAAAAAGCAGTAACCATGGCTTTGTTGAATATGACAATAAAAATGCGGCCATTTTATGATGAAGACCCATAACCCCTTTTTTTTAAACTTGTTTCACTACCTTTTTTTCGTGAACTCAATTCTCGTGTAGCAGCATTGGCTTTTTTGTGCATTTCTTCCACCTGACTCAATGCCCTGCCCCAGACCGAGGCTGCAGGAGGCCCACCACATGCATTAAAACTACAGACTGTCCCATTGTCATTCTGAATGTGCCAATCAGCCCCATACAGAATGACAATGGATGGATGGGGCTAGTCTTGCGCTCAGAGGCTGAGTGCGTGGCGGGGTCAACAGGGAGCTGAGGCTTCAGGCAGGGGAACAATGATGTTCCCCAATGCCCAGAATTATGGACAAAAGGCGTCCGTAAAAGGGAACCTCACGGACAACGAATGTAAGACCCAAATTACGGATGGTCCGTGAAATTTACGCACGGTTGGTCACCCTAACAGCAGCCTGCACCACACTTTGCCCCTGCCATGCTGCCAATCGTAGTAACAACACACCTCCTACCCATCACACTCCTACAAGTGTGACAATTCGTACTATTGCAGGCCCCCGGACCTATAAGAATGGCTTGGGTAGCAGGTAATAGTTAATTTTAATATATATTGAATTAATAATTAATTGATGTTATGCTCATTTCTGCACTTTTAGTTTTTTGATACACTCACTCGAAAGTACTCAAACACACTACCGGGACCGGGGAAGTATGACGTTACAACGCATGCTTTTACCACGCATGCTGTTACAACGCAAGTATTACAACGAAAACCTTTACAACGCATTACACTTGGGGGTGCTGGATAGTGAATAGTTTAATTTACTATTCCAACTCCAGTCCCGGTGGACACCAGGGAAGGTGTTGGATAGTAAATTAAAACTATTACTTATCCTAGAGTGCCCCCCAGTGTAATGCGTTGTAATGGTTTTCGTTGTAATACATGCGTTGTAACAGCACTGCGTGGTAAAAGTTGTGTTGTAAAGTTTGCATACCGGGACCAGTCCTCATAATGCACCGATCCTCGCACAGATAGCATTTGTTTGCTTCTGTCAGGGTTTACCCACCCTATGAGGATCGATCTGGTCCTCACCGCCTGCGTTGTACATACACACAAACACAGTTTTTGTTTATTCCGAAACTGACTCAATAATTGATTGTAGATGCTCTTCCATATTATGCAACCCCCAACCTGAGAACTTTCTGCTGGAAGATCAGACATCTTTGACCACAGATAAGGGGTGCTCGAGCCACAGACAGCATCTCATCAACTGTGAGTGGAAGGAGGGATTAAATAATACTCTCTGTAAGAATAACTGATGAGTGCCAGAAAGCATGGCCAGTAAGCCCTTCCAAGAAGCAGTCACAAAGAAAAGTACATCTCTTTGAAGGGAAATCAATCTTGGCTCTCACTGGGCTCCATGCACAGCAACAAACAGTTTACCACAGCACAGAGAAAACAGGTGTTCAAGGGGGCCTGGGGTTACCATGTAAGAAAACAAGTGTTGTTTCCGTGTTGTAGAAGGAGCTGTGATGTCCGCGGGCATCTACAATTAGAGCAATATTGATACAGTCTCTGCAGTGGGCATCGCAATAATGCAGTTATGTAGCACTCAGATCTATTAACTGGATTCTAAAGTCCAATGAGGGTTTGTGGAGATCAGTAGGCGCTAGAGGCAATAGAATATGGCACATAAGTACGGCCAACGACATAATTACCACAGAGAGCTCTGACACCACAAAAATTGCTCCAATTCCACCACAGTGCCATCTTTGTAAGTAGTTGTACTACTACAGGCTACAGTGCCATTACAACGACATGGGAACAACTGCAACATGCCCCTGTAACATTTAGCAAACTCTGGCATCACCACAAGATGCCCTGTGCTATCTCATCAGGCTCAGACCCATCACAAAATGCCCATGCTTTATGTCAGTAGCTTCTGGGACCATGGTGGTATGTCCTGGAGCCCTTTTAAAAAGCTCCAGTGCCCCTGAATAGGGCTGCATCGGCACCTCAGCAGCCATTCTGCCTCCGCAATTGATCGAAGTGACATCTTAACAGGCTTTGGTGGTCTTTTAATAGGCCCCAGTGCTACAGAATTGGCACTAACACCACCACAATAGGGAATGGTGCAATCTCAACCATCTCTGGCACCACCCACTAGTTGTCACTGCCATTTCATCAGACTCTAACACCACACAGTAGGCACCAGTGCCAGTCAGTAGATTCTGGCAACAATACAATAGATGCCTATGCTACGCAACAGCCACCATCACCACCATAGACACCAGTCTGATTTCAGCAAGGTTATGCACCATCACAATATCTTCCAGTGCCATCTCAACAGGTTTTGGGGCTACCATAGTAGTCCACAAATGCATCTCAGAAGTCTATGACGTTCCTTACTTAGGCGCCAGTGACATCTCAATTTGCCCTGGTGCCATCACAAACACGCATCATGCCCTACACAATATCAACAAATGACATTGCAAAACAAAATCTAGTGCCACCACCATACACACCAGTGTCATCTCACAGGCTTGAATGTTTCTCCCCTGTTTATGATTGTCATTTCAATGTGTTTCCCTGTCCTTATAGTAAACCTAGGTAACAGGCTCTGGAACTAGTAAAAGGACACAGATCCACTTTAAGAGGACAAAAATGCATTGCAACCAACCCTTTTGCATTCACAGGCAGCTGGGAGAATTTAAATTGTATTGTATTATATTGGCAATATTTATAAACTATGTACAGCCCCTATGTGGAGCTCTGAAGTGCTTCACTACATGAGGAGCATGCTACACCATTACAGTGTGTGGTTAGAAGTGTGGTGTCTTTGGGCCCAATTCACAGAATGAATTTAAGACTCAATCCTAAACTTACTATTATTTTAGCATTCACAGAATGCACTTACTACTTTTGGTATTCACAGAAGTTAGGATTTTGTCTTAAGTTTGTCTTAAGACAAACTTAAGACAGACTTAAGTCAAATTCCTAACTTAAGTCTGTCTTAAATCCTAATTTCTGTGAATACCAAAAGTAGTAAATTCATTCTGTGAATGCCAAAAGTAGTAAGTGCATTCTGTGAATATCAAAAAAATAGTAAGTTTAGGATTGAGTCTTAAGTTCATTCTGTGAATCGGGCCCTTTGTTTTGAACCTGCATGGAAAGTGTTACCATGTCATGCCTGATGACCACCAAGGTGCAGTTATTCTGTTATGGGACACAGCGCAATGGATGAAGAAGTGTAAGAGACAAGCTTGCAGTTCATGGTTTTCAGTAAGCTGGCAGCTTTGAGCTGCTCCCTTTCTGGAATGCTCATAATCCACTTAGCTGGGTGCTTCACTTGGCTATCCATTCTCAGATATTTTGTTTAAAGTTTGTGGTCCTGAGCAGGAATAGTTTAAAGGAGGAAATGGTGGAGGGATCTACTTGAATGGACTTTGTTCATATCAGCCCATATGTGATTGTCACTGTGAGAAATCAAGAAGTAGTTGAAGTATGTAGCTCGTTGACACCTGCACTGGTAGACTAAATTAAAATACTGTGTTGCTAAGTGTATATGGTAGAGCTTGTTTGTTATTCCTTGCCTGTTCAGTTCGTGATGGGTGTTTTATTTAAAGTGGATGGTATAGTACAAGGTGATGGGCATGACTCTTAGCTGTTTTGACTTATGCGAGTACAATGTTGTCAAAAAATAAACACATTACTATGCAGCCTGTCTGAACTACAGGGGGTACAGCTATGACAACGCGGGGATTACCCCGCAATGCCATTACAATGCAGGGATTACAACGAAAGTTGTTACAACGACGTTCGCTGGAGGGCGCTGTTGGATAGAGAATAGTTTAATTTTCTATCCAACACCTTCCCTACTGTCAACGTGGGCTGGAGTTGGAATAGAAAATTAAACTATTCCACTATCCAGCGCCCTCCAGCGAAAGTCGTTGTAACGACTTTCGTTGTAATTCCCGCGTTGTAATGGCATGCGGGGTAAAAGCCTGTGTTGTAATGCCATACAACCGAACTACAGTCGACTACCCAGTCACTGAGTCTTATGATATTAGTGTAGGTTAAACTGGGTTAAATATTGCACTATATTATAGTTGCATTTACTACTCCTGAAGAGGTATTGTATCACTTCATCCCACTGTGAAACATGATGCTCTGGAGTCCAGGGTTAGCAGATGTTTGGCATTTTTGGGGGGTTACTGTTGGTTATCTGGATTGGCCTTACATTCTCAGGGAACCCTCGTCATGTATTTATTCCAGTTTCTATGTGTTACATTAAATTCCCTGGATTTAGATGTGATCTTTACTGGGTGGGGAATGTGTCACTTCAGGCATTGGTTGGCGGTAATGTCTGTAATGTCTTCCACTGTAACTAATGTTTTTAAAGCAGGTCCTGGTCCCATGTTATTGAATCCTAATGCATCAAACACACCAGTGAGCCTCAATAACAGGATTATGAGCCAGTAATCTTCTGTGCCACAAGAAATTTCCAGGATATTCATCCTTACGAGGCATCTCTGCCAGCGTAGTGGGTAGTGCACACTCTTGAAAAGCTCCAGCATGCCCCCATTTTGACCTCCTACAATATAAACAATTCCTAGTGTCTTATCAAAAGAACCCACAGCCATCTAGACATAGTCTAGCACCATCCAGATAGACATCAGTGCCAGGTCAGCATGTCTTCTTTTTTCTCGGTGGATCCCAGATTAGACATTGAAATAGCCTATGATGAGCAGCAACCACCCTTTACTCCCACTAGCTGAGAACTATTAAGGTGGCTACAAATAAAGATATATTATCTGTGAGTAGCTCCTAGATGACCCCTGCTTGAACTTGGCTTAAAAAAATAGGTATTTTTTTTTCTGTAACTACTTATTCGCCCAGTGTCTGCAAACTCAAGCAATAACAAAAAAAACACCAGAATTGCCATGGACATGTGTTTATATGTGTTTTGGATTCACATGTTAGCTTTGTAGGAATCCCACAATAGTTTTGGTGTTTAATCGGGGTGGCTGGGCAGGCGTTGTTCTTGCCATAGCATCCTGGAATCCAAGTGTAAAACGTCAGTGACCAGGGCACTTAGTCTAACCCCTGTGGACTCTACCATTGGTAGAGGATAAAACTGTGAATGTGGACCTCGGTAGACACGTTTCAACCTCCCCTCAAAACCTTTCAATATTACTCCGCCGAATTCAATGGCCGTAGTTGGAAAGAGAGTATGTCAGCATGCACTTCCTTATTGTAAATAGTAGCTTCCGGTGCCCCATTTCTACTATGTGTAGAGGAATATGCATATAAAGCATATAGGCACCGCATCATGTCGCATTGAAATGCCAGGCACTCTCACTCTTGTACCAGCCGCCCGCTAGGTCATTGAGACAGGCTTGTGCAAGGCTGTTGTATGGCTGCTGCCCTGGAAACCGGGTTCAAATTGGGATGAAAAACTAGCCTGGGCACCCCAAAAAAAGTGGCCCAAAATTGCAGTTCGCAACAATTCATGCCGGAAGAAGGTGATTTCTTCTTATCTGTTTCTTGTCAGATTTTTTTTAATTGCAAAGTTATTTGAAACTTTTCAGTTTCATGTTTTTTCTCTCATTTCATTGCACAGCATTTGAATGAAACTCCTAACCTCAATCTGAGAAAACTGGCAGCAGGAACCATAGGCTGGGCTGTCTGGTGGTTGTGACCTGCTGTGGGGGACAGAAGTTTCCTCCTTGCGCCCATTACTTTTTAATTGCACTGGTCAAAAGACACACCTCTCAAAGGCTCACTGACGCCTTCTGGGGCCCGGGATGGAAGGAGGTGTAAAACATGATGGAGTCCTCCTGACGCCCTATTCCGCAAATAACAATAAATGGACCTAATATGTGGCCTGCACAGACTCTCTCACCTGAAGCTGCAGCTCCTAGGGGTAACTCAACCCAGGTATTTGGAGTTTCTTGATCCACAGACTAAGAAAATTGGCCCACAAGCTCTCCTCTGCCACAGGCCACCCGGGCACGGGCCGATTGCCCGCCCTGCCAATCTGACCCTGCTAGAAACCATTAAGAGTAGTGGGCAGAGCACAGTGACCCATCTGTTCCACTCATCCCAACATGAGATCCAGCCTCCGCCAAGCTCCACATTGATGGGGTAAATACACAGCGACCACATGGGAAAAGCCAGCAAGGCCACCAAGGGTGAAAAGTCTTAGAAACTGTAAGTCAGTATCACCAGTATCACTGCATGAGCCATAGTCAGTGCTTCAGCTGCCTGTGGAGCAACCTTTCTCTGACCTGAATGTCTTTGTCCACCCTGAAGACTGAACACCTAAGAAAGTTGGTGGACCTCAGCTCTCTCTCCCTCCCTCCAGCTCTCTTTTCTCTATATGGGATCCCAGGCACACTGATATCTAATGCAGAGGCTGCAAGTGAGGTCTGACTGTGGTGCAGGCATAATGGTGGTTTTCTACCTCCTTCCACCCCCACCTGTTTCTGCCAAATATTGCCTGCTGTGACACGACTGCATCTCCGGCTTCTTCCCTCCATAATTGCCATGCGGCTACCCACAATGCTCTAAAGCTCTGCTTTCTGAGAAATAAGCATTTTAAAGGAGACCTTTCTTGTCATAGAACTGACTCCACTTTCATTGGCGCTATCTTGTTTCTTTGCCTATCTTCTGTTCCCTCGCCGCACTTTTGAGAGAACCTTTGGATGAGACATGTACTACGTGACAAAACCAAAATGGGGCATTTAGAAGTTAGGTTAACGTAAAAGTCCAAATTAAATGTCTCCAGGCATTAAAGAGCCTCTGGGCTCTCAGTAAGCAGGTGAAGATGGGTGTTCAGACCTTTAGAAACATGTCTTCAAATCTGAGATAAGTGGGAAATTGATCCAGGAACGAGCCTCAAAGATGTATAGACTTCCCACCACCCTGAAAATCAGAGACTAGCATGAGGGTATGTCTATGCTGGGTGTAATGACATCAATACTGCTTGCATTACGCACGATGAAAAAACATGTTACACAATCTGGTTTACATATAATACTTCATAGAAAACTGGTAATTACTTCCAATTGGAACAGAACTCGAGATCTGGGAGGAGACCGGATTCGAACAAGGCCCTACAGATGCCATCAAATGAGAAAAGTGAGACTGGAGCACAAGTTTCTAGGTCCCATTACCAACGATGTATATTGTGCAGCACAAATATACCCTATGGTCATCAGAACTTTTAGCAAAGTAGAATGTAGTGTCAAAAATACTAGAAAAAGCATACTTTAAATGTATTTCTGCATGTTTTATAGTTCAAACGTTTTACAGGTGCAAATATTTTTTGTTTTCTTCTTATAAAATTCAAGTATAAACAGTTAGGGTGAAGAGGGCACCATAGGGCACGCCTTCTTTTTATCAGCACATGATCTTGTCTAGTGGGTGTTAGCATCTGTCGTCCTTCTATTGTCTTCGGTGTCATTTCTGGTATGTTTTTGTTCCTGTTTGCTAGAAACCGATCTGCTTAGATTTCTTCCATTTTCACCAAACTTGTTCGGTTTGTATTTACCTTCCGGTTCAGTTGCCCTGTTGTTTTCTGTTGCGCCTGACCTGCTTACCGCCCCTAGTTAAACAAGCCCCACTCTAGAAAACATAAGATCTCCCCAGAGAGATTGCGCAAGCGCAGCCTACGCAGGCCGAGACCTATAAAGTAGACTCTAAGGCCACGCGAACATAACTTTCATGGTTTTGTAATATCAAATAAATGTGTTGCTCATAAACGCCACTATATTTGCAAATTTTGTAACAGAACTTCTACAACTTAACAAACTTCACACTTGGCCCAACAACCTTGCAGTTATGAAAGACTGAACCAATCTCACCAGGGCTGTCGACGCCGAGGTAACACAAGCGCCCTGGAGCAAACCTGTTTACCGCTGCTTATCCACGGAGCTGCTTTGTTTATAGTAGGTCGTTTTGCTGTAGCTGAGTGAACAACCTTTGGGACCCTGCCCGCAGTGAAATGTTCCACTTTTAACGAGATTTCTGAGGAAACACGTTTTCAGAATGTGTTTCTAAAAAGTGGCTAGTCGTTAACACCTTTTTTAAATTAACATTTTTTTTTAAAATATAAGGGGAATGCATGAAGGTGAGACAGACCGAATGGAGGAGTGAAAACCTGCACACAAGCACACAGGTAGAAAGGGAACAAACCCCTGGACGTAAATCAAGGAGGTCTTATTTCAGTTTTTCACCCTTTACTGGATTGTGTGATCTTAAGCAAATAACATCTTTGCACCTTTATGTGCTACATTGAAAGGATTTACAGGCTAAACACCCAGAATATATCAGAATCAGGAAAGCACAAATGAAGCACTTTTTTGTATTTCTGAAGTGTGCAGGAAGCAAATATTTAGTAGAACAAAACAAATGAATACACTAGGAGATTTATTTATTTATTTATTTATGTATTTATACGATTTGTAGAGCGCATACGTTTGCCCTTGGGCGTCTTGGCGCTAAGATTACTAAAAGGATCTCTGAGTAATGGCAGCGTTTAGGCGGAAGATTCATTACTGGTTGAATAACCAAGTCTTCACCAGCTTCCTAAACTGGAGGAGAGACTGTGCCGATCTGATAGTCGGCGGAAGCGAATTCCAGAGTCTGGCTGCAGACACTGTAAAGCGCCTGTCTCCCCAAGTAACCGTTCTGGTACGGGGTACTGCTAACTGATGTAACTGCATCGATCTCAGTTGTCTTGATGGGCAGAGTAGCTTTGAAAGTTAGACACAGTGATTTGAATTTAATGCGGTTTTTAATTGTTAGCCAGTGGTAACTCTTAATTATGTGACTGACTGATTTGAATTTAGGAGCTCTAGATAATAATCTGGCTGCCGCATTTTGGATCATTTGAAGTTTGGAGATTACCCGGGATTGTGCATTGGCAAATAAGCCATTACAGTAGTCCAAGGAGTAGAGCACAAGTGTGCTCACCACTGTTTTACCCGCGCTGTCAGAGAGAAATGGGAGAATTTTCCTTATCAATTTAAGTTTGTGATGAGCATTTGCTACTGTCTGGTTGGCGTGTGCTGCAAAATTAAGTTTCTCATCAAAAACTATACCCAAGTTTCTGACCTTAGCTGACGGTGTTGGTAGAGTTCCCAAAGACGGAGGCCACCACTCAGGAGACCAATGTGGGACGATCTTACCAAAGAAAACTACCTCCGTCTTTTCGGAGTTCAACCTCAAGCAGTTGGCCTGCACCCAGTCTTTAATAGCCAGCATACCCTCTTGAAACAGTGCCGCTACCTGCTCCCCGTCATTATTGATAGCGAGCACCAGCTGGGTGTCATCAGCATAGGAGGTAAGGCTCATATGGTAGGTTTTAATCACTCTCGCCAAGTCCAACACATAGATATTAAACAGTGTTGGACTTAGCAATGAGCCCTGAGGAACTCCACAAGGTAAGGCAAGCTCAGGTGATTTGAAAGGACCCAGCGTGACTGCTTGAGTTCTGCTGGAAAGAAACGAGGTGAGTAGTTCTTTAGCGCTGGATCGGATGCCCAAATTTCCGACACGGTCAATCAAGATGGAGTGATTGACCGTGTCGAAGGCGGCCGACAGATCCAGCATAATAAGCACTGCTGTCCCTCCATGATCTCTGATTGTTCTAATGTCGTGTTTTCCTCATAATCATTTGTGTGCCGTACAGTTTAATCTGGAAAACTGTGTGCACAAATGTAATGGTCATTTCAATTGACAATTTGTTGTCTGTCATGGCAGTGTACTACAACAAAACGCATACTCTATGCAACTTCACTCTACAATACTCTACTCCACTCTACGCCAGTCCATTCTTTGCCACTCTACTATGCTATGCCACTCCATTCTTTGCCACTCCACTCAACTCCATTTTACTCCACTCTATGCCACTCCACTTTACAACACTTTACTCCACTCTGTACCCGTACACTCGACAACACTGTATTCCACTCTACAATACTCTACTCCCCTCTCTGTCGCTGCACTCTATGCCCTTCTACTCCACTCTATGCCCCTCACTCTATTCCTCTCTACATCACACAACTCTATTCCACTCTATTTCACTCTACTCCTCGACACTTCACTCCAATCCACAACACTCCACTCTACTTCATGGCACTCCACTCTACTTCATGGCATTCCACTCTACGCCACGCCACTCTACGACACTCCACTCTGTGCCACTCTACTCCACTCTATGCCACTCCACACCACTCTCCTCTACGTCACAAGCTTTTAGCCATGATAAACAGCAGCCATGCTGGTGTACAACATGGCTAACACATTGGCAAAGCCAATAGCTTTTGCATAGGCGAGGACTAATGGATTTGCCAATGCTTGTTTATAAATTTGAATGGAGGGGGGGAATAAATTGAGGGGAATCTTCTCGAGCAAACTTCAGTATACAGCAGCTCTTTTGTGGGTACAGATAGCTCACTAAATTCCTCTTCACGGGAATTTGCAGCAATCCCCCCATTACACCCCCCAAGAACACAATGTGCAATCCATTCAGGCAGCCGCCTGGCCCGCCATTGGGTCCTTAGTAGCTAGCTCATGGCTTTGTCACGCGTGAGTTATGGCCCGGCTCTCCCATGTGAGCCCTAAGAATAAGATCCGTAAGTAATGGCGGCCATTATGTATTCCATAAATATGTAATGCGCCGGGGTGGGATGGAACATGCTGCCTCGCGCGGGGCCAACCAGTAGAAATAAAAGATTTATTCCAGCCCGACACCAACACTGCAAATATTGTTTATGCCCCATAGTTATGCCGGCGCTAGCTTTGTGTTTCTGAAGTGTTTCGGCAGAAGGGCTTAATGCAGACAGAACAGTTGGCGGGAAGCAGTGCGACAGCATTTATTGAAGAGATTTTTGCGGGGTCTGCGGTATAACCATGCTCTGAAAATACTAAATCCTCCCCCAGCGCAGAGGAAGCTAGGAGCGGCGGTCCTAATTTGCGAAATATTCCATTTTTTTCTGGCGCATTATGGCACTGCAGAGACAGGGGTGGACAATAACAAACAACATTTATCCAAACGCGGTGCCCATCTTACCCGCGCTGGGCTGGTGCAATATTTTCAGCAGTGCTCTAACTGTTCCAACTTCCCCACTGCCCAGTTCTTCGGCGGGAATCCAGTGACTATCAACACCAGTTGCTCATGGCGCCCATTCATTCACTGGCCTCTCTGCTGGGACAGTAGCCACTTTTTAAACGCAAAGAGCAAATGCATGTTTGCGTCCTACTCCTAGCAAAAAGAATAACTTCCAGACACTCATGGAGTATATTTTTTGACGAAAATTGAAGTTGCATGCATTTTTATTTATTAACAACCCTGGGAATCGGATTGCTTCTCCAGCTCTGGGCTTATGAGTGCATCAACCCTGCCATGGAAAGAGAACAGGTTGTTACTAAGTATTGTGTCATACCAAGGAGTGTCAGTGAGGGGGCCACCGCCTCGCCGATCTGGCACATCAAACGAGGCCACCTCGTGTCACACAGAGTCATGTACCACAGTGGGGGTGGGCAGGATGAGAAGATCACACTCAACAGAGCAGGTTTCAACCTTGTGCAAGCAGGCCCAGCACTGATTGGACCCACCCCTTCTTTTAAAACCGTCTCACGAGAGGGCCGCAAAAATAATTTGTTTTTTCCTTGTTTCTCACTATCCGTTCCAGCAAATGTATCACATTTCAATTTTCAGGCCGAGCAGAGGTGGGTGCGTTTTCACGTGTTCCATTGGAGATCTTCTTAGCAGGCCCTAGCAGAAAGCAATTGAGTTAACACTCATGATACTGTGGGTAAAAGTTACATTTAAAACGATTCAGTGTATCACTGTCTGTGTTTTTTGTGTAAACTTAATTAATTAATTCGGTCCCTTGGTCGATGAAAAATTGTAGTTTATGTTTGAAGAATTTCCCAGTTTGGTTTTTTTTTAAATGTGGTCACCCTAATTCAGGCTCCTCCTATACACTAGCTTTAGCACTCCGACTAACCCTCAATAGCCCACATTATACAGGCCCTTCCCATTGCAATCTGATTGGCTGGCATCCTTGAAATGTTTTTACTGTCTGCTAATCTTCATTTAGTTCAAACTACTCTTCAGTCAACTTCTGGGCCACATCGACATTATGTTGCAACTGCAGTGGATTGCTTTCCATCGGAATTAGAGGTTCAAGGTTACTTTAAACCTCCTCACTGTGGTCATTTTATTTTAACTCATTAGATATTTTGCTAGTCAAAAACATGCCTGTACGGGGAAAAAAACATTGCACACGGTACAGGTGCTTATCGCACCAGTCTTTTGTTAAATAATTGATAATAAGTTGTGCAAATGGTAACTGCTCCAGTTTCGGTATTACCCATAAACGTAAATGGAAATTGCCTATTGAAGAATTAAAGTGAAAAATCTGTCAGGCGAATTCTCCTCTAAATAAGAACAAAAATAACCTCTGACATGTTTCAGCCAGTTTGGGCCTCATCAGTGAGATGCAGGTTATGTCATATGACCAGCAGGTCACCTGCTTGCATTAACATCAGTCACTCATGATTCCTATGGGGCATACTTCAGCAAATCATGTTGCACGTGTGCCAATATAGACAGGGACCAACCATATCTAAATCAGTCTGGACTGCGCCTCAAAAGGGACAGCCAATCCCAAACTGTAAGGCTGTGTCTCTGCCGAACATCAACCATGGGCGCTTTTCAGCTCCACGTGGTCTCAACAGTGAGGTGCGCTTTGATCCGTATACCTCAGTCTGCTTTGGGGCCTAAAATTGGGTAAACTACTGACTCTGAAGAACAAAAAACGAACAGTCTCAACATTTGAATGAATCTCTGCCTCTGGCAATTACTTTACGCCGCATTCTAACCCCATCTTTTTTTATTCACTGTACCACATACATAGGGACCAAACATACGGAAAACTGTGTTGGCCCCACCCAACTGAGTCAGATACTGGATTTATGCCCACTGTTATCCCAGGCCCTTCACGTCAATATCTGTATGTATCACAATAATGTACACATTATGCAACTGTCGGAAGTTGAACCTTTTTCTTCTTCATCCTCATTTCCTCTGATTTGCTTTTTTATCATAAAAAACTAATAAAGCTTCTTAAAAAAAAGAAATAGAGACTGCCAGCTCTGGAATAACAACTCCTGACAAGTTTCAGCATTGTTGGGACTCTTCAGTGAGGTCCCGCTGAAGCCACATGGTGCAGCAAGCCAAGAAGTCCATGTCTGGGCTGCCAGTTCCATGAAGCCTTGTTTTCTGGTATTCCAAGGGTGCAGGTGAAGACCTTTGATAAAGAGCTGAGTGAGCAGACTAAAACCACCATAGAGCAATGCATGTCATACAGCACACTAAAGTAGGTTGCTAAGGTAGCTGCCAATGTGCCCCTGTGTAGGGAGTAGCTGTAAATCAGTACTATTTTGGAAGCCAACGGCAAGAAACCTTTTTGGATACTTACTTTCCTCTTTCATTAGCATGTATAGGTCTACAAGCTCTAGCATGCATGGTGCATTTGGTGGTTGGACGAGGGTTGGCTGAATGGTACTCCTCCAGTTCCCCGCTGTTGTTGATGATCCGGCTGTCTTTTTTACCTGCCTTAGGTCTGAGATTGGTTGTTTTTAGACACCCCTTGAGTACAGTTTTATCACAGCATGTCAATAGAATCATACAAGTCAATGAAAACGATGGAAGGCATTGGTCCCAGTTTGTCCTCCTTTAAAACCTAGCCATCAGCTGGCACCATTGTATTAGCCTGGGATTCAGTCAGTCCTGTTTTTTGCCAACTCTGCTATGCAAGTGGGGGCTGGGAGGCCTATATTTACTTCGGGATTAGCTAAATTACAACATACATAGATCTGAAGAAACAGGAATGTGAGGATTAGCTAAACTACAACATACATAGAGCTGAAGAAACAGGAATGTGAGGATTAGCTAAACTACAACATACATAGAGCTGAAGAAACAAGAATGTGAGGATTAGCTAAACTACAACATACATAGAGCTGAAGAAACAGGAATGTGAGGATTAGCTAAATTACAACATACATAGAGCTGAAGAAACAAGAATGTGAGGATTAGCTAAACTACAACATACATAGAGCTGAAGAAACAAGAATGTGAGGATTAGCTAAATTACAACATACATAGAGCTGAAGAAACAAGAATGTGAGGATTAGCTAAACTACAACATACATAGAGCTGAAGAAACAGGAATGTGAGGATTAGCTAAACTACAACATACATAGAGCTGAAGAAACAGGAATGTGAGGATTAGCTAAACTACAACATACATAGAGCTGAAGAAACAGGAATGTGAGGATTAGCTAAACTACAACATACATAGAGCTGAAGAAACAGGAATGTGAGAAAGTCACCCTTGTAGCATGGAGCCAGATGCCTAGAGTGTAACAGATGCCAGACTTTGGCAAAACAGTTGTTTAAAGTAAAACAGACCTGTTGTGCATTTGTTGTGCATAGATTGATGCACAATGGGTTACACTGCCAGATATCAGTGGCTTGTGAGCTGCAAATGTTCTACTGAATGTCAGAAGGTTTTGTAGAGAAAGTGGGCAAGAGCAAGGACTGAGCTGGGTTCTTGGTGATACTTGGTGATATAGAAGAAATGCATCTTTACAACTCAAAACATGTATAGATGGTTCACATGCAAAGCAGTGGAATGAGATAGGTGTAAGTCAATGGACTATGTGTACCCATAGAAACGAACATAGGCAAGTCCACTAGGTCTGGCTCTAACCTGCTCATAAAGGCACGAATGCATGCTATTTGAATGTAACAGCAGATTAAAGGCAGACCTATTAGCTTTATCATTGCCAGGTGCCCTGTGAGGGTCATGGATTTACCGTTTCCCCAAGGTGGTTTGACATTTGGGCGCTGCCTTTCCACTAGCGCCAAGGCCTTTTGTAGGCCATTTGGTGAACATTGGCATGAGGGGCCCATAAGGATGGGGCAATTTGTGGTCACCTGCCCACAATATCATGAATATAGAATCAGCCCTGGCTTGCTCTTTGCACATGAAGTGCAGGTGCAGTGCTCCCTGAGGGGAGAGATGGGGGATTTGTGCCCTATGCATCCTCTTGGGTCCCATGTAAACACACACAGTCTGCTCCCCAGAGGTGCTAACCTGGCTGCACACACAGGGATTTACATGCCTGGGAGCTAGCTGTTTTAATCCTGCCAGGTTACAGTATTGTACTAGTGTGATGGAAGCTTCCATTGTTGCTTGTGCTATGTGGATGTTTGTGGGAACTTGCACCCAGCTGCATTTGCTGTACCGTTGCTGTCTGCCACAGTGAGAATACAACAGAACATAAGACGATTGTTTTCTATATATACAATGTATGGATGGGTTGCAGAATTTTAATTGTTTTGGCTCAAAGTACTTTTGAGATGTAAAATAGTCCATCATGAAAATCAGTGCAAGTATTCGATAAGGCAGAATTTCACATCAAAAAGCCAAAAGCATGAAATGAAAGAGGAATACTGCTCTGGGCGCAGCCAAAGCCCACTCTATGTATATTTAAAAGAATTGATAACAGTAGGTAATGGACACAGCTACATCGACAAGCCATACCTAAAAAATCCGCACTCCAACCATTATTTAAGGTTTCCAGTTCATTATGGAGAAAGTTTTGAAATCATACAAATTCTTCCACATTTCATTTCTTTGAGTAAGTGTTACATTGCTTGATTTACTCTTTATTTGCTCCTGAACTTCCAGGATTACAGAGAATAATTTGTAAATACATGTAGGGGACAAGAGTTTTCTTAAGTCTCCCTGCTGTGAATTCCATCTCATACCACTTTCTCATGATGCCTTTATCTTGCAGGTTCTTTCCCATCTCTGTCTTCTTATTTTATCACTGTTTTTTCTCTTTCTCTTTGTTTTTTTCTCTTCTGCCTTTCTCTGCCATGGATCACAGCTTGATGGTGAAATAGGGGCCCTGATCCTCTAAAATGAGTGACAGTGCTCCCTACCTGCAAACACTGATACAACTATAGCACTGAATAATGCACCTGCCCTTGGAGAAATGAAGGGTAAATAAGGGCTTGGGTTCTCCGCAGCAAAAATGGATTGCATACCAGTGGCGGTTGCTGCCCATTCTACGTGGTTGGCCTTACTGGAAAAATAAATTAAAAATAGATAAATAAATATACTCTTACCTTCTCCTCCCGCGCTGTGCTACTCACCTGCTCCCAGAACTGTAGCTCCCATGAGCACAGACTCCCAGCTCACCACACAATCCCAGCGCTTCTCTCATGCTATTACTCCCAGCATGAGAGAAGCTCTGTGATTGGGCGGAGCGGGCTGGGTTCAAGCTCCAGCAGGGACGGGGTGCCAGTGCTCCCGAGCCCTGCAGATATCGCTAAGGAAAAGTCACAAGATATCCAAACCGACATGCGCACGTTCAGTTCCACTGCTCCTCCTCCCCCTGCTGGTGACGCTGCGACATGGCCCCACCCCAGACTCGGCATACTCCGCAAACTCGGCTATGTCAATGAAAAATTAAATGATAATAGAAGTGTTTGTTATCATTTTATTGTTTATTTTCTGCGTTTAAGCAGTGGGGCGACATTCCTCCGCTAGACCAGAGGAACCGCCTCTGTTGCATACCATCCTTCATCAGTGATGAGCCTAAACAGCAGTCAAGGTGCTCATGTCACCATAGTGACGATGTTGAAAGGTATTGTCCCAATGGTGGCTTTGTGCATGAGGCTGAAGAAACTGGGCACAGGCGCATGGTACCTATAGAGGTCTAGTTGTGGTATCTCCCACCCGTTCCGTTCCCCCCCTTCCGGGCAGCTCAGCATGTAATGGAACTGCTCGCGGTGACATCACTTGGAATGTCACCGCGACCGGGGTTCCAAGGCGAGCGCCGTAGTGACAGAGCTTTGCAGTCACCTGCTGTGGCTGGGGATGTTACGATGTGCTGACTAAGTTAAATAAACACTTGGTTTATCCGTTCACTTTTGGTGCCTGTCATCCGTCTTTTTTAAATGTTACACTAGTCGTTTCGTTTCAAAATGCTTTATTCGGTTTGTACAGGTACAACCATATAGCAACATTCATGAATACAATTGAAGTCACTTTTATAAAGGATTAAAGAATGATGAAACTTGCTAAAACAATTACATTAATGCAGCCAATCATGATAAAATCTGAAAGAGAAAATAATCACTAAATATAGCGTCAGTTTAAACATTTGGTGCAAGGCATGCCAAGTGGAATAATACTAAACAAGAGGCCTATACAGGGCGAAAAGTGCAGTAATGTGTGCAAAATAAGCAAAGATTGAACATAGCATTTAGCAGCAATTTAGCAAATTAATGCAAAACATATCACATTAATATACCATAGGATAATCACTTGTATATAGCAGCCGTTTTAAACGTTTGATACAGCATGCAAATAGATAATACTAAACAAAAGACCTATGCTAGGCATAAAGTGCAATAATATGTGCAAAATATGCAAAAATAGAACGTTTGTATTTAGCAGCAATTTTTAAAGTCTAGTGCAAAACTTGCCAAGTGAGGTAGTACCAGTCGGAGAGAGGCCTAGACTGAGCATAAAGTGCAATAGTGTGTGCAAAATATGCAAGGATAACTAAAGTGCAATGTCTACAACATCTCTTACGTATTTTAGCAGCAATTGTATACAAATCGAAGAAAGGCCTGAACTGGGCATAAAGTGCAATAGTATGTGCAAAAATATGCAAGGATAACTAAAGAGCAATGTCTATAAAGTCTGTTACATATTTATCAACAATTATATACAAGAAATTTAAAAAGGTATAAGTCCAGAGAGGGGTACAGAGCCAAGGGAACAATCGATACGGGATCTAAAAACATGATAATAACCAAAGTTCACGTATAAGAGAAATGCAAAAGGTTTGACAGTAGCTCACAATTGATCAATAGGTGTCTTTTCCAACGGAAATCATATGATAATTGATTTCCTGTGCCCGATACATTTAAGAACATAGGTGGCTACACGGTAACATATATTAGGGGACGACAGGTCAAACAATAGTTGCATTGCAGCTCTTATGTCACACGTACTGTATTCTAAAAATAGTTGTTTTAGATAAAACTTTCTAAAACCAGTATAAAAGTTGCAAAATAGTAAAAAGTGGCAGATACTCTGTTTCGATTTCCCATCGCATGGGCACGGGCAAGACCCCGGCTTCTTTATAGTAGGGAAGGCCACCAAGTGGTGGACTATACCCAGCCTCAGGCGTGCCAAAACGAAACGATGGGAGTTAATACTGACGAATGTAAGGTATGATGGGAATCCTGTATTTAAATTGTATTCCAGGTACAGTTTAAAAGTACTTTGTGTAGCATACCCCTTCATTCTAATCCCTTCTGCATGATCCATGTAGGTGGTTTTAAGGTCACGCTTCGTTAAAACTGATTCTGTTGGGGTATCTTTAAAAATATCTTGACCAAAAAAGGGAATTATACCAGTGAAAGATGTGTTTTAGCCAGGGGATTTTTAAGTGCTGGTCCAATTTAATACAGTCTAAAATTAATTCCTGGGTAAACTTGGTTTCATCTTTGGCCCAGATGGATCGCCAGAGGAAGAGGGGACGTAGTGCAATCAAGTCTGTGGCATGGTGTATGCCCAGCTCCCTATGAATAATTTCGTTGGAGGCTGAAGCAGGAAGACATAATAAGCGTTTAAGGTACTTGTTTTCTTCCTGCTGGATGGAGAGGGCGATCTGCGAATTATATCCCCATATCCCTGCTCCGTAAAGGGCAGAGGACATGCACCTGGAGTTATAAATGGAAATCATCTCCCTTATTCTACGCGCCCCTAGTTTGGAAGCGAATCTGAAGATGCAGTTTGTATTTCTGATCATCTTCATGCCTATACAAGATTGCTCGTTTGCCCATCTCCCGTCCCCTGAGAAAGTAATACCTAAGTAACAAAAATGTTGCACAGACTCAAGTTTATCCCCATCAAGGAAGAATGACTTACTTTTCTTTAGTTTCTTCCCGCAGGTCATAGTCATAGTCTTGCCCTTATTAATTTTGAGCATTCTGCCTTTAATAAAAACATTAAATTTGTCAATTAGCTTTTGGAGCCCATTCGCGGTCCTGGAAATCAGGACTGCGTTGTCCGCGTATAAGAGGACGGGTATTTGTTTGCCATTTATCATAGGGGCATCAGCAAAGGACTCTTGTAGGGACTGATCGACCTGGTTTATAAAAAGGGAGAACAGCAAGGGTGCGAGAACGCACCCTTGCCTAATCCCTCTACCTATTTTAAAAAAGGGGGTGCACTCTCCGTTTGGTCCGAATCTAACTTTGCTTGATAAGCTACTGTACATTCTGGCCAACAAATGAATGATTTCGGGGGGTGCGCCCATAGCAAGTAATGTTGGCCAGAGCAATGTGTGTTCCACTAGATCGAACGCCGAGCTTAGATCGGCAAAACACATGAACAAATGCCCTTCCTTTGCTCTTGTGTACTTGCCGATGATAAGCTCAAGGTTCACACACTGCTCCATGGTTCCTATGCCCCTACGGAACCCGTACTGAATGGGTGATAGGACATTATTGTCCTCAACCCAGGACTCTAATCTTCCCAGAAGCACGCGACTCAGTATTTTTAGTGACGAGTCCAAAAGAGAAATTGGGCGATAATTACGTGCTTCAGCCCTTGAACCTTTTTTGAAAAGTGGCACCAAAATGGATTGACCCAATGAGGTAGGTAGTTCATTCTCAATAGCAGCATTGAAATAGCGTGTTAAAATTGGCGCCCATAAGTCAATCTTGGATTTAAAAAAGTCCACAGGGACCCCATCTGGACCCGGGGCTTTCCCCCCCTTGCTTTTCTCCTTTTTTTTCATCCTGCACCTCATTTAAAGATACTGAAAACAATAATTTCTCCCATTTAAAATTGATTGGCGTTACAGTTAAAACATTAGGATCTGAGGCCAAAGTACAATTGAAGGAACAATCAGAGTTAAAAATCCCAGTGAAGTGTATAACCCAGTCTTGACAGCTGACATGCGAAGTAAGTTCGGGAATGTTGTCATTCTTTAAGAACGGACTGTTTACAGTGTCCCAGAAAAGTTTGTGGTCTTTTGTTTCCGCTGCCTGATCTAATTTAACCCATGCCTCGTCCTGTAGTTCTCTCTTCCGAGCGGCTAGTGCGATTTTGTAATTGTAACGCTCTTCCCTTATCTTACAGGGGTCTCTCGGTTTTGTATCTAGCGAGGTTTTTAGCCTTTTTAGTGACTGGGCACAGTTATCATCAAACCACGCTGTCTTAACTTTTCTTGGCTCCCGTGATTTGCGTGTCAGTGATTTCTCAACAGTTTGTGTGATGGTTAGAAATTTAGACAGCAAAGTTTCTGGGCATGGTGTTGGGGATAAACAGTACTCCACTTCTCCGTAGCAATTAATAATTACATTGGTGACAATTTTGGTGGGGTCAACTTTTGTCCATTTCACCCTCATCCCATTTGGCCTTCCTTCGGAGATGTCCTGAATAGGTTGACCATAAGAGTTCCTTTTTGACCCCCAGCCCAGTAATTCGACAGATACACTGTTGTGGTCACTGACCGTTTGTTCAATTACCCAAACATTTATATATGTTGCAGAGCTGGAAACGATAATGTGGTCTATAAATGATTGGCTGTTCCTTCCATGGAATGTCGGGCATCTAACATTGTTAGCATTCATATTGCATTCAAGAAGTTCCAGATCATATTTGGCCAGTAGGTTATTCAAGGCACTTCCTAGGATGTTGTGTGGGAAGTGATTGAAAACGCTGGTAGTTTCCCTTCCAGAGTATTCCTCCCTGTGGCCACAAGCCCCCTTAAGTGCATAAGAGCACGTTTTGATATTAAAATCTCCGGCCCACAAGATTACAGCTGGTTTAGAGGAGCTTGATAACATTGCATCAATTGCCTGCTCGATGTCAGAGATGAACAGCCCCTGGCTGTGGCTGGCGATGTTATTGTAGAAGTTCACGATTATTAAATCTTTATGTCCATTATGGGCCACGCGCAAAACGGATGCGTAATCTCCCAAGACTGCATGGTTACTGACCCAAAACTCAGCCAATGTTGTGGATAGCAGGGTCACTAACCCCCCCTTGGCGCGGCCAGCCTGCGAAGCCACAGCCAGCACGCTGAAGGAGGAATATCCCTCGACATGTACTTCAGCTCTGTCCCAGGTTTCTTGAAGGCATATGATGTCATAGCCTTGCTTAAGAAAGTCATCCCATACGGGTGTATTTACCTTGGAAGCTAGGCCCGCTACATTCCACGTGATAACCCTCAGTGAACTTTCCCTGGATACATGGGGTGGAGTAATTTCTGTTGTGGCTGTCGATGACATTTGATCGCCTAGGTGGTTTACAACAGTACAGGTGCTGTTAACTATCGTTGACATGTCGTTAGGGCTGATTGTAGGGTTCTCTATGGAGGGTTCATTTGCAGGAGGGATTTCAAGCGGGCAGGTGCGGGTGGTGTTGACTATCGTGGTTGAATTATTTAGACTTAGAGCAGAAGTGTCTATATGGATTTCACTTTCTCCAGTAGGTGTATCCGGGAGTCAATCATTTTCATCAAGGGAGTTGAACACCTGGAATCTGTTTGATGTTGGAACAGCGAATTGACCAAAGATGTTGCTTCCAGACCCGATTGTATTGTGGTAATTGAGATAGTTGGGGTTAGGCATTCTGTACAATTCCATAGGTGGTTGTGGAACATGCTGATTATTAAATACATGAGTGGTCGAAGGGTACAAAGGATGGGAAGGATACTTGGCTAATTGTACAGGTGCCTGCTGTGCAGATGGATAAGGTGTATTAGTTGCTCTAGGATGTTTGAAATTCTGCACGGGAGTCTTAAACCCCACCAGGTTTCTATAAAAATAATCCAAAGGAAACAGGGTTGTATTGTATTCATTGTCAGAGGGGATGGGTGCGTTCAAGATGGAGTCTCGTGCCCATTCAGTGGTTTTGTAATTTATGATTACGCAGTCCCTGTTTATTTCCTTTTTGCTTGGACCCACCCATCCTACCCTTTGAGTTGAAATAATCTGGCCAGCACCACTTAAGGGGAAGCCACAATTATGGACCAGCCAGTGTAAAATTTTATTTTTCAGAGTTTCACTGTTTTCGAATTGGGAGGGTTTGAGTTTTGGTACGTTAGCAAGGATTGCTACCAAAGGCCTGCTTTCTGGTGGGAGATTGATCACGGCGGGGATGATATTGTTATAGTAGCTACGCGCCGGTGGGTTTCTGCTTGCTGGGGTATAGTCCTTGGGCACCTCCCCGGTTGCTCTGTGAGAGGTGGAAGAAGATGGGCCGTTAGGGGCGTTACTTTGTAAAGTTACGGTTTTACCGGTAGGTGCTGGGGGATTCGTATTACTCACTGGTGGAGCCTGTGGTTTAGGTGCGGTATGGGCAGTTGTTTTAGCCTTATTCCTAGTTGATACATTTGGGATGGGTAGGGTGGTTTGTGTAGTTTGTGGGCCTAGGTGTTCAAGGATGTCTAATTTGGCTAGGCCCAATTTTTCCAGGTTTTCCACCTTTTTACCTATTTGCTCAAGTTTGTCGTTTAGGGGAGCAATAAGGTGCTTCATAGCATCCGTGATTTGGACCAGTATAGACTCCATATTAACTACAGGTCCTGTATTAGGCACCAATTGTACAATTCCATTAGATTGTTCTATGGGGGGTGTTGGTAAGATGGTCTTCTTTCTTTTGCCCTTTTGTTTCGTACATCCCCTAAAAGGAGCCTGTGGTTTCCTAATGTGAGTGCGTCTGGTTCTGCGATGGGCGGTGCCCTGGTTGGTTGTACTACTGTCGCTGCTATTGTTGGCTAGATCTATTGTATGCATAGTATCTGCGTTGTCGCAGGTAATCAATGATGCGCTAGGCGCAGCACTAGGGCCCGGTTCCTCGGGTGGTGAAGCATCGATCTGTAAGTTAGGAGTTAGGGATAGACGACTGTCCCTATCTTGGAGTATTGTGGGAAGTGTGGGAAGGTCTTCTGTGGGTGGAGGCACAGTTCCAGGGAGACCTGTGTAAGATTGCATCAGAATGGAATCGTTTGATAATGCTGTCATGTTGATATTTTATACAGTGCTATCAACAGGTTGTGGTGTGCGGTGAATTAGACAGGCACTAGGTGGTAGAGACAATCGTCTCTCAGTGTTTTCGATGGCATTTGCTACCACTACAATTGTCTGTTGAAGCATGCGATCAATAGCAGTTAGCGTTGGTAACGGTGTCTTGGTTTGGGCAGTGGTCCTTGCAACGGAGCGTGTGTTAATAGGCGTTTTTTTAACCATGTTCTTGGTGGTGGGTTTAGATGCAGTTGGAGCCATTAGCAATGTGTATTAATCACAAAACGTAGTACCTTGATGGTCACTGCGAAATTGGCCAGGGGGTAGAGCCCAGCCCAGTCTCCTCAGGCCTCTGAGGGCCACAGAGGGCCCGCCCTTTGCCCGGGCTTAGCCCCGGGCACGGCCCCGCGCGCGGTCCCGCGATGCGGTGAAGACCGGCCCCTTAAGCGGCGCCTCCGGGCGCCAAGCCTCTACGCGACTTCCGCTCGCGTCGCGGAGGCTGCTGGGACTTGAAGTCTCTACTCCCCCTGCTCGGCTGCAGGCCCGATGGTGAAGGGCTGCAGCGGGGGGAGGAGACAACAGGCAGCTGGCGCGATGGAGGAGGCACTGGGTCCCCGTGCTGTTTGGCTGGGAGGTCTCCTGGGTCCCTGGACGTTGCGAGGCAAGCTGGTGGAAGGTCCGTCGAGCAGGTAGGCTCGCTCACTGTAAAGCTGTGGCCGACACTAGTCTAATGGCTAAGACCTAAAGAGGGTTATTTGCAGTGCTTTAAATGGGGAAAAAATAGCGCAGGTACTCATTTAAATAGGGCGAGTGGGCGGCGCTGAGGGCGGGACTAAGAACAAGACATAATTACTTATTGACTTCAGTACTGGTTGCAGCATGTACCAAAACTCACAAGAAATGTGTTTCTATAAACAAAATAGGTTAACTCCTAACGAAAGCCAAACGTGATGATGTTTCAACATTTCCTTGTTGTATAATATTTGAAGTTTCCATAGTTATTTGTAGTTGCTTGGCACAATACTATATATTCTCGAGTGCGCGCACACACACGCACGCACACACACAGATACAAGCAAACATGCACACACTAAGCATTCCACACATTTCCTTTAATATACCTCCCAAGAGTGTCTCAAATCCCCCCCTTTCTCTCACTTTTTTCCTCACACAAAACCGCCCACTGGCAAACAGACAAACATAAGCAGAAACTCAGGATCAGGAAAGATTAAAGCCATTTCAACCTCGTTACTTTCTTTGGATTTCTTAATTGTGCCGTCACCTGGCTGCCGCAATCCTGTGTTTGCAACACAGTGTGATGGTGAACACGGGACGATATGCAAATGAGCCCAGGCTGCATAGTTCAGCAGGGGCTCAGCCCACCAGTCACTGCTACAGAAGTGCCTTGGCTGTTCGACAGGTCACCAGCACTAACAACTAATGCGCCTACCGTTTACGAGTACCGGTACTCTCCTTACCAGCAGAGAAGTGCCGGTAATCAGAGTGGTAAAAATAAGAAGTGCCGGTACTCACTACCTGTGAGTACCGGCCCATTTAAAGCACTGGTTATTTGTGGTGCCAAACACCCTGCTTCATCAGTCAGACGCTGTGATGGATGGCCACTAGAGTTTGAAGCCATTGCTTGTGGTTTCTGGTGTGTTGAAGTTTCTTACTGCACAGCAGTGCAAGCAGCCAGGTCTGGGACTCGTGCCCGCCTGCTTCATTAAGCTCTATGTTCTTAATATATCTTTTTGGTTGATGGATGGCCCTGCATAGGGCCGGCTGCCGCCTTCTACATTGCCTGCCAGCGCTAGACTGGCCATCTGGGGCGCTTGCTCTGCTCCAAGTCACGTCGGAGAACAACTTGCTAGCGGCATTTTGCATGGATAGACAACGCAACATACGCTTCAAGCTCTTTTCGGCTCCCTTCCCTATCCCCGGCCTGGACTTTCTCTGCCTTCTTCTGTTATCTGCAGGAGTGAACCGCCTTTTCAGTTTCTCCTGCACCTCAGGGTTAGCCTAGCTGGAGTATAGAAAAATGCATTATTGTTTAACAGCTTGTACTTGACAGTGTAATGTGAATAATACAAAGCAGCGGCAGGGCTGAGACCTAGAATACAATAGAGCTGTTTTTTTAAATATAAGCGTCAGCAGAAGACAGGGACAAAGAACGCCAGGGGCCTTATTATGAAAAGTGCCCCGGGGGCACAACTGGCATGTGCATCCACTTTACATGCCCCCGGGGCACTCTGGTATTACAAAAAGGGTAACAGGCACTTGGGCAGCTTTTTCTGTAATACAGATATTGGTGGTGTACATACAGCTCCAGTGCTATCACCAGAGGGTGTTCCTTCATTTGCATGGGTGCATTGCTGCATGCAAATTAGGGAATCCCTTTGCCTCTGCAACTGTGGTGCATTATAGGTGTGGGTGTTGAGTCAAAGAAGCTGTCAGGAGGCATACCGACAGTGCGCTATGTACAAGGCACCTCCTGATAGCAGCCCTCTAGTGGGGAGGAAGGGGGTCCTATGGAACCCCCAGACATCCCCTTGCAGGCAGGTGCAGTCACGCATTGCACCCACCTGCAAGGGGCTATCTCACCCCTATTAAAAGCATAGGTGCTTCAAAACCACTCCGTGTTTCACTTGAATGAGCTGCCCTCAGGGCAGCACAACTTCGCGACTGCCCTGGGGCCGCGCATTCAACATAATATGGCGCACTCTCCTTATTTGTGCAGGCCACACCTTTTGAATGATGCGCTTGGTGCAAACAAAGTGAGCACGCCATATACTATTACATGGCCCTTTAACTTTATTTGCATTACTCCCTTCTCCTCTCAGAGAACTCTGCAGTGGCTGAAAGGTGAAAAGTGACACTTAAAGAAATATAAGAAATACCAAAATCATAAATATCATAATCTGTTTGCGCCCCTCGTTCCTGTATCTTATTATCCACCATACTGCTGCCCCTAAGCTCACCTTATGCTGTCACAAGTCTGTCACATCATTCAGACATATCTGCAACAGTGTTCAAAAAGGTATCATTTGGAAACAGGATGTTATAAATCGTACATTAAAGAACTAGACAGAGATATGGTAAAAGAACATCATAAATAAATCCTTTAGCTCATTTAAGTAATTCAAACAATCATAGGCAGCATCAAATTAGGTTACAAATAAGTGCTCAAAGTGTAGGGTGAACATGCAGTGCTTTGAAAACTCGTGTGGGCAGTGCAAAATGATGAACAAAAAAGAGGGACAGTGAAAAGACATAACAGTTCAACATTGTGCACAGATAATTTAGGGCTAACGGTTCCTAATTATTCCATTGCATATTTAAGTGATTAATAATGAACTTCTTTTTCCATCAGAATATTTTTGATGGCGTTTCAACCTTTCCTGATTCAACAGGTCATCATCAGGACACAGCAATGAGTGAGCATGAAGGGAAAAGACTCGGGGAATGGACTGAGTGCGATGGCTGCTTAGTCTTCTACCTGGAGACGTGCTTGGCATGGTGGGGGGAAAGAATTGATAACGTGCCTTCCTGCTATGTTTACTTGATATATCATAAAAGTATTGTCTGTATAATTATTTTGGTGCTGCAATAAAAACGATGTTACAAAAAAAAATGAAGGGAAAAGACTGATGCGAGTTGGGTACCGGGGCAATGAATGAATTCCGTAAACACCTGCTAAGTAAGTGGTAGTGAAAGACCTCCAGCAAAGGCAAAATGTCTCCATTAGAATAACTCCACCAGGGCCCAGCATACGTATTAATATGATTCATTCATATGACGGGTAGTGGTGTCATTACTCTGATGGAAAAATGCTACCTCCACAGGCTTCTTAAAGTGTATCGTAACTCTGCAATGCTGTCTCTGATTCCCCTTTGCCTTTGCTGGATGCCTTTCACCACCACTTACTGAGCAGTTGCTTACTGGATTCATTATTGCCTCCATACTCAACTTGCAGCAATCTTTTCCCTTTATTCTAACTCATTGTTCTGTCCTGATGAAGACCTGTTGAATCTTGGAGGGTCGAAATGTTGTTGACATTATTCTGGGGGAAAAAGATGTTCATTCTTAATTACATAAATGTGCAAAGGAATAATTCTGAACTGTTACCCCCAAATTATCTACACACATGGGCAAACTGTCACTTCTTTTCACTTTCTTTGTTTTCGTTCACTATTTTGTGTCGCCCACATGTATTTTCCAAGCCCTGCGTGTCAACTGCACTTTGAGCATGTTTTTAAACTAATTTGATGCTGCCTATGATTGTTTGATAACACTTGAACAAATACAAGGATTTATTTGTGATGCTCTATAACCATATCTCTGTCTATTGATCTATTGTGTAAAACAATACATTTCTCTATTATTGTTCAATTGATGATAACCCTGTTTTTGAATGACACTTTTTAGTTACTGTTGCAGATATAAGATATACCCTTTTTCTCTGAGCTTTACAGGTGACTCCTCCTCTATATGTTGTGACATCATTCGGGTATGGCCGAAAAATGACATTGTGTTGTAAACAAATAACTTACAAAGATAATAAATTAATTGCAACTTAATTCCATTCAATCTCTCATGCTCCCTATCTTTTTCTCCATTCAGCCTCTTTGCTGCCCTTCTGCACCTTCACCAATATTTTATTTAACTCCTCCCTCTTCATTCATGAGCTCACTTCAAATTGTAGTCACTTTCATTGCTGCATTTCCATTCATGAGTGCACCTCATATTGTATTCACTCTTATTCCTGCACCTCTATTCACAAGCTCTCCTTAAATTATATTCACTCATATTCCTGAACCTCCATTCATTAGGTCAACATGACATATTATATTCAATCCTATTACTTCACCTCCATTCGGGAGCTCACCTCATGCTATATTCACTTTCATTCCTGCACCTCCATTCATGAGCTCACTTCATACTATATTCGGTTCCATTGCCAAATCTCCATTCATAAGCTCCTCTCATATTATATTTTCTTTCATTCCTGCACCTTCATTCCTGAGCTCACCTCATATTTAGTCCTTTTGCCCTCCATGCCGTTACCACGGCCTGCAATCCTCCCTGAAGATTAGTTCCTTTACCATTCTCTTGACTGCCGAATTGTACTTTTTCACTACTCTTTCATGGAACTACTTTTTCTTTTTGGCTCAGCACTCCATCAGAGTACAGCTCTTTTCAACCTCCCTTCCCTCTGCATCTGCTATTCTTTTAATTATAATTTTTTTTAATATATGTCTGTTTTGGGTGGGGCAGGCGGCAAATTACTCCCAGCTCTCCATAAATGATCTTCTGCACACTTACAATTTCAATTTCTTTGTAGAATCACCAAAAACATTGGCTAAGCCTGTAGGTTGCAAACCCATGCCCATTTGGCTTTGCCAATGCTTGTTTACCGATTTTATTATGTTATCTTTAAGGAAGAGCATCCTCCCTTCTTTTCAGTGTGGCATCCATACATCAGTCCTGCTCTGTTGCCACCTAAATGTCCTTCCACGGTCTCACTGTTGGATGCGAGATCTGATTATCTTTCAGCCTTTACAGTCTGTCATCTAGCTCTGTACACGAAACTCCCTAGTCTTGTTTTATTTCACTTATGTAGCAATAGGAATAACAGTGTGTTATAATCTGATGTCTGTCTTCTTTAACGAATTATATGATGTCATGTAGAATGTGAGCTTCAGGCAGGGCAGTTCGTGTTAGCCTGGAAACCGACTGGACGTTGTTGCTGTTTCTCATTAAAGATACTTAAACTACATGAAATTGAGTATCCTTCTTTTCAACACAGTGCCCTACCCTTTTTTCTAGTGCTATGTATCTTTTTTGTTTTACAGAGAGTGGCAGCAACCCCCTACTTCAATGTTAGAAATCAAGAATGACTTTTAGTTCACAACCCATTTTGTAGGGGAATCTGCCTGTTCAACTTTATTGAACGAGGAAGGGCAGTGCACGAAAAGGTGTGCAAAGTTGAAAGGTCTTTGCAAAATTGTTAGACTGGGCCTTTATTGGTCTCTCCTAACCTTTTCGGCTGCCAATCCGATGTATTGACCTTGTTTTCCTAGCCTTAAGACGTGAGCGTGTTTGGCACTGCCATGCAGTGTCAAAGCTCTGTGCTCGTCAAATACATACTGTGTATCGGTGTATATATGATTGGCTGATTCAAGTTAGTTGTAAGTCCCTTGTCATGGGGTAAGACCTATTCCAGGGTATCTCAAATGCGCCTCTGTGTGCCTGCCCCACTGGTTTTGCCATCCACGGAGGTATCTCATTGATTGTGCCGCAGGTTTGCCCTGGTGGGACTTGCGTGCATGGGTTACTGTTGCTAGGTTTTGCATTTTGAAAGCTACGTGCCAAGGTTCTGCATGTCTCCTGCTATATCAGAGTTCTCCCTGGTAATGTGCGAAGTTGGGAAGAAGTTGGGCATCTGTGTGTATGTTTTACCTGCAAGTGTCGTGAATGACACTGGATTGTGTGTTGGGCGCGATGGGGCCTGTTTCTCACATTGGATTAGCATGAGGGCATGTAGGGAAAGACTATAGGGCAGAATAGTAACAGTATAGTGTTTGGTATCAATGAGTTTGTAATGGCGAATCCTCTCCAGTAGTGGGGGAGGTTCGACATTACGGTGCTGGAAATGTCATTTTGGGAAAGTGAGCATGTCGATGCTTTGGGCTCTGTGTGCCTGGTGGCCTGTCTCCTAATTCACAACTGAGCGCTAGAGATGCAGCCACACCTGTGCATTCCTGATAGAGGGCCATAAACAAGGGGTTCACTGGAAACTGGGGATGTCTGACTCTAAGGGGCCTTTTTGGGATGGTTAGGTGGGACTGGAGTTGGCACCTGCATTCCACTGGGCAGGGTCTTAGCCTCACCAAAGATTGTGATCAAACCTCTCTGGGGAGGATGGCAGATAGGACAAAATTTAGAGTGGGCCTGTGCATTTCAAAGGTAGCACTGATCGTATCTTCAAAGGCCATGGTGAGTATGACTACTGGGTCTTCGGCCTCCGAAACTAGAGACAATTTTGGATTTGGAACCATACTATGGTGGTTCGATACTGGGACATTGACACAAGGAATTATTAGGGCAGGAGTGAGTGCAACTGAACTATCTGAAGACTTGTGGTGGCCTGGAGCTTGTCCTGCTCCGAGAAGTGGACTATCACTTAGTGGATGTTTCCTGGACCTTGCTGGCCTGCCTCTAAATGTCAACTGTTTTGGCCTGGCTCTCAAAGTACGCTCCAAGGGCTGGTGAGCTGGCCTCCTGTCCACGAGATCCCATGGACACACAGGATCTCACTGTCTCTACGAGATTGTAAGGACTGCACTGGGTGTAGCAGAGCCAGTGGAAGTGATTATGGTTGTGATTGGGACAAGGACCGTCCTGACGTATACCATAATCTCACTGAGCAAGAGGAGTGTGTACACAAAATCAGCAGCCATCTGAGGTGCCTCGTTTAGAGGAGTTTGAGGAGTGCGGGGGAAGCTTGCTGAGTCCCAGGGACTAGTGCTTGCAACCAGGGGACCTGTGCATGCTTGCGCTTCAGAGTGTGTGGTGTCCCAATGGTGTTGGGGGAACCTGATCTGGGAGCTGAGACTGTCTTCTGCCTCCAGATCGGAAGGACAATAGTGTCTGGCATTGCAGTCTCTGCTCAAGGTTGTTTGCTCCCTCTCCCTGGACCCATGCCACAGGGTACTTTGTTTTGGATAATACTGTGATGAGACCCAAGGGGGGCAGGTCACACCTCTGTTTGAGGGGAAAACATTTCTACAGACTTGGAAGTGTGGGGGCTTCCTAGGTCACAACCTTTTGTCTACGGGGGATAGCGATCCTGCACTTGTGCAGGTGCGTCGGGTACCTGGAGGTCTTATCCAGAAAGACAAAACTAAGTAACTGTTTCTTTTGCTGTTAGGTGGTTCCGACTCTCTACTGTGTAACCTTTCTGCTGATGGGAAAGTTCAGCGATTGTATATAACTGTAAAGTAAATATACAATGTGTGTTTCATTTTGATCTCAAGAGAGAAGTTTGACAATTGCGTATAACTGTAGAGTGAATATACAATGTGTTTCTCCTTTTGATTTCAGTGTGTGTGTGTGTGCAATACAAAGACAAGTGTTTTTATAGGTTACAGTGTGGAGTCTTTCTGTAGTGTACGCAGTGTGTTGCAAGGGGTGAGTTGTGCCAATACCTTTCACTTTCACGTGGTTAACTTGTGCTGGTGGTAACAGTGGATTTCACAATGCTTATTTTTTGGGACTGTACCCTACTTATTATAACTTATAGCACCACTGGCACCAGTCTTCAAGTCCCGATACATTTTTTTTCCTGCTGTTGATGACGCTTTATTTTATAAAAGGGTTAGTTTTCCTTCAGAATCTCAGTCCTCCAATCAGGATCCAGGGCGCTTTGGAGAGCAAGCAAAACATTAAGGAGCCCTCCTCAGTACAAGCGTCAGGCAACAGTGTTCACTTCTCGCCTGCCTCTGGGCGTTTATCTGCCCAGCCCGTGTTCACCCTGCCCCCACAGTGTCGGCAGCACACGTCTGTGCGGACAGCCACCCACTCAAACACCCAGCACCCGCCCCCTCTCCCAGCCCGGCGCTAACAAAACAAAATGCGAAAGCGCTCCAGGCGCCCAGGTATTACACATTCTGTTTACTAATAGTCGAAATGCCACCCAGGGTATCATAACATATATTTCATTTCGTAAAATTATGCGCCTCGAAATGCAGGCCATGCAATACAGCTGTTAGCTATTCTCACGGTGGAATTATTCATGAGCAGCCCCTGCTCGGTAACCGCGGCCTTGCAAAAAAAAAAAAAAAAAGACGAAGCATCGTCTCAGTTTCTCCCATCCTGGCGCAGGGCGAAGGACGGCGCTGTTTAGTGTGACGCTCATGCCCTGAATGAATGAATGAATGAAAGAAAATTTATAATGCGCAACTAAAACCCGAAGGCATCAAGGCGCCTATAAAATAAATCTTAAAAGGCACGGCGTGTGCTGTACCACGAGAAGCTGTGCCCTCACGACTATCCACTGTGTGGAACCCTGTCACCTGTCGTCAAATCCTGGCTCCCCCACTTGATCACTTGTGTGATCCGGGGGAGCATCGTTCTGTCTTCAAATCCCGGCTCCCCTACTTGATCACTTGTGTGATCCTGGGGAGCATCATTCTGTCGTCAAATCCTGGCTCCCCCACTTGACCATATTGTGTGATCTTGGGAGCATCATTCTGTTTACTTGCCACGGCGCCTTTATTGACTATAATTGACCCATTGGTAATTTGTTGCGGAAAAGCTGTTCACAAGGTGTCACTTTATTTTAGGCATGGGTGGATTTTGCGGATTCGCAATCCGCGGATTTGCGAATTTGCGGATTTGCGGATTCACAAAATCCGCGGATTTTGCAAATCCGCTGATTTGCGGATTTTGTGGTGGAGGGCGTCTTCTGTGCGAGTTCATGTGCCTCTTGTGTGTATAAAAGGTCAGAGAAAGATCAGTTCAGCAGATGAAGAGAAAGAAGCTCCTGGTCACAGGAACAGCATGGGTATTGCGCTCGTGAAAGTCAAGGATGCAAAGGCCTCTATCCAGCATCACAGCTGATTTTCCATGGTAGATTTGGGAAGAAAGCAGACCTGTGCCCAGCCTACTCATGTAACTATTTTACAATGGCGCCAGCAAGCTGCCAGCGCCGTTGTCTAATAGTTACAAAGTTAGCTTGCACAGGAAGCACTTAGATAAAATAAAGCAGCACCTACTTCGTTTTATCTAGTGGTTCCTGTGCAAGCTAACTTTGTAACTATTTTACAACGGCGCTGGCAGCTTGCTGGCGCCATTGTAAAATAGTTACATGAGTGGGGGTTCAACTTTTGAACCCGTTACGTCCGCGGATTTTTTTTTGCGGATTTTGCGGGAAATCCGCAAAATTCGCGGATTGCGGATTTCCCAAAAATCCGCAAAATCCGCGGGCGTAACGGATTTCCCGCTCATGCCTACTATATTTACAGTGAACACTTGTCATAGGAAAGTATGATTTGGTTGCTCAAGGTCACACATTGCGACTGTGGGGAGCTGGCACTACCATTTAAAGTCCCAGTATTAAGTACGTAATGACGATGCCGGTTGCAGAGCATTGCGGCGCTGTTTCTACCTTTCATAGTGATGTGAGTAGTAAGGACTGGTTGCCCTCCTGAAAGCGTGCTTGTGCCAAGGTGCGCCCATCATGGTGCCAGGCTCAGACGATTCTTGCACAAGTGAGACTTTGGAACCCTTGCAAGAGCAGCATCTTCTCTGTTCCCCACAGCAACAGCCAAACTGTCCCTACAGCGCCTCGAGTTTTATTGCAACCCATAATCCTTTGCAGTGTTCAGGACTTTCGTTAAAAGTCCAACATCATATTATAGATGGCATATGTTGATGTAATTCAGGAATATTCAAAGGTATTTTACTGGCCGGTGCTGCGTTTTGTATCTGAGTTGCAGAAGTTGGGATGAAGATATTTTTGGGCTTTGGTTACTTTTAGAGTTTTTCAGCAGCCTGAGTTCAAACCCATTGGGATGCCCTCCTATGCAACCAGGGACTCTCAATTATGCAGTTTCGGTTTTGCGGCATTTTCCACATAAATATGAATTTAGTTAGACAACTTAAAAAAACGCTCAAAGGGATCAAACGCTACCAAACAAAATGCACCACGTCATGCTGTGCATTGTCAGGCCCCCTGCAAGGATGTACTGCTCACCTTTCAGCTGCTGATTGTTGTACTCAATGCAATAAAGTACAAAAAATGGAAAAGGAGTGATAGATAGCTATAGTCTTTTTTAATAGGGGACTGTCAATTCTCCTATGCAAGGGACAATGTCCAATAATTCAATATTATATTGAAAACGACAACAATTACATACCATTGAAGACGTGATTACATATTTTAATTATAGTAATCAAGGGGAATACTTCATTCTATAAACTCACATTATTTTCAGACTTACAATAAACACACATATATATATATATATATATATATATATATATATATATATATATATATATATATATATATATATATAGCATACAACTTGTCCTGTCGCAGCGGGAGCACGCTTCAGTCGGTGCCGGTGAAGGGACCAGGGCAGTGTCCCGTTTTGATTGAATACCAATAATTCACCGCACACGCCTTGATATTAGATTACAGTTTCTTTTATTTCAAAACGTGACAAGAAACTGCAATCTAATATCAAGGCGTGTGCGGTGAATTATTGGTATTCAATATATATATATATATATATATATATATATATATATACACACACATATATACAACAAATATATACAAAAACACAAAAAAGTGAACAAAATTCATACAAAGGATGCCTAATCTGTAATTCATTTTCACCCAAAAAGTTAAAGCAAAAAGAAGTGTTCTCCTAATCACTACAGGAAGTACACTAAAAGGTACTCAAGCACAATTGGTTCTATTGAATCGTGAACCTAAATTTAGAGATTGTGTCAAAAAATACATTTCCGAATTAATTCCATTGGTATCACCAGACTCCTCTTTATATAGTGTGTCCTCAGGCGCTGAACTGAAACAAATTGGGTAAAATCTTATCCCAGCAAAACACACAAGATGATGGACGGAATGTTGCACAATGGCAAAACATTCACCCCCCACCCAGTCACTGATCTGGGTTTAATCCATTGTTATTTTGCTCACCAAGCCACCCCAGTTCAGACATGGCCATATGCAAATCAGTCTTGACCCTGTGCCTCATGGGAACAGTCCAGCCCGAACTGCCAAGCCATGTCTTTCCTGGACCAGAATCAAGCATCCTAGGACCGGTTTCTGGCTATCAGCTGTCTTCAGCCAGGATAGCTTGTGCTTGGCTTAGTGAGCACGGGACCCACGTCTGGGCATTCCCTTCCCACATAGGGTGAACAGCAAAACACACTGTACTGGGGGTGAATGTATGACATTGTTCTGCATTCTGTCCATCAACTGTTGTTTTTGCATTTGTCACCCCGAGTGGGACGGGTATGCTCAGACGTGAGTCCCGTGCTCTCCACACCACTGGAGTCAAGCTATCCTGGCTGATGATGGCTGATAGCCAGAAACCGGTTCTAGGATGCTGGATTCCGGTCCAGGGAAGACATGGCTTGGTAGTTCGGGCTGGACTGTTCCCATGAGGCACAGGGTCAAGGCTGATTTGCATATGTCTGAATTGGGGTGGTGTGGAGTGCAAAAACGATGGATTTAGGCCCAGATCTCTTTACTGGAGTGAATGTATGACATTGTTCTGCATTCTGTCCATCAACTGTTGTTTTTGCATAAAATCTTATCCCATACAGTGATAATATTTGTAAAAAATGACAAAAGAGCGACATAATACTGCCAAAGGAAGGGCTGCCTTATGCAGCATACTTTTTCTTTTCTTTCCAATAATTTAGTTACCTTTGCGTCATGAGTTAGCGCTGTAGTGAAATATAAGTCCAGTGGCCCTGCCAACATGTAAATACAGAACATATTTGTTAAAAGGATATATTTCTGAGTGGGAACTGTTGCTTATTGAGTGTGATTGCTGAGTGAAAGTGTACCTGGGTTCCAAACCTACTATCATTTACTGGAGCAAGCCTTTTATACTCAACCTAGCTACCCATGGAGATGCACATTTACTCAGGGTAAATGTACATTTGTCTTTAGCCAAGAGCTCTTGATCTTGTTGAAATTATGTGTATAATGTACAAAAAGGGCTCTTAGCCAGCCCTGTTCATCCATTGGTCTGTTCTGTCATTCACAGTTTTCTATCCTCCACTACAGCATACAGATGGGGCGATGGGTCCGACCACTTCTGCCACTGGCTGCTCTCACTGTGAGTGACAGCATTCTGCCCTTTCACAAGGTGCGCTGACACACCAAGTAGCTCCCTTACGTCTCAGTGACTGCCATGGACAAGTGGGCTTTTGAGACCAAAAAGTACTTTTGCTTTCATCCAATTTTTATATAATAAGTGATGAGGGTCCAGCAGCTTTTCCAGCAACAACATTTACCAGAAAACTATGACAACAACAAAAAACATTGACAAAGCCAAAAAGCTAGCAGCCAGTTCCAGACTTACTGCTGTGCCAAAGCTTCTTTTGTTAGCCTGTTGGAGTCCAGTAGTACCAGAGACTCTGGGACCCAGGCAAGAGCTAGTACCCACCCATGCCTTGGCCATTAACCACTGACTCTCCAGAAACCCAGAGAAAGGCTTCTTATGGCATTAAGTGATTTAGAATGACTTCCACTCTAGGGGAACAGCCTTCACAACAAGGTTTTGTACCATGTTATGCCTTTACATCACATTTTTAACCACGCATGTTTTTATAACGCATATGCCTTTACAACGCCTGTCTTCACTTCGCATTTAAGGAAAGTTCGGTGGTGTGGGGGGTTTTCTCCCTCAAATATACTGTATATATATATATATATATATATATATATATATATATATATATATATATATATATATATATATATATATATATACACACACAATATATTATATATATATAAACAATATATTTGAGGGAGAAGAACCCCCACACCACCGAACTTTACATACATATATATAAAAACAAAGTGTGATAAAGGTACATGTGGTAAAAGCATATGCGTTCTAAAAAATGTGGAGTAGCAAATACGAAGGGTGTGATTCTTTCAAGCTGAGTTGGTGTTAATATTCTTTCACACATACCCATGTGTAAACCACCCACAGGGTGTGCCACCCGTTATTTTGCACCCTTGGGCCGGTGTCATACGTGTGACTGAGTCTCAGATCCCCAGCCCTGTAGAACATGTCAGGTTCAAGCCTCAAGCCTCTTTTGGAGTGTGACAGCATGCCCGCCTATGGATGTATTTCTTAGTGCAACATTTCACAGACACACCCAATGTGAGCACCAGGGCAGGCACCAGAAAAGGTGAAAGGTTCGAACATATGTCCCCTGATTAATGCTGCGTCCTGGCACCCCCAGTCTTCCATTATGTTTTCAGACATGTTTGTTGGCCTGCATATAATTTAAAACACTTCCGGATGTTCAGGCTTCTATTTTACAAATTGAATATGTGAAGTATTGTACACATATGCATACAAGTACTGCCCACGTGCGCCTAGTACACTACAAAGATCCCTGGCAGGCTTACACACAACCTATTCCACCCATCACCCATCGCAAATCAGTACTAAATAATACACTGGACAGGCCAGTTTTTAATGACCTAAGACAATGACACAAGATCAACCCAACACAATGACACAAGCTCACCCCAGAAAATGACAATCTGAGACCTCTATTGAAAAATGTGTAAATTTTAGATGCATACAGAGCCATACAGATGTCGAAAACGCAGCATATATATGCTGATAAAATAACATAACCTTATTATGACGATGTAATCCGCTCAAACTGGTTAAGGGGAGGGAAAAAGCGCCCCCCGGAAATCACCAAAGAAAAAAGCGGAGACGCATCACAAGACGCGGCGGGAGGAAGCGGAGAAGGGGAAATCAGGAAACAGAGGCCTCGGCAAAACAGGTCCAAGAGGAATTGATGGAAGATCTTAATATCATCAACCTCTCAGATAGAGTCCTTAATAAGGACGAAGAAAATGTCCTCAAGCTAGGACTCTCTTTTTGTCCGACAGGCCGCTATGAATATGTACAAACAAGAATAGACCTATTCCTGTTCATCCGCAAACTTAAACTTTGGAAGTATTTCAAACAGAAAGCGCTCAAGGAGAAGGCACAAGGCCCACCAAGGGAGTCCGCTACAACTCAAATTGATCCAACTGAAATGAGCATCAATGACCTGGAGGGCCTAGCGGTACTTGAAGACCTTTTGGAAGAAGGACTAAGTCAAACCATTCCTCCAACAGACACTGTCGGGAGAGGCATGTCCATGGGTATAACCCAGATTGGAGAACCAAGTCTCTTCAAACCAACCTCCCGCTTTCTCCCACAGACACCAATGGATGCTTTGGATATCTTTTCAGACGCTGTTAACCAAGACCTACAAAGGCTTTCGCAAACTGAAGAAGCACGGAAGAAGGATATACATTGGAATTTGTCATTCCAACAACGCAAAGCAATCACAAGTCTACAACAGGATGACTCTATAGTAATAAAGCCCTCAGATAAGGGCGGGAACGTTGTTATCCTGAAACGTGATCAGTATTGCAAGGAAGCCCTCTCTCAATTACAAGACTGTAACAACTACATGCCGGCAACGGAACGTGAGTATCAGGAGAGTATCCGGAACTACCACTCCTTGGTTGATCAATGGTATGGAAAAGGCATACTCAACAGGGAGGAATACTCATACCTACAGAACAAACAACCGAGATTACCGAGTTTTTATCACCTCCCTAAGATCCATAAACACCCCACGCAACCACCAGGGAGGCCCATCGTGTCATCCATAGGTGGGCTAACTGAGAACATGTCGAAGTTTATCGACTCATTCCTGGCTCCTTGGGTTACTGAATTGAGTTCCTACACTAAGGACTCCAAGGATTTTTTGAGGCAGATACAAGACGTGGAGTGGGAGGAGGATTTCTTGATGATTACCATGGACATCTCGAGCCTCTACACGAGCATCAGTCATCACGATGGTATTGCAGCTGTTAAGACATTCCTGAATCTACGACCCGCCCGATACTTGCAACATAGTCAGATGATTCTAGACTTTATATCGTTTTGCCTAAATAACAATATTTTTGTTTTTGAGAATCAACGATACAGGCAAGTAAGGGGGACTGCGATGGGAACCTGCTTCGCCCCCAGTTACGCGAATCTCTTCGTGGGCTGGTGGGAGAAGCAGGTGGCCTGGGCAGATGACAAAACCCCTTGGGTGGAGAAGGTGATATGCTGGAGGAGGTATATCGACGACCTCTTCCTTATTTGGAGGGGGTCGGAACACTCAGCTATGGATTACATTAGGATTCTGAATCAGAATGACCTTAACCTGCATTTCACCTGTACTATAAGCAAGAGTGAGGTTAACTACTTAGATCTCAAAGTTTTCGTTGACGCAGGCAAGATCCAGACCGCCCTCTTTAGAAAAGAGACGGCGGGTAACTCTGTCCTCCACGGGTGCAGCAGTCACCCGACCTCCCTGATTAAGAGTATCCCCTACGGGGAACTGTTAAGGATTAAGCGTAACAGTTCTCTGGAGAGAGATTACACAGAGGCCGCTCAACAAAGTGTTAAACGCTTTAAATCCCGCGGCTATTCCGTATCTACCCTCCTTCAAGCTGAGAAAAAGGCAGAGAAAGTCAACAGAAATACCCTCTTACAAGACAAAAAGATAGATAGCCCTAAAGAAGGGAGTGGCATTATTAGATTGATCACTAATTATTCAGTGGCAGCTAACAAGGTTAGAGCCATTATGGCCAAGAACTGGGGGATCTTGAAATCCGATAATGTAATTGGGAAAGATCTGCAACAACACCCCATGATTACCTTTAGAAGATTAAGATCTTTAAGAGATACACTAGTCACTAGCCATCTACCGAAGGGCAGATCCAAAGGAGAACTGAAGGCGATGCATGGCTCGTATCCATGCGGGAAATGCAAAGCCTGCAGTAACAGTCAGAGGGTACTGAGCTACCAAGTGCCACACAGGGACTCAAAAGTTAAAATCAACAAGTTCATTACTTGTTCAACCACATTCGTGGTATACTGCCTGAAGTGCCCCTGCGAACGTATGTACGTAGGAAGCACCACTAAAGCAGTTAAGTTGAGAATCCTGGAGCACCAACGAGCCATTGCAAATAAGGATGAAAATTATCCAATGGCCCGGCATTTTGCTAGCCACCACGACAGCGACAGGACAAAACTCAGCTTTTTCAGCTTAGACTGCATCCCTCAAGATGTTAGGGGTGGAGACTTGAAAAGGCGACTCAGACGTTTGGAGTCTCGGTATATTATCGACCTCCAAACGAAGTCACCAGGAGGACTTAATGCAGGGGAGGAGCTATTATCACACCTATAAAAACTTCCATTTGTTTCTGAACCACGACACTGTCTGTTGTAATATCCTTTGTTCATTTTAGAGTAGACGTAGTTATCATTTGGTTTCAGAAGAACAGCACCCCCCCACCCCACACCCCTTTCCTTTAGTTAGGGTTTATGTTGTGTGGATTGTCAATATTAGTATGTGTGTTTATGGCCATCCAGGCCTCAATTATTATTATTACTATTGACTTAGAACTCATGGGGATTGTGTTACTTCCACTGTACACCAACAAACGATATGATGAGGAAAGCAATGGAGATTTTCACTGTAGTAGTGGTAATTTGTGTTTAAAAGCCCATCCAGGGCGTAATCAGTTTTTAGCACGACAATAGTAATGCTATGAATGTTCAGTTTATTTACTCTCATTGCTTGTAAACGTTAAAAGCAAAATGTTAATTGTAAATAGCGCGATTTCATCGTTCCAAGATGGCGCTTTCATTTGACCCGTTGAACCTTCCTTTGTTTCAATGACTTTTGCCTTATCTGTTGCTGCACTGCCGACGCCAGCTGACACTGACGAAGGCAAGTGCTGAAACGCGTCTGACTTTATTCTTTTGCGCTAAATAAACCTACTTGGTTTACACCTGCTGCGAGTGCCGTCTTGTTGCTTTCTGCTACCGGTTCTCGGTAGCAGAGTTGCGGAGCTCTAAATATTTAAACGGCACGCCGCCGTTTTTTTCGGCACCCACTCGGCTGAGTGCGGTCTCCATTGGCGTTCACTGGGAGCAGCTGACGGAGGAAAGGGAGAACGCACCGCCCAGGTAGTCGGCAACCTCGACATCAGTCCCGCTGTGTTCGGATTTTGGGAAGACAACCGGAGCCACGGGGTCGGAAAAGACTGAGAACGAGATCGAGGTAGGAGACGCCGACTTATTCCACTCTAACGGGGCACGAGTGAAGCAGGAAGCGCACGACATTAGGAAGTTCATAATTTTCAATTCGAATGTTCAGCGACACAGCGCGCCGGGAGGCAGCAACAGGCATCTTTAAAGCGCGACCGGAGCCTAGGGCACGGAACGCTGCACAGACAGAGGATGTGGTTCAGCCAACCCTCAAAAGTAAATACCAACAACTAGAGAGACTATACGAAAGGGAAACAAGGAAGTGGTGGGAGGCCACTTCGCTGCAGCACTACGTGGATGCCAAGAGAGTCCCACGGGGTCTACGCATCTATACGATTCCAGCTTATGAGAATCCCGACCCGGAATTATTAAGTGAATGGGCTACTTTGACAGCACATTCCTCGGAAGGGATGTTATGCCTTCTAATCAAATTTGCCTGGAAGGATAGGGAGAAGGCTTTACAAGACATTGAAGCTTTGGAAAAAGAGATTGTAGACCTGGCAGACCAGGGACAACTGGATACAGAGAAAGAGTCCATGAAAAAAAGGCTAACAAGCTACGAAAAGAAGATCCAACTAAGAAAACAACAGAAATTCGAACGTGATGCTCGTGACTATGAGCAGGGAAGAATTTTGACCTTTGCACGGAAGTACGATGCGCCTCGCCGAGCTCTAAAGGCTAGAAGGCAGAAACCAACAGTGCAACGAGAAACCTCTGAATCTGAGGTGACTAGTGCAGAGCAATCGGACGACGAGACACAGAATCGAGCGCAACTAAGCGCACAAGCTGAAGAATCGGCTTCTTTTCACGAGGAATGCGATTTAATCCGCTCAAACTGGTTAAGGGGAGGGAAAAAGCGCCCCCCGGAAATCACCAAAGAAAAAAGCGGAGACGCATCACAAGACGCGGCGGGAGGAAGCGGAGAAGGGGAAATCAGGAAACAGAGGCCTCGGCAAAACAGGTCCAAGAGGAATTGATGGAAGATCTTAATATCATCAACCTCTCAGATAGAGTCCTTAATAAGGACGAAGAAAATGTCCTCAAGCTAGGACTCTCTTTTTGTCCGACAGGCCGCTATGAATATGTACAAACAAGAATAGACCTATTCCTGTTCATCCGCAAACTTAAACTTTGGAAGTATTTCAAACAGAAAGCGCTCAAGGAGAAGGCACAAGGCCCACCAAGGGAGTCCGCTACAACTCAAATTGATCCAACTGAAATGAGCATCAATGACCTGGAGGGCCTAGCGGTACTTGAAGACCTTTTGGAAGAAGGACTAAGTCAAACCATTCCTCCAACAGACACTGTCGGGAGAGGCATGTCCATGGGTATAACCCAGATTGGAGAACCAAGTCTCTTCAAACCAACCTCCCGCTTTCTCCCACAGACACCAATGGATGCTTTGGATATCTTTTCAGACGCTGTTAACCAAGACCTACAAAGGCTTTCGCAAACTGAAGAAGCACGGAAGAAGGATATACATTGGAATTTGTCATTCCAACAACGCAAAGCAATCACAAGTCTACAACAGGATGACTCTATAGTAATAAAGCCCTCAGATAAGGGCGGGAACGTTGTTATCCTGAAACGTGATCAGTATTGCAAGGAAGCCCTCTCTCAATTACAAGACTGTAACAACTACATGCCGGCAACGGAACGTGAGTATCAGGAGAGTATCCGGAACTACCACTCCTTGGTTGATCAATGGTATGGAAAAGGCATACTCAACAGGGAGGAATACTCATACCTACAGAACAAACAACCGAGATTACCGAGTTTTTATCACCTCCCTAAGATCCATAAACACCCCACGCAACCACCAGGGAGGCCCATCGTGTCATCCATAGGTGGGCTAACTGAGAACATGTCGAAGTTTATCGACTCATTCCTGGCTCCTTGGGTTACTGAATTGAGTTCCTACACTAAGGACTCCAAGGATTTTTTGAGGCAGATACAAGACGTGGAGTGGGAGGAGGATTTCTTGATGATTACCATGGACATCTCGAGCCTCTACACGAGCATCAGTCATCACGATGGTATTGCAGCTGTTAAGACATTCCTGAATCTACGACCCGCCCGATACTTGCAACATAGTCAGATGATTCTAGACTTTATATCGTTTTGCCTAAATAACAATATTTTTGTTTTTGAGAATCAACGATACAGGCAAGTAAGGGGGACTGCGATGGGAACCTGCTTCGCCCCCAGTTACGCGAATCTCTTCGTGGGCTGGTGGGAGAAGCAGGTGGCCTGGGCAGATGACAAAACCCCTTGGGTGGAGAAGGTGATATGCTGGAGGAGGTATATCGACGACCTCTTCCTTATTTGGAGGGGGTCGGAACACTCAGCTATGGATTACATTAGGATTCTGAATCAGAATGACCTTAACCTGCATTTCACCTGTACTATAAGCAAGAGTGAGGTTAACTACTTAGATCTCAAAGTTTTCGTTGACGCAGGCAAGATCCAGACCGCCCTCTTTAGAAAAGAGACGGCGGGTAACTCTGTCCTCCACGGGCGCAGCAGTCACCCGACCTCCCTGATTAAGAGTATCCCCTACGGGGAACTGTTAAGGATTAAGCGTAACAGTTCTCTGGAGAGAGATTACACAGAGGCCGCTCAACAAAGTGTTAAACGCTTTAAATCCCGCGGCTATTCCGTATCTACCCTCCTTCAAGCTGAGAAAAAGGCAGAGAAAGTCAACAGAAATACCCTCTTACAAGACAAAAAGATAGATAGCCCTAAAGAAGGGAGTGGCATTATTAGATTGATCACTAATTATTCAGTGGCAGCTAACAAGGTTAGAGCCATTATGGCCAAGAACTGGGGGATCTTGAAATCCGATAATGTAATCGGGAAAGATCTGCAACAACACCCCATGATTACCTTTAGAAGATTAAGATCTTTAAGAGATACACTAGTCACTAGCCATCTACCGAAGGGCAGATCCAAAGGAGAACTGAAGGCGATGCATGGCTCGTATCCATGCGGGAAATGCAAAGCCTGCAGTAACAGTCAGAGGGTACTGAGCTACCAAGTGCCACACAGGGACTCAAAAGTTAAAATCAACAAGTTCATTACTTGTTCAACCACATTCGTGGTATACTGCCTGAAGTGCCCCTGCGAACGTATGTACGTAGGAAGCACCACTAAAGCAGTTAAGTTGAGAATCCTGGAGCACCAACGAGCCATTGCAAATAAGGATGAAAATTATCCAATGGCCCGGCATTTTGCTAGCCACCACGACAGCGACAGGACAAAACTCAGCTTTTTCAGCTTAGACTGCATCCCTCAAGATGTTAGGGGTGGAGACTTGAAAAGGCGACTCAGACGTTTGGAGTCTCGGTATATTATCGACCTCCAAACGAAGTCACCAGGAGGACTTAATGCAGGGGAGGAGCTATTATCACACCTATAAAAACTTCCATTTGTTTCTGAACCACGACACTGTCTGTTGTAATATCCTTTGTTCATTTTAGAGTAGACGTAGTTATCATTTGGTTTCAGAAGAACAGCACCCCCCCACCCCACACCCCTTTCCTTTAGTTAGGGTTTATGTTGTGTGGATTGTCAATATTAGTATGTGTGTTTATGGCCATCCAGGCCTCAATTATTATTATTACTATTGACTTAGAACTCATGGGGATTGTGTTACTTCCACTGTACACCAACAAACGATATGATGAGGAAAGCAATGGAGATTTTCACTGTAGTAGTGGTAATTTGTGTTTAAAAGCCCATCCAGGGCGTAATCAGTTTTTAGCACGACAATAGTAATGCTATGAATGTTCAGTTTATTTACTCTCATTGCTTGTAAACGTTAAAAGCAAAATGTTAATTGTAAATAGCGCGATTTCATCGTTCCAAGATGGCGCTTTCATTTGACCCGTTGAACCTTCCTTTGTTTCAATGACTTTTGCCTTATCTGTTGCTGCACTGCCGACGCCAGCTGACACTGACGAAGGCAAGTGCTGAAACGCGTCTGACTTTATTCTTTTGCGCTAAATAAACCTACTTGGTTTACACCTGCTGCGAGTGCCGTCTTGTTGCTTTCTGCTACCGGTTCTCGGTAGCAGAGTTGCGGAGCTCTTAATATATATATATATATATATATATATATACACACACAATATATTATATATATATAAACAATATATTTGAGGGAGAAGAACCCCCACACCACCGAACTTTACATACATATATATAAAAACAAAGTGTGATAAAGGTACATGTGGTAAAAGCATATGCGTTCTAAAAAATGTGGAGTAGCAAATACGAAGGGTGTGATTCTTTCAAGCTGAGTTGGTGTTAATATTCTTTCACACATACCCATGTGTAAACCACCCACAGGGTGTGCCACCCGTTATTTTGCACCCTTGGGCCGGTGTCATACGTGTGACTGAGTCTCAGATCCCCAGCCCTGTAGAACATGTCAGGTTCAAGCCTCAAGCCTCTTTTGGAGTGTGACAGCATGCCCGCCTATGGATGTATTTCTTAGTGCAACATTTCACAGACACACCCAATGTGAGCACCAGGGCAGGCACCAGAAAAGGTGAAAGGTTCGAACATATGTCCCCTGATTAATGCTGCGTCCTGGCACCCCCAGTCTTCCATTATGTTTTCAGACATGTTTGTTGGCCTGCATATAATTTAAAACACTTCCGGATGTTCAGGCTTCTATTTTACAAATTGAATATGTGAAGTATTGTACACATATGCATACAAGTACTGCCCACGTGCGCCTAGTACACTACAAAGATCCCTGGCAGGCTTACACACAACCTATTCCACCCATCACCCATCGCAAATCAGTACTAAATAATACACTGGACAGGCCAGTTTTTAATGACCTAAGACAATGACACAAGATCAACCCAACACAATGACACAAGCTCACCCCAGAAAATGACAATCTGAGACCTCTATTGAAAAATGTGTAAATTTTAGATGCATACAGAGCCATACAGATGTCGAAAACGCAGCATATATATGCTGATAAAATAACATAACCTTATTATGACGATGTAATCCGCTCAAACTGGTTAAGGGGAGGGAAAAAGCGCCCCCCGGAAATCACCAAAGAAAAAAGCGGAGACGCATCACAAGACGCGGCGGGAGGAAGCGGAGAAGGGGAAATCAGGAAACAGAGGCCTCGGCAAAACAGGTCCAAGAGGAATTGATGGAAGATCTTAATATCATCAACCTCTCAGATAGAGTCCTTAATAAGGACGAAGAAAATGTCCTCAAGCTAGGACTCTCTTTTTGTCCGACAGGCCGCTATGAATATGTACAAACAAGAATAGACCTATTCCTGTTCATCCGCAAACTTAAACTTTGGAAGTATTTCAAACAGAAAGCGCTCAAGGAGAAGGCACAAGGCCCACCAAGGGAGTCCGCTACAACTCAAATTGATCCAACTGAAATGAGCATCAATGACCTGGAGGGCCTAGCGGTACTTGAAGACCTTTTGGAAGAAGGACTAAGTCAAACCATTCCTCCAACAGACACTGTCGGGAGAGGCATGTCCATGGGTATAACCCAGATTGGAGAACCAAGTCTCTTCAAACCAACCTCCCGCTTTCTCCCACAGACACCAATGGATGCTTTGGATATCTTTTCAGACGCTGTTAACCAAGACCTACAAAGGCTTTCGCAAACTGAAGAAGCACGGAAGAAGGATATACATTGGAATTTGTCATTCCAACAACGCAAAGCAATCACAAGTCTACAACAGGATGACTCTATAGTAATAAAGCCCTCAGATAAGGGCGGGAACGTTGTTATCCTGAAACGTGATCAGTATTGCAAGGAAGCCCTCTCTCAATTACAAGACTGTAACAACTACATGCCGGCAACGGAACGTGAGTATCAGGAGAGTATCCGGAACTACCACTCCTTGGTTGATCAATGGTATGGAAAAGGCATACTCAACAGGGAGGAATACTCATACCTACAGAACAAACAACCGAGATTACCGAGTTTTTATCACCTCCCTAAGATCCATAAACACCCCACGCAACCACCAGGGAGGCCCATCGTGTCATCCATAGGTGGGCTAACTGAGAACATGTCGAAGTTTATCGACTCATTCCTGGCTCCTTGGGTTACTGAATTGAGTTCCTACACTAAGGACTCCAAGGATTTTTTGAGGCAGATACAAGACGTGGAGTGGGAGGAGGATTTCTTGATGATTACCATGGACATCTCGAGCCTCTACACGAGCATCAGTCATCACGATGGTATTGCAGCTGTTAAGACATTCCTGAATCTACGACCCGCCCGATACTTGCAACATAGTCAGATGATTCTAGACTTTATATCGTTTTGCCTAAATAACAATATTTTTGTTTTTGAGAATCAACGATACAGGCAAGTAAGGGGGACTGCGATGGGAACCTGCTTCGCCCCCAGTTACGCGAATCTCTTCGTGGGCTGGTGGGAGAAGCAGGTGGCCTGGGCAGATGACAAAACCCCTTGGGTGGAGAAGGTGATATGCTGGAGGAGGTATATCGACGACCTCTTCCTTATTTGGAGGGGGTCGGAACACTCAGCTATGGATTACATTAGGATTCTGAATCAGAATGACCTTAACCTGCATTTCACCTGTACTATAAGCAAGAGTGAGGTTAACTACTTAGATCTCAAAGTTTTCGTTGACGCAGGCAAGATCCAGACCGCCTACTTTAGAAAAGAGACGGCGGGTAACTCTGTCCTCCACGGGTGCAGCAGTCACCCGACCTCCCTGATTAAGAGTATCCCCTACGGGGAACTGTTAAGGATTAAGCGTAACAGTTCTCTGGAGAGAGATTACACAGAGGCCGCTCAACAAAGTGTTAAACGCTTTAAATCCCGCGGCTATTCCGTATCTACCCTCCTTCAAGCTGAGAAAAAGGCAGAGAAAGTCAACAGAAATACCCTCTTACAAGACAAAAAGATAGATAGCCCTAAAGAAGGGAGTGGCATTATTAGATTGATCACTAATTATTCAGTGGCAGCTAACAAGGTTAGAGCCATTATGGCCAAGAACTGGGGGATCTTGAAATCCGATAATGTAATTGGGAAAGATCTGCAACAACACCCCATGATTACCTTTAGAAGATTAAGATCTTTAAGAGATACACTAGTCACTAGCCATCTACCGAAGGGCAGATCCAAAGGAGAACTGAAGGCGATGCATGGCTCGTATCCATGCGGGAAATGCAAAGCCTGCAGTAACAGTCAGAGGGTACTGAGCTACCAAGTGCCACACAGGGACTCAAAAGTTAAAATCAACAAGTTCATTACTTGTTCAACCACATTCGTGGTATACTGCCTGAAGTGCCCCTGCGAACGTATGTACGTAGGAAGCACCACTAAAGCAGTTAAGTTGAGAATCCTGGAGCACCAACGAGCCATTGCAAATAAGGATGAAAATTATCCAATGGCCCGGCATTTTGCTAGCCACCACGACAGCGACAGGACAAAACTCAGCTTTTTCAGCTTAGACTGCATCCCTCAAGATGTTAGGGGTGGAGACTTGAAAAGGCGACTCAGACGTTTGGAGTCTCGGTATATTATCGACCTCCAAACGAAGTCACCAGGAGGACTTAATGCAGGGGAGGAGCTATTATCACACCTATAAAAACTTCCATTTGTTTCTGAACCACGACACTGTCTGTTGTAATATCCTTTGTTCATTTTAGAGTAGACGTAGTTATCATTTGGTTTCAGAAGAACAGCACCCCCCCACCCCACACCCCTTTCCTTTAGTTAGGGTTTATGTTGTGTGGATTGTCAATATTAGTATGTGTGTTTATGGCCATCCAGGCCTCAATTATTATTATTACTATTGACTTAGAACTCATGGGGATTGTGTTACTTCCACTGTACACCAACAAACGATATGATGAGGAAAGCAATGGAGATTTTCACTGTAGTAGTGGTAATTTGTGTTTAAAAGCCCATCCAGGGCGTAATCAGTTTTTAGCACGACAATAGTAATGCTATGAATGTTCAGTTTATTTACTCTCATTGCTTGTAAACGTTAAAAGCAAAATGTTAATTGTAAATAGCGCGATTTCATCGTTCCAAGATGGCGCTTTCATTTGACCCGTTGAACCTTCCTTTGTTTCAATGACTTTTGCCTTATCTGTTGCTGCACTGCCGACGCCAGCTGACACTGACGAAGGCAAGTGCTGAAACGCGTCTGACTTTATTCTTTTGCGCTAAATAAACCTACTTGGTTTACACCTGCTGCGAGTGCCGTCTTGTTGCTTTCTGCTACCGGTTCTCGGTAGCAGAGTTGCGGAGCTCTTAATATATATATATATATATATATATATATACACACACAATATATTATATATATATAAACAATATATTTGAGGGAGAAGAACCCCCACACCACCGAACTTTACATACATATATATAAAAACAAAGTGTGATAAAGGTACATGTGGTAAAAGCATATGCGTTCTAAAAAATGTGGAGTAGCAAATACGAAGGGTGTGATTCTTTCAAGCTGAGTTGGTGTTAATATTCTTTCACACATACCCATGTGTAAACCACCCACAGGGTGTGCCACCCGTTATTTTGCACCCTTGGGCCGGTGTCATACGTGTGACTGAGTCTCAGATCCCCAGCCCTGTAGAACATGTCAGGTTCAAGCCTCAAGCCTCTTTTGGAGTGTGACAGCATGCCCGCCTATGGATGTATTTCTTAGTGCAACATTTCACAGACACACCCAATGTGAGCACCAGGGCAGGCACCAGAAAAGGTGAAAGGTTCGAACATATGTCCCCTGATTAATGCTGCGTCCTGGCACCCCCAGTCTTCCATTATGTTTTCAGACATGTTTGTTGGCCTGCATATAATTTAAAACACTTCCGGATGTTCAGGCTTCTATTTTACAAATTGAATATGTGAAGTATTGTACACATATGCATACAAGTACTGCCCACGTGCGCCTAGTACACTACAAAGATCCCTGGCAGGCTTACACACAACCTATTCCACCCATCACCCATCGCAAATCAGTACTAAATAATACACTGGACAGGCCAGTTTTTAATGACCTAAGACAATGACACAAGATCAACCCAACACAATGACACAAGCTCACCCCAGAAAATGACAATCTGAGACCTCTATTGAAAAATGTGTAAATTTTAGATGCATACAGAGCCATACAGATGTCGAAAACGCAGCATATATATGCTGATAAAATAACATAACCTTATTATGACAGAGTTTGGCGTTGAAAGGTTATGCTGCTTTGCTTTAGTGTTGGAGAAATTTTGGGCCACATGTATCAAAATATGATTTTGCGATTACCAATTAGTGATTTTTACCGAATTGATATTTGGTAATCGCAAAATGCTATGTATGTAAGGACTCGCCAAAGATTTTACGATTCTTTAATATTACCTAATAGCGATTCGATAAATAACGAATTGCTATTAGGTAATATCACTCCATTCATTCCTTTGGGCCGAAAGTCCCATAGGCCCGAATGGTTTTGCATTAGCTAATTTTTGATTACCTAATTGGTAATCACAAATTAGTGAATGTAAAGCCAAGGGTGCCCAGGGACCCAAGCCTACACTGAAGCACCGAAAATAAAAAAATCTGCACATGTAAAGCGCACACATGCCTTAGCGGCATTTGTGCGCTATATTGCACTTTGAAAAATGCAGTTTTGTGCATTTTTCGAAGTTTGCATATAGTTACCATCGACTTCAAGTTGCATTTATGTAATTGCACAGTTTGCATTTGGAAAATGCTTCGTACATGTGCTTACAGAATCGCAAATTGCGATTCTCTATTTGCATTCACGATTTTAGGTAATTGCAAAAAATTGTGATTACCTAAAATTGCGACTACAAAGCCTTTAGTAAAATGTGAACGGCTATTTTGCATTCACAAACGACCGATGTTACTGATTCTCACCGTTTACAAATGCAAAAACACTTTCATACATGTGGCCTTGGTGTTGCTACTCTTACTAATCATGTTAATGCACAGGAGCGTGTTTGTGGACTGAGATTAGGGTTCAAGTTGGTTCCAAGACAGACCCTGTGTGTTGTGAGTAAGCAAGCCACAGGGGTCTCCTCTCCTCTCCTTTGTTATGGCTGTTGATTCTTCAAAATGCAGAAGTGATATTTTGTATCCTTTGAACCCTGTAGACATCACAGGATTGAACCCTTATTCATGGACATTTTAAGGATGCTAACTATTTTTGGGGCTCCTGTTTGGAACAGCTTTGAATGTATGATCCTGTGTCAGCTCTTCCATGCCCTCTTTGGTCAGGTCACTGACAGGGTACAGACACACTCATCCAAATCCTAAATGTGTATGTTTAATATTCAGGGATTGTGACCTGTGTTTCCAATATTGTAACACTGCAGAAGCTCCCTAATGTTACTGCAAATAATCTCTGTGACACCCTCCCATTTCCTCACATGTGAGGTCCTGTTCGATCTACAATAAAAACATTTGTTATGGATGTTGCATGGAACATGAACAGAACATTTCTCTGCAAAATGTCTGTCATAGACTCTGAGATATCACCCACGTTAAAAATAAATTTAAGGAAAATGGTATTTAAAACAATTTGTATAAGATGTGTTCAAGGTCATCAGGGCAAAACTCTCTGTAAAACAGACCTGGCCCTGTCTGAGGACCCCCTGAAAGATTGGGGCCCTGGGCCAGAACCCACTTTGTCCCCATGCCTTCAACTGTCTCTGCCCTTATCCGACCCCTTCACCCCTGGCACCTAAAGCAGACTTAGAAACCATATTCTTATCAGCCTCATATTGTGACCTGTGAGTGGTCTGAGTAATCCTGACCATCTTGATCCAAGAGGAATTAAATACAGATCTGTAAGAGAAATGTGTGAGTCTTCTGAGGGATCTTTCCTAAATTGGATAGCTGATGGTCCCTCTGTCACTCAATCCTAAAAAGAGCCCTTGGTCCAAAACCTACCAGTGGTTTTCCCTGTGTCCCAAAAGTCCATTCCAGCCCTGCACCTCAACTGGAGAAGGCCAGGTAGTGCAAATACAGAAAGCTAAAAAAGTAGCTTCCCCCATGACCTCAAACACTAGGGTTCGTAAGGACAGTGTGATGGGCACCAGAGTTGATGTCAATGTTTTTGTAGTTCTCCAAGCCCCTCTGAATGTTAAAGCTCATGATGACATCGTACAGAGTGCATAGAGCGCTACACTTTTTTGCCCACATTTACCCAGAATGCAAATCTGGGCAGAGATAGAAAGAGAAGAAAGACTTAACATCTTCATTTCTATCTGACCTTCTAGCAGAGAACACCATTTTAAGCCAACTAACTAACTTACTTTCTTTCTTTCTTTCTTTCTTTCTTTCTTTCTTTCTTTCTTTCTTTCTTTCTTTCTTTCTTTCTTTCTTTCTTTCTCTCTTTCTTTCTTTCTCTCTTTCTTTCTTTCTTTCTTTCTCTCTTTCTTTCTCTCTTTCTTTCTTTCTCTCTTTCTTTCTTTCTTTCTTTCTTTCTTTCTTTCTTTCTTTCTTTCTTTCCTTCTTTTTTTCTTCATTTCTTGCTTCTCTTTCTTTCTTTCTTTCTCTCTTTCTTTCTTTCTTTCTTTCTTTCTTTCTTTCTTTCTTTCTTTCTTTCTTTCTCTCTTTCTTCCTTTCTCTCTTTCTTTCTTTCTTTCTTTCTCTCTTTCTTTCTCTCTTTCTTTCTTTCTCTCTTTCTTTCTTTCTTTCTTTCTTTCTTTCTTTCTTTCTTTCTTTCTTTCTTTCTTTCTTTCTTTTTTCTTTTTTTCTGTTTTCTTTCTTTCTTTCTTCCTTTCTTCCTTTCTTGTGTGAAATAAGGCCTGGGAAGTAGCATGTTCCTGTCCACTCTGCGTTGCTGCTTGCAGCTGCTCCTCACTCCCTCTCTCACAGTGTCTCTGCTAAGTGCCAGCTGTCATATCCTGGCAGATAATTACCATTTTGCAAACAGTGTTTAGGGAAATGCCATCATCTTCGGAATATGCTGCTGTCAGCCCTCGTTCGATGTGGCCTTTCACTGTTTAACCATCTCTCCTGCTTCTGAGATTGGGGCAAGGGAGGGGCAGCTCGGAGTAGGGAGTTGCTCGCCTCATCTCTCTACAATGACACAACGATTGCATTTCATTTGTCATGCTGACAACCTTTATTCCGCGTCGTCTTCCTCTAGCTCGCCCCTTCCATCAATGGCCTAATGCTCCTGCTGCCTTGGCTCTCGCTTGTGCTTCTACTTCATTAATGAACGAAAGGTTTGGATTGTGTTATCAGAGCAGGTTCCATTGTTTGGCCTCTTAACGAGGAGGGAGATGCTGTACACTCACTGAAAGACGTAATAAATCATAACATGGGTAGTTATAGTTAGGACCTCATTTACATACAAAAACATATCTTTTGGTTTGCTTGTAACGTTGGCACTTTTAGATGAATCTTCAATTGGTCTTATCCACCTCCTCTTCTTCCTGGAAAGTTTCAGGGTGATCCGGAATACAAGGATGGAGAAAAAGGGGTGGGGTTCCAAAACACACGTTTCCCATGCAATTTTCCATGGGATAATTAGCCACAGCTACAGCCAAAAAAGCTAAATGGAATTATACCAAATTTGGCAGAAAGCTAGATCTTCATCCAGAAAGCCTGCTTTTGTGAGTTGGTTGAAACCATTCCGTAGTTTTGGATATATTAAGGTTAAAAGTATATGAATATTTCACGACATGGTGGATCTGCAGAATCAACAGATCTAGGGATAAGAACTAAATGGCTGCCACCTCGTCAACAAAAATGTGGCTGCAGCAATTTTAGGATTTGGTGACTCAGTCCCCTGTCCTGACAAAAAGTTTAATAAGCGTATAGGAAGGAATCCGAGGTACTGTTAAAAAAAAAGAACATTGACAGCCCTGGAGTCAGTGCAATATTGTTTTAAATGGAGGGGGGGTGTAGCTCCCCTCCCTGAGTCTTCTTGGAGCCTCAGGGGACCCATCTCCCCAGGGCCTGTTATTAAGATTTAGGGGAGAAGGTATGTACCTTCCCTCCCTGAGCCTTTGTAAGAGCTTGGGGGGGGACCCAATCCCCTGGGGCCAATTAGTTTATTTGGGGAGGGGAGAGTGTGTCACCCCTCCCCAAGCTTTCAAAAGGCCCCAGGGACTCCATCACCTGGGCAAAGGGTTTTATGGGGAGGGAGGGAGGTGAGTATCAGGCCCTCCTCCGTGGCCTTAGATCCCCTTGACCCAATACCAGTGCAATTATCTAGGACCTCATCCCGAGGGCCTGGGAGAGTGCGGTCAGGGATTAGAAACGTTATTCCCTGTCAGAACTATGGCTACATTGTGTGGCCAGATGGGCACAGAGGCATCCAAAAAATAACTATAAAAATATGCAAAGAATAATAAACAAGCAGCAGGAACCGCTCATTAACTTTCGCTTCTCCTTCCATGGAAGCCCTAGAATGTACTACAAGGGCATTAAAAAATATTTTTTTACCTTGGTGGAGCATCTAGAAGGGACAGGGGTACCACCAAGTATTTCTTTTTAATTTTCTGGTGAGCTGCTGGGAGCACAGCAGATCCCAGCAACATAAAAAAACACAGTCAGTCTCCTGGGTATTGAATCCATGACACCAGGAGAGCTTTCCAAATTTTGTCAAAACACTCTGAGTTGAAGCTGTAGTCTCTTCAGCTGGAGTGCAGAGACCTTTTGATGTTGGTTCTAAGGGCCACACTTTGTGACCTGAAAAATGCTCAAAAAAGACTGAAAGCCAAATGTTTTTTAAATAATTCTTAATTGAAAATATTTTGGAACAATCATATTTGAATTAGTGAAATTTGCAATGTGTGGCTTTATGGAATATACATTAGATTATAGATATTGGTGACTTTTTGACCAAGGCAATAGGTCGGTTTTATATATGATGCTATACTCACCCCTTGGTAAAGCCAATAGATCCGCTGAACATTTAACAAAGTCAAAAGGCCTGTCTTACTTAAAATCACATCCTTTATATTGTTACATGCCATAATGTGCCATGCGCGGTAGGGGGGAGGGTGCCAGTAAGAAGGGAGGACTTCCTATGGATCCGGGCCAAAAGGAGTTCTGCTATCTCACTGGTGTATTGCCTACCAATTTTTATGGATTACTTTCCAGGCCTTGCAAGTGGACTGAATAATCGTACTGAGTTGTTGGGGTCTTGTAGGACCCTTCCATATCGTTTCCATAGTCATAGCATGACTTGCAGTAGCGAGCATTCAATCTGTGACCAAAGTAGGCAGGAATGTGAGTCAGTAACATTAACGAAAAATTAGGACAGCTCATGGACTATATGGTTCAGCTTGGTATGTGTCTATATCTTGTGCTACCAGCTCAATAGGTAATTTGTAAGTCTTGAGGTAGAGTCTTATATACAAGCAAGGAGAATTCCTTGTCTAGTTTTAATTGTCTTTCTAGGGATGTGCAGGAGTAGCAGAAGGGATGACTAATTGAAGACATTGTTACTCTTAACCAATAACGGATTTAGGTTATCGGTGGTCATGTCTTCTAAGCCTCGGTTGAAGAGGACACCTACATATATACATCTACCATCTAAAGTCTGTTCTCTAAGTCACACATTTGGTTGTGGCCTTAGACATGGGAAGTACTACAATTCCCCCAGTTAATTTAGCAAAAACAATTAAGTTATCATAGACAAAAGGGTCTAAGTAGAAGTCTTGGGGTGAGTAACGCTTAGTAAAATGTTTTTTTGTAATATACCACAAGGACAACCCTAAACGCCTACGGGACGAGGGTCAATATTTTATATGTGCACAGTGTCCCAAGGGACTCCCTCCAACTAGTTTGGGGAGTTTTCCAATCCATACTGTAAACTGCGTATAAACTGTGTAATACATACCAGTATGAATCATTGCTTCCAAGAATCTTGGTTGCATCCCCCTTTGGGCACACTATTTACGTCCTTAAAGGTTTAGATAATTAAAACAGTAGTCTTTCTCCTTCTTTCATGAATTTATTCATTCATTGAGTTTCATTAAATGTAATTACATTCCATAGGATTCTTTCTCTTAGTGCTTTACTCCATTGAAAACATGTTTAGTACTTAATACACTCCAAAGCATTTCGAGCATCTGCGCTCTTCATCAGGAAGTACAATCTACAAGTTAAATGATAGTGCATTATAATAACAGGATCTATTCATTCTATTAACTGTGATTCTATTCTATCCTTGTGCATTTATATGGGTTTGGTGAAGTGACCGACACTCGTGCCTATTGTACTCGTGTATTTTCGGGGGGTGTAGGGGCTTACATACCAGTAACAGGAATCCCTTCAGACAAGTGTTTTCTTTTTGTATGATTCAAGCAATACGTCATTACTGGGTTACAATAATATTGGATTGATTGGTGGACTTCCTAACTTAGTTAAAGGGTGTCCCACATGTTGAATGAGTCCCACGGGACACTGTGCACAGATAGGAGTAATATGTTCTTAGCAGAGAGCAGGACTTTGGATTAGCTTTTTGACACCTTCCTCCTGGCCATGGCTGCAGATAGTCGTCCCGGTGCTAATAAAATTAACAGTGTATCAGCTCCGCCTGGTAAACATCCTTTACAACGCAACTTTTACCACGCAGTGCCTTTACGACGCAACTTTTACAACGCAAACCATTACAACGCATTGAGCTGGGGGGCGCTCTAGGATAGGGAATAGGTTTAATTTACTATCCAACACCTTCCCTACTACCAACGGGGACTGGAGTTGGAATAGTAAATTAAACTATTCACTATACAGCGCCCCAAAGCACTATGCGTTGTAAAGGCATGCGTTGTAAAAACCGCGTTGTAAAGGCATGCGTGGTAAAAGCATGCGTTGTAACGTCATACATCCGCTCCGTCTAGTACCACTCTCTATACAGAATGAGTCCGATATAAAGCCTCAGCAGTCTAAATAGGCCCCTGAGTTCATGGACAACCAGCATACTTTGAATATAAAGGGCCTAATTTAGATCTTGGCGTATGGTTACTCTTTCACAAAGGTGACGGATATCCTGACCGCCAAAATATAAATCCCATTATATCATATGGGGTTGATATTTCAGAGGACGGGACATCCGTCACCATTCTGATGGAGTAACCTGTCTGCCAAGATCTAATCAGGCCCAGTCTTGTCCCAGTCACACCGTTCCACAATTCGGAACCCATCACTTCCTGCTGCGATTCTTCAGCAAATCACAAGGGATGTGATAATGTGCACCCATGACTGCTCGAAGAGCGAGCAGGCACAAAGCTCAACTTTGTCTCATGGTATGGGCTAGGGATCACGTTTCGTAAGTTGTTCACCAGGGGCCCGATTCACAGAACTAACTTAAGACTCAATCCTAAACTTACTACTATTTTGGTATTCACAGAATGCACTTACTACTTTTGGTATTCACAGAAGTTAGGATTTTGTCTTAAGTGTGTCTTAAGACAAACTTAAGACAGACTTAAGACAAAATTCTAACTTTTGTGAATACCAAAAGTAGTAAGTGCATTCTGTGAATACCAAAATAGTACTAAGTTTAGGATTGAGTCTTAAGTTCATTCTGTGAATCGGGCCCCAGGATTTTAATAACTATAATAATGAATGGGATCAACCAATAGCAGGCATAGAGTAATGGGTTTTATCTGGTTTGGGAGTCATTGAGGTCACTGCCTGGTTTGAGATGGATGGTAAAGTTTCAGAGGTTTTAGAGTCTTCATATGCGGCCTATAGCATTGATAATAAAGAACCTTAACTGATTTATAAAATTCTGCAGGGAAGACACCCTCATTCAGGGATTTGTTATAAGGTGAGTTAGGCATTATGTCCAAGATCTCGAAGATGGTAATTTCTCTATCTAAGAGTTGCCGTCCTTCATCAAAGAATTGAAGTAAGTTAAGCGATGACTGGAAAAGCTCTTCTATTGTTGAAGTCTTGTCTAACTGTTTATACTTGTACATATTTATTCTAACCCCTTGCCCGCGCTGGAATTCCGCTCCTGTGCGGCACATTCCGATCGCGGGCGTGGTCATGACGGCTGGGAACCGTCATCAGCACACGAGCACTGTGTGCCATGACGGCTCCCGGCCGTCATCAGCATGGATGGGGTTAAAGAAAGAAGTAAACTATTGGGCAATGTCTAGAGGATGACTACAGAGTTGTCTGAAATCATTATGGATTCTTGGTATCACAGTTTAAGCCTCTCTTTGTCGCTGCTGTAAAGTCAAAAGACATTCAGCATTTTCCCTTGTTCATAGAGTATTCCTTTTAGTTTAAAGAGAGCATATTCCGCATCAGAAGTAAACAGGTGTTTGATGCCAACTTTTTTCTTTCAAGAGTAGAACATAATTATGCTCAGGGATTTCTATTATATTCCACTGTTAAGTATGTAATCAAAGTTTCCAGCTGCAGCTGTTCAGTGTTGCGTTTCTTTTTAGCTATGACAGCCTCTCATCACCATTCTGTTTAATGTGGCCGTGCCTGGAGCCCACCACGATTGTGATGCCGCACTTGATCCGACATTACCCGTTAAGCAATTTTTATAGGGATCTGAGAGTTTTCTTCTAGTCAGACATTTTGTATTTGAATGTGTTAATTCACCAAAGATTAGGTGGGCGAGCAATGTGGCCAAATCTAGTTCCAACTGACATGATTACTATTTCGATAATGCCCCTTTCAGGATTGTGCAGGATGACATGTCATGGACCAGAGCGATGGTGGTCAGAAAGAAGTAAATACTGGAGAACGCAGGACTTGAAGATATTGCTTCTATCGTGTGGGTGGGTTAAGCACCATAGAGCAAGTAAATGATGGTCGTCCAAAATGTCTCCTAGCATTGCGCCTGTCAGCGGGCCAGATGGTTGAGCATCAGGTCAGCGGCCAATTTCCAGTCACCTTTCAGTACACTTACTTGACAACATTCAAGCAGCAGTCTGGACAGACACAAGAAGAAAATCATTTTGGAAATATTTGGGGCATAGGTAGAGACATCAAGAAGTTATCTAGGAAAGTTATCTTTGAGGAAACATATCTTCCTTTCGGGTCAGTCCATGACTTTGATATTTTGCTTCATAGTGATTTTCTGATGAGAATGGCCACATCGCATATTTTAAATGTTTGTAGATGAAGAGATGCGCGATTACTTTGCATACCCTGCCTCTTTTCTGTTTCTTCAATCTTTGTTGGGGCAGTACTGGTTTCCTGAATCAGAAAAACATCTGCAACTCTTTGGAGTAGCTGTCACGCGTTATAAATTCTTTAATAATACAATAAAAGACCAGAAGGATAAATAAATGACAATTTTCCCTTTTTGACGTTCACACGCTGTGTGAGGCGTGTGTGCCATTGCTAGCAAAGGAGTGTTGTAATTGGAGAGGGAATGTAATCAGGTTATTTGTGCCCGATATGCGCATCTTAGTGAAGCATATGTGAAGCCAGTTACAACTTTGATTACACATGAAGTTAAATTAATGTTTTCTGTTAGCACATTTGACAAATATTCAAGGAAATGGCAATTTAGTGCAGCAGATGTGAAAAGGGGATCAAAAGCCAATATGGTCTTTCACTTTGGAGGAATGTACATCAAAGCAAATGTTTTCAATGAAAAAATGTTCCATGTAATTTTTGTAAATCCTTCCAGGATTTTTATAGATATGAATGACATGAAAAAAATGCTCATTATTCAAAAATAGGTACATTAGTGCCTTTAAATTTGCAAACCGATTCAGAAGCTTTGATTTGGAGTAGAAAAAATATGCATTGATTATCTGAGAAAAGTTCTGACTCACAAATTCAAAGAGGCAGTTCTCGACCAAAACCTATTCTTAATAAAAAGATGAAGGAGGGTTTTCTCTTTGTCCGAACTGATGTGATTAACGACCTGAGCTTCCTGGTCACAATCCATGCACTGCAAAACCTTTTAAATAACCCATATGGTGGCAAGCAATTGACAGATTAAACCCAGAAGAAATGAAGACTCATATAGTTAGAGAAATGCTCTCATTTCCCAAGAAAGTCTGACAGAAGGTGGAGTAAGTTCATTAACATTGGCTGACTTCTTAGGAGTCAAAAAGTATTCATACAGCAATCCTGGTTTAGGGACAGCAGTCAGCAGTTCACAAAGCAATATAAATATTAAACATGGTCCACTTGAGCCAGTTCACACATTGATGCCAACTTTATAGTGAGGACTATATTTCGCGTTTCATAACCCATAAGTCTCTGCATCATTAAAAGTTGGAATTCAGAAATCTGTAGACAAGGTGTGCATTCTATTACAAATTTACAAAGAAATGTGTGCAAAAGCAAAAAAGTTGTAAGAGTTTAGATTTAGGGAAAGTACTATAGAGAAATTGAAGGAATGAAAGTGTCCAGTTTTGAGACTTAAACATTCTCCACCCTAGATGATTGAAAAAAAGCAAAGCTTTGGGTGGCGGTGAGGCTTTTAACCATAGCTGGAAATTGTACTCCATTGTAATCACAAATGGTAGGATGAACCTATATAACATCTGAAATAATTGAGTAATAAGAAATATATTGATAACTTTATCCCAAAAAATCTTACCATTTTGAGTTTCTCATTAATGGGAGATCAGACGTTGCTACAGCTGTACAGTTACAGCATGCACCATTGCATATCACAAACTAAAATGGAATAGGTAGTAATTATCTAGGTGTGTCCAAAATTAGTATAATTAGTTTTTGTGTAAGTATGGGAAATTGCTTTAAAATTTTGTGAAATGCGAATCCCTTATTTCGTGCTATAGTTTAGTGCATAATGCACCCACATGCAAATTTTTGGCAGAAAGATGCATTTGCATACAAACAAAATAGCACCAAAACACTAACCAAATATTTTCTGATTGTATATGTCGCTCCTTTTCTAATTTCTTCCCGCTTAAGGTAGTGTAATTACACAATTTGGCATAATTTCAGTAATTTCAGTAATTTTTGCATTATGCAAAATTCTCTAAATTATGCAAATTATGTTGTTGTACTTAAAGTTTTGCCAAGGTCTATCATTTACTGTTTCCCCCCTCCAATATTCCTTGGTTGAAAGTAGTTCTCAGGATAGGTCTAGCGCTGTACTCTCAATGACAGGATCGATAAATGTTATATTAAGGTGATGTGCAAAGAGCATACGAAGAGACAGGTATGATAAATATGTACTGAGTAACATCAGAGAATTTATGGAATGGGAAATCATTTAAGAGATTCACCAAAGTAAGTGTAGATATTTAAATATTAATGATGTATAGATGAGAGAGTTATCCCAGTGGAACACGTGATCATTTGAAAAGAGGATTTAAATGGTTATAGAGACATAAACTTGTCAAGACTGGTCTGTGGGATGCTTGCAGATTATGGGAATCTTACCATGATTTGGAGGTCAGTGCTAGCAGGTTTTAGAGAATTGTGATGGATTATTACAGCAATAGTTAAGCAATGGCATAACTGTCAGAGGCCATACGGCGCTTGAAAATAATTATCTATGAATAACGATGGGGTGATTGTAAAACCAGCCATATCATTTTGCCTTGCGTTTATTTTATTATTATTTTATTTTTCAACAGGGATTTAAAAGCAGATATACAGATGCAGAATCATTAAGTTGCTTCTCGGGAGAGCATTTAATGACTGTAACACCTGCTATCCAGTCAGTTGATGTCCATCCACATCTTCATGGATTAAGCATTTAATTATTTAATATAGTGCCTGTCGGCAGAAGCATCCGCTGCTTCAGCTATTGACCAACACTGAAGAACCTTTTTTTACTTACAGGCACCAAAGAATGAGCAATTCAGCAGACTGTCATCCTGTTTGTATTTTTACTATACGGTCATAAGTGTTATGTTATATATATGCATAACGCATGATTCACCCAAGAGGATTTGGTGGTGCTGAAGCAGCAGCTGGATGTGCTGAGCCAGAGCCAGGTCTTCAGTTTCTCGAAGAATTCAACAAATGAGCAGGTGCCTCTGCTATGCAGGGGCAGGTTGTACCAAGGTTTCGGAGAGAAGCAGAAGAAGGCATGACCGCTGGATCTGATTCTGTGTTTGCGAGTGTGTGTGCGAGTAGGAGTCCGGCTGCGTGAACGTGTCTGGTAGATTTGTGGAGGTTTACGTGGTTGTTGAGGTATGTGGGGGCAAATGTTATGTAAGGCTTTTCTATGTGTGCAGGAGTACTTTGAACAGTACTCATTTATGGATTTGGACCCAGTGGCTCCTTTGAGCTGTAGGTGATTTGAGAACGGGATGGAATGTTGAGCCTGGCCGCTGAGTTTTACATGGTCTGCAGTCCTCTGGTCAGTTGAACGATGATTTCAGCATTGAGTGCGTTGCTATTGTCCAGCTTGCTGTTGATGAGGACTTGGGTGACTGTTCTGTGAGTGTTTTTGGGGAGACAATCAAAGGTCTTCTTGAGCATCTTGATTGTGTGGAAACAGGAGATGGAAACTGCGTTCCCTTGGCCAATAATGGTAAGTTGTTGGTTGCTGATTGCTATCCTGTGGATCTTTTCCAGGGTTGCTGCAAGGAGTGTGGGTCCAAGTTCAACAGGCCACCTTGATGGACTCCCAGAGCAAGGTGTCTTTGGTAAATATTATTACTTTTGTCTTGTCTGAGTTGAACTTGAGACAATTGATTTTCATCCATTTGGTGGCCTTGGTAATGCAAGTGATTGATTGGGGTATTTTGGCCTCTTGTTGGAGAGGGAGAGTGGGAGCTGTGTGTCATCAGCATAGGATATGATGTTGATTCCTAAGGTGTGGATGATACTGGTGAGTGGAGTCATGAGCTTTGAATAGGGTGCGGCTGGAACAGGATTCTTATGGAACTCCGCAGTGTTTGAGGTGACCGTCTGGGTGCAGCCTGTCAGGAAGGAGCAAATTCAGTGAAGTCTGGGTACCTGGATGCTGGCTTTGTGTAGTTGTTGAGTAAGGACATGGAGGGAGACAATGTCAGAGGCTGTGGAAAGGTCCAGTAGGATCATTCTGAGTTAATATCAAATTGAACATTTATTTCATTAACCAATTTGCTGATTTACAGACTCAGAAGTCGTTTTTGTGTCAATACTAATTAAAGGTCCCACCGATCGGTCACTTTATACTGAGCGTCAACGAGGATCAGAGAGCAGAAATGTTTACATGAAATATCATGAACCTTGAAAATTCTACAACCACTTAATTGCAATTAATTCTAATGTGAGTTATGTGCTATATTTCTATCTAAAGTATGTGCTTTATATGGAGGATAACGTCACAACGTTTACAATATCAATTCCCCTCCCTCTACGTTCTATGTTGCTCCCACCCAGTGCAAGCCGGTGACCCTTGAAACCAGAATAGCGCAAACAACTGACCCACATATAATTGTTAGGTGTTAGGCTGAGCTACACACGATTGTGTTTGGGGGTGATTTGTACCTGCATTGGCCAAAAAGCTGTATGTTTTACGTACAATTCTGAAAAGGAAACTGAAGCATTATTCGGTTTGTGGTGTGTCACAGCACAGAGGAGCCTGTTCTTTCTGCAGCAAATGATGTATATGCCTTTCAGAAAATGTTGTATCATCTGAAACACAGACTATCCCGCAGACAAATATTGGTACAAGACCACTGAAGCAGTGACTGTTATCTTGAGTGACTGCCCCTGCACAAAGAAATGCCATGCTTGAATTATATACCAGTATAAATGGTACCCATATTTAAGAATGTACAGTGATAAGTGGTGTGCAGTATTGTTCCTGTGCTAATTTAAGACACTGTCGAAATCAATGTGGCAGAAAATCAATTACTATCTGAAATCTATTTAATGCCATGGTGTGTACTAGCACTATGTGGCACAGAATTCCAGTGTAAAGTGATGCAAAAATATTGCGTGTTCCGTCAATACCACAAAGGAGGTGCTCACGTATTCCATGGGGGCTGCTAGCAGTGTGATGTTAAATGTCCCAGCCTGCCAGCCGTGCTGCTGAACTATGCCAGGAACCCTCTTAATAAACAAGCTCACCAGTTTCTGCATGCCAGTATCACACTACCTCTGTGCATCTAGTTGCATGCCATTATCACCTTGCTCTAGTTATGTACACAATACATTAGCAATTTCACATTTTCCGTTAGCTGTAATGCTCACATTGACTTAAATGGGATTACCCACCACAAACATCTAATTCCCTTCATTTCCCCCTTTTCCAATTATAAAACAAATCAATAACATAACTTACATTAAACTGCGTTGTAATGGCATGCATTGTAATACCTTCTGAGTTGTAAAGACATGCTTTGTAATAGCATGCGTTGTAATGGCATATGCAATGTAATGGATTTGTAGAATCATGTATCGAAATTTACGAAAAGGCCTACCACAGATTCTTCTTTACTGTGAGGCCACTCTAACTTGGCGTTATCTAGTAACCCAAGTTCTGTAGGCCTGGCTGTGCCAGCTGCCTGCACTTGAATGGGATGATGTATGCAGCAAGGAGGCATGAAACAAGTATTATTGAAAAAGAAAGCATGCCAGTCAATTTCCCTTCATTTTGTGAGTGTCTCCCTCTTTTCAGTGATAGTTGCCATCTTAAAAAGCCACATGCCTCTGTGGTCCTCTCTAAGGTTACCATCATTGCAAACCTGAATCACCCTCCAAACAATATTGGTCAGTACACTTTAGTGAGATCAACCACTTAAACATCTGGCCACACCCTCAGTTGAAATTCAACTGGCTGGCAGGTTTGATAAAGATATGTTGGTGTTTATAACACCAACATGTGTAAGGAGCTGTCCACAGACCATTTGAGGGTTGGTAGCATCGAGCACTGTGAAGTGCTGATGGGTGACCCAATAAATATTAGAGCTTGACAATGCAGAAAGATCAGTGTTTGTACTCAGTTTATTTACAACAATAAATGTAAACGTGCTCTGCTCATATAAAACGCGCCATGATACCATTTCAAACGGAAGAAGTGGGGGGGCTCCAAGTTCTCGACCACTGGCCCAGCCTTTTGGAATTCCCTCCCATCCTCCTTGAGAACCTGCACCCAGTACCGTTTGTTCCGTAAAGGCCTCAAGACCTTCCTCTTCACCCAATCCTTCCCATCTTAAAATGGTCAGACCCCCCATCCTTTCGGCCCCCTGAGTAGCAGTAGCCAGGTAGCGCCAAGAAACCGCTGGGTGTATGAGCGCTTTAGAAAACCTTTCAAACTCAAACTCAAATCAGAGCAGGACATAAGAAGCCTTACGTAAATCAGTTACGAAAAGTAAAGTGGTGAGAGGATGTAGTCTAACGACTAGAGCGGTCAACCTCGAAACTGAGGAACCGGGTTCGAGTCTCAGCAACAACACTCAGCCTCCTGTGATTCTAGGCAAATCGCTTAATCTCCCAGTGCCTAACAAAAATGAATGTGTTCATCTGTAACGAAACTGGTCCACGTGTAAAGGGCTCTAATACCTGATATCTTCGTATCGAGTTTGCGCTATACAAAATCCCCCCCCCCCCCAAAAGCCTGCTTTTATATTTAATGAAATGAAGAATTAATTTGTTGCTTTGGGGAAAAAAAGAGGCTAAAGAAGAAAACAGTTTCCTTCTCAGGAAAATTAAGGCATGTTAAGTTGCGGGGGGAGCGCGCATGTCATTGAGGTGCCAGCTCACCCAGGTCATTTTAGTGTATTGATGTCCTCGGTCACTATGAGATTTTCCTGCAGAACTGATTGCACTTCTTAAGGGTCTTGCTGTATTTCCAGGCCTTGCTAGGGATTCTCTGTGCATCTCTTGACAGCATGCACCTGTCTGAGGGTCTCTTACCTTACAATGCTTTAGTTCCCTATGTGGGGGTAGGCACGGAAGGGGATCAGGTAGACTGACCCTCTCCTCCCTGTTCTCTCTCCTCAGTTGCACAAAAAGGGTACAAATGCCTCTGATTGGACTGGTTGGAGGAGCATGTCTTAACTCCTCTGTCAGGCTAGCAGCCAATAAGAAGCTGCTTAATTGAGTCAGGGTGGGCTTTGGCTACCAGCAGTCTAAGCAGATAGTATTTTCCACGTAATACCTAAAATTATGGCCAAAAGGTACCCATAATGGATGACTCATGCCTTTGCGGACAAGGCAAAAAATTGCTGAACAATTTATTAGACATAAGAACAGGTTGTCATCCTAACCTGCATCATATTTAGATTCACTCCCTGAGTAGTATTTGTTTTTGGGTGGTACGATAGGATTGCTGCTGCCAATCCTCTTTTGATTCTGGCTGGCATCAGGTGAAAGTATTTATAAACTGAGGCTAAAATCTCCTTTTTAATTATTTTTTAAGGCAGTGAAAAATCTCATGTTCTGGTTCTAGACATGTGAAGTCATTGAGCGGGTACTCAACAATGCTTGGATGTACTTCCCAGTGTAGGTCAATGGACCATTTATGATGTTGCTCTGAATAGATGCAAAGAGAGCCCCAGTGTAGAAGTGTATGATTAGATATTCCTGAGCTGTCTCATAATAAAAGACTTCTGGTCTCTGCCTTTTACTGGAACTTCTTGTCCAGACTTGTTAGAGCTGTGTGCTTGAGGATGCAAGTGGGGCAGTGGAATGGGTGGAAGGGCAGGGGTTTTTATTTTGGTCACCATGAGTGCAAGGCACAGAAATCCTGGGAATCAAAACTTACCCGAATTTACCAGCCATGTGCAAATGCTTGTGCTCAATGCACTCCTCATTCACAAACTCCAGGATATGTCATGAGTTCTGCTCCGGTAGAGAAAAAAGTACTAACATCCCTGTCTGTGACATTTTTTTCTCATGGCATATCAACACAGTGGAAGTTTTGAATCTCTTCCTGGGTGACATAACTTTGTTTTTGCCCTAGCAGTTTCTTTTGACAACAAAATATAATGTTGATTAATAGCCCCAATTTCCAACCATCTCCCTCCCCAGTGTTGGCACATGTGCAGTCCACCTCACTTGGAAGAAAGACTCTGTGCACTAAAAATAAATGCTAAAGGAGACCTGTGGCATCCACCAGCACAGACTATATTGTACACTGTTGTCATTACAGCTGTATACTAAAGGAATGAATCTTCCTAAAAACCTGTGGATTCAAGAATGAATGCTTTCTTGTATGCTGCTATGAAGGAATTACATGCCATATCTCTGTTTTTTCACCACCTCACACCTTTCCAATGGCTCTTGGGTCTTTGTTTTCTTGCTTGTGTACATCCCGCCGCCTTGTTCTTCCACTTAACATAATCTGCCGCTTGACTCTCCCTGGCCTCGGTGCTTCACCTGGAAATGTATCTTTTCCATTTCAGTCTTATTGTCGTTAACGTTTATTTAATATGCCATCTGCCTCTGGCAGGAACCTGCTTGTGTGCTTTGTCAAACTCATTATTAACAAACTGGTGTGCTCAGTTTCTTGCGGCCATTGATTTGGAATTAAAGTCTGATCAAACAGGATGGATAAATGGACCAATGATACAGTTTTCTAGTAGCAGACATTGACCGCTGAACTGGAATATGCACTACCTGCAGTATGTTGGCCAATCCTGGGGCTTAAAAGTATTCCCCATTTAGCCACTGTGACGCCAGGTTCCTCATGGGATCCAGTTCGGCCCAGTGCAATGGTGTATTGCAGACCTTCCAACCCACACAGTGCCACCGTTTGTCACACTATATTGGCTCCCTTCACACGGTCATTGGGTGATAAGCTGATATCACACGGTGTGCACACAATTAACTTGAAACCCCTGCAGAGAGAAGGTTTATTAGTAATTGTTTGGAGGCTCTGTCCAGTTGATGGTCATTTTAGAGTGTAAAACCTCCTTAAGACGTCAGCGACAGCCTCAAAAGCATTCCTATTTGGTGTGGGGGGAGGTGAATGTAAGTGCCTCTGGTTGTGGTCAGCACAAAGCCCTAAGCCCTCCAAAGCACCACCATCTGGCCAAAAGGTAAATATTTTCCAGAGCTTGGAAGGTATGGTTTTGTGGGTAAATTCAAAGAAAACAAAGTACAGAAACTTATTTCTGAGTAATCAAATGATTAAAATCCCATTTGCAATGACCTGTACAATGTAGGCACTGAACTGTAGCGTCTTACCTCTTGTCGTAAGGAGAATAATGTCTGTACGCCTCAATGGGGGCAGCGCCCCACAATGCCTACTCTACCTGGCGCATCATAGGACCCTACTGCGGGCTACAAGCAGTTATTCACCTGATGACACACTTTGAGGCCTTAGGTCATGGGTGTCCTCATTATGTTGCTCCCTCTGTCCACTGTTCAGAGATGCACTGCACCACACATAGACCGGCGCTGCGATACGCAGCCGGATGGCAGAACATCCCCGTGCACCCCTCTCACATGTCCTAATGTTGCTGATATACTTATTACTTCATGCTGGACACATTACTCACCTGCTATCACTGCTGCGTCCTCAGCATATGATTTGCTATTGTATTCTTCCTCAATATATGGTGTTGATCTATTGCTGTACTTCACTGTTAAAACTGTAAATGACAATAAAAAGATTTAAACAAAAAATAAGGAGATAAATGTCTGTCATGGTTATTACTGAGGAGCAACTAGTTTGGTCTAGGAAATGTTCAAATTAGGAGTGGGCAAAGTTTTTTTGTTCAGTTTTCGGCTTCCACAATGCCAAAATCTCATAATTACAGTGGGCTTTATATGGTGTTCTACCCTGATACACTGGGGTGGCCATCTGTGTTACAACCAGGACTTTCTTAATGTGTTACATTACAGGAGCCATTTTTTCATAATCTCTTCCCAGAACAAGAGTTGGTGCATACATTTACCTCTCAAGGGTCCAAATTCTGTGTGGTAAGTGTTGCATGTGGCACCGATCTGGTCTACAGTTCCTGCAAGACCTTTCTGCACAACACAAACTTCTAAGGTGACCGCCTCGACCTGGTTGAGAACAGTCGCTCCCTCCTGCCCTCGCTGACCCAGAGCTGCCTGGTATCGTTATCACTGCGCTGCTGAGCCTTCTAACGCTGCTCTCCTCACTTCCACATTCACCTGACATAGCGCTGCTGCCCTCGCTTAGCGCTCGAACGTGCCTGCCTGATTGTGCGCTACTTTTCATGCAAATTTTAATGTTGTGCAACCCTTGTGCCTGAAAGCTGCATTTGGTCACTGTTGGGATCGTGTTTATTCACTTACGCTCCAAGTTTCCTCTTACTCGATCTGCTTGCGTGTTGTTATTTCCGCCGCCATTTGCTGTGTTGTTGTTGTTGCCCTGAGACCGCCCCCTCCACCACGCAACCGCCTCCCATCGGATCCTCCCTCGCCCCTCCCCTTCCCACTATCCATATATGACAGATGCATTCCCGCGCAGCGATCACGCGCAGCGATCGCGCCCAACCCGCGCCGAAGGTGCGCCAAAGGTATGCCCGTCTACGCCCGTCCGCGCCTGGACCGCGCCCAACGCCAGAGCCCCTGGTCCTCGCAATGTCCACCCCTCCCGCATTACTTACGATGCCACCACCCTCCTAGCCCTTAACCCCGGCCGTTCCCCCAACTGCGTCCAAGCCACTCCTGGACACACCCATGGACCCTTCTCCTGCAACTCCTGCAAGTTCGACGGCACCAAGAACAACTCTTCATCTACGATCACACACCAGATATCCGACCCCAACCACCTACAATGCATCCTGCTCAACACCCGCTCGGTCCACAGGCACGCCATTGACCTCTGGAATCTACTAGACACCATCTCTCCGGACGTCGCCTTCCTAACAGAAACATGGATGAACGCCACATCAGCCCCAGACATCACCATTGCCATCCCGGAAGGCTATAAGATCATCCGCAAGGACCGTACCGACCACACAGGAGGAGGCATCGCTATCGTCCATAAGAAATCCATCCGCATCTCAACCAGCTCAGACGTCAATCTCGCCAACTCTGAACACCTTCACTTCCAGATTCACACCGACCCCAAAACCACACTCAGAGGCACCCTCCTTTACAGGCCACCAGGACCCCGCGCACAATTTAGTGAAGACATCACAGACTTCATCACTCCACACGCGCTCCCCTCCGAGGATTACATCCTTCTGGGAGACCTCAACTTTCACCTTGAAAAGAACAACGACCGCAACACCACCTCCCTTCTGGACAACCTCGCCAACCTCGGACTTAAACAACTTGTCACTTCCCCCACCCACATCGCAGGTCACACACTCGACCCTATCTTCACCTCCAGCAAACATGTCTCCTTCAGCCACACCACAGCTCTCCTTTGGACTGACCACAGCTGCGTTCACTTTACCTACAACAAACCCACACCCAACAACCACCCCCAACCCACTCTGCAAAGAAACTGGGACAAAATCACCATCGACCAGATCTCCTCATCGCTTCTTCAAAACCCCCCAGCCCACTCCTCAAACCCAGACCAAGCAGCCACCAGCCTCACCCAATGGTTATCCAACAGTGCCGACATCCTAGCACCACTGAAAAAACGACAAATCAAACCAGGCAGCAAGAAGGCCTCCTGGTTCAACGATGATCTTAAGAAATCCAAGAAACTCTGTCGCTCCCTGGAGAAGGCCTGGAAAAAAGACCCAACTACCAGCACCAAGGACGCCTTCAAAAACGCCACCCGCATACACCACCGACTGATCCGGAATGCCAAGAAAGCCGCCTTCAAGGACCGACTAGATAACAACGCCCACAACAGCAAGGAATTATTCAACATCGTCAAGGAATTCACCAACCCCTCAGCCAACTCCAACGACATCACCCCCTCTCAAGCCCTCTGCGACTCCCTAGCCTCATTCTTCCACAACAAAATTGCTGACATCCACAACAGCTTCGACAACCGACCCGAAGACCAACCCACCCAACCCCCTGCAGGACCGCCACCCCCCCTGAACATCCTCAATGACTGGAAGCCAATCTCCACTGAGGACACCATCCGTCTGATGAACTCTATCCACTCAGGATCCCCCACAGACCCATGCCCTCACCACATCTTTAACAAAGCAGACTCCATTATAGCACCGCACCTCCGAGACGTCATCAACTGCTCCCTCAACTCTGCAACCTTCCCGGAAAGCTGGAAACATGCCGAACTCATCGCCCTCCTGAAGAAACCCACAGCTGACACCACCGAACTCAAAAACTACCGCCCTATCTCACTCCTTCCATTCCCGGCCAAAGTCATCGAGAAAGCGGTCAACAACCAGCTCGCCGCATTCCTCGAAACCAACAAATCCCTCGACTCCTCTCAATCCGGCTTCCGAGCCAAGCACAGCACTGAAACCGCCCTCATCGCAGCAACAGACGACATTCGAACTCTACTGGACAATGGAGACACAGTCGCCCTCATCCTCCTCGACCTCTCCGCAGCCTTCGACTCGGTCTGTCATAACACCCTTTTACAACGCCTCAGAAACGTCGGAATCCAAGGAAAAGCACTGGAATGGATCACCTCGTTCCTCACCGGAAGAACCCAGAGAGTCCGCCTTCCACCATTCAAGTCAGAGGCCACTGAAGTCATCTGCGGCGTACCACAAGGATCCTCACTCAGCCCCACCCTCTTCAACGTATACATGAGCCCCCTCGCGGTCATCGCACGCCAACATAACCTCAACATCATCTCCTACGCTGATGACACTCTACTGACCCTCTCACTCACCAAAGACCCTAACACCGCCAAAACCAACCTGCATGAAGGAATGAAAGAAGTAGCCGAATGGATGAAGCACAGCCGTCTGAAACTGAACTCAGACAAAACAGAAGTCCTCATCCTAGGCACCTCCCCCTCCGCCTGGGATGACTCTTGGTGGCCAGAGGCCCTTGGAAAAGCACCCATCCCGACGGACCACGCACGGAACCTGGGCGTCATCCTGGATTCCTCACTCTCGATGAACAGACAAGTCAACGCCGTTTCTTCATCTTGCTTCAACATTCTTCGCATGCTCAAAAAAACATTTCGCTGGATCCCCACCGAAACTAGAAAAACAGTCACCCACGCTCTGGTCACGAGCCGTCTGGACTACGGAAACACCCTCTACGCCGGTACCACCGCAAAACTCCAGAAAAAACTCCAACTCATCCAGAACGTTTCAGCCAGGCTCATACTTGACATCCCGCGTAAAGATCACATCTCTGGACACCTGAAAAACCTCCACTGGCTCCCCGTCAATAAGAGGATTACTTTCCGGCTCCTAACCCACGCACACAAAGCGCTCTACGAAATCGGACCCGAATGCCTCAACACAAGACTGTCCTTCTACACCCCCTCCCGCCAGCTACGATCCGCCAACCTAGCCCTTGCCACTGTACCTCGCATCAACAAAACCACCATGGGAGGTAGATCCTTCTCCTACCTGGCAGCTAAAACCTGGAACTCACTTCCCACTCACCTTCGCCTTACTCAGAACCACCTAGCATTCAGAAAGCAACTTAAAACTTGGATATTTGACAAGTAATTCCCCACCCTTCTCCAAGCGCCTTGAGACCCTCTGGGTATGTAGCGCGCTATATAAATTTATTGACTTGACTTGACTTGACTAACGACAGACAGTTATATGGTCAGCAATGGTCAGTGCTTAAAATGAAAAATAGAAGTGCAGGTACTTTGTAGCAGAGTACCTGCTTGTTTCTGAGAGGTGCTGGTACTCTCTAATAAAAAGTATAGTATTTCTGTTGAGTCCGACCCTGTTCAATCTCTACGTGGCTCCCTTAGCGGAGATCGCTGATAGGTTTGGGATCAGGGTTGTGTCCTATGCCAATGACACGCAGCTGGTGGTCTCCCTCATACAGGCACCGGACACGGCAGCCTTTCGTGGTGTGCCTGCAAGAACTGGCCGCATGGATGGCTAACAATTGCCTGAAGTTGAATGGCAATAAGACCGTGGTGCTTGTGGTGGGGTGAGCTCCGTCTGTATGGTCATCTGACTGGTGGCCGCAGAGTTGGGGACTACGCCTGTCCCCTGCGCGCAGGCAAAGAATCTGGGGGTGTGGTTGGACACAAGGCTCTCCTTTGAGTACCAAACCAGGCGGGTGGCAGGCACCTGTTTTGGAGTCCTGAAGGTCCTCCGCAAAACCCTGTATATGCTACCGACAGCTGCCAGGAAGACTATGGTCCATGCCCTGGTAACATCGCGCCTGGATTATGGCAACATTCTCTAACATAACATGTGTATTTGTAAAGCGCACGTTCACCACTACGGGTATCTTGGCGCTGAATAACAGATGTTTATTGTTACCCAACTCAATGGTACTCATTTTATCGACCTCAGGTGGATGAAAGGCTGAGTAGACTTGCTGGGATTTGAACCTGTGACCATGAGGTCGAACACAGGCTCCTGCAGTAGACGCATTAGTCCACTGAGCCACCAGACCCGGCTCCCTATCTGGGTGCTACAACAAAGTGCATGCTCAGACTCCAGGGGGTGCAGAACGCAGCAGCACGTCTGGTTCTTAAGCGCCCGAGGAGGGCCTCGGCGACGGCAGCGCGGGCTGCACTCCATTGGCTGCCGATAAGGGAGAGAGTCCTGTTTAAGTCAATGTGTGTTTGCCATCGCATCCTGCAGAGGACTGCCCCCTCCTATCTGTCGGAGCTACTCACCCCCATGTCCCTACACGCCAACTAAGTTCATGTGGGGTGGGTTTGGTGTGCGCTCTTGCCACCACGAGAGCTAGGATGGATGGACGCTCTTTCCGCCTGCTGGCTGCCCAGCAATGGAACAAACTCCCCGTGTACCTCTGGGTGGAGGCTCGAGAGAGCTTTTTCAGGAAAAATTTGAAAACGTATCTTTTCCCTCGGGATAACTCGGAAGAGAGGCTGTCGGTGTGGAATTTGTGCAGTTGCACCACAACGCGGCGACACACTGGCTGAGTGTGGCCATGCACTTTTTAAATGTGCCTATATATTTATAAGTGCCGGTACGCTCCTTCTCAAAATAAAAAAGTGCTGGTACTCCAGTACTGGCCCATTTAATGCAATGGTGTAAAGAAGCCAGGAAATATATAGGAGATCCTTTTTGTGTAATGGAAATTGTGTGCAGGCCATGTCATGAATGCACTTTGTAAGGGTTTAGGCATTGCTGTCTATTTGCCCCATTTCCTCCTGGTGACTATGAGCCATTCCTGAATTTTCATAAGACAGGGAGAATTTGTATATTTTTTTCCTCCAGAAATGTCATGACATTTTGTGAATATATCCACGTGAAATCCCTCCTGTTAAAAAGTCTTGCCAGATACTGGCTGGAGACATTTTCTTGCAGGAGACATTTACATGGACAGTGAAGCAAAGCATTTTAAAAGATGTAAAGTGAAGATGTGCGGGAAGCATAGAAATTAACAATGATGACATTAGTACGACGGGGGAAATCAGGTATTGTGGGTAATGAATGCCAGTTTAGAAATAATTTCGGCATCCTGGGAAAGCCGAGAGTTCTTTCTTTCAAAATAGGGGGGAATATGGTTGGATTACCCACCTCGAGAGGAGAAGCGTTGTCTGTCGCCTATAAACTAACGAGCTACGCATAACCAACTAACCTGCCTTCATGTTACTTTTGGCGCCCTTTTCAGTCACCCGGCTGCCCTCAGCCCTTCTCTGCGATACCCTGCAAAGATGCACTGGAACTCGAGCCTGTCTCTCTTGGAGGTGTACAGTGATTTTAAGCAGTTTCTGTTCCTCAATGCTTCTCCCTGCAAGACCTCCATCGGTTGCCATGGCAACATACCACAGGAAATCCAGGAACGGCTCCGTTTCAGCGCTGAAAACTCACATTTTCAGTAAAAAAAGAACATCTTTGCTCTGTCTTGTGCCTCTCTCTTCAGCCCGCCGTCGAGTTTTCCCGCTGAGGAATCCTGGGGTGCGAATTCATTATGTAGTTAAGAAAGAAAAAGGACAGGTCTTTACAAAGGTAAGAAGGGGCTCCCGCCTCGAGGTCTGTGCCAAAAAACACGTGGCTGCGATTCCGCAATCACGTTTTAGCTTTGTTTCAGAGTAAACCTGTAATAAATTCCAACCACACAGAAGTTAGGTTCCAAGTAGATTTATTGTAGCAGAAGAACAAACTCAAAAGCTCGTGGTAAGCTTCCTTAAATTTTAAATGTCAATAGTACTAGGAAAACGCTTAGCTCACATCCGCTAACATTCGATTCATCAATCCAGCCAAAAAATCCTCAAAATCGCCAAAATCCGATTCAATCGCGGCGAACACCGCTCGATAAGTGCGGTCGATAAAACGATAAAAACAGTGCAAACATCGTGGAAACACAATTTCAACACGAATTTAAAGTCATTCAGAAGAGAAAAAAAAACGTACATTTGTAGAACCATAGCGGACCACTTCTTTTAACAAAGTCTCGAAAATATTACCGCAGATGAGCTTTTCTTAATTTGGTCATGGATTGCAGGCTTTTCTTTATTTAAAAACGTGTGAACGCCGTCTTCCTTAAATCTAATCCTCCCAATCGTCGCCAGTAAATGTGTAGTAAATTCCAACCACACAGAAGTTAGGTTCCAAGTAGATTTATTGTAGCAGAAGAACAGCTTAACAACCACAAGTAGGAAAATGATATTCTCCCAAGTAAGACCTCTGAGCAACTGACTCAGTAATCAAGGATAAACATTCCAAGTGACATGAACTAATTCCAAGTGACATAAACTAATTCCAAATGACATCAAGTCATGGAATACCACAAAACCCAAGACCCTCATTTAGTTTGGAGAACAATGTACTCAATGGCACCCAAAATTATTGCGGATGGGAAGTCCGCTACATTTTAACGCAGTTGTCTGATGCCAAACTCCAAATAAATCCCCAAGTTATGAAATCATGCAGCTTTAGATGTTCTCTTGTGACAAGGTTTGACTCGTCGCTGCGGGACAGATTTGTCGGCCATTTTGTCTCTGGGAGCATTGCCTGACCTGGGACAGGACAGCCTCGGCTGTATTATTATATGCCCTGGTTTGTGCCCAAGTGCCCCTTTTCTAGGGGTGTAGCCACAGACTTGAGCCCTGAGTCCCATGAAGCAAAAACTATACAGTCTCCTGCGCATATGCCATACTAGTTAGTACATATGCATAAACTGAGAAGCATGCAAAAAATGAGTATGTTCAGATGGTTTGTTTGGAGTGACCTCCCTCCTACCTTGAAGAGGATACTGATTGTCACAATTAAAGTGAATTCAGCCACAGTTTGCAGCCACCCTCGTAGGTCATTTGAGGATCTTCCTCAAAAGCAGGGATGCTGAGTGGTTTATCGCAGACACTCCCAAGAGCTCCCTGCCTTACTGTATTGTCTGGTCATCATTTAGAAGGGGTCAAGGATCCCCAAACGACCTCTCACAGGATGAACAGTAGGTGGCAGCCAGAGGTGCAACTAGAGCCAAAGTTTGGCGAGGGCTAATAAAAATTTTGGGGGGGAGCTAATTCTTCCAGCAATAGTCAGAGTGGAGATGTGGGGGCTTTAAGAAGGAGTGAAAACACAACAAACACTTGTTAGCTAGTAAATGGTCTTTTAAAGACCTGTGAAGTACTCAGGTGCAGCAATTAGACAGTCGCCAGCCCGGGAAGCTGTCTCAGCCTGGGCTGACATACACAACGCGGGGGACTGAAGCCCTTTGATCCCATGGGTGCAGCGCCCATCGCCTCAAAGGGCTTCAGTCCCCTGGGTCGTGTGCGCCAGCTCCCGCTATAAGGTGGTGTCCACAGACAGCCCCACGGACTTCCTATGGTGGTAGAGTAGTGGGGGGGTGATGAAACATGCGTCATCACTTGAGATGTGCTCTATGAGCATGTCTTCCCAAGGACATTTCCTGTGCGCAAGCCTCCATAATGTGAAGAACTCATACAGGCATATTGATTACCTTATTTGTATGGTTACAAGCTCCCATGCAAATGAGGAAACAACCTATTTGGAATGCGAAGGAGCTTGGGCATATCTGGCATTCAGCCTGTAGCATTAATGATAATAAGAATAAAAACAGGACTACAAGTCCTAGAATTAAAAAAAAAACCTGGACTAGAGCAGCACATCACACATGGACTTGGGAAACTCGGCAGCTATGTCCAGATTTGTTGATGGGGCCCCAGCTTGGAACCATGATGCCAGAGCTTTCACCACATGCACCAGGACAAAATGGAAGTATGTTTTAGAATATAATCTGCTCCACAAACATTCACTTATAATAAATACTATGGGAAATGAGCCTCCCACAAACTTAATTCCAGGCAAGCAATTGGATAATGGTACAAAAAATAAAAAAATGTTTTAAACAGAGTTCAATAGCCTTCACTGTATCAATTGCTTAATGATGTAAGGCAATTCCTGCTGTACTAAGAATCATGACATACATGTTCCAGAGCAGGTATTGTTACCTCCTGGGCTTCTTAAACAAAACACCAATCATAAATCACACTACAAAATGTGGTCTGGTTTTCAGCTAGTAACCAGTGCTGTTAGTATACACCTCATCTTTAGGTACATTTTACACAGAAGGATGAAAGGCAGAATTGCATGTGTGCTGGAGTTAAGGGTGCAGGGGTCTGCAACACCCCCAAAATAAACATGCTGGAGTTCAGAAGGTGAATGAACAACAAAGGTGCATTTACATTTTGTTTTTATCATCTCACATTTGCGTTCAAAGCTAGAGGTCACATTTTAGGCTGTCTTCTGACACATTGTTGCTTATTCATTTAACATGGAGATTAATGTTTACTTTTCTTTGTCTGAATACAAATTGGGGGGATTTTATAAAGTTAATTATGTGGCAACCTTTTTGAGGATCAGGAAGATTGAAAGGAAAGGCTGTAGGGTGTCATTGATTAATACAAAACAAAATGTACATATCTGTATTTTAAATGTATTAACCGCTTCGCCGCGGCAGAAATTCCACCGTTGTGCGGAAAATGATTACGCGTGCGCAGTTCGGACGGCTCCGGGGGCCGTCCGACGCATGGAAAAGGTTAATATTTCTAAATAGATCAACAGTTACCAAAGTATGAATAAAGTACTTTTGATTGTTTCTCTGAAGTGTGATGGAAACAAAGATAATCGAATCAAAACAGATCAAGACACTACTTGGTGTTATGCACTTGATAAATATTTGCTGAAGCCCAAACTCCCCACATTATAATGTGCGAACAACATAGTTTTATCAGTAAGCCTGCATATCTATGCAAATTTAGTGGCTATTTCAATGGAAAATGTACATAACAGTGTGGGCCATACTTTGGTTACCTATTTGCAACAGAATGCTCCAAATGCACCTCTGTCTACACAGTACACCCATACCACTCACCTGCTGAATGGGTGTGGCTTATTTGCTACACGTGTAAGCCCTATGACGCCAGTGACGTAAAACTTGCTGAAAACTGTTTCAGCTCCACTGAATGGCACACTCAGGGATTAAACATGTGACCAATACTTGACACACTGAAGTGAGAAACAGGGACTCCTTACTCAAAGGATGCAAAAAGACATCTTGTGCCCAGTGGGCAATTTAAAACCTGGAAATATAATCATAGCTGGCAATGGCCCTCTGATGTAATGTGGTGTACAGTAATTGTCCACAGATGATCCAATTTGTTGATTAATTAAGATCACACTTGAGTTCAGAATCATGGGTGCCATCTTGAGTTAGTGTTTTGTGTGAATGGTAACACTAGCCTAGTACTTTTGTCCCCTATTTCAATATTACATCAACATATGGATTCATCTTCCATTATAAAACCGGAAACTATATCCACCCCTGATTCATCTAACTAGACTGCACTCCCACACTTAATAAGATGGGAATAAAAGACAGCTTCAAAAGATTTCACACCTAGCACATGATCGTCCCATTTGCTCTCTTTCTTCTTCTTCTTCTGCATCCACAGAAGAAAGAGCACATTATTTTGTACAAGGGTTGAAAAGAGCATCAAAGAATACAACTTTCCAGACTCTCATGTCATATCACCACATTGCAAGACTATAATCGTTGGCATGTTCAGCGCCCGCCCCGCTTTACATTTTGGTTTTTCTAGATATCTGGCATTCTAACTTTTGTGGTTGCTGAAATATGTTTCGGATATATGTGTATAGATACATACATACACATTTATATTCTTTACTCTTACTTTGCATATCTATATCCTGTGCAGCTTCGCAAGCGCGCTTCAAAGAGATACATATATTTGTATATTTTTGCAAATAGATTGCGCAACTGCTCCGGGCATAGATGAGGAAAGAAGGAGCAAATGATATGTTTGTACCACCTACCTCTAAACCTTAATATGCAGATCCATTTACTACCCTTTCCTGGCAGCCTCTGTTCATGCCATATTGATTGTAATGAGACATTGACTAGGAAGCCTTTGATTGGAAAGTGCTATCAAAACCAAATTTGCAATTTATCACTAACCTGAGCTGAAAAGACCAACGGAGGAGCTTAGATTATGGTTATTTTTTATCCATAAAGCAGGTATGAATTGTGACATATGACATATATTTTATCTCCACTGATCCTACATTAATTTTAAAAAGCATACCATTTCTATCTAAGGTTGGAGATCCACCCACTCATGTAAATCACCCTGCTTTCTAGCTAACATTTTAATAGGCAGCCTCACAAAGACCAGTATGGGAAGGAGGAATCTGACAGGGCCTGACATGGTTGGGACTTGTGTTTAAATAAAATCACAGCACCTTCCCCATTCAGAGGCGAGGCCACGGAGACCCAGTGTAGCCAATCAAGGCAGGACTCCTGGGCCAAGTGTTGACCCAGAGGAGAAACCTTTCTTGAGGATGCAAAACTGGGAGTGTCAGTAGTGAAGTTGGGAAACAAAAGAGAGATTTGCACAGCTGAAACAGAGACTTCCTGTTTTAGAGGTTAGGTGCATGGAGCTTTGTGACATGTTTAATGCCCAAACATGTGCCCAGGAAAGAAAGTGTATCACTTTACTGCAACATTGTGGTTGGGAATCCTGTTAACGTTGTTAGGGTTGGCCAGAACTCCCCACTACGTAGGGACTCTTACAACTTTACACACAAAGCTTGACACACTACAGTGAGAAAATCTGCATAAATCTAACTAAGAAAACAAATGTCACTGTCTACAGGACTAAAGAATTCCTACCTGCATATCAGCGACCAATAAAAAGAGATGTTATCTGCTCTGCCTCAAATCCTGATTCCAGCATTTTGCTTACAAAATGTTGGAGCCAGTGTCCTGCCATCTCAAAGGACCGTATAGGGATATCAGTGTAGAATGTTTAGTTCTGTGGAACGTTCTTCCTGAAGTCAGAAGGTGCAGAATGCCCAGAGACAGAGGAAGCTGTTTCCCAACTGGGAGAATTTTAGCTGAGCACTTGTGACTGGACATTTATTCCGAAGCTGTCAATGGAGACATTGGAGCCCTCTGCAATTAGAGCAAGGAGACCAGAGCGTGCAGACCCAGACATGAATATTTGAGGACTTTCTTGCCAGATCACATTGATTCCAGATCTTCTATTGCATTGTAACATTTACAGGTTGCGGAAGCACTTAACTACAAGGGTCGCATGCTACACTGTGTAGCTTGTGTTATGGGATGGGTGTTGACCTTGTTTTGACCCCGTGATGGAAGGGTTTCCATGTCATGCGTGTTGACCACCGAGGGCCAGTTAACGTATTATGGAACACAGTGATTAGCAGTGTGATGGATGAAGAACTGTGAGAGATAGTCATGCAGTTTAAGGTTTTCTCTAACCGGAGAACTTTGAACAGCTCTGAGCTTCCCTTTATAATATTTCTTATGATCATGGTCTACTAAGCTTATTATCGCACTAGTCTGTCCCTTCTGAGAATTTTAGTTTAAAGTCTATGGTCCTTTTTAGTCATGGGTTGGAGAGAGAGAGATGGTGGGTGTGAGAAGTTGGCCCGATATGCAACGTTCGCTATTCTAGCGACCGCTATGTATCGTTCCAACGACCCTTATGGTGTTTGGTTGTAAGTCAACCTATAGACCAGCTATCCTAGTAGCGTGGATACGAGCAGTCTAAGGCTAAAGACTCGAGAGGGCGCGTTAAGCCAGCTGTTTACCACACATGTACCCCTTGAACACCCAGTGAAAGGACACCACACAAGTGTTATGAAAATAAACAGGATATTTATTAAGATTCACAACAGCCCTGGACTCTTTATGAGGACAGGGTACTAAGCACAAACCAAATCTCTTAGGAAAATACTTCAAGTGCACAATTAAAACAAGTGTCCGAGGACACGGAAAGTTTACGGTCTCGGGCGGACCCGATAAGGCAAGTCGGAAGCGAGGGACTCGGGACCCTAGAGTAAAGAGGCTATGCAGGCACCGAAATGCCGAGTTACCTAGCCACGAGGGCTGCGGCTGCACAAGTCTTACAGGCGTCGGGGTCTTCGCTGACGAGCCAGGAGCCGGAAGAAAAGGAGTTGCTGGCCGGCGACCAGTGATGAATAGTTCGTAGAGATCCAAGCCTGGATCAGAGATTGTTGATACCTGAAAGCAGAGGGGACCAAGTTCGTACTACTAGCCAGTAGTCAGAGGGTACCAGGATGGCACCGGTTGGCCGTCACCTCGACCAGGTGAGTGGGCGACGCTAGGCTCTGCAGTCTCACGGACCAGGAGGCGTTGTCGGCGACCACGGCAGAGGTGCGAGCTGTCCCACGAAGGATGATGCTGTCGGCGTCGCTGGGCCCAGGATGGGGCAACAAGCCTTGGCAGATCTCAGGGCCACGTGGTGGGCCTAAGATGGCGTCTTGAGTGGACCAGGAGGGTCCGGGGTGCTTCTCGCAAAGATGGAAGCAAGGGCCAGTCTGGAGCAACCAGACCAGCAGAGTTGATTGTCAGATGTCGTCACAGAAGGGCACAAGCCAGCGGCTAGTGACCAGACAACGTGCTGAGCAGCGAGCAGAAGGGCCCCACGCAGATCGTGGAGATGCTGGGAGACTGCACTTCGGTGCTGGAGCGGCTCAGGGTCGGGGCTTCTCGGACCCCAGAGCACTCACCAGGGAATCGCTTCGATGGTCGTGCTGGTTTAAGAGCGTGCAGGTTCTGATGATGGCCGGTCCCTCGAGGTCTCGTCGCACCCACAGATCACAGCTGAGCTGATGACGTGGGTAGAGGTCAGAGGTGCCAGGGAAGCCGGTTCTCTTCGAGCTGGGCCGTCGGATCCTTGAGGAAGGACTTGCAGCAAACCGCAGAGTTCTTAGATGGTGCCCGCTGATGCAGGGTGACTACTCCTTAGTCACAAGGGAGAAATCTTGAGAAGAGTCTTGAAGTCCTTTCGTAGAAAGTATTCTTGATTCAAAGATGATCTAATTTTGAAGGGTCTCCGCTCCGGCCTTTATTCTAAAGAAAGGGGTGGGTACATGACTAGGTCCTGCCCTAAGGGTGGGACCAGGAAGGGAGGTAGTTACACCCCTCTCCCCTTGCCGGACTTTCCCCAGGCCAGGGCTGGCGCCCCTGGAACTGGTTCTGACCGGCAGATGCGTAGTGAGCACCGGGGTGCCACTCCGCAGTCACCTTCTCGCAAAAGCCCTACCTACCCAGAATACACAAACCCTGTCTGGGACGGTGCGAACACCGCCCTTGACAGGAAACCCTTTGTCCAAGCTCTCCCCGCTGGAAGGACTCCCAGCAGCAGGAGGTCAGACTCGTGTCTGTGGTGGCAGCATCCATTTTGTGGAGCTGAGGCTTTAGTTAACTTTAACCGGGGTTCACAGTTACGTACATGTCGTGTCCCTCTAGAAGGGCGGAATGCTAACCTCGTCGCCAGAGTTGGTGAGAGGGCAGCATCCCGATTCGTATGACACCTTACTCGACATGTCTTGATAACGCGACACCGAAGTTACCGATGTGGTACGCGTTATCATGGAACAGCCATTGGGTCTTGATTCCGCAAGCTGCAACCGGGCTCGGCTCGGGCCAGAACCTAGTTCACTCGAGCCCATGCACTCTGCCTTCAGGATTGTCAAGGCCTGCCATAGGAGTGACTGATAGGAGCTCGGGTGTCCATTGTATGGTTAGATATAGAGCTACTATATCTAAAGCAAAGTGTGATTACACGACTTCGCCCCAGCTGTCGTGCAGCCAGTTGTGTCAAATTTAGGAGGCCAGCCAGGGGTGGCATAATACATGCTGCAGCCCCTGGCGGCCCTGGGTACACCTATGCCCTGCGTTACGGGGTCTGATAAGGTGGCCCAGTACCAATTGGTAGATGCACCTAGGGTACATATTGTAATTTAGAAAGAGAACAGCCAGGCTGGGGGTCTGATTGGCAGGCCCACAGCCAGAGAAAGTCGTAAACCAGTGAAACAAAAGCAAAAAATCTGGGTGATCATAGGATTGCAGACCCTACTCTCCTACATGACCCCCCCCAAACGTCGGAACAATAAGCTAACCTTGACCAGGTGAGTCTTCTTGTTCTAAGTGGAAATATCTGGAGAGCCCATCGGCATTGCCATGATCAGTACCAGGTCTATGTTCCACTGTAAAGTCCATCCCCTGTAGGGAAATGGACCACCTTAGCAGTTTGGGGTTTTCACCCTTCATCTGATTTAGCCACAAGAGGGGCTTATGGTCGGTCTGAATCTTGAAGTGAGTGCCAAACAAGTATGGCCTCAGCTTCTTCAGGGCCCAAACCACAGCAAAGGCCTCCCTCTCAATAGCTGACCAATTCTTCTCTCTAGGGGTCAGCCTTCTGCTTATAAAAGCAATGGGCTGGTCTTGACCATCAAAATTCAGTTGAGAAAGAACAGCTCCCACACCCAACTCAGAAGCATCTGTTTGGACAATGAATGGTTTGGAGTAGTCCGGACTCTTGAGGATAGGCGCCGTGCACATGGCCTGCTTTAGGTCATCGAATGCTTTTTGACAGCTCGCTGTTCACTGAACCTTTTTTGGCATTTTCTTGCTTGTCAGTTCGTTTAATGGTGTCACGATGGAACCATAGTTCCTGACAAACTTCCGGTAGTATCCAGTCAGGCCCAAGAAAGCTCGAACCTGAGTCTGGGTGGTTGGAGGAGCCCAGTCCCTGATTGACTGTATCTTGCTCTCCAGTGGCTGAACCTGGCCTCCACCTACAAGGTGGCCCAGGTATACAACCTGTGTCTGCCCTATCTGGCACTTGGTGGCCTTGATAGTGAGGCCTGCGGCTTGCAGGGCCTCTAACACTTTCCGCAGGTGGACCAGGTGATCCTCCCAGGTGGAGCTAAAGACAGCAATATCGTCAAGATACGCCGCACAGAAGTCATCCAGCCCAGTAAGGACTTGATTCACCAACCTTTGGAAGGTGGCAGGTGCATTTTTCAGACCAAAGGGCATCACCACGAACTGATAATGCCCACCAGGGGTTGAAAATGCGGTTTTAGGCTTGGCGTCCTCAGCTAACCTGATTTGCCAATACCCAGCTGTCAAGTCAAACGTACTTAAGTAGTTGGCCGAGGCCAATCTATCGATAAGCTCGTCTGCCCTCGGTATTGGGTGGGCGTCAGTCTTAGTGACTGCATTGAGACCCCTGTAGTCTACGCAAAACCTCATCTCTCTCTTACCACCCTGGGTGTGAGGTTTCGGCACTAGAACTACGGGACTAGCCCAAGGGCTGTCCGAGGGTTCAATGACTCCCAGCTCCAACATTTTCTGCACTTCACTCTTGATGCAGTCTCTAACGTGATCAGGCTGCCGGTAGATTTTACTCTTAACGGGCAAGCTGTCACCAGTGTCAACCTCATGGGTGCACCAATCGGTCTGACTGGGTGTTAGAGAAAACATATGTCTGAACGACTGAAGAACCTGTTTACAGTCGCTCTGTTGATGTTCGGAGAGGCTGCCACAAAAGACAACACCATCTACCGATCCATCGTCAGGATTCTGAGTGAGCAGGTCGGGGAGAGGGTCACTCTCTTCTTCCTGTCCCTCATCTAGGGCCATGAGCAAACTCATGTCCTTCCTGTCGACATATGCCTTGAGCCTGTTGACATGAAGCACCCTGTGGGGGCTCCGGGGAGTTCCCAGGTCGACCAGGTAGGTGACCTCTCCCTTTTTCTCCAGGATGGTGTAGGGCCCGGACCATTTGTCCTGGAGTGCTGCTGGGGCCACTGGCTCCAACACCCACACCTTCTGTCCGGGCTGGTAAACAGTCAAGACAGCCTTTTGGTCATGCCAAGCTTTCTGGAGTTCTTGGCTGGCCTTAAGGTTTTCAGATGCCTTCTCCATGTATTCAGCCATCCGCGAGCGGAGGCCAAGCACATAGTCCACTATGTTGGCTGCAGGCTTTTTGAGAGGTCTCTCCCATCCTTCCTTCACCAAACACAGGGGTCCTCTTACAGGATGCCCGTACAAAAGTTCAAAAGGGCTGTAGCCAACCCCCTTCTGTGGGACTTCTCTGTAGGCGAACAAGAGGCAGGGGATCAGGACGTCCCATCTACGCCGAAGCTTTTCAGGTAGTCCATGAATCATCCCTTTAAGGGTCCTGTTGAATCTCTCAACAAGCCCATTGCATTGTGGATGATAGGGTGTAGTGAACTTGTAGTTGACACCACATTCCTTCCACATAGCAGTTAAGTAGCTCGACATAAAGTTTGCACCTCTGTCGGAGACGACCTCCTTAGGGAAGCCCACTCTGGAGAATACTCCAACTAGGGCTCTTGCCACAACAGGTGCTGTAGTGGTCCTAAGGGGAATAGCTTCAGAATACCTGGTGGCATGATCCACTACCACCAGTATAAACTTGTGCCCTGATGCTGTTGGTGGTTCCATGGGACCGACGATGTCGATCCCCACCCGTTCAAAGGGCACCCCCACCACAGGCATTGGTATAAGGGGGGCCTTTGTCGTGCCACCTGACTTACCACTGGCTTGGCAAGTGACACAGGAGCGGCAAAACTCCCTGGTATCTTCGTTCATATGGGGCCAGTGAAAGTGTGAGACAAGCCTGTCCCACGTTTTCGTCTGGCCTAAGTGACCTGCTAAGGGAATCTCGTGGGCCAAGGTAAGTAGGAAACCACGCCGAGACAAGGGTACAACCAGCCTCCTGGTCATGCCAGGCTTGGGGTCTCTTGACTCAGTGTACAGGAGTCCATCTTCCCAGTATACCTTGTGGGTACCTGTGGCGTTCCCAGCAGCCTCAGCAGCAGCCTGCTGTCTGAGGGGTTCAAGAGAAGGGCAGTCTAACTGGTCCTTCCCCAGGTCTTCCCTTGAGGGTCCCCCTGAACCCAAGAATTCAACTTGATCAAGTTCGAACTCCCTAGGCTCAGTTTCCCTCAATTCCTGTAGGTCAGCCTCCTCTGAGACTTGATCCACGACCTGGGGCAAGGGGGAAGGCGCAGCCTTAACCCTACTGCTCTTTTTCTTGGGAGGTGTCTGGTCCGTTGTTCCAGGATCCAGCACCTGTTCAGTGGGGCATTTCCTGACCTGTGACCTGGTCACAGCGAACACATGTGCTGGCAAACCTAACATTTCCATGTGAGTCCGGTGCTCCACTTCTGACCATTGTGATGACTCCAAATCATTGCCCAACAAACAATCCACTGGGAGGTCTGGACTAACTACAACCTTCTTTTGGCCAGTTACCCCTCCCCAGGAGAAAGCTACAATTGCCATACTGTGATTGGTAGTGACATTGCTTGCAATGGTCACCAGGAATTCTGTACCTGGCATGATCTGTCCAGGGTCCACAAAGTTAGGCGTCACCATGGTGACGCTGGCACAAGTGTCCCTATAGGCCTGAGCCATCTTTCCATTTATGAAAGGCGTCTGTCTGTATTTGCCCAAGGTATTGGGACTTATGTCAGGGGACACGTCCGCGTCCCCTGTACTGACAAGGACAGCCTGAGTGAGTGTGCCAACTAAGTTGTCACGCCCCTCAGAACCCAGGGTTAACCCTACTAAACCCTTGGGAGGTGCACTACCACTGCTGACTGTACTAGGGGGCACAGGTGCCTTAGGGGCTGCAGTGGCAGGAGTCTGCCCTCCTCCTTTCTTGGTGCACTCACTAAACCAGTGAGATTTACTTTTACAGTACTGGCACCATCTTTTGGATTGGCCTTCTTTCTTCTTTTGGGGAGCCTGACCCCCACCCTCTTTGGGTTGTTGGGGACCTGTCGAAGACTTCTGGTCATTTTGTTCCCCCTTAGAATCTTTACCCTTCTGGTCTGCTTTCTTCTGACCACCTTGATTCTGGCCCTGGTTCTGTTTAACTCTCGTGCGAACCCATCTGTCTGCCTTCTTTCCCAATTCTTGGGGAGAGGTCAGATCCGAGTCGACAAGATGCTGATGCAACAACTGGTTCTGACAATTGTTTAAAATTTGTTCTCTCATCATCAAATTATACAATCCTTTGTAATCAGTAACCTTACTGCCCAGCAACCAGCCCTCAAAAGCCTTAGTGGCACAATCGACGAAGTCAGACCAATCTTGAGACTGCGTTTTCTGGGTATCCCTGAACAGCACCCTGTACTGCTCAGTGGTTAGGCCGAACCCTTCAACGAGTGTATTTTTCAAGACTTGGTAATCGTTCGCATCCTCCACCCTTGTGGTGAGGAGCTTGTCTCTTCCTTTACCTTCAAAGGAGAGCCACAAGATAGCTGCCCACTGACTCTGGGGAACACCTTGCACAGTGCAGGCCCTCTCCAAAGCAGTAATCCATTTGTGGATGTCGTCCCCTTGTTTAAAGGGGGGCACTATCTTCCCAAGGTGTTTCGTATCGAAACTCTTTTCCCTATTGCTAGGTACATTGCTGCAACCAGTGGGGACTACCCCACTTAACTGTTGCTCTCTCGCAAAGGCAAGCCTTTCTTTGGCCAGGGCAAGTTCTTCCCTTTCGATCCTCAGATTAGCTGCCCTTTCCTTAGCTTCGTACACTCTCCGCTGAGGGGACGTCATCCCTCTCTGAGAAGAGTTGCGAGAGCCATTGGTTTGAAGGGATCTGCCAGAGTCTCTTGACAGAGATCGGGCTCGTCCATTCCCAATGTTAAGCTGACCTGATAGTGGCCCCAGGGGTCCCCCAGTACCGCTATCATGTTTGCTTAAGTTGGACCTGCTTAGTCTGACGACTTCTACCTGTCCCTTATCTGCCTCATCCCCAGAGGGATCCTCATCCTCATCATCCTCCACATCTTCGTTCTCAGTTGCGAGGTGGATGAGGTCAGGATCGTCTCTGGTTCCCTCGAGGGGAGGCATGTCTCCTTCTGGATTAGAAGAGCTAAGACGGGTCTCAGCTTTTCTGGCATCATAAGTCTCCAAGAGACCAATCAGAAAGGACGTGGTGGGGTTAGACCCCTGCTTGATCTTCCGGGAGTGACACACCTGTCTTAACTCCTTGAAGCTCAGCACAGTATATCTTGAAGGGATGACCTGTGGAGGGTCAACTGACACAAGGGGAGACTCAGAGTTTCCTCCTTTGTCCGACATACTGTTTCTAGTGTGGTGTAAGTGATGCACCTACCTACACTACGTGTTTACCTACTGTTCCCTTGCTAAGAGTTGCAGCCAAGGTGTGCTAAGCCTTGAGGAGCTGCAACAGCTGGTTCAGTAGAACTCAGAGTATTCTAAGCTTTGGTTATATGTACTAACGGTACTTATGCGATCTTTCAACAAGATATTCTTAGGATACGTGTGGTAAAACAACAGCAAGCTCAAATCCCAACCGCTGCTCACCAATGTGAGAAGTTGGCCCGATATGCAACGTTCGCTATTCTAGCGACCGCTATGTATCGTTCCAACGACCCTTATGGTGTTTGGTTGTAAGTCAACCTATAGACCAGCTATCCTAGTAGCGTGGATACGAGCAGTCTAAGGCTAAAGACTCGAGAGGGCGCGTTAAGCCAGCTGTTTACCACACATGTACCCCTTGAACACCCAGTGAAAGGACACCACACAAGTGTTATGAAAATAAACAGGATATTTATTAAGATTCACAACAGCCCTGGACTCTTTATGAGGACAGGGTACTAAGCACAAACCAAATCTCTTAGGAAAATACTTCAAGTGCACAATTAAAACAAGTGTCCGAGGACACGGAAAGTTTACGGTCTCGGGCGGACCCGATAAGGCAAGTCGGAAGCGAGGGACTCGGGACCCTAGAGTAAAGAGGCTATGCAGGCACCGAAATGCCGAGTTACCTAGCCACGAGGGCTGCGGCTGCACAAGTCTTACAGGCGTCGGGGTCTTCGCTGACGAGCCAGGAGCCGGAAGAAAAGGAGTTGCTGGCCGGCGACCAGTGATGAATAGTTCGTAGAGATCCAAGCCTGTATCAGAGATTGTTGATACCTGAAAGCAGAGGGGACCAAGTTCGTACTACTAGCCAGTAGTCAGAGGGTACCAGGATGGCACCGGTTGGCCGTCACCTCGACCAGGTGAGTGGGCGACGCTAGGCTCTGCAGTCTCACGGACCAGGAGGCGTTGTCGGCGACCACGGCGGAGGTGCGAGCTGTCCCACGAAGGATGATGCTGTCGGCGTCGCTGGGCCCAGGATGGGGCAACAAGCCTTGGCAGATCTCAGGGCCACGTGGTGGGCCTAAGATGGCGTCTTGAGTGGACCAGGAGGGTCCGGGGTGCTTCTCGCAAAGATGGAAGCAAGGGCCAGTCTGGAGCAACCAGACCAGCAGAGTTGATTGTCGGATGTCGTCACAGAAGGGCACAAGCCAGCGGCTAGTGACCAGACAACGTGCTGAGCAGCGAGCAGAAGGGCCCCACGCAGATCGTGGAGATGCTGGGAGACTGCACTTCGGTGCTGGAGCGGCTCAGGGTCGGGGCTTCTCGGACCCCAGAGCACTCACCAGGGAATCGCTTTGATGGTCGTGCTGGTTTAAGAGCGTGCAGGTTCTGATGATGGCCGGTCCCTCGAGGTCTCGTCGCACCCACAGATCACAGCTGAGCTGATGACGTGGGTAGAGGTCAGAGGTGCCAGGGAAGCCGGTTCTCTTCGAGCTGGGCCGTCGGATCCTTGAGGAAGGACTTGCAGCAAACCGCAGAGTTCTTAGATGGTGCCCGCTGATGCAGGGTGACTACTCCTTAGTCACAAGGGAGAAATCTTGAGAAGAGTCTTGAAGTCCTTTCGTAGAAAGTATTCTTGATTCAAAGATGATCTAATTTTGAAGGGTCTCCGCTCCGGCCTTTATTCTAAAGAAAGGGGTGGGTACATGACTAGGTCCTGCCCTAAGGGTGGGACCAGGAAGGGAGGTAGTTACACCCCTCTCCCCTTGCCGGACTTTCCCCAGGCCAGGGCTGGCGCCCCTGGAACTGGTTCTGACCGGTAGATGCGTAGTGAGCACCGGGGTGCCACTCCGCAGTCACCTTCTCGCAAAAGCCCTACCTACCCAGAATACACAAACCCTGTCTGGGACGGTGCGAACACCGCCCTTGACAGGAAACCCTTTGTCCAAGCTCTCCCCGCTGGAAGGACTCCCAGCAGCAGGAGGTCAGACTCGTGTCTGTGGTGGCAGCATCCATTTTGTGGAGCTGAGGCTTTAGTTAACTTTAACCGGGGTTCACAGTTACGTACATGTCGTGTCCCTCTAGAAGGGCGGAATGCTAACCTCGTCGCCAGAGTTGGTGAGAGGGCAGCATCCCGATTCGTATGACACCTTACTCGACATGTCTTGATAACGCGACACCGAAGTTACCGATGTGGTACGCGTTATCATGGAACAGCCATTGGGTCTTGATTCCGCAAGCTGCAACCGGGCTCGGCTCGGGCCAGAACCTAGTTCACTCGAGCCCATGCACTCTGCCTTCAGGATTGTCAAGGCCTGCCATAGGAGTGACTGATAGGAGCTCGGGTGTCCATTGTATGGTTAGATATAGAGCTACTATATCTAAAGCAAAGTGTGATTACACGACTTCGCCCCAGCTGTCGTGCAGCCAGTTGTGTCAAATTTAGGAGGCCAGCCAGGGGTGGCATAATACATGCTGCAGCCCCTGGCGGCCCTGGGTACACCTATGCCCTGCGTTACGCGGTCTGATAAGGTGGACCAGTACCAATTGGTAGATGCACCTAGGGTACATATTGTAATTTAGAAAGAGAACAGCCAGGCTGGGGGTCTGATTGGCAGGCCCACAGCCAGAGAAAGTCGTAAACCAGTGAAACAAAAGCAAAAAATCTGGGTGATCATAGGATTGCAGACCCTACTCTCCTACAGTGGGGAGATCTGTTGGGAGGGAATTTGTTACTATCAACCCCTTTGTGACTGTCTTTGTGAGATGTCAAGAAGTGGTCTTCATATGTAGCTAGTTTAGACCCGTCATGGTGGTAGACTAACTTAGAATTGTTTGTTGGCCTGGAAATATGTTTGGCATTTCTGACACTGACCACCACTTGCCAATGGTTTCCCATAAGGTGGCTTTACGTACTGTATGACTTATGAGCTCTGTATCTACTTTTTTCATTTAGGTGATAAATGTTTTACTAAAGTTGTATTTTAGTTAACCTTGGGGTTGGTTTACAAAGGCTTTCATGATTACATTAAGTAGTATTCCTGCGGTACTACTTTAAATACTCCTTAATGCAGGTGAATTGGTCCGAAAACTAAATGAGATTATCCAGGGAATATACTTATACAATTAAGACAATCAGAAAGGACTGTTCCCTCTTTGCACTTGCACTTTTGTTATTTTGCATCTAGATTAGGAGATTAAGACAGTTTCCTTTATCTGGGTCTACCTGACTTCATTACTAATTGCCTGCACATTGTACAGAATGCAGCTGCACATATAATCCTTAATTTGCTTTCACATCAATTGGTTGCCCCTCACCTCAGTGGTGTTTACTGGCTTCTGATTAGGAAGCGCTGAATGTTTAAAACTATGGAAATGACATCGCAGGCGGTCCACAAGATGAACCTTCTTTATCTGAGAGGCACATTTTCTCTCCATCAGCCTAAGCCTTAATATCAATGGGCGCTACTCTGCGGGTCAAGCTTTTTATCAAGCGATGTAGATTGGGAAGATATTTGTTTTTCTTCCAGGCAACTAAATGGAGGAACTTTCTGCCTGCTGATTTTATATACATTCCTTCTCGTTCTTTTGTTGAGGAAAACCCTGAAGACTTTGTTTGTTCAGCTCCCCTAATTTTGCAGGTTAGCACGATGGGCTTCCATACATCACACCACACCACAAAATTCCTTTGTGATGACCGCTCTAACACAAACATCAACATCAGCGGAGACATTTTTGCTATTGTGAAAGATTTCACCTCCCCAGTGGCTGCCACCAGCAGCATCACCTCCTCACAGGGCTTCTACAACCAACTCTTGCAGCTCTCCAGTAGCAGGATAACCTCTAAACACCACAACTTCAACCCTCAACTTAATGTCACAGACTTGGTAGCAAGACTTCCCATCACATCCAAGGATACAACCACGTCCACTTAGCGAGATATCGCTACCAAAGAAACCACCACCAGAATGCAGTCCATCCACTCCGGAGCCCCATCATACCCATGCCCCGCCATGCCATCACCAGAAGTCATATACCCATCACCATGGCACACACCCAGATCCTAAATACTTCCATTGCCTCCGCGACCTTACTGGATACATAGAAACAGACCACAGCTTTCCCCCGTGCTGATAACAAGCCTTCTTCAGACCCTTCAATGCTTGGCCTTCAAAGACCTTTCCATGCTCCTTTACCCCTCCAAATTCCTACAGAAACTCATCAATAAACTTATTACCAACCATCTATACCAACTCCAACTCTTCTGCATCACACAGTCCAGTTTCAGACCAAACCACAGCTCAAAAATAGCCTTCATTGCAGCCTTAGGCTACATCCATATGATCATGGATGGAGGAGACACAGCTACCCTTATCGTCCTGGACCTCGCAGCGCCAAGATGCTCCTTGGAGTGATAGTCGCGCTATACAAGAACCATTTTACAATACATTACATAAGGTATCTCACTCCATCCTCATCTGATGCGTGCCTGAGATTGAGATTCAAGGACTCTCCCTTTACCAGATCTGCTCCTTCCTGACTGGATAGACCCAGTCAGTCTGCCTGCCCCCCACCCCTATGCCTCAGATGCCCAGAAACTCATCCGTGGAGTGCCACAAGAATCCTCGCTGAGCTCTACCCTCTTCAATGCATACATGATCCCTCTTCCTAGCATAATTTGCTCCCAAGACATCAATGCTTATTCAATTTTCTCTCCTATGCTGATGACACTCAACTCATAGTCTCCCTCTATGACACGTTCCCAAACACCCAGAACAAGTTCACTGCCTGCATGTCCAAAGTCGCCAACTGGATTCTGACCTATCTCAAATTCAACCCCGACAAGACAAAGGTTGTGATCTTCGGAAAGAACCCTTCACCACGGGACTCCACGTGTTGGCCAGCTGAACTAGGACCCACCCCCATTTCCCACGCGAAGAACCTCATGATCATTATCAGCAGCAAGTGGAGAAGTGTGGCTCACTGGTTAGAGCAGACAGACCCTGAAGCAGAGGTCAGACCCGGGACCAGGGTTCAATTCCCGACGCGGCAGGGTCTTGAGCTCAAATGTCCACGGACTCGATAATTCTCGCTTCGGTGCCTGACCTAATCATGGGTTCACACTCTGCAACTCTGGGCATTAAGCTTGCTTAATCTCCACAACGGCCCCCTGCGGCGGGATGCCTGGCTTTCACCTTGGGGATGCCTGTTAGGGGCTATCTCACAGAGAAAAGCCAGGACGGGTTCCCAAGGCAAGCTCTGAGATGCCTACGGGTGATTCGAGCGCTATATAAGAACATACAAAAAAAAAAAAAAAAAAAGCTCATGACTGCTTAATCCATGTCGTGAAAGTCTTGTGCTTCCTCACCCTGTATGAGCAAAGAAAAATCTGTAAAATGGCTTATGGCCAGTCTACACAAAACCATCACCCATGCCCTCATTACTAGAAAATTAGACTACAGGAACACACTCTGCAACGGGATCAGAAAATAACTCATAGGGCAACTACAAGCCATCCTACACACATCAAACCACACAAAGGAGGTCCACTGGCTCCCAATAGACAAACAAGCACAGTTCATATTCTTCACACACACCTACAAAGCACTACACAACATTGGCCAGACCTACCTGAATAGCTACATCTTCTCCCACAACCTCGGCTCAGCAGGACTACTTGTTGCATACATCCCACGCATTTAGAGGACCAGATCAGGTGGTCAGGCCTTCTCTCACATCACACCAACAGCTTGGAATGATCTGCCTCTCCACATCAGAACCTCCTCTTCAATTCTTGAATTCCAAAAGAAGGTGAAGACCAGGCTTTTCAAATAGTCCCCCCCCCAGGACCCCAGGTGAGACGAGCCTGCTCAGCGCCTCCCAGGTGATAGAGCGTGCTACACATATGCATACCATAACTTATCATGCAGCTTCATTAGTTTAATCTTTCTTTATTTCTAACCTATACTACAAGTAGAAGTTCAGTCATGGACTATAACAAGACTGTCTCTCTCCCCTCTAGAATAAATTCAGATTTCCTATATACAGGAAAAATGAGTTTGTCAGAATTTCAAAATGGATTGCATTATACTGTCAAAGTGTAATACTTTCAATTTAGGAGCACAGCACTTTGTTGATTTGGAACTGGATCTACACTGGAGTAATCCCCATCTCCAGAGTATCTGAAGCAGTGAACAATCTGAACGTATGGACTCATGTCAGACAACAACAGCTCTAAGTAGATGGGGTATTAGAAAAAAGTCAGGTCAATTACATCAGCCTGTAATGAGGTGCATTACCATTCCTCTTGTCACTCTCAGCACATAGTACCCCTCACAGTTGTCCTTCAGAAGGGGTATCAAAACAGATCAATTTCTGATCTATGCAGTGACCACGATACACAGTTTTTGAAAGTATTACAGAATTAGAGACTGCATTTTCACAATTTGGGAAAACTGCTAAAATATGCAATGTTATCAACATGTCAACTAATTGCACAGTACAGCACTTGATAGTGCTCATGTGTTATTACTCAATAGACTAGGTTGGGTCTTTTTTTAATTAGATTGGTCTTGTTCTTTGTTGTCTTTCCAGCTCAAATCCTTTTCAAGGTTCCTCAAAATTATTTCCTAGAGCAAAAAATTAAGGGCCCGATTTGGAATTTGGCAAAGGAGTACTCTGTCACAAACATGGCCTGATATCCCGTCTTCCTTATTACAAGTGTTATATATAAAAAGTAGACCTGTACATAGACATTTCCACCTCATTAAAAAAAAATATGAAATTGAGGAAGTCATTTATGCAATACTAAGTGTTAGAAATATTATTACATCCTGGCTGGGAAGGAAAATCCTTTCTCCTGAGTTTTTGCAGCTAATAATCTAGATTTCCAGCTGTAAATCTAAAATTCTACTATATATTTGCTGAGTTTTAGTTCCATGGAAATGTACAAAGGCCAACAATTGGCCAATCTTCAGCAGCCGATTGAACATCCAACTTAAAAGTTTCATGCTCAGGCCACTGATCAACTGATGATGCACTCTCCTCTTTATCTTTGCAGAAGTGCTGTGAGCCACACTTCACGCTGAGGCCTGACTCATGCTCCCTGTGTGCTGTTGAGGCAGGGGCTAAATGATGCACAATCTGCCCCATGCTAGCACTAATAGCATTTCACTGCAACATGGATCTCCACAGATCATTTGCTGCCCAAAATGAAAGCGAAAGCATTGGGGAAGCAGGAACCCTGGCGGCCATTTTCAGAATCACTTTCTGAGCCATTTCAGGACAGCGGAACAGGTGAAAAGGAGCACTGCAAAGTGGCACAGTGTGTGCTCATTAGAGCTGGCTCCTGAGTGCCAACATGACATGCCTTTGCTTTCTGGAGTACAATAGTGACAATTTGAAATGCGGATCACAAAAACAGCAGGGTCTCAGCAGGGTTAGGAAACCATGCGAGAAGGTCGTCTATTGCTATTCTAGGAAAGGGAAAGTGTCTCAGAACAGGACAGAGGCTGGGCAAAGTGTCTATGGAAAGGAGAAAAGGGAGATGCATTCACACAAAAAAGTAGGGGAAAGCCAAGGTCTGGGAAGCATGGAACAGGTACAGGGGGGATCTGTGTGAGCCGCTGCCGGAGGAAGAGGACGATGGTTCGGAAGATGACGACGAGCTGGATGAATGAGACAATGGGGGATGTGTAGATGAACTGAGGAGGATAGGGATCGAGTGTTGGGGATTTCATTTAGTCTGGTGCTCGGAGAGGGAAGGGCAGTAGCCTGGGAACCTGGAACCGGCAAATAACACTAGAATTAACTGTGATGATTAACTGTGACTATACATTATGCAGGAATCTAATGTTTTTGTTCTCGTTGTGTTAAAAAGAAAAACCAAAAAACAACATAAAAGTAAGATGGCATATGCTCTATCAATGTATCCTTACTGCCCTTTGCACTATGCCAAACATTTGCTGCCGGACCGGGACGTTGTCGGCTGAATAGCTGTGTACCAGTACAGAAGTGAGATTGAATTTGAAACGTTCTCTTATGATATGATGTACAAATATTGTAAAGATGGCAAATTTAAATAAAGTCTTACACCAAAAAAAAAAAAAAGTAGGGGAAAGCATCTTGTGGAAAGGCACAAATAAAAAAGACAAACTTTGAGTTCTAGCTAATATCAGACCCTAAACTCAAACTACCCCAAACGCTCTTACTCTTGTCACTGATAGGGCAGTTTAAAAAAAAAAGTTCTTTATTGATTTTTCACAAGTAAATTTGTAAATTTGAACAGTATACACAGGTCTTCATCGTTTACACAATCTTTTACAGACATCAGTGCAAGTAACATACAGCGCTTCCAGAACGGAGTGCATAGGAGGCGTGGTGTGGGTCGCGGGAGTTTGTGACGCTTGGGCGTACATCGGGGAACTACAGCCTGCCCTAAGGAGCAACTAGTGGTGTGCAATGTGTACCGCCTCAGGGCAGCCATAGGGCAGATCCATCTTTCAGTGCCAGTCATAGTACAACCCACCCCGTGATCTGCGCATCTCGCCCGGCCTGCCAGTGGAGATGCTGCAAGGTGTCATCCTTGGCTCTTGACCAGCACCTAACAACTCTCCTCCATGCCCCTACCGGTGGTGCAGATGTTGTTCAGTGCATGGCTATCAAGCGGTGCACTAGGGCAGATCTGGGAGCCTATTTCCTGCTTTTGTCCATCTTAGGGCAGCGCATCTGTCCCAAAAGGCGTGTCTTGGGTGTACTGATGTGCTGTGTGCTCCTCAGCTGTGTATTATATGTGCATACTTCCACCCAATAGGGCCGTAAAGTCATGCACTGCCATCTTAAGTGATAGAATTCTGCTTGCTCAGTTCCTTATATGGGAAAGTCGTGAGACGACAGAGCGAACATCTTAAGAAGGTGTGCGAGGTTAAGATATGTGCAATGTACATAGTTAAATTGCAATCGTTTTTTTTTTATTCTTTTTATTAACCAAGAAACAAACAGTTCAGTTGGAAACAGCATGAGTATACATATCAGATGGTGTAGCATAGGCAGATACTTAGATATATTCATTTTACACAGCCCCACCAGCTCCTCCTTTCCTCTCAGGATGTCCGGGATGCCACCAATCACAACCATGGGATGTGTCCCAGGATCTTGTCCCAGTCAGCACCTGTCATTGTAATTTTTGAATCATGACTCCATTTGACCTACAACTTGAGCCCACAGCCCTGTCCATAGTGGTGTACACATTAATTATGCAAAGATGTTTTGGGCTCTATGTCAGCAGTACCTGTAATGCTGGGTCAGATTCCGACTCTTTGTCTGGGTCCCTCCACGTCTCTCCTATAGCTCGCGTGAGAACCAAAACCGCATCGGTCTGAAATTGTCCCACAAGGATATCGTATCCATCATAAAGGTCTTCAAACGAGATGGCGGTCCTGTCCACGAATAGCTAGCCTAGGGTGGTCACCAAGGTACATCGCCACTGCAAATGGTGTGCTGTATGCCTGACCCCAGGAAAGGCAGGCAAGCACCACAGCTGTATGACTGAATGATAAGATTTGTTAAGCACACGGCTACTCAAAAGAGTGTCCCAGCACTAGGCGGAGAGTAGGAAAACAAAGAGAGGAAAAAGGAGGCTAGAGTGTAAAGAGCCACAACTTCAGTTTCCTTCTGAAAAGAGTCTCATCTTCCATTTGTCACAATTCGACTGGGAGCCAACAGCAGGCCTGCGGTCCCAGGAATGAGAAGGATCCGTCCCCGGATTTGGTAGGGCTGACCCTAGAAATTGAGGCCAAGTGGGCACCGGATGAGCTCAAAGTTCTCCCAGGTAAGTAATGTCATATCCAGGATGACAAGAAGACTAGACCAGAGTGGTCCATTGCTCTGTGTATTGGGAAGGAAAAGGATCTTAAATGTGATCTGTTTGTTCCCAGGAAGCCAATGCAGGTTTCTCAATGCTGTGAGACATTTGCTCCCTATGGTAAATTAAACACCAAGCGAGCAGCCATATAGTCGGAGACTTGCATAAAGGACGTTAGCATAGTCATGCCTGGACAGAATTAATGCCAGTACCACTGTTATTTTCACCGGTACAGAGGGGAGATGCAACATTTATTTTGCCAAGCACAAGAGACCAAAGCACGTGCCTACCAACGTATTGGTATGTCCAGCAAATATGCCGTTCCTCCTCACCATCGACGTTGATAACACATCCAAGAGCACCGGCCCATACGGAGAAAAAGTAGAGCACACTTTGCACATGTGGTCACCAGCGTCAGATTGTTAATGCGGACACTCGGGCAATGCCCGAGGGGCCGGTATACGAATTCCTCCTGTGGGCATGTTTTCTGCGCAGCTTGGGGTGCCGATTTGGGCTGGTTCTGCATTGTTTGATGCTGCCAGCGGCCCAGTGGGTGCCTGAGTGGTCTTTCTGGAGGCCGATGGGTGTCCATTACCTCCCTTTTATCAACTGGCAGAGGTGTCACCCGCTTTTTCTCTCTGGGCCGGCCCATTAATATATGCATATTGAGTGGGGACAGGGGTCTTGAGTAAAAGTGACCTCAGGTGTGTTTCACCAGTGTAAACTAATCCGTGCATTTATTTTTTTTAACACCCCCCCCCCCCCTCCCTTTTTAAATAACATTTTGCTGCAGTAGTGTTTTGCAAAAAAAGAAATATGCAAATGTGGGCCACTTTTTTTAGCATGCCCGGGCCATATTTTTAATCCCAATCTAACCCTGGTGGTCAACCCGATCATGCTTCTGATGGTATAATCGCTCATTTCCTGGGGCCAGAGGTAGCAAGCCTCCGGCAACGCCTCCCAAGCCAGACATGTCATCAGTCACTGCAGCTGCCATGTGAGATAGTACAGCTCGTATTCTGGGGCTCCCAGTCTCTCTGCTGCCAGGGGCAGGAACAATTTGTTCTGTGCCATCACATCATTGTCCCACAGCCCAACCAAGTTCAGAAAGCCAGCTGTTCAAATCATAGAACATTGTGCGTTGCAATAGCAGCAGCTCATAAGCATGCACGTACAAAAGCCACAGCAGGGCTATCATCTTTGCTAGGCTTGCTCGTTCCATCAGCAAAAGCCGGCGCAACTTCTAGAATGATGAGGATGCTCGCAGCGATGTGACCACCCTGCTCAGCTTGCTTCTTTGAACCCCCATCAGGTCTCTGTACAGCTGAACACCCAGGTAGCAAAAGGTGTGAGTGGCAATTGGTATGGCAATGGGCTATGCCCCCCACCCCCGGAGTGCGGCTGTAACCCGATGTTACATTCATGCACAGATCCAATAATTCACCAAACATCTCCAGCGTCCGCATGATAGGTGGCAGCCCAGTGGACGAATCGTGTAAGTATATCAGAATGTCGTCTGCATAAAGGGATATGATGTGAGTGTGTCTGTTATGCGCCAGTCCTTGTTCCTCATGTAGTGTACACAATCTGCACACCAATGGTTCCATGGTGGGTGTGAACAACAGAGGTAACAGCGGGCAGCCCTGCTGGGTGCTCTTGTATATTTGCCCCCTGTCTGAGTACTCTTTTTCAATATGGACCCTTGCTCTGGGTTCCAAGTGTAATATCTGTATCCAGCTACTATTAGGTCATGGCCAAACTCCATGCGATTTCGGACCATGATTAGATAAGTTCTTTCTCCATGTCCACCACCACCCCTTGATTGAGTCCAGTCTGCAGTGTGGCCATAATGTGGAACAACTGTTGTATGTTCATAGAGGTGCTTCTCCCGGGTATGAACCTGCATTGATCTGGGTGGACCAGGGTCCGCAGACATGGCAGAATTCAATTGGCAATGAGTTTTCACAAGATCTTGCAGTCGAGGTTGAGGAGGGACTGGGGTCTAAATGCACTCCTGCCCATCAGGTCTACCCCTTGTTTCAGGACCATGACAATTAATGCCTCCGGGGAAGTCTCTGGGAGATATCCAGCCTCAGCACAGCCGCGTACATTTTGGCAAAGGGTTTAATCCATTCCGTTTAGGTGCATTTGTAAAATGACAGGGGGAAGTTGTCACTGCCTAGCATCTTCACTATTGCAGCATGGCACCTTTGCAGTCATCAGCTGTTTGATTGCATGTCTAATCTTGCCCTCTGTGATAGGCCTTCCTGGTTGCTGGCTAGCCTCTGAGGTCAGTGTGGTCAGAGGGCTGTCAGCCAGGAAGCAGGCCAGATGCTCCGCCAGCTCCTCCCTGGCCAGACTGTACAGAGACTGGTAGCAGTCTGCGAACACTGCCCCTATGTCATCTTGCTTGTATGCATGGTGTACCTCTGAGTGATGAAAGGCGGTGATCTTGCTGTGATGACTCTCCATGCACAACAGACCTGCAAACAAGCACCCGGCTCAGTCGCTGTCAGCATGGACCCGCAACAGGTACTCCCTGTATCTTGTAGGGCTAGCCTTGAACCCCACCTCCGCATGCTCCCCACTGAGGCGGATTAGTTTTCGACGGGCCTCCACCTCCCAAACAGCATAACTCTCCAAGCTCCGAAGCACCCGCTCCTTCCGGTCCACCTGGGTGCACAGTGCAGAGCGCACCCTAATCAAGGTCTTGATGCAGAGCCCCCTGATATTTGCCATTAACACGTCCCACTCTATCAGCAGCATTTAAGCTGTGACGGCTTTGAGTTGAATATCTGATTTCTTCCTTTGAAGTGCCATGGTGTCATTTGGTGGCACATATCAATGCTGCAAGGAAGGGATGCTCGTCCTGCCCCACCTCAGTGAAAGCAGGAGGAGGCAATGGTCTGAGTATGACTTCACAAGGTACTCCTAGCTAGGTGTCAGAAGGTAACCAGCAAATCTATTCAAGAGTAGTAAGCTGGTCCCAGTTTGATGACCAGTCTCGCAGTTTTTCCCCGGCCCAGAAAGCTGCTGTGATGGGTAATGGTGGGTGCGAGCGGTCAAGAGCAGTGCCTGCCATGCAATTAAAATCTCCTTCCATCGCCAGGGGCCAGTAGGAGGGTCAAAGGCCTCCCTACCCAATTAGGGCAATTTGCCAGTGCTTGGACTTATTCTTAGGAAAGGAATGGATGGGGATAGATTTGCATCTTCCAATACCCTTTCACAGTGTACCTAGCCTGAGAAAGAACACTCCCACATAAACAAAGGAGGACAGAAAGATTTCTGAAGCTACTCACTAGAGGGGCTTCCCTTTGAAGTTTTGGAGGGGAGGTACCAGGTAGCTGTTGCAGCTTTAGACTCTCCGAGAAGGTCTTTCAGCAGACCACTTCAAGTCACCATGTTGGAATGTCCCAAAATGCAGGTCAGATGGGGTGGAGTGATGATTTGTCACTGTAGGATTGGGCAGAGGTGCCTACCTTATAGGAATTTCTAATGCTCACTTAAAAAGGCAGGTACAAGGGGGATACTTTTGAGAAATGTCTATACGTGGAAGCGAAAATGCTGAGTAATGCCCAGTTGGAAGGAGAAGCCATCTAACTCCACCACAAGTATAAACGTAAAGAACTTATGGAAACTGGGTGTCCCCCAGGGTCTAGAAGTGTTCCTACAGAGCCTGGGCCCCTTGCACCTTTTTAGAATAGTCCTTAGATGGATGGGTCTGATTGGGGGGACTCTGGAGGGTTCACCTGGAACTTCTACCAACTGGTCCTGCAAAAGGGTGACCTCGACGGGAGAACACCACTGACTCAACTGCTGACACACAGGTGCCCTGTAAAGATGCCCAAATGGCATCAGGACCTAGACAGTGTGACAGGGTGGTAACTCTGCTGGTGGGTCGTAGAAGGGCTATTGAGGAAGCCTCTGGACTAAGGTAGTGCCAGGAGCCCTTACATGTGACAGGTCCAGCACCAGGAGCAAAAGAGCAAAAAGGCAGGACCTGACCTCTCCCTTATTGGAGGGAAAGCAACGTGAGACTCAAGTTCTCCATGAAAGATGAAACGTAGAGGTTAGGAGGTCTGAAGAAAATGCTGTTGGTGGGTGGAACAGGCCACCAAGAGCAACCCAACATCAATCTTGTGCCAATAGGGCCAGAGAAAAGGACCACAGAAATTCGGTCCTCCATGAGACCAAGTGGGAGACAAAGTGCATAGCCCTCTACTGCGATTGCAAACATAGCCTGGGAAGGGACAAGGCCTGGTGTTGAAGCACAGATAAATGTGACAATTCCCACAACCATTTCCAATGCCCCTGCGGGCCTCCATTTGCCTGGGAACCGTTACGAGGTGTTCGAGCATCTCAATGCTCAAAACAGATAACATTACCTTAGGTAAGGAGAACAAGATTTGTGTCTGGGGGATCTGCTGGGGTGCAGCCCAGAGGGAACCTCATTTTGGTCCACAATGGCAGGAGAAAGAATGTTGGCTTCCTTGCCCGCTAAGGAAGGAGTGGGTGCGGAGTGGGTGCGGAGCTGGCTGGGGTCACACAGGCTTCGTGCACTTGCATGGCCCCCAACAAAAAGTCCTCTTGAGTGTTCCATTTTAGAGGTAGAGGCACCTTCATCATTTAAGAAAGATGTAGCACCAGGCCTTTTGCTGTGAACAAAACTAAAGAAAACAAAAGAAGTTGCGGCGAGGGGCTACTAATGAAATATGTGCACCTCAGGGCATGGGGCACCTCAGAAGCTTATGGGGAATGCTAACAAATTTGTATATTGACCTGGTGGTGCCCCTCAGAGGGCAGGTGCAACACCAAACATTTTGTGGAGGGATGTGTGGTACTGTCATACATGCCCCCTCAGAAGAGTTTCCTCTTTTGTCACCCTAAGTCTTCTAGGGAAAACAGCAATAGCACAGGGAGAGGTTTGCCTAGGTTTTAAATACTCCTGAGGACTTTTCCTCAAATATTTCATAGTGTGGGGACCCCTGTTTCTGAGTTCGCAACAGGTTGTAAGTGGGATAAAGCCTAGCATACATATTAAATTAAATTGTTAATGCTTTATTGATGGCACAATTGATTTGAAAATGTTATATGGTTTAATCAGGGCCAGGAAAAGGCTTATATGACAGGCACAGAGTTAGCAATCAATCACTAAATTACGACCTCAACAATGAGACACGACAAGCCTCAATTTATTTATTTATTTATTTTGAAAGTTTTATAGAGCACGAACAAGATCCTTACGGATATCAGAGCGCTTTACAAACAGAGTGGGATAAAAAAATTAGTAATAATTAAACAAAACATTTGAGAAAAGAAGTACAAATGGTTACAAAATAAAAGAAAACAAGGTAAGGTAGCAACGGTGCATAATATCATTGTAAGAAGATACTATCCATAATGATTTTAATGGTGTGGCCTTGGTTTTGTATGCCATATTTCTACTTTTTATTTCTGTGGTGACACATCAACAAAGCCAATAGGCCCACCTTTAGATAACTAACCCCATTGTATTGTGTTTAGTACAGCTGGGGACTAATTGTGTTCTTAGGGTTCAGGGCTCACTAGGGGCATCAACTGTTAGAAGGGTATAACCATAGATATCTTCACCTATCTAGATTTACCTATTTGTAAATGAATGCAAAGTATTAAGTAGTGTGTGTGTGTTTAATAAGCTGCATTTCCTTTTTTTAAGTAAAATCACTGACTAGGCCTGGCATATTGGGTGTTGCTTGCTGACTGTGATACTAGCTCACGCAACCCTCCCCTGAGTAGGCCTTGGACTGCTCTGCTTCTCTACCCTGAGAGAGTCATGCCCTGCAACTGGGCTCTTGGTTCCTAGAAGAACATTGTTGACTTATTGCTTACAAGTACCCACATTCTTGGCTACGAATAACCCAATGTATTAAATCTACTCTAAACATATTCCTTTACATATTATTATAAAATGTGGCACTCTGGCTGGACTTTCTCACTTTATTGCAACGGGGATATTGTTTCATTCTATACCCTAGACTCACGCCTATATAACCTTCTTTGGGCTAGGCTAGGCTAGGTCTTGAATTTTGATCCCTGGCTATCTGAAGATTCATAGAGTCTTCCATTTCCAACTTTGCATTGCAAACGGAGTATCAAGCATCCTGCTTAGGAGGGAACATTTGCCCTCTCATCTTCAATAAGGCTTGCTTGTCCCTGCACCGTTAAGAGACTGGGGAAAAGCTTGACACACTAAGCTCATGCCGACACTGTATCAGGAATATAATATAGCCTCCAGCGGTAAAGGCCAGAGCCAAAGGCGAGGGCCTTTAACAAGGGAACAGGCCTTAAATACCCGGTAGAGTTCACTTAGAGGGCTCTAAGGCTATAAGAACATTGGGGCCGATTCACAAAACTAACTTAAGACAAAATCCTAAACTTACTACTTTTGGTATTCACAGTAGTTAGGATTTTGTCTTAAGACAAACTTAAGACAGACTTGAGACAAAATCCTAACATAAGTCTGTCTTAAGTCTGTCATACGTTTGTCTTAAGACAAAATCCTAACTTCTGTGAATACCAAAAGTAGTAAGTTTAGGATTTTGTCTTACGTTAGTTCTGTGAATCAGGCCCATGGTTTCTGTAGAGGGCAGAATGTTCTAATTAGTAAAAGCAAAGGCCTCTCGGCACCTGAAGGGGCTCACATCCCCTCGGGCTCCGAAAGGCCTTTGTTTACCGCAGCTGTGAAACGAAAACAGCATAAGAATGTTGCTCTCCGGGATTCTAACAGCCTGTAGAAGCCCGGAGCACTCCATTGTCTACAATTAAGTGCTCAGCATTCCAATGTTCTATTGTGATATAAAGCTTCTCACACTGTCCAGCAATACACAAATTCGAATTTCATAAGCCTCTCTATTACTTTGAAAAATATTACAGGAGAAATTAAAATGACAGTCACAGGTTTTCATGAAGCACACACTTTAGTATTGACTGTCTTCCCAGCTAAAAGCTCACTGTTGAGAATCAAGCCGGAATCAAGAAAGACCCCACGAGAAATCTGGGATTTGGAGAAGTATTTTTAGTTTTATTATACAGCTATTAGAGCAGCAAAGAGAAGCACTGCATATCCCTGAGGACCCCAGCAAGCCAGAACCGTTTGTCGGGCCTGACGATCAATTGTGCAAATCCGTCTCATTCAAAAACTACTTCTGCGTTTACATCGAAAAACATTTGCCAAACTCAAGGATTTCATCTTCAGTAGAGAATCAATATCCCCAGACAGGACAATGCACTATTTTCATGTCTCGCCAGATAATAGCAATGTCAATCAAACCTCTGCATATGATCCGCCAATATCCTTCGTGGCTGGTAAAGGAGATTTTGATGTGCACTCAGGACACCCCTATTGGTAAACATTCTGAAACTCTCCCCTCAATGCTCCCTGATCACTTCTGTGGATCGTAGGATGTCGGTCCTGACCATGTAAAATAAAATACCATTTATTTGTGAGACAGTTGTGTGGTCCATAGTATATCTCTTCAGAGTATGAGATCCACACCCTGGTAAATTGGCGTGATTAGCACATCTCTGGGATATTTTTGTTTGGTCTTCACCCACAGGTCCCACCTGTGGCCTGCTTCATCACCGTACACACGCCTCACTCACCTCATGTGAGCTGGGCGCTTAAGCTATGGCCTCAGGATTTGAGAGTGATTTAAAATTTCCCACTGGATACATATTTATTCAAAAGGTCCTCTGGCAAGTTTAAAAACAGTGGGATGTCACAGGGGCATGATGGCCCTAGACATCAACGGTCAACATGTTTCAGCCATTTAATGCCCAGTGGGTCAATTGGCTTTCTTCAGTACCATTATAGTGTAATAACCCCTATGTGGTGTGTCTGTTAATTCCAACCAATCGTACATGCATTTGTACGTAGTTTAGTAAAGCATGTAGGCAACTATACAGACCATTAATCGGACTCTTTCCTTGTTAAGGTCTGAGCTAAAAGAAACAAGCATTTGCAATGCAATGGTCTCGGCATCATTAAAGGTAGAGCTATTGGCATTGCTCATGACATTTTTTTTCTTTAAATCAAAAATAAATGGGCATTGTCATTAACATTGCCAATACACAGCACTCTGCACTCAACAGCACACAATGCTCTGCACACTTGCTCTGCACACTCACTACTCTGCACACTCACTACTCTGCACCCTCACCACTCTGCCCTCACCACTCTGCCCTCACCACTCTGCACTCACCACTCTGCACTCACCACTCTGCACTCACCACTCTGCACTCACCACTCTGCACTCACCACTCTGCACTCATGCACTCACCACTCTGCACTCACCACTCACCACTCTGCACTCACCACTCTGCACTCACCACACTGCACTCACCACACTGCACTCACCACTCTGCACTCACCACTCTGCACTCACCACTCTGCACTCACCACTCTGCACTCACCACTCTGCACTCATGCACTCACCACTCTGCACTCACCACTCTGCACTCACCACTCTGCACTCACCACTCTGCACTCACCACTCTGCACTCACCACACTGCACTCACCACACTGCACTCACCACTCTGCACTCACCACTCACCACTCTGCACTCACCACTCTGCACTCACCACTTATCCACCGTTCCCCTCGCCCCCCCACCCACCCCCTCAATTAACTGAGCATGTTGCATACAAACTGCACAGAGCAGACGTACTTTTTCGTCGGGCCAAATGCTTCCATTGTAGCTATGAGTTCGACTTCAGCATGATTGCAAAACGCTAAAATAAGTATAAATTGAAGTGTTCAGAGGTCCTGAGGCACTATGGGTGGGGTGTCGAGCACAGCAGGCCCGGGGGCGGATCTAGTCCAAACTTTAAACATAAAAGGCCACTCGCACAACAGGTTGGTTGTATGTGCCTTAAGTGGACAGCGTTAAAATGCAGCCTGCATCCCACTCTCCTGGGCTTGTGTTGGACACGCCACAAAGGGTCACAGCTATGTGAATATTCGCCATGCCTTTCCCACGCTCAACGCCGTTTTAAATTCACCCCTAAACTAACTGGCACACGTGGTGCAGAACGTGGGAAAACACAGAAGCCCTTGTTTCACATGGACAAAAGCATTAAATGTGCTGGAGAAATACCTTAACGCATTTTAATGTGACGCAAAATGCTCAAGGGTTTTAAAGAAAAAAAATCCCGATAAGTTTTTAAAGAGAAATTCCCAATAGGCCATACGTTTTCCATGAATTAATATAGTTAGTAAATGTCTAAAATAAATTATTGTGGCTGCAATTTTTAAATTTTTTTTTGGTGTGGGGGCAGATAAGTGAAAGCCCTGCTTAAGCCCAACCTGTTTGCAGTTTTCTTGCGCGGCCGCCCCGGAAGTCAGGCACGGTCGCCTGTGACGGGGCGGGGCCACGTTCACACCGGAAGAGGAGGCAGGCGGAGTCGTAGCGTCTCGCGGCCCGGGGCTCCTGTGAGCGGTGTAGAGCCCCGGGGCCGCGCCAGCAGGAGGTTGGGCGCCGCGTGCTGAGGTAAGGTAGGTGCACGTGTGTGTATGCTCGTGTGTGTGTGTGTGTGTGTATGTATGTGTGCGACGGTGACGGCGGGGGAGGGGGGGCCTCGGTGCAGGGGGAGGGGGGGGCCTCGGTGCACTTATGTGTGTGCGCGCGTGTGTGTATGAGTCAGGGGTGGTGTCTCTGTATGTATGTATGTGCGTGCGTGCATGGGCGCGTGTGTGTGTGTATGGGCATGCGTGTGTGGTGCTTGCGCTTCCCAGGAGACAGCGCCTAGCCACAGCGCGCGTTCCAGTTACAAATCGCCTGGAAGGATGCGCGTGGCCAGGACTGTCTCCTGGGAATGATAGTCGCTGACAAAAGATCTCGGCGGAGACGCGCTTCTGCGCGTTGACGGCGAGACCTAAAAATAGATATAATTGAACACTGCAATTATAAATGTCTCATGCTTATGCACAGTATCCCTTTTTATTTGCTGAGAAACATGCTCGCATGTGTTAAAGTCTCTCAATATGTTCCATAGTGTCTGTACATATATATATATATATATATATATATATATATATATATATACGGGAGGTGCCTTTTACTTGCGGGGTGCTTGCGGGGACATTGGCAATCCTTTTAATACTTTTTGCATGTGAATGGCGGCGGCGACCCACTTGGGTTCTACTAAACCCCCAGTCCCAGAAAGCTTTGCTTCTGGTGTTACACCTGTGTATAATTACTGCAGGTATTTACTGGTGCTTGCAGCTTGCCGTCATGTCACATGGTCTGCCACTGACGAGTGCGTTGACCCGAAACGCGTCTGGCAGGAAAAGGACTTTGTTCGCGGCTCACGCCCTTGCGTTGGCATTAATTCCTACCTGTAAGTGCATTCCCACCTAGGGGCAACTCTTTCTTCCACATATATATATATATATATATTTTTTTTTTATATATATATATATATATATCCACCAAACGCAGGCGCTACAAAAAACGCTGCACGGACCACACCAAACTCACTTGAACTGGTCTCTTTATTTAAAAGATTAAATGGCAGACGCGTTTCGAGTCTAGCGACTCTTTCTCCATGCCTTTGCTGCTTTGCCTGTGGGTTCATTATGATTTTTAAAACGTAGCTTCTAAGACATTGAAAAGGGACAACAAGTCCATTGATCCCTGTTAAAGACACAGTCATTTTAGGATTTTCACAGGTGGTGCCGTTTTTCCAACAACAGAACAAAGGTCAGTACTTTTGCACGTCTTGAGGGTTGTAAGTAACTGCAAATAAAGTCAATAAGAAGTTCCCTCTGTTCAGAGTTTGTTTTCTCCCAATATACACCTCCGGGACTCAATTCCCCATAATACATCATGACTGTTCTTTAAAGTTATAAGGGGTTCCAATGTCGATTTTGGTAAAACGGCTCACAGTTCTGAAGCATACCGAGTGCAATCTTGCTTTTAAAAGGACAGTTCCATACCTCGGTTATGCTGAACCAGCTTGGTTTCACGACCACAGTGCCTCCATGCAGCTTTTAACTCTCCTTCAAACTTGGTTTGCTTCAAGTGTGTCGTGCTGAGGAAAATTCCTCCGCAAACCCTGGCTGCTTGGAAAATGTTCATATACCAAGTCGGGGCGGGCCTCACTCGGTGGCCCTTCCATCTCGAGCTCCGTTTCTGGACGTTTTCAGCAGTATATATCCAAAGAAAAAGCAGCCACTCCTTCCGGACTCCTTTAGAGCCACGGAGAGTGGTGCACACGCCGGTGGAGTGCACTGGCTGGGAAAATATGACTTGAAATGTCCATAAGTAAGTGCGCTCTCAGGAAAAACCAAACTCTGTAAAGTTAAGCGTTCACCTCCAAGTTTATTCACAATGCGTTTCGCTTCAAAGGAAGCTTGGTCACGTGAATATTCCAACCACTGCGGGCAATAGTTATTGGCACAACATCATTGTCATAGAAAAAGGACTGCGGTTAAGAATTCTTACTTTACAGAAATCTTGCATTTCAGAATATGCATAATATCATGATACTGGAAAAAAAAACAAGCAACCGAAACAATGTCCAGCCAAATTGCATCTTGGTAAAATTCTGAGTATAAATATGCATCGTGAAGTAAAATTCAATAATATTCCACATAGCATGATAATGTTTAAGTGCAGTGAAACAAAAAGTTATGCAAATAAAAATACATTTGCTAGGTAATGTTATGTTATGTTATGTTATGTTATGTGATTTTTATTTGGCGCACAGATGCTCCAGCTAAGGAGCGTCCTGGAGCCCGACAAGGCAGCTACACAACACAACTAAACAATAAACAACACAAGCATACAACTAAGGGAATAAAAACGTTTTCACAGCGCGACGAAAGGAAAGCAAATCGCTCATAGCGCGAATTGCCGGGGGTAAGGAGTTCCACAGAGCAGCTGCACGCACTCGAAATGAGCGTCCACCGGCCCTACTTCGCTTGAAGCGCGGCACAACGGCCAATTCGAGGTCTGCCGATCTTAAGGGTCGTGCTGGGATGTAATTGGCCAGGAGGGTCGTAAGGATCGTTGCCGGGGACCCCTTCAAGATTTTATAGGCGACGCAGAGGACCTTAAACTGGATCCGCTGGGCCACCGGAAGCCAATGCAGCGCCCGTATGGTGCTGGAGGTAGGACAGAATCTTGGGAGGCCTACCACCGCTCTCGCTGCGGCGTTCTGGATCCTTTGCAAGCGCCCGATTTCTGCCACATTCAGACTGGCCAACAAGGAGCTCGCATAATCCAGCCTGGAGATGACAGTAGCTTGGATCATGAGTTGCCTGGTGGGGGCATCGAAGAACTTTAGCACAGGACGAAGCCCACGCAAGATGCCGAAGCAGCATGCAGCCGTGCGTTTAGTGTGGCATGCAAACGTAAGGTAAGGGTCCAGCCAGACCCCGAGGTTCTTCAGCTCGGCGACTGGGATGGGAGCAGGACCCAGCTCCCCCGGCCACCATCTCTCTCCCCACAGTTCCGGCTGTCTTCCAAATACCATGACCTCGGTCTTACTAGCGTTTAGCTGAAGACAATTGGACGTCATCCAGCTGGCGACCGCCCTCAGTCCTTGTTGAAACCTGGAAGCGTCGACTTCGGCATCCCCGCTGATCGTGACCGCTAGCTGGGTGTCATCGGCATATGACACCATGGTCATACCCCATTGTTTGACAACCTCAGCTAGCGGCCTTACGTAAAGATGAAACAGCGTAGGGCTCAGCGAGGAGCCTTGGGGGACACCCAGGTTCAACGGATGGAATTTGGACTGGTAAGGCGGGACGGTCACGCTAAAGGCCCGGTTGGTTAAGAACGACCGGAACCACTCGAGAGCAGTGCCGGAAACACCAGCCTCCTCAAGACGCAGCAGAAGGATAGGGTGCGAGACGGTGTCAAAGGCAGCGCTTAGATCTAATAGCACAAGCGCTGCCGTTTGTCCCGCGTCAAGCACGGAGCGAAGGTGCTCCACCATATAAAGCAGAGCCGTCTCCGTGCTATGACCTGCCCTAAACCCATTCTGCGTGGCGTCGAGAATATCTGCTCGACAGAGATGTTCCGAGAGAACAGCATTTACGTGTGCCTCCATCACCTTAGCCGGCCATGGCAAGAGTGAAATAGGCCGATAGCTCTCCGGCTTGCTCCCGTCCAGGCTAGGCTTCTTAAGAATAGGACGAACCATGGCTCGGTTCCACTTCAATGGAACTTCGCCAGATGTTAGTGACAAATTGACCAAGGAACAAAGCGGTGAGATGTCATGTACCGCTAGGTCCTTGAACACTTCAGGGCAAAGTGGATCCTCTGGGGACCCAGACTTCACTCTGCGGGACAAAGTGCCTAGGCTATCAGAAGTTAGCAAAGGTAGAGAATGTAATCCCTCAGATGGTAGTGGCTTAAAAGGTGGATTCGCCGAGGGAACGACCGACGGAAAGGCTCGATAGATGGCATTCACCTTTTCCAAGAAAAACTCTGCCAACTTTTCACAATGCTCCACAGAGCTCTGGTGTGATGTTGTGACTTTTTTGGCAGTGAGGTCTTTCAGTACCTTGAAGATAGCCTTTGCCGGGTTCGAGCTATTCCTGAATTGTGTCGCGTAAAAAGCGGCACGAGTTCTACATACCGCCCGATGGTACACCTTCACCGTTGACAGATATAGAGCTTTCTTTGAGCTGGAGTAGGCTTTACGCCACGCCCGCTCTGCGCGCTTACAAGAGACCTTCAGAGCCCGCAGCGAGTCGTCGTACCAGGGGCTGGCCTTGCCAGTTCTAGTTTTGCAGGTTACCAAGGGAATAAGGGTGTCCAGGGCCCTAGAGACCCAGTCGCTAAACCTGTCATATACCTGATCAGGCGGGCCCGAGACATCAAACGGGTCAGCCGATAAGAGGAGGAAGAACTCATCCAGCTTGAGTTTGTTCCAGCGTCGTCTTGGAACAGAACACACCACTGGCTTAGGTAGACTAGCCACAATAGGGCAGTGGATCTGTATCAAATAATGATCAGTCCATGCCAGGGGTGTGTAGCTGGTGACGCAGGCTTCCGTAAGATTGGTAAAAAACGGATCAAGGGTGTGACCCCCTGAGTGTGTAGGCTGCGTCACCAACTGATTCAGCTGTAGCGCCTCAAGGTCTGCCAGGAAACTGGATACTGAGGGACTGCTGGAGTTGTCGAAGTGCAGATTTAAGTCTCCGATGATGGTAAAATTGGAGCACCCCGTAGCCAGATTGCTAATAGCGTCAGGTAACGCTGCTCTAAAGGCCACTTCACTCCCTGGGGGCCGATAGATCACTAGTCCCGACAGGGTGCAGTTAGATGTAATGGCGACCTTAAACAGGGCGCTTTCGCACCCCGGGATTTTTTGCCCATGCCATGTACAGGAATAACAGGATTTGACAGCAAGAGCTATTCCACCGCCTCTTGAGGTCCGATTCAAGGTGAATACCGAGTATTCCGGCGGGAAGGCCAGATTGACAATGGCCGTGTCAGCATCCTGCAGCCAGGTCTCTGTTACACAGAATAGGTCAGGCAACTCCCCGCCTAGCAGATCGTTAATGTCGAGGTGATGCTTGACAAGCGACCTAGCATTAAGATTCCATATACAAATACTAGGCGACGGGCTTAGGGGCGCACGCGGGGCGTCCCTGCAGCTCCTGCTTACGGGGGCGGACAACGAAAAGCATCCGCATCCACACGAAAACGGGCCGCATAGGGGGTCCACCCTAGGTGTTGTGCAGGTCGTCCGAGACCTCTCAATGGCAACCAAACTATCTCTGGTGTAGCACCGCATGATGAAAAATAGTACGACCAGGAGGGGGGCCAGAGTCCAGCCACGTCCAGCGCGTCCTGTCGCGGACGGGCGCAGACGGGCAGGACTCTGGCACGACTCCGGCCACGCGAGGACGCGCCCGCTCCGCGATCCCGCTACGGAAGGGAGGAGCATTTAGTAGGCGTCCACTCACCCACACATGCGCAGTAAGCGCTGGCAAAATGAAGCTACTCAGCCCCACACAAATATGGCGCCCACCCCGGGAACCAAGCCCGCCAAACGGCGGTGGGGGGCACAATTTACGGTGCGTGTAAGAGGGCAAGTTTTAAGCTACCCCACAGACTGCGCGCACACCAACCAGTTCACAGCTAGACGAATGTTTTAAAAACGCAGTAAAAACACGCAGCGCGCCTCTGCAGCACAGCGCTCGCTACCTTGTCATCATCCTGATAGTGTAACGCGAAAACGCCTCATGTCAATGAGTGTGTGTTTGGCAAGAACATGTGAAACCCCAGCCCTGACCTCAGGCCCCTGGCACGCCTTAGTGCCTCCTCCATCTGTGACGTTTAAAGCGTCACAGATAAAGTTGGACACGGGCGTTGCAGGCTTCAGCCCTGCAGTGCCTGTGGCTACATGCCAATCAGTCTATCACCCCACCCATCTCAGAGTGGGGAAAGGTGGGTTGGAATAACAGCCACTGAAACTTAGAGTCTGCGACTGCGCACCTTCGAAGTTTCAGGTTCACCATCGTCCCACGGGAAGGAGATAGAGCTGACGCCATGCAGATCTTTGGAAGACCCTGACGGGCAAAATTATCACTCTAGAGGTGAGTGACCAGGTCTCCCTGATTGGTTATAATTGTGCCCGGGGCGGGCTGGGTGCGAGATGTGGCAGGAGACCTGGTGCTCTTAGGGGCATATTATCAAGGAAGAGCGTTAAAATTATCGCTGCTTTAGCGGCAGGAAACTGCTGCTAAAGCGGCGATAATGGGCTTGATAATATGCCCCTGTGAATTCCCATAGAAGCCCATGTTCCGGTGTGAAAGCAGCGATAATTTATACGCCCTTCTTGATAATATGCCTCTTAGTTCCTGATCCAGGCCGCAGAGTAAACTCCCTGGTGCGAATACTCCGGCCCGAGGTACTCCAAGCACGTGCGTTGTAGAGTGTCTTGACAGCGCCATTGTTCCTCCATAGGATGGCATTGTATAGTTGTCGATTATATTACAGCACTTCTGTATGTACCCTTTGTATTCTCGTAATCGCTCCCCTGCTTTTTGCTCACTTCTAATCTCTGCCAGTCTGCCCACTTTGACTATTTAAATACTTCATTAAGGTGAACTGTGTTTCATGTGAGACAGTTCCGGATTGAATAAATGTGACACGCTGGGGGCATTCAAGTGTTTTTTCCACTTGAGTTGGGCATGTTGTTTATCATTTTGCAAGAATAAGACTTCGGCAGTTCTCTCAGAAAATTGTATGCAAGTTTCACGCGCGTCACTGCTTGAAAATGGTTACTTTTGCAACCCAACAAGGACAGAACCAAGATAGATAACTGACTAATGTACTGGGGTGTCGTCTGGATTACCCTTTCCCTTCAAAGCCCTCTACTGCTGGCAAAAATTACACGAAAAGCATATTTAAACGTTTTTTAGAACCCCAGTAATCTGGATTCATGCATAAAATATGCTAGAGTAAAAAAATTGCTGATTCTTTATTTGTGCAGATGGAAGAATGGTGGATGTGACGGTGATATAGCGCAGTAGTGAAATATCTAATTTGCCTTTGACTGTTTACATAACGACACACCTGTGAGGTAGGGTGAATGCAGGAGGGGAGTTATGATGATCACAAGACACATTTATTCTACACAGCCTGATGTCTGTTCTGTGGGGCCCGGTGCTCTTCAGGTGTGTGCAGGGGACAGTATGGGTCAGAACATACACGGAACTTACTAATGATGGTTGCTGCAACATGTTTATCAGCTGTCTTCTTATATTTTAAATTACCACACATTTGCATAATATTTTTTTAATGTATATGTAGTTTAAGTATGTTAAAAGATTATTTCCATAAACGGTAACAATATTTTCTGTTATTGAATATACTGCTGTGGTACATACACAAATGGGGTACTGCAGGGCTTTAAATTAGTGCTTGCATTGCCTACAGTGGGGAAATGATGGTGTTGCCACATTTTAATTATGGGTATTGGGGTGTGCTTAAATACTTACTGCTTCAAGGTAGGTTGCAAAGCAATCTCAACAAGACTGGGTTTGGTTTTTGCAGTGAGTCAATTATGTGCCACCACTTAAATGACTCTAGAAAGAATGTTAAAATGCACATCCCTCTAGAGCAGAATTGAATAAACTGCTTCTTGCAACAGGTTTACATCCACTGACTACTGCATAAAATCAGTACCTGACATATTCCCTTGAAAAATCC